>NC_141700.1:415777008-416377008 GCF_964263255.1 Lissotriton vulgaris | reverse complement strand
CCAGACCTAGTAATTTTGGCACCTCTGTACTGTGGAACTGGATTAGGGATGTGTTAAATTTGTGTAATATGTTTCATATAATTACACTAAATTTCTGGGAAGTTGTGCAAAATGCAAATCCATCATTTAACACTATTGCCCACATGCATCAACGTCAATTGCATTCACAAATGGTGCGAATCGCGATTTTCGGCCATTTGCGAATTCAATTGACTAATTTGGAATGCATTATGCATTTCGCAATTTTAGGAATCTCAACCATGTTGCGATTTCTAAAATTGCGATTGCATTTAAGAAATCGCAATTTCAGATTTCTTAAATGCAATGCATGATTATTTTTAAATTGCGAATTCACACTTTGGAAGGGGTAAAGTAGCATGAAGTTGAACTTCATGCTAATTTACTGAAAACTTTCAAATATGCACAAATTGCATTTTTGAAACTTTTAATTTACACACACACATGCCCTTGGGGCATGTGTGTGTGTAAATTGCATTCAAAGTTAAATTTCAGGGGTGCATGCTTGAAATTGCATTCACATTTTGCGAATCGCAATTTGAAATTTGCAAAATGTGCATGCCTTCCCATTCATTCCTATGGGCATTTTTCCTTAATTGCGATTCACAATTTGTGAATTGTGAATCGCAATTAAGGAAAAATACCTAATCGCAAAAAAAATTGCAATCTTTTAATGCATAGCATTTTGTGATTTCTTAATTGCGATTCCTTAATTTTCGCAATTAAGAAATCGTAAAATGTTACAATGATGCATGTGGGCCTTCATTTTTGTGCAAAATGTGCCCTGCATCAATTGTTGATGTGAGGATACAAATTGTAGTAAACAACAGCATGGAAAACACAATTGGCGTGAATGACAGCTGCTTCCTTTCTTGTTGTTTACTTTGTTCCCTCTGCTATAAGTTTGCTGTTAACACTAGCATAATTACATGACACAGAGTCATTACTTAATTTCAGGAATTTTGACTGTGAAACATAAAGTGCCGTCCTGAATATATATGAATTACAATCAATCAATCAGCATTTGTAGCACTGTCACCCCTGGCGTATTTGGGCACTGGGGTGCGAAGTTTCTGGCAAAAAGCCAGGATTTTAAGAAACGGCATGAAGAGGGAAGAAACAAGCAGACAAAGCAAAACAGAGGGCAGAAAAAGTGGCAGAAAGGGCAAAACAGAGCTGAAGAGGGCAAAGCAGAGGGCAGAAAAACGAGCAGACAATACAAAATAGAGGGCAGAAAAAGGCAAAACATAGGGAAGAAAAATTAGCAGAAAAGGCAAAACAGAGCAAGAAACGAGCAGAGGAAACACAAACAGAGGGCAGGCAGCAGAGGGTTGCAAGCTGGACAGGAGAACTGTTGCAGGGGAACCGGCACAAGGATCAGAGAAATTTCAATTTTGCATAGGCCTACTCATAATTAGGGGCCAAGGAGTACGGTTTGAGGTGGGGAATGGAAAGGTGAGAGAAGTATCGAGTAGACTGGATTTTCCTTGTAAATTGCTTGAAACCCACTCAGAACTTTATCAACAGTCGCCAAATCTTTTTCATAGTCACTACCCCCTCGAAACACACGAACACTCACTCTACAAATTGGTAGTAGTACAATTGCTTCTACTGTGTGAGACAGTGGCGTAGGAAGGGGGTGGCGGGGGAAGTTTGCCCCTGGCAGTGTGAGTTTTCAGGGCAGCGGCTTCCTCCCCCAAATCCTACCTGCGGCCATTGCGAGGCGCTCAGGAATTGCCACCACCCCCCCTCCTCTTACCGGCGTCCGGGCGCCAAAAGCAGTTACCGCCACGTGTGGCATAAGGACTAGCTACGCCACTGGTGTGAGAGGGTATGCAACACCACTGTATTTCAAGAAGTTTCTCTACCGGGACACTCTGTCTGGATTTTCCAGAAGCAGAAATTACATGCACTAATGAACATGCCCACCAAGCTTACCGTATTTTCCGGCGTATAAGACGACCCGGCGTATAAGACGACCCCCTACTTTGCTTAATAAAATGTAGGTTTCGTGCTATACTCGCCGTATAAGACTACCCCCACTTCCAGTGCAGTCCAACGCAGTCCTGCATAGCCATTTTGAGAATGTATTTTATTTTATTTTGGCTCGTACTTTGTATGCTTTGTATGCTTTGTATGCTTTGTATGCTTTGTATGCTTTTGTAACCTGCACACTTATCACTTTTTCTCCAGGAATGTACCGATTGCTACCTCATGTATTTTGGTTGCTCGCTATTGTCACTTTTGATCCATGTAACTTAATGTTTGCTTTTGTAATTTGTCCATTGTTATTGTTGCTCACATCAGCCCATTTTTATATAATGCAGAAGCAGTCTGACACCTTCGGGTGTAGCCCGCGCTATGTAAAAATGCATGAAAACATTCCTTCAAATTTAGCATCCGGCGTATAAGACGACCCCCGACTTTCCAGAAAATTTTAAGGGGTTAAAAAGTCGTCTTATACGCCGGAAAATACGGTACTCCTTCTGAGCTGGGATGGTGCAGTGAGCTAAAAAACGGTGTTGGATCTAGCCCTGATCTCTTGACTGGGTGAGAGTATTCTGCTTAATTCAGAAACTCTGTCTATCACCACCCCTTGTTGTTAAACACCAAGCTTACTCCTGCGCACTGTCAACTTTGCCTTAATTGTGCCCGGAAATGTACAATTTAGGTGTCTTCATGCATATTCCTGAGAATTTTTGTGACTCCAGAAAAAGTTGTACATAAGAGCAAATTGTGGGTTTGGACCAAGTATGTCACTGACATCCGACTACTTCACCAAATTATTAAGTCAACCTTGTTCGATATTTATTGCAAATATGAGAGACACTACGAAGGGTAGTCGGAATTGACTATGCACCACATTCTTAAGGAAACAATGAAAGAGGTTTAGGAGCACACTTTTTTATCAATGTGTGCTATTGCAACCAATACAATAATAGCTCAGTGTGGGGTTAAATTCTCCTCCCGAAGAACTCAAGGAAAATTCACTTCAATGGTTCTAAAGATAAAAAAAAATAAGATGTTTCATGGCTTCACGAAAGTCAAAGCACTGTGGTGAGCTGTCTGTAATTGGAATGCCTGTTGACATTTAATGTAATCTGTCTTTTCATTAAAGGTAACTACCGCTTAAAGTAAAACATGTCAGGGACTGGAATGTAGCAATAACTGATCTAATTAGCCCAGGGTGTAATTTAGAAGGGTTCATTATGTCGCAGACAATATGACTCCTGGTTACATCTAAAAGACTCATTTGTAGACCTTGAAAAGATTTCTGCAGAAACACCTAGAGTATAATGTCATCCTTGTAGCTGGTATATATTTGTTGCTTGCAGCTCGAAGGGAGGGCACTATTTATATCACAAGCTGGTTTTCCCAGCAGTCGGTGGACGAACAGGCCACGCCCACAAACGTGCGCGTCACGTGCTGGAGTCGGTGCTGCATAAAAGAGAATACGATTGTCCAAGACTAAGGGAAGAAATGCAATACAAATTCCACATTGTATCTTCGGGATGTGTGAAAAGGTATTTATTCGCGGTCATGTAGCCCCAAGTCATTAGAGTTACTTCCAGAAAGTTTGGTTTATATTCATACAGTTCTAAGCATGCTGGGAATCTGCTTTATTTTTTTCCTTTTTAAATGTAGGACTGTAAGCAGGGCCACTGGAATTGTGCTATTTTGTGGCCATTCCAATTTTAACATAATTAAAGATTTGCCACATTTGCCACATAATCCATCATCAACCGTATAATCTGCAGATTTGAGCAAAGAAAATAGTTTCTAGCTCAAACGGTTCAAAAGTTACTAAAAATGCAGCACCACGTGCTCCAGCAGGATGGAAGGCCCTTTTCAAAACTTGACTGGTCAGCTTTATGTTGCTTATTGCTATATTTGGGTGTTAAACTGGTACTAATGAGGTGCAACCAATGCCCAGATAGTGTTACCAAGTTAAAAAAATTATGAAAGAATGAAGTAATACTATTACAAAATGTATCACATTATGCCGCATTATTTGCCTTTTCCTGATGTGTCATTTATGCCACCATGATGCATACTTTGTCCCTCTCCTGCTGCATAATTCCAGTGACTATGACTATATTCGCCTCATGCTGAGGGCATGTGGCTTAAAAATGGCAGTACTGGCTAAAAATGAACCTCACAGCAAATAATTGATAACAATGTTATCTATATTTAAAAACTATCCAAGTATGAAAAAAAATGTCTCCTGTTCTGCCTAAACCCACTACCTCATGCACATCAAGCACCTATATTGGCATTCTTTACTGTTTTTCCGCACTTTTTACTGTCCGGCTGCACATTCATTCTTTCATAAACTGTGCTATCCTGTATCTGTTTGCTCATTCATCATCTATGTGTAAACCTTGCCCACAAATGGAAACCCAACACCTTTATGGGGTACCAAAGCGTTTTAAATTTAATTCAATTCAATTTAATTTAAGAGAGAGAAAGCAAGTTTGACTGTGACATGGAACAGAAAGGAGGATCGGACAGAGAGAAGAGAGGAAAGAGAGAGCAGAAAAAGGATAGAGAGAGAGTGGGGGTACCATGAGGAGAGATGAAACCATATTGCAGAAATACAAGTAATAGGGTGTGATTGTGACCTAAGGGAATGGAATAGGGACTAATAAACAGTGCACAGTATAGTAACCTACATGCCATACATAGAGGTTTTGAGGCACAGAATGAGAAAGGGTCTGATTCACTAAAAACGTTCTGAAAATTTTTTACTAACATAGGGTCACTCCTCCATTTGCAGAATATTTATGACTGTGTAGATGTCTGTAAGATTTCCAGGAATTTTTCTAGGTAGCTATGCAAGTAAATGAACATTAATAACTGTTCCCTATGAGAAGCTGTAATAGGTGTAAATTTGCACTTGAAAGGTTTTTGTTATTTAATGAGGAAAACTATTTTTAGTGATGGATGCTCTATGACGTTTGGGGCTGTTCCTGCTCCATTCTCACCCTGAAAAATTATTTACTCCGGCCCGTGACAGAAGTAAAGTTACAAGTCTGTCCAGGCTGTGACAATATCTGTATTTTGGCAATCAATATACAGAAACCTGAAAGACTGCCTTTGCCATCCACGTTTAAAGGTGAATCTACACAGAAACACCAACAATCCCATCTATAGCAGAAGATTTCTTCAAATAGAAATTCGACAACAGTGGTGGAAATTCACATTTGCACTGTAAATGATTCTTGCAGAGTGGGAAGGCCAATGGATATACAAATTGCAAGTCATCACTTATCAACAACTTCCAATCATATTGGAGGAAAACAAAATGGAATTGAGAATGTGAGGACATAAGGACGACGCAAGACAGATTTAAGGTTAAAGGTGGATATTGATAAGAGAGGACTACTTTTAACAAATACGTGCCTGTCATGTCAACAAGTTTGAGTTAAAATGTGAGAAATTGAAGTCCTTGGACCAATCTGCTGATCTATTGATTGATTGATAGGCTTTATTTCGATATAAAAATATCATAAAAGCATGTACAATAAATATAGGACACAGTATTTAAAACAATCAATTTCCAGATATACAAAGGGAAAAATCAGGAAGGAAAGGAGTTAAAAACAGTTAAAACGAGATTAAATTGATAAGGAAAGCCTTCTTGCACGAATCAACCAACACCACTTTAAACATTTTGACATAGTACAAACAATCAGAGTTGATGTGTCAGACATTAAAATACGTAGCGCCACTTTGTGTTGACGGGTGCCTAAAAGTCCACATAAAGGTTTGAGCCATCGCCTCCTGGGTGCACAATAATCCGGACATTCGAAAAGAATGTGGGCTACCGACTCAACACGAGTGGGACAGCGCGCACAAAAGGGAGAGATCTGGTAGGGGGATTTCCAACGGGCAACTAATTCACCTACTGGTAATGTTCCCACTCTGAACTTAAAGTACAGGGTACGATCAAAAGCGGTAGAAATCATGTCTAAGTAGGGTTCATAGGCCACCGCATCTTTAATCCCCAAAAAGGCTACAGTGGAATTGCAATGACTTGGATCTGAGAGTAGTTTGGAAGAGACCCAATCCCAGTACAATTTCTTGATCATAGCTTTAGGAGGGGCAGATCTCAATGCCCAAGCCTCGCCTAGCCCTATCTCCAATAGCAGCCGTTTTATGTTCCTCAACCATTTAATCCTAGACCAGCCTACCATTGCCACTACCTCTGATAGCGCTTCTGCATAGGAGGCTAATTCCGGCACCCGCCACAACCGAGCCCAGAGAAGCAAGGGGCGAAGTTGCGCATGATCCTTGATCGATTTACATCCTAAGTCAAGAGACACTGGGACGGTTGGAGTACTCGACGGGAGAGCCATCAGATCTTTCAAAAATTTGCTCTCCGATTTTACTAGTACATCCAAGTTGCAAGTACCCCACAGCTCGGCCCCGTAAAGGGCAGCGCTAACCCCTCTAGCTTTGTAAATCTCCACCACTGGGACTATAGGTTTACTTGTGGTGGAGCGTTGTTCCTTGAGTAATGTTCCGCCCACCCTTTTGTGGCCAAGGAGCATTTTGTTGATATGTGGATTCCAACTAAGAGAATCGTTAAGGCGGATACCAAGATAATCAAACTCGGATACCCTCTCCAATGAAGCAGAATTTAAAGTTGGCGGGTGCCCCGGGTTTTTAGGGGGTTCATAATCAAGTACTTGGTTTTGTCAGTGTTGATTACCAACCCCCTCAGCGAACAAAACTCCTGCAGGTTGTTCAGGAGGCTCTGGAGGCCCATGGGGGACTTTGAAATAAGAAGAGTGTCATCTGCAAAAAGCAGTGTAGGAATCCTTTTGCCCACCAGGGAAGGAGCATCAGAGGGATGTCTTAACAAATGCTCAACCACTCCGTTCACATAAAGAGAGAACAGAGTGGGAGCTAGCACACATCCCTGACGGACACCCCTTCCTACAGAAATCCTGTCGTTTTTTTCACAGTTCGTGCCTCATCGCACCTGTGCAAAATTACCATCGTGTAGTCCCACAAGGAGGGATAGAATATACGAAGGGAGCCCCAGTTCTGATAAGACCTTCCACAACTCCTCTACCAGGTCAAAGGCAGTCTTAAGGTCTATGAAGGCCAAATATAGACTGCCTTTGCCTAGCACCACCACCTTCCAATACAAGAGAGCCAGTCTAAAGGCCTGTTCAATAGTCCCGGTTCCAGAATGAAAACCGGCTTGGAGGTCCGACAGAATATTGTTGTCGTCCACCCACTGGAGCACCCTTCTCAAAATCCCCTTCCCTGCCACTTTTTGGGAGGAGTCGATAAGACTTATTAGCCTATAATTAGCTGGGTTGTCCCAACACCCCTTTTTGAATATCGGGACAACGTCAGCCCCCTTCCAGGAGTCTGGTACAGGCGCACCTCCGTTAATGGCATTGAGTAAGGAGGAAACCAACTTCCCCCACTCCTTAGGGCTAGCCCGTAACAAATCGCCCGGTATGCCATCCGGCCCTGCTGCTTTAAGAGGAACCAATGATTTAATTACATCTTCCACCTCTCTGGCGGTTAAAGAAACATCCTCACTACCCCCTGTACAGTCGGCTATAGAGAAAGTGGTATTAGAAGCCACCCCAGTAGGGGTATAGAGAGATGAGAAGTGTTTAAACCAGTTCTGGGCAGGAATGTTGCACGTCAGCAGAGTGCTATCTGGCCTGTCCCTAGATCTTATGAGGTTCCAGAAGCTTCTAGCATCCCTGCCCTTGCTTGCATCCATAAGATCAGCCCAGAACCTATCCTCCTATTCTCTCTTGGCTGCCGCGGTAGTTCGGGAGTACTCTTTCCTAGCCAGTCTAATTGCAGCCTGGGATTTGCTTTTAACAGCACTAATCAGGGCATTTTTCTTCCCCCTACATTTTTGAGTATACCAACCCGGCGGGTTCGGCAACTTCTTACTCTTGCCAGTTCGTGAGGCCTTGTGTGGGAGAGTGAAAAGGTTGCTCAAGGCTTTGGTTGTGTCACAGAATATCACTGTGACTTCCCCTGACAGAGGAGTCAACAAATTCATTTTGGACTGAGCTATGTCTAAAAGTGCCCCGATTGCTTTCACTTTCTCTTTGTCCATAATAGGCTTGCTCACTTTCATGCGTCTGCCACAGTTAGAAGGATGTACTTCCTGAGGGGTAGGAACTGAGAGACACATGTGCGCCCCCTTGTTACCAATCCACAGCGGACAGAAAGCAAGAGAGAGGAGATTATGATCACTCTCGACTGTAGGGAGAACCTCCATATCTTGCAAGAAGGGCCAAAGTTTTACGTCAAGGAGAATATAATCTATCCTGGATGTATGATTCGCCCTATTGTAGGTATGTGCTCCAGAAGGGTCTGACAATGACCTTCCGTTAACAGCCCTAAGGCCGAATTCCATATTTAAGGAGTTCATTTGGATCACCACTTTTGACCATCTCCTAATGGGGGGTATAGTCAAAGGTGGTATCGTCCTCGGTAATTCCCAGGGTGTCCTCCAGGCCAAGGGGCTCAAACGTACAGTTTAGGTCTCCTGCGACCAAGACATCAGAACAAACGCGGCGCTGCCTAAGTAGGGACTCCAACCCTGATGCTATAGGTGAGTGTGAGCCTCCCTTCATGCCCCTAGCATAGATATTGTAAATGTCCAAGATCAACCCTCCCCGCGGCCCTTTGATTGATATACCCAATAGATCAGGAGAATTAGACACATGCTGAGTAACTTGGCACCCAAGGGAGATATCTACCCATATGAGAAGGCCTCCTGAGGGGCGGCCACTCCCCGAGGGGGGGGGACTCTGCAGGTACAAAAAAAATGAATAACCCACCTTGTGGCAAGCCTCCCTACTCCAGGTTTCTTGGAAAATGCCAATAGAGTGGCCCTCCACAAGGGTGTTCCAGTCAGGAAGGGCCAGCTTCCTCAGAATGCCGCAACATTCCAGCTGAGAATCCTTAAATTTGGTTCCGCCACAGCAGGCTCACTGCGGGATTCGGGGCTAGATAACTCCTCCCTCTCATTGAGTGCCCAAGGGGCTCTTTCTCCTTGTCGACTCCCTACAATCGGGGTACAATCGTTAGTTGGAGGGCTACATAAAACAGGTGTAGGTGACGGGTTTACATCAGCAAAGCCAAGAACATGTGACTCTGGCACAAAACCCGGACTCGAGGGAGATGGAGCCACCCCGGGGGAAATATCATTTCAGTATCCTGGCATCCTCCCATATGGCCCTGACCATGCTACTGACTGAGGAGGTAAGGGGATAAGGTGATTCTCGGGGGGGATGAAGTTGTGCATCCGTCTTCCTCCTGTTTGGATACCACATAGATTGCCTGCAGATCTCGGGTAGAAGTAGGTCAAATTGACTACCCCGATACCAGCACCACCGGTCCTCGAATTTTGGTTACAGATTGTTTGGGCAACCCTGACATCCTTAAAATTAACCACCACACAGTCACCCTCAAACTGCTTGTGCCCGTAACCTACCCATCCTACCCTTCTAACACCTAGGATCAAACCATCAAGTTCCCTAGGGAGGGGTCTATTTATCCTTAGCCAATGCATAGTTTTGTTTTTTAGCATTTGGTAGGATTCTAGTTGGTCAGCCTTCAAGGGTGGTACGTTCGTAAGGATAGCAACATAGGGCTGACAGTCTGGTGGTAAATCCATAGGAGGTCTTCTGCGAACCTCTTTGGATGGGGGCTCATTAAGATGGATACCAGGTAGAGGAAGAGAGCTAGTTCTTCTGAAGTTTACTTGCTCAGGTCCATTACTGGTGTCAGGGATTCTGGGATTGACAGGCCCGTCATTACTAGGAGCCTCAGATCGCATGCGCTTCGTAGCAAGGGCACTACTGGTCTTTTTCTTGTTTGGATGTTCGGTAACATTCATAGTAGGCGGCCCAGGGTACCGTACACCCTCATTAGTGGTCACATCAAGTGCTGCGTGGGCTTTTACAGTTGACACCCCTTTGGCCGATCCAGTTACAATGGATAGATCCTGTAGGGAAATGGAGGTCGCCCGACCAGTAGAATCCCCCCTAGTTCGTTCTCTCTAAATCTAGAGTGAAGCTTGATAAGGGATTTTATGGAATAAAAGTTGTCCAGGGTTGCCTGTTCAAACCTGTCCATCCGCTCAGCCAACCCTTTAACTCTCTCTAAAACCAGGAGCAACAAGGATTTCAGCATTTTCTCTATTATGGCGATCGAAGGGATCTCATTGGAAGGGGGCTCAACAGGTACTATAGTCGGTTCAACAGGTGGCTCTACAACTGTATTGTCTGGTGACTCACCCTCCATAACCTCCTGAGGACAGCTTGCACCCACCCCTACTCCCTTTTGGGGCACACCTGCTCTGGTACCAAGTCTCCTGATTTTCTTACAGACTTTGGGGTGACAACCTCTGCGAGGGCTAGTGGTTCTCTTCCTTTTACTATGCGCGGATATTTTTGCTGCTGGCGGTGCCAATACTGGTAAAGGTAATGTATCCCCATGACTAGAAGCAGTGTTAGAAGGGAGCACTGGAACAGGGGCATTGCCAGGCCGTAAGTTTGAAGCATCAACTTCAATAAGAGGGGCTGAGACTACTGTACTCTCCAGCCTGGCAGGACTGGCCTTTGGAGCTACAACCCTTGTGTGGTCCAAGGAAAGGGAAGCAATCTCTGCAGGGTCAGTTGCGCCTGCTGGAGTAAGGGCTTGCGCCAAGGAGCCCGATGACGGGAGCTTCTCGGGGAGATTTTTAAGAAGTTCGATGGATAAGCGACGCTCGGCACGTCTCTCAGCCAGGGCGATTTCTCTGTCAATCTCCAGAGTAGCCCAGGCGAAATATTTATCTAGAGGACCTAGTATTGAGACCCCTACAGAAGGGGGTAAGGGGTTAGGAGAACACGAAGTCATGCTATAGGCAACAATCAATCCTAAGAAGACCAAACAATGTGGACCGCTAAGTAGAGGGATCCAAAAGTATAATAGGCCTTTAGGACCAATAGTTAATGAGGCCGGTAGAACGACTCACAGTGTCGCAGTTATTGAGCCGGAAAAGGACCCGAGCCAGATGTTAGAGAGGGGGCCCAGCCCAGCTTCCTGCAGCCCCTGACGGCCACAGACGGCCCGCCCTTTGCCCGGGCTTCTCCCGGGACGCTCCCGCGCACTTCCACGCAGCGGTATGCTATGCCTGCTATAAGAGGTGGGAGAAGGTCAAGGGGCGGGGCAGGCAGGGAGAGCAGACCAGGTGTTGCAGATTGTTCGTGCAGGGACTCCTGGGAGATGGAGTCCCTGTGTCAGCGCTCGCAGCCCTGCTGGCGATCTTCCCCTCGCCTCTCGAGCGCTAGTTCAAGTCGGGCTCTTCCTCTCCTAGGTCCGCAAAGCGGAACCCACGAAGCGGGTCCAGCGAGCAGCAGGCAGAACCCGAAGGGGGAAGAACAGCAGACGATGTTCACAACAAAGAGCTTCTCCTTCCAGGCAAAGTAAGTATGTGGCAGTGTCCCACGATGCAAGGAAGCTTGGCAGTTTTTAATCCTGTGTGGTCAAGGTGCGGGGCAGGCAGGGAGAGCGGACCAGGTGTTGCAGATTGGTCGTGCAGGGACTCCTGGGAGATGGAGTCCCTGCGTCAGTGCTCGCAGCCCTGCTGGCGATCTACCCCTCGCCTCTCGAGCGCTAGTTCAAGTCGGGCTTTTCCTCTCCTAGGTCCGCAAAGCGGGTCCGGCGAGCAGCAGGCAGAACCCCAAGGGGGAAGAACAGCAGACGATGTTCACAACAAACAGCTTCTCCTCTCCAGGCAAAGTCAGTATGTGGCGGTATTCACCTGTTACAACGCATTTTTTACAACGCACTACCACTACAACGCAGGCATTACAACGCATACCATTACAACGCATGGCGCTGGGGGCGCTCTAGGATAAGAGGTAAGTTTAATTTACTATCCAACACCTTCCCTAGGGTCCACGGGGACTGGAGTTAGAATAGTAAATTATACTTACCACTATCCAGCACCCCAAAGCGCTATGCGTTGTAGTGGTATGCGTTGTGAATACCGCGTTGTAATGGTATGCGGAGTAAAAGTATGCGTTGTAACGTCATACATCCGTATGTGGCAGTGTCCCCGGATCTATTAATATCCTTCAATTTACTTCTGCCCAGAAAGCCTTGTAAGTCATTGTTCCTCTTGAAGAATGTGCCCCAAAAGTGGAAACAAACACTTATGCCAATTGCTTGAGTCATCAAAACCAAAGGGTCATTGTGAAGTGAAATCCTGATTCAAGCATTTTTGTGGAAAAGTAAGCGACCTGCTGGGCATCCGTACATTTGTATTCTTAAGTTAATTTCATAAAAAACAGCAAACCACATAGAACATTGGTGGATCAGCAAAAGAAACATAATGCTAAATGTATTACATTTGGAAAACCTGGGTAGATGAACCCAGAACACCAGAACGTACAAAATGGCTTTCAAGATCGAGTGAAAAGAAACAAGTTGAAAAACGTAATTATTTTAGTCAAATGAGATTTGAGGACAGACTAGTTATTTTTCGCCCATTTATAAATAGTCAGAAACAGAGTCAGGTCCTAATTACTAGAGCAGTGAGGATGAGGCATATTGGACAAGTGAGTCTTTCTCATAAAACAGTGGATGTGGAGGACGCACTTCAACTGGCTTGCCATTCACCAAACTACGTTCAGCTCTGATTTATTTTTTTGTCGATTTGGTCCCATTGAATCTGTGCTGGACACCACTGTTCTGGGCCTTTCAACCAGGGACGTAACACAGGGCCCGCAGTGCGGTGGGGCCAAAGCTCCAGGGGGACCCATCAGCACAGCATTCTGGCTGCAGAGCTCCTGATTGAGCCCTGAGGGGGACCCTGGACATACCTTGCAGAGAGGCCCCCTCAAGTATCGTTACACCAGTTCTTTCAACCCTTCGTTGGCTGCTCATTGAAGGCAGAAGTGTATTACATTTGATTCTTCTATGCGTACAGTCCTCCCCTCTGAAGCCCTAAACTATCTTTCCCCCTCAAAAAATCAACATTTTCAAGAGGCCACCTTCCCTTCAGTGCTCTGGCATCCTCCTTCTCAAATATTCAAAAAGATAAGAACTCTAGACAAATCTTTTGCAGTAAGCCTCCTAAAAGGCTTCTGTTAGGTTCCTTCTGAGATCCCTCTCAAATCGTCTGCCACAATGTTTTATATAGATCTGAAATACCGCTTGTTTCAAGGTCACTTCATCATTTTGAAATATTTTTTGAAATATTTTAACAAACCCAGCTATATTTGGGATTCATGTTTAATGATGTAACAAATACAAATATAAATATCTGTTTGCTAAAAATGTTTTTAGTTCTACTGGGCATATATATATATATTTGTTGTTGACTATGCTCCTATATGTAAATAACTTTCTGGAGTGTTGTTAATCTGTATTTATTTTTACTACAGTTATATCACTGTTGCTGAACACGTGCACCACTGTATTTTTTGTAATGTGCTGGGACAGTTCTGAAAATGGTTAGTGGTAAATAAAACCACCAAATAAAAAATAAAGAAAAAACATATATGCAGTAAGCAACACTTACCTTTGACTGCAACATCAAGAAAAGAGTATTTCCTGAATGAAGGTGCTAAGTATTTTTTTGTTTACAATTAATAGACAAATATTTCATGGTTCCAGGGCGCATTTGCATGTGTTTCTGAATCTGTAATGAGGGGCATTTTACTAGCACATGCATCTCCTCTTTTGCATTGGTCCACACTCACATGCAAATTAGGGCATGTCGTTCTTCATTACATAGGGACTCACATGAAAGTGAAGGGCTATGGATAAAACAACCCTGGCCCAAGAGGTAGTGGTGGGGAGGGAAGAAGGGAGTGTGAGAGAGAGAGTGTGCATGTGTGTGTGTTAATACGTGTGTGTACGCATGCAGACATGCCGTCAGTATTCGGACACTTAAACAATCTAGGAATGTTAGGGCCTTTTCGGAGCAAACAAACATTGTTGCTGATTTTACAGACTTTTGTTCAAAAATACATTTAAATCTATTGTTCTCGGGATGTTTGGGAAGGCTTGTGCATTTACTTTGTTGCCTACGTACCCTATATTCAATTGTAACCATTTCCCAGTTTCAGAGCTAGTATCATCGGACCAAAGAGATCCGTTGCCACCAGATATTATTACTGCTTTTTCACCCTTTTATTTCCACAATCCATGCCCGTAGTATTAGTGTGATTTGCGCCTTTGTTATGTGCAGGCCACATAAGTTATTTTGGGCTAGATGTATCAAGATACCCTTTTGCGAATCTCAAATAGCGATTTTTAAGGAATCGCTATTTGAGATTTGCAAAATGGTATGTATGTAGAAATTCGCTAATTTTTTGCGATTTCTTAAAATTCCTTAATTGCGATTAGCAAATTGCTAATCGCAATTAAGGAATAATTTCCCATTCATTTCTATGGGCCAGGCGGCCCATAGGAAGGAATGGGAAATTATTCTCAATTTGCGATTCGCAATTAGCGAATCGCAATTTGAGAATAATTTCAAGGGTGCAAGGGTGTCTTAAGGACACCCTGCTGCACCCCAGAAAATGACATGTGTGCGCAAATTGACATGTGTGCGCAAATGAGCGTCACATGCCATCTTTACAAATTGCAAAATGTGCATTTGTAAAAGAAATCGCAAATTACCACCAACTACAAGTTGGTGGTAATTTGCGATTTCTTAAGGGAAAATCGCTAATTGGAAATGCTTGATGCATAGCATTTAAGGAATCAAAATTTGCGATTCCTTAAATGCTGACACAAAGTTAAGGATCGCAAATTTTGCGATTCCTTAAATTTGGGATGCCATTTTTTCAAACATCGCATTTCCCGTTTTTTTTGTCGCAAACGCTGCTATTTTGCGATTCGCAGCGTTTGCGACAAAAAAAGCTTGCTACATCTATCCCTTTAACAGAAATGCGCTATTTTATGCCACTGTCGATGCTCTAGGTGCAGGTACCTATATGCCCTAGATATTATTACTTTATTTCCTAATGTATTTGTAAATGTCCAAAATCATGTCCAGGTGTTTATGAGGCCCTTGTATTTTGTGTGGGCCACAAACATCATTTGTCAAGAATTTTGACAGATTTTGCAATCTCCCAGGCAGTTGTGGCTGAGAGTAAAACAGAGTCATCCCTGCAAATAGAAGAGCAAGATGACTTTGTCCTGAGCAGAGCAGGAGGTTACACTTGCATTATCATCCTTTTTCTGTATCCTCTTATTCAATAAAGAGAAGCCCAACGCCCAAAGTTTCTCCAAGCCCCTATTCTGAAATACAGACAAACATTTACGATGCAATGGTCTCGGCATTCTTAACACCTTAGCAGCTATGGAACGTCCAGCTCCAGTGCTGAACGTTCCATTGCGCAGGTGCAGTTGGAACGTCCAACAGCCGACGGCAGCACTCCCGAGGTAGTGGTGCCGTCGGCCGTTGGACTGGGCGCAGCACTTATGAGGTTAAAGTTAGAGCTATTGGCATTGCTCATGACATGATTTTTATTTATGTTTTTTTTAAAAAAAACATAAATAAATGGCATTGTCATTTACAATGCCAATAGCAGGGCAGGAGAGCAAGCACAACGAACGAGGGGGCAGGACAGAAAGCACAAGCAAAAAGGGGGCAGGACAGCAAGCACAAGCAACGAGGGGGCAACAAGGGGGCAGGACAGCAAGCACAAGCAACGAGGGGGCAGGACTGCAAGCACAAGCAACGAGGAGGCAGGACAGCAAGCACAAGCAACGGGAGGGGCAGGAGAGCAAGCACAAGCAACGAGGGGGGGCAGGAGAGCAAGCACAAGCAACGAGGGGGAAGGACAGCAGGAAAAAGCAACAAGGGGTCAAGACAGCAAGCACAGCAACGAGGGGGCAAGACAGCAAGCACAAGCAACGAGGGGGCAGGACAGCAAGCACAAGTAACGAGGGGGCAGGACAGCAAGCACAAGCAATGAGGGGGCAACGAAGGGGCAGGACAGCAAGCACAAGCAACGAGGGGGCAGGACAGCAAGCACAAGCAGCGAGGGGGCAGGACAGCAAGCACAGCAACGATGGGGCAGGACAGCAAGCACGAGGTGGCATGACAGCAAGCACAAGCAACGAGGGGGGAAGGAGAGCAAGCATACCCAGCGAGGGGGGGGGGGGGCAGGAGAGCAAGCACAACCAACAAGGGGGGAGGCCAGAGAGCAAGCACAACCAATGAGGGGGTCAGGAGAGCAAACACAAACAACGAGGAGGGGGCAAGAGAGCAAGCACAACCAACGAGGGGGCAGGAGAGCAAGCACAACCAACATGGGGGGGCAGGAGAGCAAGCTGGAGAGCAAGCACAACCAACGAGGGGGGCCAGGAGAGCAAGCACGACCAACAAGAGGGGGCAGGAGAGCAAGCACAACCAACGAGGGAGGGACAGGACAGCAAGCACAAGCAACGAAGGGGCAGGATAGCAAGCACAAGCAACGAGGGGGCAAGACAGCAAGCACAAGCAACGAGGAGCAGGACAGCAAGCACGAGGTGGCATGACAGCATGCACAAGCAGCGAGGGGGGCAGGAGAGCAAGCACAATCAGCGAGGTGGGGCAGGAGAGCAAGCACGAGCAACGAGGGGGCAGGACAGCAAGCAACGAGGGGGCAGGAGAGCAAGCACAAGCAATGAGGGGGCAGGACAGCAAGCACAAGCAACAAGGGGGCAGGGGCAGGAGAGCAAGCACAAGCAACGAGGGTGCAGGAGAGCAATCACAAGCAACAAGGGGGCAGGACAGCAAGCACAAGCAACGAGGGGGCAGGACAGGAAGCACAAGCAACGAGGGGGGCCAGGACAGCAAGCACAAGCAACGAGGGGGCAGGACAGCAAGCACAAGCAACGAGGGGGCAAGACAGCAAGCACAAGCAATGAGGGGGCAGGACAGCAAGCACGAGGTGGCAGGATAGCAAGCACAAACAACGGGGGGCAGGAGAGCAAGCACAACCAGTGGGGGGCAGGAGAGCAAGCACAGCCAATGAGGGTACAGGGGAGCAAGCATAGCCAACGAGGGGCCAGGGGAGCAAGCACAAGCAACGAGTGGCAGGACAGCAAGCACAAGCAACGAGGGGGCAGGAGAGCAAGCACAAGCAACGAGGGGGCAGGACAAAGCACAAGCAACGAGGGGGCAGGACAGAAAGCACAGGCAACGAGGGGGCAGGACAGCAAGCACAAGCAACGAGGGGGGCAGGACAGCAAGCACAAGCAACGAGGGGGCAGGACAGCAAGCACAAGCAACGAGGGGGGGAAGGACAGCAAGCACCAGCAACAACGGGGAGGCAGGAGAGCAAGCACAAGCAACGAGGGGGGCAGGAGAGGAAGCACGAGCAACGAGGGGGCAGGACAGCAAGCAAAAGCAACGAGGGGGCAGGAGAGCAAGCACAAACAATGAGGGGGCAGGACAGCAAGCACGAGCAATGAGGGGGCAGGACAGCAAGCACGAGCAACGAGGAGTCGAGCAAGCACTAGCAACGAAGGGGCAGGACAGCAACCACAAGCAACGAGGGGGCAGGACAGAGAGCACAAGCAACAAGGGAGGGGCACGACAGCAAGCACAAGCAACGAGGGGACAGGACAGCAAGCACAAGCAATGAGGGGGTAGGAGAGCAAGCACAAGCGACGAGGGGCCGGTAGCGCAAGCACAAGCAACGAGGGGGCAGGACAGCAAGCACAAGCAACGAGGGGGCAAGACAGCAAGCACAAGCAACGAGGGGGCGGGACAGCAAGCCCAAAGTGGCAGGACAGCAAGCACAAGCAATGAGGGGGGGCAGGAGAGCAAGCACAACCAACAAGGGGGCAAGGGAGCAAGCACAAGCAACGAGGGGGGCAGGACAGCAAGCACAAGCAACGAGGGGGCAGGGCAGCAAGCACAAGCAACGAGGGGGCAGGAGAGCAAGCCCAAGCAATGAGGGGGCAGGACGGCAAGCACAAGCAACGAGGGGGCAGGACAGCAAGCACGAGCAATGAGGGTGCAGGACAGCAAGCACAAGCAACGAGGGGGGGCAGAAAAGCAAGCACAAGCAACGAGGGGGCAGGACAGCAAGCACAACCAACGAGAGGGGGCAGGACAGTAAGCACGCGCAACGAGGGGGCAGGACAGCAAACACAAGCAATGAGGGGGGCAGGACAGCAAGCACAAGCAACGAGGGGGGGCAAGAGAGCAAGCACAACAAACAAGGGGGGCAGAAGAGCAAGCACGAGCAATTAGGGGGCAGGACAGCAAGCACAAGCAACGAGGGGGCAGGACAGCAAGCACGAGCAACGAGGGGACAGGACAGCAAGCACGAGGAACGAGGAGTAGAGCAAGCACAAGCAACAAGGGGGCAGGACAGCAAGCACAAACAACGAGGGGGCAGGACAGCAAGCACAAGCAACGAGGGGAGGCTGGAGAGCAAGCACAGGCAACATGGGGGGGCAGGACAGCAAGCACAAGCAACGAGGGGGCAGGATAGCAAGCACAAGCAACGAGGGGGGGCAGGAGAGCAAGCACAAGCAACGAGGGCCCAGGACAGCAAGCACAAGGAATGAGGGGGCAGAACAACAAGCAGAAGAAATGAGGGGGCAGGACAGCAAGCATGAGTAACGAGGGGGCAGGAGAGCAAGCACGAGCAACGAGGAGTAGAGCAAGCACAAGCAACGAGGGGGCAGGACAGAAAGCACAAGCAACAAGGGGGCAGGACAGCAAGCACAAGCAACGGGGGGCAGGAGAGCAAGCATAAGCAACGAGGGGGGCAGGACAGCAAGCACAAGCAACGAGGGAGTAGGACAGCAAGAACAAGCAATGAGGGCGGGCAGCACAGCAAGCACAAGCAACGAGGGGCAGGACAGCAAGCACACACAGCGAGAGGGCAGGACAGGAAGCACAAGCAATGAGGGGGGCAAGAGAGCAAGCACAAGCAACGAGGGGGGCAGGACAGCAAGCACAAGCAACGAGGGGGCAGGACAGCAAGCACAAGCAATGAGGGGGCAAGACAGCAAGCACAAGCAACGAGGGGGCAGGACAGCAAGCACAAGCAATGAGGGGGCATGAGAGCAAGCACAAGCAACGAGGGGACAGGACAGCAAGCACAAGCAACGAGGGGGCAAGACCACAAGCAACGAGGGGGCAGGACAGCAAGCACGAGGTGGCAGGACAGCAAACACAAGCAACGGGGGGGCAGGAGAGCAAGCACAGCCAGCGGGGGGCAGGAGAGCAAGCACAACCAACGAGGGGACAGGGAAGCAAGCACATGCAACGAGGGGGCAGGGGAGCAATCACAAGCAACGACGGGGCAGGACAGCAAGCACAAGCAACGAGGGGGCAGGAGAGCAAGCACAAGCAATGAGGGGGCAGGACAGCAAGCACAAGAAACGAGGGGGCAGGACAGCAAGCACAAGCAATGAGGGGGCAGGACAGCAAGCACAAGCAACGAGGGGGGCAGGACAGCAAGCACAAGCAACGAGGGGGGGCAGAAGAGCAAGCACAAACAACGAGGGAGCAGGACAGCAAGTAAGTATAAGTTTTTATTGCGCAATTAATTAAAATCGTTGCAAAGTACATACACTGAAATGGACGTTACATATTAAGAGTAAAAAGATGCACAGAACAGTTAAAACAGAAAAGTTGTAAATTAAAAAAAAAAAAAGAACGTGCAATAATGTCACCAGAAAAGGAGCTTATGCTTGGTCAAAAAGCAAGTTAGGGGAATTAATTTCTAGAATAAACTTAACAAAACGAGCCGCCAACTGCGGAGAGTCTCCTCTCATGCAGGCGTCTAGTGCTTCCTGGCAGGTCCTGATGTTAAGAAGAAGCCAAAGGGGACGCAACCAGAAATTTCTTTGGGCTCGAAGTTTTTGGAAAATGCACAGTATGTGGATAAGGTTTTCCTCTTCCTGCTTGCAAAAGCGGCATTGAGATGAAGCCCCTTTCATGTACCCCTGGCCGAACTTGTATGCCATCAGCGGGATGAAACCAAAACGAAATCGCATCAATTGTAGTTTTATATGTACTTTCGTAGAAGCTGCCAGATACGATGGAAGAATTTTCGAGGTGTATAATTTAGAGACCCCGGGCCATGAAAGAGCTGGGCGACCCATTGCTCGTCGAGGTCGCTTGAAAGACTTTTTGCTTGTTTGGTTAGAAGTTTTGTTTTTGCTGCAATGGGCAACGGAGATGACCATATGTCCTTTGCTTTGAGGGATTCTAGACATGACGTCAAATATTTATTCCACGGTGTTTTGTGGTTGCTGAAGACTAACCATAGGCAGCTCTTTAGAGAGTGAGGGCTAGCGTGCTTTGTTTTTAAACAATAGTTAATGTAGGACAGCAAGAACGAGCAACGAGGGGGCAGGACAGCGAGCACGAGCAATGAGGAGTAGAGCAAGCACAAGCAACGAAGGGGCAGGACAGCAACCACAAGCAACGAGGGGGTAGGACAGCAAGCACAAGCAACGAGGGGGGGCATCACAGCAAGCACAAGCAACGAGGGGGCAGGACAGCAAGCACAAGGTGGCAGGACAGCAAGCACAAGCAACGAGGGGGGGGCAGGAGAGCAAGCACAACCAACGAGGGGGCAAGGGAGCAAGCACGAGCAACGAGGGGGGCACGACAACAAGCACAAGCAATGAGGGGGGTAGGAGAGCAAGCACAAGCAACGAGGGGCCGGGACAGCAAGCACAAGCAACGAGGGGACAGGACAGCAAGCACGAGCAATGAGGGGGCAGGACAGCAAGCACAAGCAACGAGGGGGGCAGGAAAGCAAGCACAAGCAACGAGGGGGCAGGACAGCAAGCACAAGCAACGAGGGGGGCAGGACAGCAAGCACGAGCAACGAGGGGGCAGGACAGCAAGCACAAGCAATGAGGGGGGGCAGGACAGCAAGCACAAGCAATGAGGGGGCAAGATAGCAAGCAACGAGGGGGGCAGGAGAGCAAGCACGAGCAATGAGGGGGCAGGACAGCAAGCACAAGCAAGGAGGGGGCAGGACAGCAAGCACGAGCAACGAGGGGACAGGACAGCAAGCACGAGCAACGAGGAGTAGAGCAAGCACAAGCAACGAGGGGCAGGATAGCAAGCACAAACAACGAGGGGGCAGGACAGCAAGCACAAGCAACGAGGAGAGGCAGGAGAGCAAGCACAAGCAACAAGGGGGGGGCAGGACAGCAAGCACAAGCAACGAGGGGGCAGGACAGCAAGCACAAGCAACGAGGGGGGCAGGAAAGAAAGCACAAGCAACGAGGGTCCAGGACAGCAAGCACAAGCAATGAGGGGGCAGAACAACAAGCAGAAGCACATGGGGGCAGGACAGCAAGCACGAGCAACGAGGGGAAAGGAGAGCAAGCACGAGCAACGAGGAGTAGAGCAAGCACAGGCAACGAGGGGGCAGGACAGCAAGCACAAGCAACGGGGGCAGGAGAGAAAGCACAAGGAACGAGGGGGGGGCAGGACAGCAAGCACAAGCAACGAGGGGGTAGGACAGCAAGCACAAGCAATGAGGGCGGGCAGGAGCGCAAGCACAAGCAACAAGGGGGCAGGGCAGCAAAGCACAAGCAACGAGGGGAAGGACAGCAAGTACAAGCAACGAGGGGCAAGACAGCAAGCACAAGCAACAAGGGGGCAGGACAGCAAACACGAGGTGGCAGGACAGCAAGCACAAGCAACGAGGGGGGCAGGAGAGCCAGCACAACTAGCAGGGGGCAGGAGAGCAAGCACAACCAACGAGGGGGCAGGGGAGCAAGCACGAGCAACGAGGGGGCAGGACAGCAAGCCCAAGCAATGAGGGGGCAGGACAGCAAGCACAAGCAACGAGGGAGCAGGAGAGCAAGCACAAGCAAGGAGGGGGCAGGACAGCAAGCACAAGCAACGAGGGGGCAGGACAGCAAGCACGAGCAATGAGGGGGCAGGACAGCAAGCACAAGCAATAAGGGGGGGCAGGAGAGCAAGCACAAGCAACGAGGGGGCAGGGCAGGAAGCACAAGCAATGAGGGGGGCAGGACAGCAAGCACGAGAAACGAGGGAGGGGGGCAGGACAGCAAGCACAAGCAAGGAGGGGGGGTCCAGGAGGGCAAGCACAACAACGAGGGGGGGCAGGAGAGGAAGCACGAGCAATGAGGGGGCAGGACAGTTAGCACAAGCAACGAGGGGCAGGACAGCAAGCACAAGCTCTATTCTAACATCTCGGCTGAGGGAGGCAGGGATTTCCGGTGCGGCTCTGAACCTTTTGCACTCCTTTTTACAGCACAGAGAGCAAAGAGTCAAGCTTGGCGAATTTCTTTCCCCTGTTAAATCCTTGCAGTGTGGGGTGCCTCAAGGGTCGGCTCTTAGTCCGACTCTATTCAACATTTATGTCGCCCCCCTTGCAAGGTTAGTAAAATCTCAGGGGATGGAAGTGGTGTCATACGCTGATGACACACAAATCATGGTGTCACTAGCCCACTCAGTTTCTACATCCGCCACCAACGTCAGGATCTGTATGCAGACAGTCTCTGACTGGATGCTTCAGAATCCCCTGAAGTTGAATTGCGACAAAACTGAGATCCTGGTCTTTGGCAAAGGCCAGGATATCTGGTCTAATGAGTGGTGGCCGTCTACGCTGGGAATTTGTCCATCTCCTTCCCAGTCAGCCAGAAATCTTGGCGTAATTTTTGACACCTCATTGTCCATGACTCTACAGGTTAACCGCACGGTCGCCACTTGTTGGGGGGTCATAAAAATTCTCAGGAGAATTCTTCACTATCTCTCTCTCCCAGCCCGGAAGCAGGTGGTAGTGGCATTGGTGGGTTCCAGGTTGGACTACTGCAATGCACTCTATGAAGACACCAACAAGGGGCTCATTCATCGACTTCAGGTCGTGCAAAATGTCGCTGCCCGATTTGTTCTGGCACTCCCTAATGCATCTTCTGCCACTATGGCTAGAAGGACTCTTCATTGGCTCCCTATTCATTTGAGGATCTCGTTTAAGAATCTTTGTCTAGCCTATAGAGCTCTGTCGGAAAGCTCTTCTGATCCCTTAGGCACTCTGTTGACTCGATATTTGCCAGGTAGATCTCTTAGATCTGCAGAGCTGAACCTGCTGGTTGTACCTCGTGCCAAAAGGGTATGCTGGGGAAATAGAGCATTTTCCATCGTTGCCCCCAAACTGTGGAATTCGCTTCCCCAAGAGATTAAGATTCAGCCCTCTTTGTCCTCTTTTAAAAAGGCGCTCAAAACCTGGTGTTTCGTCAAGGCCTACCCACAATAGGAGTACTCCTGAATAGCTGGTACCTTTTGGTTATGCGCCTTGACGCCCATCGGGCTTAGTTGCGCTATGTATGTATTGGCATTTATATAGCGCACTACTTACCCGTAGGGTCCCAAGGCGCTTCGACCGCTGCGAAACCCTTCCTGGCTTCCCTGAGAGAGGGTCCCTTAATGGGTATCTCCAGGGTGAGACCAGGCATCCCCGGCGGTCTGGTGGGGCCGTTAGTGAAGATGAGGCAAGCTAATGCCCAGAGTTGCCGAGTGTGATCGCTGATCAGAGTGGGCACCGAGGCGAGAGAATTATCGAGTCCGCTGACCCTGGTCCAGAAACCTGCCGCGCCGGGAATCGAACCCTGGTCCCGGGCCGTCCTCTGCTCTCGGGTCTGCCGCCTCTAACCAGTGAGCCACACTACTTCGCTATAAAAATTGTTTTTCAGCAAGCACCAGCACCGAGGGGGGGCAGGGGAGCAAGTACAAGCAATGAGGGGGCAGGACAGCAAGCACCCACCGGAGGACTCGGCAGCTTCTCGACTTCTTGCGGTTCGCTATAAAAATTGTTTTTCAGCAAGCACCAGCACCGAGGGGGGGCAGGGGAGCAAGTACAAGCAATGAGGGGGCAGGACAGCAAGCACCCAACGGAGGACTCGGCAGCTTCTCGACTTCTTGCGGTGGCAACCGGGCAGAAATGTCGTCAGAAAAGCGCCGACTTTTTCGCATTCGGGGGCGTGGTTTTTGCTGTTGAGTGACGGATGACGTCACAGAGTTAAAAACTGCAAAAAAAAGCCCCCGAATCCGAAAAAGACGTGGCTTGAACGGAGTGACGCCCCTCTCCTCCAATGGCTGGCCTCCGTTTTAGGAAGCCAGCCAATGGAGAAGAGGGGCGGGTTAAAGCCCCCGTACTGAGAAACATTAAATCTCGGCGCGAGACTGCGCAAGAGCAGCCTACGGTCTGAGACCTACAAAAGGAAGCTTCATGGAAACTCTACTGGCAGTGTGTTCATTTTGAGAGTGGCGCTGTCATTTTTATTGGTTCCGTCCTCTTGAAATCCAGACAAACAGCATTACTAAGCCCTACCTTAAAACTATCTTCCCAAAGCAAGGAAACACCATTACATCAAAATTGACGTCAATCGGGGAGGACGCGGGAGGATGGTGCGCCCCGAAAAAGTCTAGAGAGGGGATGTTGGTCCCTTTTGCTTGTTGTGGAAAAAGCTTAATGTGTCCCTTTAATTAGAAACTGTAAGTCGTGGTGTCTCCTTGGTACTGCTCCATGTCTGTGACTGTTCTGTTCTAGTTCATTGATTGCTAGGAGGCCTCATCGGGGATCTCTAACCCAGATGCAACATCCTCTATATCCATAAAAGTGGCCCAAGAAGAGGTTATTAGCAGGGAACTGCCCACCATTGACACCCCAGTTCCTTAAGGATGTGAAAAGGAGACACGTTTGTGCTTTCATGCTAGTTAAACATACCAGCAGAAAAAATACAGAAACTGTAACTAACTTTTTAGAAAGACACCATGCAACTTTTGTTTAGTTTGGCAATTGTTGTTGTTTCATATGAACAAGTGCATTGTATGAATGTAGTTACATTAATAAATCCTGCATAGTAATCCTTTTCTCCCAGCTTTGACTGAAAGGTAAGTCAATTACCTATAAAGTGAGGGTCATGACATTGCTTTTTGGGACATCACTGCACGTGACGTCATTGCATACAATCCATGCTGATTAATTCCTCACTGTTTGTTTTAGGACTGGCGCCTGCCAAAATCATTCACTGGTCCAGATGTACCATGGGAAACTGACCATAATGTTGGTGCTTCACCTCATCCCATTTACTCTGGACTAAGTATATGGTGTCCTGGGATGTGTGATAATAGTTTGTCCCAAGGGCAATTCTCTAAGCCGTACTTATTATTTAACTGATGAAATGCCACTGCTCCACAAATAAATGTTAATATTGGCAGTAAAAGCAGTGAAGTTAACTACCATGCATACCATCTGACATGTGGAACAGTGGTCAAGCTAAAGACAAGACACCCTTCCAGCAGGAAACCTAGGCTAGACCTCATGGATGCACACCTGCACATTGGTGTGAGGGAGTGAGCGTGGAACAAGGCAGTCTAAAGTGCACCAGTGCTAGGTAAGAGAGCATTAGTGCCCTCTCTTGGTAGATATGGTGCTGCCCTGTGATTTAATATTTGAAAAAGTCTAGTTCCAAATCTTCTCCTAATTTTGCTCACTAGCATTCAAGAATTGTTACTCTTCAGTCCGTTGTAGAGTGACAGACTGGTGACACCTCTCTTCAAGGAGCATCTAATTCGTAGCACTGACTTCGATATATGTGTTCAGACAATATAGCCTCCAGAACGCACTGCAATGTTCTCAGTGAAGATAGTGTATACTCCTGCTAGCTTCTTGGAAATATTTCAATGCCAAAGTCTTAACTCCTCCGGTGCTCATGACGGCTTCCGTCATGAGTCACAGTAGAAGTGTGCTCATGATGGCCGGGAGCAGTCAGAACGTTACTGCTCCACCAACGCGTGGTTAATTCCCCACCTGTGCAGGAGAATTTATCAGTAGGCGGGGTTGTGACGGCTCCCGGCCGTCATGAGCACACGCCCACTTTGATTGGCATGAGTACCTGAGTGCCACGCCCAGCCCAGCCCCCCCTCGCACTGCGGCAGAATTCGCACTGCAGTGAAAGGGTTGAAATGGCTCCATCCTAGGGTGTCGCAGGGCTGGGTTTGTTGCCTCTGACAATGGCAGAGTCTTTATTAATGTCTGTATACACACATGAGGGGCCTTGCAAAGATTTAGAGACCTGCGAGGGGGGACTCCCCAATATTGAACATCAAACACACAAAAATTCCTCGGATCTAGCAAGAGAGTGAGTGAGACAGAAAGAGGCTGACGAAAAGGAAGGGGGGGGGGGGGGGGGGGGGAGGGTTCCTTCAAAGGACGGTTTATCTCGCCCACCAAGTCCAAACAATACACTGACACGCTTGCCATTGCTGTTATACACTCCACTACTAGCACTGCACCCCTTACTACACCTTGTTATCTCAGGGGATCCGTCCTTTAATGGGAAACCCCCCTCCTTTTGGCCAACATTTTTCTGTCTCTCTCACTCTCTTGATAGACCCGAGGACTTTTTGTGTATTTGAGTGTCTTTATTAACCCCTTGCATGCGCACGAATTTTCGCGCTGTGCGGGCGTTTTTAAAAGTGGGTGGGATTCGGAAGGCCCCCGGCAGTCCTCCGCACACACCCACTGTGATGCATGACGGCCAGGGGCCGTCATGAGCATGCAAGGGCTTAATGCTATATCAGATACTTCAAACTGCTTTGCTTTGCCCACGATACACATTGCACAAGACCTGCTCAGAAAGGAAATATAATACATGATGCACTGTTCATCTGTCACAGAATTTTCAGGCATTTTAGCCAGCTGGCCTTCATTGAGTTAACAGATTCTGCATACAAGCCCTGATATAGGAGACTTTAACGTGTTGGAACTCCACCCTCTACCTGCTGCTAGGGTTGTTTGAGCAGTAAAAGGTGCTGAACAGCTATTTTAATGAAAACAAAAGGGGATTAAGCTGTCAGGGCCACATCGTTAACAGTTCATGAATTGAGGCTGAAAGCTATGTGCAAACTTCCTGATCTTTTATTTAATTGATCAGAGCACATGCTGCCTGTGGGTTTAGTACTCGATCTATCTAAACTGTAAGCCAAAGAAGATGTTCTATTTCGATTTTACATGATGCTTTTGTCATTTGTTTGGTTAATATCTCTCACTGCACCTTACTTCTCTTCTCTTGTTCTCTTTATTCAACAGATTTATTAGGAAACAAAGCAGGTGTCCACGCTTTACGTGGTTTGCTTGCTGCTTGTGTGATTGCCTGTAATGGAAAAAGAGAGACACTCCACTCTGGAATGAAATCAAATGGTTTAAAAATACCCCTTAGTTAGGTGGCTAAATGATAGACGAGTCACAAGGAACTCACCACGATAACTCAAAACTGTAGGCAAAATTCCCTTTTTATTATTTCAATGATCACAGCAAGTGCTGCCAGTGGCGGCTCCTCCATTAAGCCGTAGGTGCATCGCCCCACTGCCTCAAATCAGCAAAAGAAAGGAAAAGATATGATAACAACTAATGTTATTATAATTTTATTTCGTCCTCCTACTGCGGCAGCTTGCATGAGAGGGCGGGGTGGGGCTGAAGAGCAGATGAGGAGGGCACAACCCCCATAAGTGCGCAATTACTGTTTGGTCTGCCCTCTCAGGCTGCCCAAAACAGTTATGTGCACTTTCTCTGTTGTTCATGGAGGCTGCATTACAGTGTTCATGGAGAACATACCCACCCCTATAGCCCCTGGCTGAGGGCAGTATCACGGTGCTCAGACCAATCACAATGCAGCACTGCAGCATTGTGATTGGCTGCGAGGATCATGGGAGCCGTGGTGCTTCCTGTTTCTTACAAGAAGCCAGGAAGAGCACGCAGGAGAGGCGGCGACGGCTAGTCAGTGGGCCTACCGGGAGGTATGCTATGTTTTTTTAAAGTGATATCCCCCACTGCTTCCCCCACCCACCCACTCCACTGCTACTTCCAGGCAGCAGCCGCAACTGCGTGCTGCATTTGTAATAGTGGTACTTTATGTACCCCATTTAAAATGCCCAAGACAATTCTCCTGTGTCCAAAAAACATTTGTGCCCTTTTAGCTCTTTGACTGACCCTTCTCCTTCACCTCATGCAACAGAACTTTTGCAGAAAATTTGGAAATCCAAGCCTCGTCCTCTTTTGCCGGCTGCTTACATGGCAGAGTGGGAATTTGAAGCATACTGCCTTCTGGCTAAGACCACTCAGTGAAACTGGCAGCTGTGGCTGTGCATCAGTGTTCTTGCTGCTCTGAGTGGCAGAAGGAACTTTGATACAGTCACACATGAACAGTATTGCTAACTCTTTTTTTGTTTGTGTTTTTTAATTCGCCAGCTCCATAACTGTGGGAAGCTGGTGAAAGTTTGAAATATGTGAAGTTGCAAAGTGTATCTATTGGCAGACTTCTACCAATGTCAGAGGCAAGCCATAAAAATAAAAAAATAACAGACACAGTTTCTTCAAGTTAAATTATTACTGCATTGAGTAATGAAAAATAATTGAGAAAAATGAAATATCCTATATGCTGCCCCCTGCTTGACTATCCTAAGTATTGACTCCAGTTCTCCCACACAAATATTTATAAACGATATCCAGCAATCAGTGGTAATCCCTTCAAATTTTCTGTGCAAATATTCTTAAATAGCACTACTTGGCACTTTTCCACCCGCTCTCACCACCCTCTGAGCCACCTCTCACCATCCCCAACCAACTGCTGTGCTCATGGGTGTAGCTTCGGGGGTAGTGGTGTTTGGCGAATGACATCCCCCAAATAAAGCCATTCTTGGCTTGGCAGTTGGGTCTGATGGCCCAAATTAGGGTATGCTATTTCTCCATTGGTTTTTCTCTTGGTACTGTTTTCACTAAGAGGTTTTAACTTGTGCATTTTTGGGATCAGGAACTTAAATATATAGAGTCCACAGTTTACAGAAAAAGTAGCACATCTGCACTCATATAGGTTCCTTGAATAGATAAAAATGTAGTACTTTTTGGAATTCACAAACATTGGAAAGTAGGTTTCCTGTCATACTACTGGCCATCAAACCCCCAAAAGGTGCTGGGATGAATGCCTGAAAATAACCTACCCACTGGCGATCGCTCTGGGTAGAATTCCAAATCATCGTTTTATGCCAACTGTGCCACTCTAGACAGAGGGCCTGATTTAGCCTTTTGGTAGACAGACTAAAGACAGACAAGGTTGTGGAGGTCTTTATGGCAGTCACCCTTCCTTTACTCCACCAGCAAAGTTTAAAGATGTCTGCTGGCCCTGTGAACATTTCTATATAGTGACAGGAATCTCTGTCATGGTAGTTCCTGTCAATATCAGAAAGGCTTTTTTATTTTTCAAAAAGTAGCTCCAAAAACTGAAGTTTGTCTTTGAAAAATAAAAAAAACAAATGACCCCACACCACGGGGATTAACTCCAACCCCCACAACATGGAAATTAACTACCATGGAGCTGGGGTAATTTTCTCCATTTTTTTTTACTGTCCTTCACCTCCAGGAAATACCTGCCGGGTGGTAACAGACAGTTAAAAAAGTCATCCAACTGTCCACTCTAAGTAAGGTGCACAGTCATATGGCTTGCCACCGGTGGGCAGAACTATACCAAGCTGTCAGCGGATGTTTTACACAAATGGGGTACATTTTGCTCTCAAGTGTAAAATTTAGAGTCCGGCCAACTCAAAATCAGATAGACTAACAAATATTAAATATGCCTTACCAACCGGTTCCTCCATTTCAATTCTGCTGTGCCGAAGGAGACCCCGCTCCATCCAACAGAGTCAACCCAGTCCTGTTGCATCTGGTGCTAGACGTATGTAATACTGGTTAATCGTCCCCACATCCAACATAGACACCCCTAATGGACATGTCTCTCAGAGGGATGGCATCCCGTCTGAGGCTTTTGGCTAACACATGGGAAAGGATTTTGAGCACTGAAAAACATTAATGTTGTCACCAAACCATCACTTGGCATAGATAAGTGAATGTGGTCGGTCACTCATGTTGCTGCTCTGAATTGCAGATGCTGGCAAAAAAATAGAAATACACAAAAAATAGAAAATAACAAAATGCACTAAAACGCGTGCAGGAAGGAAAGAAACTGGGAAGGCACATAAAAACAAAAAAAGCTTAGCAGGCAGGACCAAGAAACCTTCAAAATCAAGCAGAACAAGGCAGCCACTTCCTCTAAGTGCAAAAACAACAATAATCAAGTGGTGACTTCTATGTTCAGCAGACGTGCAACCATGTTTTTTAACGTACATGTGTTCACGTGGCAGCTGGTATGAGAGTGGACAGATGCTATGAAAAACTATGCAAGATAATGATAGAGCAGAAATTTCCCTTACAATAATTTGCAACAATTTAAGAAAGAAAATAATTGTGACAATAATTTATATAGATGATGACAAACGTGTGTTAACCTTCATGTTTCTGGAAAATGATAACATGTAATTCTGATTTACATACAGCATCGTAAAAGCATGCAGAATGCTAGAATGAGCTTATGTTATATTTCTTATTTACTAAATAGATGTGAATTTTTAACACCTTAATGACATTGATCCTGTGATTTGATAATGTGAGGATAAAAATAACTAAGAAAATATACCTGCAAAATTAAAGTTCCATGTGTGAGAAATGAATAGTATTTCATGTGTAGCGTGTACACTGAAATGACAATAGAAAAGTAGGTACTACACGAGGGAATCTTTGAACAAATGCACTTATAATCATGTGTGGCCCAATGACATATGTGCCAAAAGGGTTTGCTTATATGTACTTTCTTTATACATGTGTAACGTTGATATTTTCAAAAATGTTCAGAGTACCCTATACGTTATTAAATATGACTTGAATGAAGTGTTTATTAATGCATTATTTGTGAGATTTATATTAACTATTATTCAATGCGACATTCATAGATATTATAATACATCGTGAATAAGTTGTATTTCATGTAGGCCTCAAAGTCTTGCTTCCTTTTTCAATTTGAACTTATGTAATGAATAGTCTGTAGTCTATGGGAACTTTTAGCAAAGTTGCCACTTGTGTTCTAATTCTCGATCACTTCCTTTGACATACACAGCACAGCTTGTCTGTACTTGCAAGAAAAACTGTTACATACTAGAACAGATGCTTGGTAACGAACTGTCAGAAATCTGAGAGCATGATCTAGTTTACTCTCTAAGTATCTTATTGTTAATATGACTAAACTCACAATCATTTTAAGGAAGCTACATAAATTGGATTACTTAATTCTTCCGATTGTGTACTTTTACGTTCTACATCATCCTCATCCTATTGAAGACGACCAATGGGACAGAATGGTCTGACTTTCCTGATGATGTCATGGGGTGTCACAACTAGACTCATGGAGTATAATTGCACAGATTTTGGAACTGAACTGGGCTCATCCATTTTGCAGCATTGAGACTGCCAGCTTGGGCAGTCAAGAAACAATTCAAACTGTGATTTAATACTGCATATTGCTGCCTGCTGGTACGCTAGCGCATTGGAACCTTTAAGGCTGAAGAGTATGCGTCATACTGCTGCGAGTTTGGTGTCGCAGTGACAGACTGAAATAGACTTCTACCTTTAACGAACTGGAACTGGTCACTTGGAATATTCTGAACTTCCCTAAGGGTATGCATGAGGCTCAACTGATTTCCTATTGAACAAATTGCTAGACTTATCCACAGCTCTCCCGCGGCTGATTCCTCACTTTGCCCTTGGATCTCGCAGAGTTTAAGATTGCTTTATTAAACCTATTTTGAGTTTAATTTAGGATAGTATAATCTTTACTTTAATGTTCTTACCGTTGAATGAACAACTAAACTTCTAATTTTTAACTAAACTCGGCTGATTCTGACTCATTATTTGCCTCTGGGTAAATCATTTGATTGATATTCTTTAAAGTTTGTTGATAGTTTTCTTTAAAGTTAAAGATAATGTTGACCAAAGCTCTTATCTTATTCCTGGTCCTCATTTGATAATTGTTCATCATCCGAATATCCAGTCCCTTTCAGCACAGAACAAGATCCATCCGAGGACTAATTGAGTAATAATGAGAGAGTTAGACAAAAATAATATAAAAATAAAATACAAGTAATACATATTTTGAGATTCCAGTGCGTGACGCTACAACATCCTTTATACTTCCCAACAGATGATAAAAATAGAGAGTGCCCAATAAACAGACCCACAAAAAATATATGCGTGCTGTGCGACTATGCCTATCCCAAATATTTTAGTGCCTGGTGATACATTTACCCCGGTGGTATTTTGTATTTTCTTCTAGGGGCAGTGTGCCTACTGTATTTTTATACTTTGATGCTGATTATGCAGGTAATAGTTAACCCTAATGGCAGCTCCATAGAGTGGTAATGCATGGCTGCCCTACCTCTGCGATTCTCTCTCAAGAGAGGTGGAGCTAAACTTTACAGCTGACACTAATTCTTATGTGATACAGGCCTAATGTTATGATTAGTCAAATCATTGGAAACAATAAATGTCAGAAAGATTCAATATTGAGGATAATCATTTTCTTATGATTGGTGACAGCTACTTCCAACGCTAGGCTAGAATCTCATCAGGTGATAATTGCCCAGAGGTGAAAACTTGTTTTCAAGTTTGTCGTAAAAAGCAGATGTTTATAACGATAAGCTGCAGCATATTCCAAGATTTGGGTGTAAAATGAAAGAGATACTGTGCCTCCTAATTTGGGCCTTCAAACAGTTCGTACAGAATGTAAGCTCCAGGAGGAGCCATGATTGTACCAGTAAGGGTGTTGTATGGTAATCTAGTTAGCAAACATACTCGGGCGGTTGTGTGCACTGCTCAATAGCAGATGATTAGAGACTTGTAGAGTGACTTTTGGGGGTAAACAGACATAATATCGAGTCCAAAATATCGATTGGACAAAATATCGAGTAAAAAATATAGACTGGACAAAATATAGACTAGACAAAATATAGACAACAAAAATATCGACTAATATCGACTAGAATAGCCAAAATATCAATTCAAAAATATAGACTAGACATAATATAGACTAGAAAAAATATAGACAACAAAAATATCGAAAATAAGGTAAGTTATTAATATTTAATAATATTTGAGTAATATAAATCTGTAGCGGGTTGTGGGTTTATAGGGGAATAGGGTGGGAAGTAATTTAATTATAAATAATTAATTATGTAAATTTAATGTAATTGTTACTTAAATAATAATTGGTAATTAATTAAAATATAATAGTTAATTAATAAAAAATTATTAATTGATAAATAATTAATTTTTAGTAATTTATTTTCTGTAGCGGGTTGTGTGTTTATAGGGGAATAGGGTGGGAAGTAATTTATTTATAATTAATTAATTATGTAAATGTAATCTAATTGTTAATTAAATAATAATTGGTAAATAATTAAAATATAATTGGTAATTAATTTAAAATAAATAATTGATAAATAATTATTTTTTTTTAATTTATTTTCTGTAGCGGGTTGTGTGTTTATAGGGTTCAGGGTCAGTTTTCAGTTTTTGGGTAAAGGGGTATTTTTAGGGTTCAGTGTCAGTTTTCAGTTTTGGGGTAAAGGGGTATTTTTAGGGTTCAGGGTCAGTTTTCAGTTTTTGGGTAAAGGGGTATTTTTAGGGTTCAGGGTCAGTTTTCAGTTTTTGCGTAAAGGGGTATTTTTAGGGTTCAGGGTCAGTTTTCAGGTTTTGGGTAAAGGGGTATTTTTAGGGTTCAGGTTCAGTTTTGGGTTTTTTGGTAAAGGGGTATTTTTAGGGTTCAGGGTCAGTTTTGGGTTTTTGGGGTACAGGGATATTTTTAGGGTTCAGGGTCAGTTTTGGGTTTTTGGGGTACAGGCGTACGCTTTCTCTACTGTAGCACCCACTGGAGTGGGAATAGTAATTTTTACCCCTACGCTATCCAACGATCTCTGTAATGTAGCACCCACTGGAGTGGTTACATTAAATTTAAACCTTTTGCTATGCCACGGTAAATATATTCTATATGTTTTATTAATAACATGTATTTATATATATATGTATTATTATTATTAATTTTTACATTTACATTAATTATGTAATAATGTTACATTTATTTAATAATTTTAACAATGTTTATATTAAATATATGTAATAGTATAATCATTTTAACTTATTTTAAAGACATAAAAAAATCGATATTTTGACAGTCTATATTTTTAACACTCGATATTTTAAAGTCGATATTTTTGTACTTACCTTAGTGAAGATAGAAAGTCGATATTATGTCCCTCGATATTTTGTCATCGATATTTTGGGAACTCGATATTTTGGTAGTAGATATTATTTCAGTGATCCACTTTTGGGCAGTGTGAAGCCAATGGAGGTCAACAAAAGTGTTTTGAGATAGGTACTTGGGGGCATATTTACTATCATTTTACACAAGCAGAACATCAGGTGGAGTTGCTGCTCTGCATTGCATGAAAGAGAGGGAGCAGAGCAGCTTCATATTTTCAAAGATATGGTGTAGTTTTGCTGTCTCTTGTGCTGGCGCACCTGTGGCTGCCTAGCACCAAATGGAGGCAACCTTACATAATGAATCACTTCCTTGCAATCATTGGAAGCTTTAGGAGTTCTACTAGCATAATAGCTCCTGAGATTTCATTAGTTTTTCATAGCGTTTCAGTTCAGTTGTTATGCAATAGTACAGTAATTAGACTGACAGATTCTCTTGATACGTGTGCAAGAATTATTTTTGGCTGAAGAAGGTCCTCATTAATCTAACTAGTAGCTGGTTCATAATACACTATCTTGATTTCATTTCAAAGAGCAATTTGAATGAGTATACCTACACTACAATTATTACAGATCTCAATATTTGTCGCTATATCACATATTACAAAGGGAATTTCCTATCTAAGAGCACAAGTAAACATTAAATTGCTGAGAGCTGTCACAAAGGGAGTGGGTGGAAGAGGAGGTATTATGCCGCATGCAATCGCACTGAGAGAGATAGAGGATGAAAACCCAAGCAAGTCCTCCAAATTGAGCAAAGAAATCACAAAGAATGCTTGAGGGCTAAATGGACTATGGTGGAGTTTGTACACTGAGTCAATAAAGTCATAAAGTGCAGGATCAAAACAGATATTTGCGATGTCTCCTCACCAAAACTTACCATAGCATGCTTACTTCTTGGTGACCCCCCCCCCCCCCCCACACAAGAGTAGGATAATACCACTCTAGTGGACTCAACCAAATGTGGGATTTCTTAGATATTCTTTGTTTTCAGGACAATCACTGGGATCCAGATATTGTGTTAAAAAGTACCTAGGAGTATACTCAAAAGTTGTCCTTTCATTTATAGGTACACTTAGTATGCCTTAAAAACAAATGTGCATGGTGCAAAGGTGAGCAGTAATGATACACCTAACAACATATGACTGCCAACATGCTTTGGTTGACTATTACGCTTGTACAGGTCAACAGTCTTCTTCAGGGCTTGAGAACTTGCCTGAATAATGCACACATCCCACGCAAAAATATGAGACATAAGGCTCTCATACCCGTCTGCTGTAACTCAGCAATGATATTTGTGGTCAGGAATTAAATGCACAAAAATAGTTATTCAAAATCTTTGTAAGACATATGTTTTGCCTGTAATGTCTATTTCATTGGTACATAACGTGTTTCCCAATACATGTATATCACAGCATACTCACACCACTGCAAAACCCTAATAAAAGTGTTTCTTTTGTGTGAACACATACTGTAGGATAGAAAAAGTTTCTTTACATGCAGATGCGTAAAACCTAATCATGCATTTAAGATTCTAGACTTAACTCATTCTGGGACACATTTCAACATCATGGTTCAGAGTGGGGGACACGTCCCCTGTAGTCATTCACTAGGGGCCGATTCACAAAGGTACTTATATGTAGACAATGGAGGCAAGCAACCTCCACCGATAATTTGGCCACGCTTCGTTCAGCAAGATCCAAGTACCACAAGCACATCTTCCTTAGGAAAGCATCACACTTCAGAACCCTCTTTGACTCAGCCAAAAATAGACCCAAAAAACTATTTGATCTCATCAAGAATTCTAACTACTCTCCCCCAACCTCCAAATTGGAGGATTCTACAAAGAAAGCTGCTGAGTTTGCTGTGTTCTTTGACGAAAAAGTGAAATCACTTGTGGTTCAGGTCGCTCATCCTACTCCTCCAGAGGAGCGCAAATCACTAGCCATCTGGCAGAACTTCGACCCCATCTCTGAAGATGTTCTCCTCAAGTGCATCCTCGAAACAGAGCCCTCCAACCACTCGCTCGACCCCATCCCTAGTGCCATTGCCATTGACTTCTACACCCTTTCTCTTCCCTATTGGACCACTCTGGTCAACCTCTCCCTCTGTCGAGGCTCCCTTCCTGTTCCCTTCAAAACTGGGCAGGTCACTCCTCTGCTTAAAACACACACTGCGGATGCGAATGACCTCAACAACCTCCGCCCAATCACTAACCTACCCTTTCTAGCGAAGATCACAGAAAGATGTGTTGCGAAACCACTCTCTCGTCATATCAAGGACAATGATCTTCTTGACAATTTTCAGTCCGGCTTCATCCAAAACTGCAGCACTGAAACTGCTGCAAGTGATCGACGACGCGCTGCGAATACTAGACTCGGGGGGGTCTTGTCTTCTAATTCTCCTTGACCTTTCGGCAGCCTTTGACACTGTCAATCACAAGACCCTCCTCAACGCTCTTCAACAGAGAATGGGCATGGAGGGCACTGTGCTTAAATGGTTTGCTTCCTTCCTCTCTGATAGATCCCAAATGATCAAAATAGAGAGCAGTCTTTCATCGCCTTTGGCGGTGGGTCAAGGTGTTCCTCAAGGCTCTATACTCGCACCCACATTGTTCAATCTCTATTTAGAACCACTGGGAAATCTACTAAGTAAATCCGGGATCCACTATCATCTCTATGCAGACGACACTCAAATCTACCTCAAGGTTGCCTCCACTCATGATCTCTCCATCCTACGCTCTACTCTCAACTCCATTCAAAACGGGATGTCAACTGATCAACTGATTCTGAATCCCTCCAAAACTGAATTCCTCCACTCCTCCTCACTTTCTCCTCCCCTGGTTCAATCATGGATGGACCAGATGAATCTGCTGAACAATAAACCCATCATTGTCGACAGCGCAAAATCCCTTGGTGTCATACTCGACACAAAACTCAATCTACTCTCCCACATTAATTCAATTGCAAAGTCTGCCCGATATCAACGGCGCCTTCTTTGGGGGATTCGTTGCTTTTTCCCGGAGCATGACCTTAAAACCCTGGCCCAATCCCTGGTCCTCTCCAGACTGGACTAATGCAATTCTCTTCTGACTGGCCTCTCCAAGTCCCACCTATCCCCCCTTAAGTCTGTTCTACATTCAGCAGCTCGTTTCATTTATGGGGCCAAAAGAAGCGACCACATCACTCCCATGTTATCCTCCCTCCGCTGGCTTCCCATCGAGGCTAGAGCTATCTACAAGACTGCCTGCATCACCCACAAAACCTTGCACTCCTCCTCTCCGCGATACCTGGCGAATAAACTGAAACTCTCTGGAGGCTCTAGACCACCACGAAATGCGGAAAATCTACTGCTTGAACCTCCCACTTTCAAGAAGGAAAGATCAATGGCCCAATCCTTTTCAGGCAGCGCAGTGAGAATCTGGAACTCACTTCCGCCTCAGCTCCGGACCACCACCTCCTCCCAGGCCTTCAAAACTGACCTCAAAGTTCTCCTCATTCAAAGACACTTCCAAATGTAATCCATGCCCTCTCTATTATCTGAAGGAAGCTCTTCAATTATTGAAAAATCTACTTTACATGTCTAAGGAAGTGTCTTCCCATTGTGTTCTTGTGGTTTGAGAGTCTGCCACTTATTGCAGTATTATCCTTCTACCTGTGTTTGGGACTCTTGTAACACACTGTTTTCTACCTCTTATTTTTGTTGGTTTTCGATACCTGCACAAGTGACACCAGTGCCTACGTAACGCTTGTTCTTGTGCTTGAGTGTCCTCCATATATTGCAGTAATATACCTCTGTTTATTTTGTATGCTTTTGTAACTTGCACACGTCACTTTTTCCTCCTGCAATGCACCGTTGGCTACCTCTTGTATTTTGTTGGCTCACGATTGTCACTTTTGTAATGCACCATTTGCTACCTCTTGTATTGTTGGCTCACGATAGTCACTTTTGTAATGCACCGTTTGCTACCTCTTTTATTTTGTTGGCTCACGATTGTCATTTTTGCTTCATTTAATGTAACATTTGCTTATGTTTTTTGCTCACTTGTAATGTTCTCATGTATCAGTTCTGTTCCTTTTGTGAAGCGCTCTGACACCTTCGGGTAAAGTCCGCGTTTTATAAAAACGCATAAATAAATAAATAAATAAATAAATAAATAGTAAAGTTACGAGTGCGGAGTCTCAGCACTCATGGCGCAATCTCTGAACTCGAGACAAAAATCTCCACACAGCGAAACTCTCTGCAATGTGCAGTGTGGAGATTCCACCCCTAGAGTAGAGACTCAATCATGTATACGGAGACCACAAACTTGTAGTTTTACTACACGTAAGCACCTTTGTGAATCGGGCCCTAGGTGTATGGTAAAAACTTTTATGATTAGGCAACCTAACACAGTAAAATGGTAGCTTGACTTCTGTATTTCATCTTGTCTTTGATTATAAGTAGTGTTCAGTTCATGAAGACCACTTAGATGGATATTTGAGAAACCTAGATTGGCAGAATTGTGAACTATTTTACCAGTAAGCAGAGCTCAAAGCCGTATAAATTCCAAACATCCGCACTGAATAAGGATAAAAATTGCATATTAAAATTAAAATGCAAGTGTCACTCAACAATATCCCAAGGAATAGATTTCAGAAAAAGATGTCAAGAAATTTAGCATGTATTCACTAGGAATTTCAGTTTGAACTGCATGCTATAATCCCTCATAAATAGTCAGTATAATGTTCGAGAAGAATATATGTTCATTGGAGACATTATAAACAAGGCCGTAAAATAAAAATAAAACAAAATTGCTTTTGTATATAGTGTTCACTTTAGATTTTGCCATTTTATTGGGATTCCTAACCACACCTAACAGTCGTTATTTTATCAACCTAAGAAGCACCAAAGGATGTGTCCCCCCTGTCTGTATTCCACCCTCTAGCTCGTAGCTGCTTTCTTCTAAGGACATATTAACCCCCTGAGCTATCTCACTAGCTGATAACATAAAATGTGTTAACGTCTATTAGACTGGAGCAACAGTGATATTAATATAAGTTAATATAGCACATTTGTTTTCAACATTAGGAGTCCGGCTACCAATCACAGAGCTCTGAATGTAGTTCATAGATACCAAAACTACACCAGATCTCAGTGAAGAGCAGATGATGCTACCAGTACAAGCATCTCTCCTTTTACATCCTACCTCTTCTACAGAAATAGCTCACCCACTTCCTTCGGCAGGAAATTGATCTAAATTGTGATCATGTCCTGCTGGAAAGACGGAGTGGAAGGTAGAATGGCAGGAAGAAGGAGGCTGTTGGACTGACAATAGGCATATGGTGACAATTGTATTGCGGTGGAGCTGACAATGACCTTAGCTATCACCCTTGTAGTTCCGTAGTTTGAGGGTCTGTGGTTCGGTGGTTCCGGACCCGTTCAATAAAGGTCGTCGGAAATAGACGATTTTGGTGTCAGCGGACCGCAAATCACGAGTGCGGTGTTTACGAGTGTTTTCATCTTAATCGATCAATGAGAACACTACGTATTCAGGGTTTTCGTTTGAACCCTCGGGTTCCATTTTGTGGACGGCAGCCATTTTGTGTGGTTGCCCTCACATAGGCCGATGACTGCGGCCGAGCGAGTCCTTGGGACCCGTACACCTTAGCTGACTTCTGAATGACCTGGCCGAACTGACTCCCTTGCCCGAGGCTGACCTCGCTGAGCCAGTTCCTTGTTAAGCAGCTGGTCAGATAAAGATCAAAGAGCAGGACATTGCTGAATTTACAGTACACTGCACCCACCCTTCTATCTCACTTCTCATCTGTTTCTGCTCCTTCCTTTACGACATAATCACTGATTTGGGTTGAGGTTTTATGATGGGTTTGTCCGGCCTGATCCAGCAGGATATTGGAATGTGCTTGGTCATTTCTGGTGGGCTGGACAACGGAAAATGGGATTGTCGTCATGCGCTACCTTTGAAATGTCACACTGTCATTGGTTAGTTTGTATGTAATCAATGCTACTTTGGAATGTGATTTTTGGCATAAAAGATCATGCTCTGCTCATTGAAATTGTGCAGTCTCTAACGAACCACCCGTGTTGTGCTTCGTAGATCTCTGTTCCTGGTTGCAGCCAATAGACTTTGGACTTTAACATCATCGAAAAGTGTCCCGTGTCTCTGTTTGCCGAGGCAGGGGCGTTCGAAGACTTCGAGCGTTTTCCCTGGCGCTGCTAGGTTCTAAAACCTGGTTCTTCACCCTTACACTTTGTATGCCAATTCACCTCCAATTTAGGATCATAGGTCAAGTGTGGGCACTGTATTTAATATTCACCTTATTCTTAACCCCTTAACTGCTGTCGACGGCCAACGGTCGTCACGAGCACTACCTCCCCAGTGCTGCGCACGACCGTTGGCCGTCGAGCCAGCATTCGTTCTTCGGACGTTCAGCACTGGGCGCTGAACGTTCGAAGCTCTGATGAGGTTAAGAGCCAAGAAACATGTTGTTGCTCTTTCCAATCAAACTAAGGTGTGTGCTTCTTCAGTAAGTGTCTGGAACAGCCCAAACAACACATGTAACATTCCCTTGCTGAAACATGGCTTTAGCTTTGCGTTAACAGTCATATTTCCAGGGTTATTTCCAGGGTTAAAAATTTCACCAGTCGATCCAACGAGACTGCAAAGGTAAAGAAGACATACCCTAGAATCGCATGTCAGTGATATCCTTCGGAGCAAAATAAATACAACGTTAATTATTTCGATAAGACCTATATTCTGACTGCCACAAAACACGGTGAAAAGAAGCATTTAATGTCTTGCCACCACTGCTATCAGTCTGTACTATAAAAAAAAAGTGACAGCTGCATCTATTCCACAATGTGACATGTTATGCTATATGCATAACCTTTACTGCTGGATGCCTGACAGGTAGGACCAAAAGAACGTCATCTAGAAACTGAGGTTATGGTATATCCAGACTCAGGATCCCCGTCAATATGCTTTCACTTATCAAACTTCTTCTAGATTAGTTCACTGATATCTTCCTGTATCCATTTAGTTCAGTGGTTCTTAACCTGGTCTGCGTTAACCCCTGGCGGTCCATAACACTGTCTCACGGGGTCCGCGAATATATATACATATATATATGTGTGTGTGTGTGCGTGTATAAAACTGAACATTTTAAAAGAGTCTGTGAATAGAAGGAATTTGAAATTGGTGGCTAAAAAATAAGTTTGTATCCTTAGTTAGATTCTTGGTAGTAGCACAAGTACAGCAAACAGAATCTAGTGTGAACGGTTGGTGGCCTCAAGTGAAGCACCGGTATTACTGATAAAACAAGAGTTTTGGGTGCAAGAAAGACTAAGAGCCTAACATTTTGCTTTGTCTTGTGATGAGAACCACATTTGGAAAAGCTCAACCTTCCCATTAAAAAAAAAATTGAATTTTGTATATCTTTTTGTTCACAAATTCAATAAATGTTTCATATTTTGTATGTTTGATGTATATTTGTTTCTATATATATGTGTGTTGTTTTGTTTGGAGATTTGAATCCTATAAATTGCTAAGATCAGGGTCCATGGCTTCCAGTAGTTATTCACAGCGGTCCACATAAGTCAAAATAGTGAGAACCACAGGCTTAAAATAAAAAAAAACGTCTATGATCCTATGATTTAATGCTGTGAACTTGTGCCTTGTTCTCAATGGTACCCTTGATTCAGAAAACTGTTACTGAAAACTAGTCAACTCAAAACAGCCCAACATATATTTCCGGAAATACTTCCTATACAGAGCACGCTTAATAGGGCACACTGAATTTAATTGTTCTTTTGCATGTGAACAACCTGTACAAACACTTTCTACTGATGATGTCACTCTACAGGACCGCAAAGACTAATGCCTCGTGCCATTGATAGACACTTCTATTTCAACACATTTGTGATTACGGACAATTTGTATAACTATCTTAAAATGTATTTATGAAGAATGCCCTAGTCTTGCATGCCTGAATAAGGTGAAACACGTGTTGGCTATCTTAGTTACAAAAATGTTACCTCGGCTACTACAACCTGATAGTGGAAAAACAATAAAAAGAAAAATACAAACCATAAAAACATTTTCCCGTTTAACTGGATTTATACTTCTTAATTAACCCAGGGTGGAGCTGGCGCAGTGAGACTACGCGGAGGTCCACGGAGTTGGGGAAAAACTCAGTGGAACTCCGCTTTGCAACCCGGCTCCACCCCGCTAATAAAAAATATATACAAATAAATGTAAAACGAAATAAAAACACACTTACCTGTACTGTAGTTTCCCCGGGCTGCCCTCCACCTCCTCCTCGTCTCTCTCCTATGTCAGATGTACATCTTGCAAGATATGCACATACGTGCATGCATGCACAGTACTCGCAATATGTATGTCTGACGTAGGAAAGAAACAGCGAGGAGGAGGAGGAGGGCAGCCAGGGACACTGCAGTACAGGTAAGTGTGTTTATTTAATTTTAAATTGGTTTGTAAATATTTTTATTAGGGGTGAAGGGCGGGAGCCTATTTAGCAGGGGGGGCTGGCTAACGCCGATCCTCTCCGAAGTCGGAGTTTTGCCCGATACTCCGCGTTCCCAACGGAGCGCGGAGTAGGCAAATCTCCGCACACTCCACTAGTGGAGCGGAGTTCTCTGCTCGCCCTTACTATTAATGCATCTCATGCCTAATTTCACCCAGTAAATTTTCGGAAGATTTGAAGGATTACAGTTTTGAAGGTTACACTCATTCTCACTGTACTTTGTATTACTGTATCACCTTATTCCACTTGTCATGGCGACATCTGCATTTACAAGATTACACAAACAACACACCGCACTTTTAGTTAAGAAAAGATACCCATAACACTGCTTGCAGTGGTTGGACTATGAATGTTTACCAATTAGTCACCTGTCACAATATACTTGATGCTGCAGTTATAAATTATATTTTTAACTAAAGTTGACAGAACTCATGCAAATATACAAATGTGGTGTTAGACTGCTGTTTGGTGGACTATTAAGTGACTGCTACTGCTATGAGTGTTCTGAATGAAAAGTATGTCTATATTTTCCATGGTTTCCTACTCTAATAGAGATTTCTTCAGTCATTTTGCAAGAACATACATCCAAACCACACTCCATTTTTCACCTGCCCTTTCGCAGAAGATTCTATGAGCAAAGCCAATGTTCTAGTCTACATTCTTCTGTGGGAAGCATTCTGTTACTATATTGGTGGAACAAATGACGTAGTAGATCCTGTAGGTGCCGTGGACAATTTTACTGATATCAGTAATTTAATCATAAGAACTCTGGCTCGCAGGCCCTAAAAATTGTTGCTAGAAATCTAAGCAAATTTGAAGAACTGACAATTTTAAGAAGCTACATTAGCTGATCTAGGGATTAATGACAAAACCTTAACCCATGGCATTTCAGTCAATCAAGATTAAAAGTCAATGAAGTATTAATCACCCCATTTGAGAAATAATCCACTCAAAAGATTTAAAAGCAAAATCTCTGACAGGAAACATATATTGTGGTGAAAATATCAAGGGCCAGATGTAGGAGCCCAAATACCGGTCGGTAACGGCCGATTTCGGCCATTACCGACCGGTATTTGGGTTTTGTAATGTAGGGGGCTAGAAAATTACAGAATCAGTATTTTTACTGATTCGGTAAATTTACCGATTCGGTAAAATACCGAATCGGTAAATATACCTATTCTGTAATTCAATATGTTGGTGGCACAGTTTACAGTGCCGCAAGCCCTTAGAAATTCGTTATTTACCACCCAATACTATTGGGTGGTAAATTACGAATTTCTGTATACATGCACATCGGTGCATGTACACCTGTGCCATGTGGCACACATTCATGCCCTAAGGGCATGTATGTGTGTCACATGGCACACAAGCCAGAAACAGGGGTGCAACAGGGTGTCAAAGTGACACCCTGCCCCCCTTGGAAATTCGGTATTTTTACTGATTCAGTAATTACCGAATCGGTATTTGCTATTGAATCCTATGGGCTTCAAGGCCCATAGGAATCAATGGCAAATACTGATTCGGTAATTACCGAATCGGTAATTACCGAATCTTACCGATTCGGTATTTTTACTGATTTTTTTTTCCTACATAGAAATGACCGATTAGTAAATACCGAATCGGTAAAATTCGGTATTTACCATTCGGTAATTTGCTATTACCTACATCTAGCCCCAAGTCTGGTAGAGTATATTTCTCACTAGTAAAAACAATATGTACAAAAAGAAAGAAGAAAAGCAAAACTATTTGATTCCCCCGATCACTTGTGAAGACATTCCTACTGGAGGATAAACAGGATCCAGTCAATTGAAAGATCATTGAAACATTGCAGATATATCAGTTTTTCGATTCATGTGTTGTTTGATTAATATTACAGCTTGTTTGCTTAGGTATTTGGAAGACCTAGATGGCTTCTAGTCTGTCTCAGCTAATGTCTGTGTAGCCAGTTGATACAATCCCAGTCCCCTCTGCATGATCATGCTCTAGCCCATCTCCATATAATCCTAGCATTTGGACAAACGTTTTGAAGTGTGGGGGCTCTAGGTGTCTAGAGTTACCCCTGCAGGGATCAAGTGCATTTGCACAACTCTTCTTATTTGTGACTCTTGCCTTTTACGTTAGCATACATTTTATAGTTCTCATATTAACAGCCACTGTTTAAAATAAAAACTAAGATACTTGGCTGCCATTGCAGGCATAAAAGGCCCCACCCCAACTTTTTGGAAACTTAAACAGAATGTAGAGGCACAAAAACAATCAGAGCCAAACATTGCAAATCTCCATTCACAAAATCAGCATCTGGTGACATTCATGTCCACTATTGGGAATTTAGAATTAGTCTAGAATGCCAACATTTCAAAAGCACCATGGGCGAGACTTACCATTATTTGGTGCAATGCGGCAAGACAGCTTGCTGCGCTGTGCTGAGCCAAATGGAGCTGGCAGGAATGCACCATATTTACTTACATATGAAGCGTTCCTGCTCTCCCTCTGTGCTGGGGCACTTGTGGCTGCCAAGCTCCAACGCAGACACCCTTTCCCCAAGGTACATGGGTGCCTACTTTACAGGCGGGACTGTTTTTGTTCAGGAAAGGGGACCTTCCTGCACAAAATCAATCCTCTGAGGCATTGTCCTCTGTCTACGTGTGCTGCAGAATGCAGCACACGTAGAAAGAGGACAAAATGAGGAGAAATAAACATATGCCTCACTTGGGTAGGAGTAGCATTTTGACGCTTTCCAAGGTTTATTAGTGCTAGTGCTAGTGATAGTGCTAGTAAATCTGGGAATGCAGCGAAAAAACATGGGTGGATGGAGAGAACACCCATACTTTTTCAATGGAATGCCTTCCCAACACAGTGTAAAGCAATGCAGTGATTTGCACCACTCCAGACTTCCTATGCCATGCTCAGCCACACAATGTAACTCTGTGTGGTATAGCAAATCTGACTTAAGTGTTTGCATGGCATGGCGTGATGTCCTTAGTAAGTGTGGGCCTTCGTTTAAGGGCAGGGATGAGAACATGAGAGTTCCCGAAAGATCAGGATAGTTATTGGGAAGAAAGTGAACACAATACATGTTTAACTTTGTTGGAATATTCATACTTTCAGAAAAAAATTCCACACCCAATTTGCTGACCTACACTTAGTAAAAAAAAACAAGTCAGTGTGTAAATTTGGTATGCAAATAATTCAAACACCCCTGTATCAAATGGGGATGAAGACTAATAGATTAAAAATGTAAGATATATTTTCATATTTACACTAATCATAAACCATCAGTTAACACAAGCATGGAGATTTATGATTTTCAAAGACTTCTGAGTGCAGACCATGTGTTTTGTGAACCCCCAAAGTATCAACAATCTACAGAACTAGCACACACTGCCCAGTTTCAATTAAAAGAGTCTCAAGGGAACTGGCCAACACCGAGGGTAATGCACACATCACAGCATCTCAAGCACCGAGACACACACTTCATGCAACTGACAGACATGCGAAAAGATTTACCTTTCACTGTGCGGACCATGTCTCCAGGTAAGATGGAAGCCACCCTCTGGCTCCTCTCTTGGAATATTAACGGGCTGGGGGACAGGTTGAAAAGAGGGATAGCCCTCCAATTCATTAGAAGACACGCACCGGATATGGTATTGCTATAGGAAACCCATCTAGGTGATAACACATGTAAAGCACCGAATAGAGGAGGATATAGACTAGTCACACACTCAGGTTTCACGACAGGCTCCAGAGAGACAGGAATACTCCTACATAAACGATTTCCAAATATGGTAGAATGAACATGGACAGACCCACTGGGGAGATTTGCAGCCATCACAGGGACATAGAAGGGCAAACCTCTTAATATACTATCTGTCTACATGCCATAAGCATTGCAGAGGGTAACTCTGCCTGCCTTGAGTGCATTACTCCTCGAAATACCAGAAGGAGATTTGAGACTCAGAGGTGATCTGAAAATGGCACTCTTTGGACAAAAAAACAGAAAGCCCCCTTGTTCGACATCTAGTGAGAACTCTACACTATCAAACTATTTAGAAGCAATGGGTCTAGTAGATGCCTGGAGAGCGAGCAACCCACAGACCTTACAATTCACCTTCCACTCGGGAGCACATAATAGTCAGTTGCGCTATGTCCTATGTCCTCACTATATGTCCTCACCTCGCTATAGACTATGTCCTCACTTTGGCACACCAACAGCCCTATTTCAGAGAAATCCGGCATCTAGCTAGGGGAATATCAGATCATTTGCCAGTTTGGCTCTCCTACACTCGGGGAACAAAGCTAGCTCGAAACACAATCACCCTTAACCCTGGGTACTTAAAACTCCCACAAATAAGAGGCAATCTAATCCAAACCACAGACCACTACTAATGAAAATAAAGGCTCCGTCTCTTCCCCACAGACACTATGGGAAGCATACAATACAGTAATAAAGGGGCAAGCACTCTCCTTGACGGCGGGACATACAAAAGACCGACAGAAAGAATCACAGACTTGGAAACCGAGATTCTAGAGAGAGGATCACAAATTGTCAAATTAGACAGCGCTGAAGCCAAACACGCACCGGCTATCAAAAGACAAGAATACAAAAATAAAGTAACAGAGGAAGTGAAAAATAAGCGACTGACATTGCTCCGTACAATATATGAAACCAGATCTGGGAATTACTGCCATGGCTAGACAGGTGTGAACAAGCTAATAGATGGGTGGCTTACCTGAAATCCGAGAATGGCAAACTAACAAGAGACCCCCAGGGAATGATGGAAATGTTTGCTAGACACTTCAGGAATCTCTACACACCTACCTCCACCCCACTAGATGACTCGAGAGAACTACATGCAGAAATGCGACTTTACTACCTGACGGCAGATGACACTACTTTATTGGATAGTGACACATCATTGAGGATGAGATCACTAAGGCAATACATAGTATAAAATCTGGGACAGCAATGGGGCCTAATGGCCTCCTAATTGAATTATACAAACTGCTAGTGACAAGAATTGCACCATACTTACGAGAAATGTATGAAGATAGTAAACAACAGGGACACCTACCTCAATACCATAGACTATCGTAGTTATTCACAAACTGGGGAAGCCAGTAGAAATCTGCAGCTCATACCGACACATATCACTAAATGCTAGGAAGCTGTGACTGCCATCCCCACCGCTCTGTGGGCTCAGCGCCGCCTCAGCGCTGACAGCCGATTTCAGGGAAGGTAACTCGGCGCCATTGCCGGCGTGCGACTTAACCACGCCCCCTTGGTGGCCACGCCCCCCCCACGGTGTACTTAAAGCTGAACTCCTAGCTTTACCTGCCAGAACCCTTGATACTCCTGAGGCGAAAAGCCGGGAGCCGCTTGCTACTCTGTTTTAATCTTTTTGTGTCACATATTTGCTAAATGCCGATTTTATGAGCACTTTTACCTGTGTTAGGAAGCTGTGACTGCCATCCCCACCGCTCTGTGGGCTCAGCGCCGCCTCAGCGCTGACAGACGATTTCAGGGAAGGTAACTCGGCGCCATTGCCGGCGTGCGACTTAACCACGCCCCCTTGGTGGCCACGCCCCCCCCCACGGTGTACTTAAAGCTGAACTCCTAGCTTTACCTGCCAGAACCCTTGATACTCCTGAGGCGAAAAGCCGGGAGCCGCTTGCTACTCTGTTTTAATCTTTTTGTGTCACATATTTGCTAAATGCCGATTTTATGAGCACTTTTACCTGTGTTAGGAAGCTGTGACTGCCATCCCCACCGCTCTGTGGGCTCAGCGCCGCCTCAGCGCTGACAGCCGATTTCAGGGTAGGTAACTCGGCGCCATTGCCGGCATGCGACTTAACCACGCCCCCTTGGTGGCCACGCCCCCCCCACGGTGTACTTAAAGCTGAACTCCTAGCTTTACCTGCCAGAACCCTTGATACTCCTGAGGCGAAAAGCCGGGAGCCGCTTGCTACTCTGTTTTAATCTTTTTGTGTCACATATTTGCTAAATGCCGATTTTATGAGCACTTTTACCTGTGTTAGGAAGCTGTGACTGCCATCCCCACCGCTCTGTGGGCTCAGCGCCGCCTCAGCGCTGACAGCCGATTTCAGGGAAGGTAACTCGGCGCCATTGCCGGCGTGCGACTTAACCACGCCCCCCCCACGGTGTACTTAAAGCTGAACTCCTAGCTTTACCTGCCAGAACCCTTGATACTCCTGAGGCGAAAAGCCGGGAGCCGCTTGCTACTCTGTTTTAATCTTTTTGTGTCACATATTTGCTAAATGCCGATTTTATGAGCACTTTTACCTGTGTTAGGAAGCTGTGACTGCCATCCCCACCACTCTGTGGGCTCAGCGCCGCCTCAGCGCTGACAGCCGATTTCAGGGAAGGTAACTCGGCGCCATTGCCGGCGTGCGACTTAACCACGCCCCCTTGGTGGCCACGCCCCCCCCACGGTGTACTTAAAGCTGAACTCCTAGCTTTACCTGCCAGAACCCTTGATACTCCTGAGGCGAAAAGCCGGGAGCCGCTTGCTACTCTGTTTTAATCTTTTTGTGTCACATATTTGCTAAATGCCGATTTTATGAGCACTTTTACCTGTGTTAGGAAGCTGTGACTGCCATCCCCACCGCTCTGTAGGCTCAGCGCCGCCTCAGCGCTGACAGCCGATTTCAGGGAAGGTAACTCGGCGCCATTGCCGGCGTGCGACTTAACCACGCCCCCTTGGTGGCCACGCCCCACCCCACTCCTACATAAATCATGTGTCATTTCCGTACGCGCAGCGGGCGCGCCGTTTGCGCGCCGAAGGCGCACCTAAGGCAAGCCCGTCTGCGCCCGTCCGCGCCTGGACCGTGCCCAGGGCCAGACCCCCTGCCAGTTCCGCTGATTCTACCCGCACGTGCTGGACTAATACCCAACTACATCTCTTAAATCCCTCCCCCTGCTCGGCCACTATCCTCTGCAACCCTGACCACTTGGAAAATGTTCCCTTCCATTGCCCTCAATGTAACTTCACTCTCCCGTCCTATCTACCTCGTTTGCTTTCTTATCCTATATCGCAGCTCTCTTCGTCTCACCACCGGACGATGAAAGCAGGCTTGGTTAACTGCCGGTCACTACCCCGTCATGCCAACGATATCTGGATGTCAATTTCCTCTGACAAGTGGGATATTTTATTTCTCACTGAGTCCTGGATCACTGATTCCTCCTCTCCGGATATCTATCTTGCCATCCCACCAGGCTACGATATAAAGTGCATCAATCGGGCTGGAGGAAAACTGGAGGCGGACTAGCCGTCATCCTTAAATCCCATCTTCAGCTGACCGCCACCAAACTTACCAACATCGGTATAATTGAAGCCATGTACTTCTCTGTATCTGACTCCGCGGCAGCTATACTGGCTGGTACCTTAGTCTACAACCCCCCAACTGCCGCCTCCCCTTCTCTTACTGCACTTACCCACCAGCTGGCTGACCTATCCCTTAAACACCAATTTTTTCTAGTCTTAGGTGACTTTAACCTCCACGTAGACAACCCTCTCTGCGTGAAGGCTAACAATCTGTTGGAAACCATGGATAGTCTGAATCTCACACAATTAGTCACTGGTCCCACTCATGTGGCTGGTCACACCTTGGACCTTATCTTCGCCAACTTCTCGACTATCACAGTCCTCCCCCCCCCCTCCCCCTTACTTGGTCTGACCACTATCTTATCCCCTTTTCTCTCGCTCTAGGCCGGAAACCTGCCCCTTCGGCCCCCAGGAAAGAGTTGGGAAGAAAGTGGCATAAGGTCACATGTGCCACCTTGGACCCAGTATTCCACTTCCAGGCGGAATACCTCTCCACTGATATTGACGGAAATGTCTCTAGGCTGAATACCGCCCTAATCAAAGCTATTGATGCCATTGCTCCCCAGAAAATCATTGCCTCCACTAGATCTCGTCCCTCCGCCCCTTGGTTCTCCACCTCCCTCCGTGAGGAAAAAAGCAGATGCAAGGCACTCGAATGTAAGTGGAGACAAAACTATGACCCTGAAGCTAAACTTACTTACAAATCTGCTTTGAAAAAATTCCTCAAACAAAAAAAAATTACTATGAAAGACCATTTCTCTCTTCAAATTGCTAATGCCAAAAACTCGTCAAAAACCCTTTTTACCATTGTCAAAGACTTCATTAATCCCCCTGCTAGGGCCACTCAGAACTCTGCGAGTCAGGCCCTATGCGAGGGACTCTCTGACTACTTCCTTGAAAAAATAAACAAACTCTGTATCTCCTTCCCTAAAGGGCTAGCCTCCCTGCTTCCCTCCACAAGCCCCCCAGCTTCTCCGTCCTTCCTTTCCTTCAATAAACTTACCCTGGACGATGCTATTAGGTTACTCACCCACTGCAAATCTGGCGCCCCCTCGGACCCGGTCCCTGCTAAACTTATGGGAGAGCTGGCTCCTTCGTTAGCCAGCTCTTTCCTTTCCATCTGGAACGCCTCCCTCCACCATCGCTTTTTCCCTACCACTTGGAAGGAGGCTTTGGTGATTCCCATCCTGAAAAAGGCTGATGCTGATCCCACTATCTTCGCCAACTACCGCCCCATTTCCCTTCTCCCCAAACCCGCAAAGGTCCTGGAAAAAGCCGTGCAGCTGCAACTCACGGAGTATTTGGAAAGCAACTCTTTGCTGCACGACTCACAACCCGGATTCCTAGCGGGATTCAGCACAGAGACGGCACTGCTGGAAGTATCGGAGACGATCCGGGAATGCGTGGACAGGGGCGAGGAGGCTATGCTGGTCTTCCTCGACCTGTCCGCGGCATTTGATACTGTCTCCCACCCCATCCTCCTTGACCGACTCAAACAGATAGGCATTGGCGGCACCGCCTTCAGCTGGATCGAGTCCTTCCTTTCAGGAAGAAGTCAGAGGGTTTTGCTGCGGCCATTTAAATCTGAGGATAAACCCTTGTCATGTGGTGTGCCACAGGGCTCTGCCCTCAGCCCTCTATTTTTTAACATCTATCTTGCCCCACTGGCTGACATTGTGGAGTCCTACGGAGTCAGGGTGGTCTCTTATGCTGACGATACCCAGCTGATGTTTTCCTTCAGAGACCGCTCGGACTCCGCGTTCACCAACTTCCGCCAGTGCCTCAACAACATCAGTGCCTGGATGACTGATAACCATCTTAGACTCAATGCAGACAAGACAGAGGTGCTGTTTTTTAACCAGAAAAATTCCATCCCTTCCTCTTGGTGGTGGCCCACGGCACTTGATCCTGCTCCCTCTCCCGTTCACTCTGCTCGTAACCTGGGATTTCAGTTTGACGACTCCCTCTCATGCAAAACTCAGGTTAATAAAGTGACTTCTGCCTGCTTCCTGAAGTTGCGCATGATCAAAAAGATGCTTCCCTATCTCCCTCTGGACTCCCGTCGTACAGTTACCCATGCCCTCATTACGTCTCACCTGGACTATGCCAACAGCCTTTATGCTGGTGCCCCTCAATATCTGATAGACCGGCTTCAGATTGTCCAGAACGCGGCGGCCAGATTGATTGGTAATATCCCCTACCGTCAGTCAGTCTCCGCCTATCGTAAGGAACTTCACTGGCTACCGGTGGCCAGCCGTATCCAATTCAAGATCCTTACCCTCGCCTACCGAGCTATCAATGACCTCGGACCCAATTACTTGAAAAAAGGAGTCTCAATATCCCATTCCACCAGATCCCTGAGATCCAACGACCTCCGCCTTCTGATCTCTCCCCGTTTTAGACTCACTAGAATGGGCGGCAGAGGGTTCAGTGTTATCGCGGCAAAATTGTGGAACGCTCTGCCAATCGATCTTAGATTCTGCCCTTCTGAATCCATCTTCCGGGCCAGACTCAAAACTTGGCTCTTTTCTGGACTCTGATTTTTATCCTGCTGACTCCCTCCCTGCTCTTTTCTTCTCACCCGGAGGTTCAGGTTCTAGCGCCGGGACACCCCCTCGGGGGTAGCTGTGCGCTCTACAAACTACATAAATAAATAAATAAATAAATAAATAAATAAATGCAGAAGTAAACATTTTGGCCAACGTGTTGTCAAACAAACTCATGCCAGTTATCACAAGCCTAGTACACCCAGATCAGTCGGGCTTCCTGCCAGGAAGAAACACAGCATTAAATCTGCGACGCCTCTATGGTGTGCTGGGCAGGAATGATACAATTAAAGAAGCAGAAGCAATGCTTTCCCTAGAAACCTGTACGGCATTCTATACCATTGATTGGCCATATTTATTCGCAATACTAGAGCAACTTGGCTTCTGCCCTGAATATATAGCATGGGTTAAGCTATTATATGTGCAGCCTCTGGCTCAAGTAGTAGTGAACTGACATATCTCACGCCCCTTTTCTCTCAAACGAGGTACTCGACAAAGATGCCCACTCTCGCCCCTAAATTTTCACTTTAATGCTAGAACCTCTTGCAAACTAAATAAGAGGAGACCCGATAATCCAAGGACTGCGGTGGGCAGTGGGATGGGAGGACAGATTCTCCCTACATGGAGACAATATCCTCTTATATGTAGCATCACCTCACTCATCCATAAACAGAATTATACAAATCTTTACTCATTTCAGGAAGTACTCCGGGTACACCATTAACTGGTCAAAAGCAGTATTATTTATCCTTCAAGGCCCCATCCCCAAATTATTGGCAGATTGCACATTGACGATGACTGATGAAGGATTCTGCTACTTGGGGATCTATGTCACAGGAGATCCTACACTCTTCTACACACACAACCTCCTCAGCCCATTGAAACAACTAGGATGCGACACAAGACATTGGAGAACATTATCATTGTCCCTAATGGGCTGTGCTGCCCTTTTTAAAATGATGGCACTAACAAGGTTTCTGTATGCCCTACAAAACACACCCTACCCTGTACCTATACGCGGGCACAGATAACTGATATCAGTCCCTGTGCCTGGTCGGATCATTCATTGCTAAGATGGTGGGTCCCAAGTGGTAGTCCACTTTCGCAGCCCCCACCTTTTTGGAGGAAGGTCAGAATGTGGAAAATTTTGAGGCAGATCTTTTTATAACTATGTTACACTCAATTCCTTCCCTGAGGTGGGTGAGGACAATTTGGATCATAAGAGTGAAGCCTTACTTACTCGTTTACAGCAGGCCATTGATATAGTGGCACCAGAATAGAAAGAAAGGGTTAGAGACAACGGAAAGGGGGCCCCATGGTTTTATAATACATTAAGGGAAAAGAAACAACTCCTCCGCCAAGCCGAGAGGCGGTGGAGATATAACTATGAGCCAACAGAGTTAAAAACGTATAAAGCACTTTTTCCTACGTATAAATCAGATATCCTAGCTAGGAAAGCAGCATTTTACGAGGAAAGTATTGTTTTGGCAGGAAATAGACATTTGCCATTCTGAAGGAGCTGAGTCAAAAAGTGGAAAATAAGTCCATAATTGTTTCTCCGAACTGCGATACCTTCCAGGAGTTCTTTCTTCAGAAATTTATGGACATTATCTTGGAAATTACCACAACTTCCATTGACTCAAGTTCCCTGGTCCAGACCAGCCCCCCTGTCCTAGCAGTCAGCTGTCTAGATTCCCAAGTCTTAATTCTGCCACTCTGGTATCAATAGCAAAGCATATTAAATCAGGTTCTCGAATGGACCCTTGTTCTCTGAGGCTCTTCCAAATGGCTTTGCCTGGGTTTGAAAAGCAGGCCTTGAGATTACTTAATGAGTCTCTAGACCTGGGCTATCTACCAACTAATCTGAAGAAAGCAAGGGTTACCCCCTGCTGAAAAAACCTGGGGCGGATACTTCAGCCTTAAAAAACTATAGGCCTATCTCGCAGCTCCCCTTTCTAGCAAAAATTCTGGAGCAGCATGTTTTGAAAACTCTTGCGAGATACCTAGATGATCATCAACTGCTCCACACTAGACAGGCAAGCTTCAGAGCCCATCATAGCACAGAGCTAGTGATGGTGTCCGTTTTGGACGAGATCAGAATTAGGGCCGATAGTAACCAGCCGAGTGCCCTGATTTTATTAGACCTGTCAGCAGTATTCGACACGGTAAGCCATAACATACTGCTGAACCGTCTTTCGAATCTGGGCGTAAAGGGGCAAGCCCATCAATGGCTAAGATCTTTTTTGTCTGATCGTACTCAGAGAGTTCAACTGGATGAGCAGCTGTCGGACCAGGTCTCCCTGACCTCCGGAGTGCCTCAGGGCTCTGCATTATCCCCGCTTCTTTTTAATATCTATTTGCAGCCTGTGGTGGAGGCCTTGACACATAAGGACTGCCAGGTTTTTAATTATGCCAACGACACTCAACTTCTTGTCTGGCTTAATAACTCCTGTCAGGCTCAGGAGTCAGTAAAAAATCTGCTTAGGTTCACTGTAAATTGGATGGCTGCCAACTCTTTGAAAATAAACCCGGATAAAACTGAGGTGCTTATTATTTCAACACATAATAGCCCTTGGTGTGACCTTTTTTGCCCCCCAGAACTAGGAGTGGTCCCTGTGCCAGTACCAGTGGTAAAAAGCCTGGGGCTGAAAATTGATTCGGAATTGTCCATGTCTTGCCAGGTTTCCTCTGTTGTGGGAATCTGCACGGGTGTACTTAGGTAGTTAGGGAGACTTGTTCCTCTCCTTTCCATATCTGTGCTGCAATCAATTGTTTCCGCCACTGTCATCTCTCGGCTGGATTATGGGAATGCCCTTTATTATGGCCTTCCCCAGAAGCTCCTTAGGAGACTACAAGTTTTACAAACTGATGCGGCCAGCTCATTTTCAGACTCCCTAGGAGGACGAGAGCCACCCCTCTGCTACATAAATTGCACTGGTTGCCTATTCAACAGCGAGTGCAGTTTAAGAGTCTTTGCATAGCCCATAGGGCAATCTACGGGGAGGCACCTAAATACATAAAAGATTGTGTGATTAAGAACGTCCCCGGCCGGGTTTTACGACCATCCGAGGCCTGTCGGCTAGCCTCGTCCAGGTATAGACTTAAAACCAAAGGGGGGAGAGCGTTTTCGTTCCTCCTCCCACAGGTCTGGAATAATCTACCGGAGTACCTGCAAAAGGAACTGGATTTGCTTACCTTTAGGAAGCTCTTAAAGACCTACCTTTTTAGAAAGGCACTAACATCTGCATAATCTCTGCATCCGCTGCCACTAGTTATCCATATTCTAACGACTTGTTCACTTTCACTAGAAGCGCTTAGAGACCGGTTGGTGATTTGCGCTATATAAAAATAACATAGCATAACATACCTGACACATACTTCTCCCAGATTAAGAATGAGACAAGATCACTGATATGGGAGGGAAAACCTCTGCGAATAGCCACATGTAAATTGGTGAAGGGGTGGTATGACTGTGGAATAGCCTTTCCAGACATCTGTCTATATTATTAGGCATCTAAACTAGCGGTAATTAATCAATGGATATATAACCTGCACTCAGATCCTGCATACCCAATGGACAAATTCCTGATGGGTCATAGAAGTTATAGACAGGCACTATATGAACCTTAAACAACAGGTCCTAATTGGGCCAATGCTACAAACAGTTCAGCTCTGGTATGCAGTAACAAAGCGATTGGGATGGAAAAATAAAATAACTCAATCCCCACCACTATGGGACGCAGAAAGACTGGGGAAACTGATCAAACAGCCAGGGTTTAACAAATGCTACACAATAGGAATCACAAACGTCCGGGACTCATGGGCAAAAGAAGGGTCAAGCCCCTAGATGGGCTGTGTGAAGAATTAGGTATGGTAGCATCCGAGACCTACAGGTATTTACTAATTAGACATGCTCTAATGACGACCGTCCCACAGGGAGCAGACCTTCCAGAATCCTCCCCGCTAGAGGACAGCAGTAGCGGCTCCTGGTGGGAGTGCTGCTGGGCACTGAGGTGATTCATGGGAAGGGGCAGAGTGAGGGTAGTAAACTCCGGGATACGGGCGCACAGAGGTAAGTACACAAACAAATAAATAAAACTAATTTTATTGTGCGACGGAATTCGTTTTATTTATTTGTTTGTGTACTTACCTCTGTGCGCCCATATTCTGGAGTTTACTACCCCACACCCTGCCCCTCCCCCACCCCACCTCAGCGCCCAGCAGCACTCCCACCACAGGTGGCTACTGAAGGGCAGACTACTTAACGACCAAATTGACGGTAAAGCAATATTGAAGACATACCAAAAATTACTAAACGCTGTACCCGAACCCCTAACAAAATTACGAGAGCATTGGCAGGTTAATTTCGGAGAACTAGAAGATGAAGACTGGCAAGAAGCGCTTGCTTCTCCCAGGGAAGTTGCCATAAACTCCAGGCTTAAACTAATACAACTCAGAATCCTACATAGATCCTTATTACTCCTGTAACACTATGACAAACATTAAATGGAAAGCTGACTCCACATGTAGACGACAATATGCAGAGGAGGGCACATTTTTCCACATACTGTGGGACTGTCCTCCGATCCAGATGTACAGGAGAGCGGTGGTGACACAACTTCACAAAGTGACAGGCAAGGAAATCCAACATAACACAACTATGTCTGCTCAATGTATGGGGACCAACAGACCTCACCAGTAAGGAACGTATCCTGGCAATGCTGGGCTTTCTTATAGCCAAGCGAAACATTGCAAGAAAATGGAGACTGGATGTCTCATCCACTATAACAGAATGGGAGAAGGACATGGACTGGGCAATGGTGGCAGTGAGGACAGTTTATGAAAGGAGGGTGTGCCCCAAGAAATGGGAACAAATCTGAAGCAAGTGGAACACACACAGGGGTCAGATATGTGCCTCAAAGGTACTCGAGAATGATAAAACCCCAGGCAGAGATCAAGCAGAGGGAATAACAAATTGTAACACCCCAATGTAAGAACCATATCGGTACGGTAGAGGGTATTGATGCACTAGAGGTGATGAAGTGATGTAATGCTGTCAATTACTGTGGTACTCATGTGTGTGCAAAGTTTAACAATAAAAAGAGTTTTTAACACCTTGGCTGCTTGAGATATCCTCCTGCTGTGCTGAAGGTCAATAGAAATGGGTGTGGTCATGACGGCTCCCAGCCGTCATCAGCACACGCCCACCGTGACTCATGACGACTGGGAGCCGTCATTAGCACCGAAGGGGTTAAAAAAATCCACAGAAACCTTAAGATTTTGCAAATGATGAATAGAACTCCAGCCTTTTCAATAAAGTTTGAGGTTTCTACCCCACAGTGAAGTATGAAAACCTAGATGAAAAATAAATTGAAGCATGGATCCAATAAGGAATATAAATTCACGGAGGAAAGACACGTACACCATAAGGAAAACAGTGGAAATAATACATATTTCCTAGACATATTGCTTGCTAAGTTTCAACTTCAAACTTCTACCGGATCAGTAAGACACACAGATGTTCCACTGATAAACAAGCCTTTCCTTGCTGCTAGATTGTCATATATTGTGCAATACATACTTTCTTAATAAAAAAAAGGCCCTCGCTGTGTCCTGGTGTCCTACAGTGTCCACAGTTGGGTAGTACGGCAAGGAGAAGAAAAAAAAAGAAATGAATACAAATGACGCACAAACTTCAAAAGCCCGTCAGGACTGGCGTCCCTTTAATATACATTCATGAGAATACGCACACTATCAATTCTCTTTTCAGATCTATCAAACAGAGCAAGCACAAGAGGGTTGTCTTTGTTAAAATATTGAAATGGCACTTTTGCTAAATTGTGTTTTTAAAGCCTTTCATATGTATGTTAACGAGCGAGATATCGGAGGAGCTGCAGATAACAATGCAAATCTTCCCAGTCGCAGACAGAGATCCGCTGTTGTCAAAAGACATTGGGCCCTCTTTAGTTCTGGTCGAGTACACCCTGGGCCCATTAGCTCGCTGCTAAAAGAGAATTATTTAGAAAGAAACATAAATATTTATCAGACCGTCTGCCAGGGTTTCCAAAATTGTACAAGAACTTGCAGTGATCATTGCTTTGTGCTGAGCTGTAAGGTGTGTTTCGGAGGAAAAAAGAGAAAATGTTCTGCGTGGCAAATTTATCAGATGTGTTGATGCTTTAACCTACAAACGTTGATGAAGTATATTTAAAACTAAGCGAGGTTCGAATGTTTAATTTTAAGAATTGTCGACATGTATGTAGCCTACCATATAAACTTTATTTTCTGTGCATGCTTAAAGATGTGCACCAGACAGTTGATGGTGACTCTGTATGGGTGTATGCGTCATCCGTGCTCAGAAGAGTGAGTGAATAGTGCCTGCTACATCAGTGCCCGGCCCATTATTGATCTGTATATTGAGGACGCCACGACGGGTGCAAGTCGGTATGTCCTGATATTGCAGCTGTATCAAGTGGGTATATTCCCGCAGGAAATGAACGTAGGCGACATAATTGCTGGGCACAGTCTACAGAGAAATTAGACCATTGTTAAAGGTTTCTGAAAAATGCAACCTGTAATAGATTAAAACTGGGGTGCTGGGGCGCTTTGATGCTAATGGGGAACCATTCAACCTTCTGGCCCATTTTACATTTAGAAATGTAGGCGTACTTTTAATAAGACATTCTGGTGGAGCCAAGCACCCGGGCAAGATGGCAGGGCTCTGAGAGGACTTCTTCCGACGTGGGGCTAACAGGCCTCCCTTCTTATACCACGGGGGAGCCGTCTCTCTGAACTGAGTGCCACAGTTACCAGAATCCCCCACTGCTGCCTAGTGCCAAAACAAGCCAACTATTGGAGCCTCTATACCGCGCTCCGGATTGGGGCGTGACCTCTACAGGGGCCGCAGATTGCGCTTGCCCGAGGCCACGCAGTGGCCATAAAGAGGGCGGGCTCCTAGTCTCAGAGGGCTGCCCCGCCCCTGTATGATGACCAGCTCCCTTCTCCTCCCAGGTTGGAGGAGGCAGGCTGTGTCGCACGTCCGGGGCGGCTGGGAGGGGCCTCCAGGGGTACTTTAGTTCCTTGTCCCTGTTGGAGGGCCTCTTTGCCGCTCCGGACGCCGTCGCGTGGGCTCACCGGGACACTCTTTTGTCACCTCTGATCGCCGTCCAGAGGCCCGGCCGTGGTCGATGTGATGGGTTTTCCGAAGAATGATTGTTTGCTTCTCCTGCGGTGAGTCTGGGTGAATTTGTTGTGGTATCGCGTTCCCACGGAGAAGCATTTGTGGGCAGCTTTCATTGCCCGGTGGAAGTAGGTGGCAGCTTTCTTTGTCCGGTGGAAGTGGGGGGCAGTTGAGCAGGCTCGGGGTTTTGTTGGAGCCTCACTACGCGGTGGCCAGTTGTGACTAGGGGAGTCCTGCCGTCCTGCTTTTGCAGTAGTTTTCCATTCCTGCTCCGTGTTGCACTTCCCCTGGGTCCTGACGGTGAGTTCTCGGGTGTAGCACTTTTGGTTGTCTGGTTGCATTCTGCCGAGTCCCCCTTTTTGTAGTGGTATGCTCCCCGCTTACGATGTGTCTGCATAGCCTCCTTCATGTCATGCCTCCAGCGGCTGTGAAACGGCCCCCTCCTTTATGCTAATGTTGATGAGCTTTTCGAGGAGTCTATTGATTTATCAGGTTTAACTATGTAGGAACAAGTGCCTTTATAGGTAACACGGTTTTGTGACTGGTCCGCAAGTCGGAGGTCTAGGGCAGGAGGAGAGGATGCGGCCATCTTGTGCAAGTTGCCCGTGGCTGGGCGGGCACTCGGTAATTATGATTTGCCATTGTGGCTCGTTAGCTGACTTTAACTCTCATTGTTTGCATAGAGTTATCGATCTTCCCTGCCAAACTCTGCGATTGCTTCTTGTGCATGGTTTCACGTCTGTGGTGTGCCAGTCCGGCCTGCTAACGTTCGTGCTGTATGCTTAGGGGATGCGTGTATCGCTAGGGCCCCTCGTGTCCTCCGGGGCGGTTTTGAAGTTCCTCTCTCTGAGCATTTCAACTTCCGTCAGTAAATTGAATTTGTCGGGTGCATAGGCCCGACTAAGTCCGCGTCCTGCATCCTGGGTAGGATGGGCTTATTCAGTCGGGAACCAGTGGAGCACGTGTCACGTACAGCCATGAATTTTAGAGATTGCCTGCAGCCATTGAGAAATGACAATATTCTAAATGTCGAAATTGTTCCCTATATAATTTTCGTTCCTATTATGTTGAGAAGGTGGCAGCCGGTTTTCAGGGGAAGTTCCTTGGGGTTTCTAGGGTGCCCGGTTACACTCACGACGGTCATGTGTCTGGGTCTCCCTGGTGTTCCTGCATGTGGTGGGTTGTTCCTGCGTTTCGCGCCGGGGCAAGCAGCTACTCCATAGCCAGGCTGATTTTCACGCATTTACATTTTAGGCGGGTACTTTTGCAAGGAATTGTACCGGGTGGTTTGATACTCCGTCATAAGCGCTTGACATCGGGGGTCTCGGCTATTCAGTGTCTGGATCCAAAGTTTGGCGGGGTTGTATTGGCTCTTACCGCGGCAACCATGCTTAAGGCCATCTTGGCTTATTTGACCGTGTCATGGCTATTTAGCTGTGTTGGACCTGGTTTGTAGGATATTGCACCCCCCCCCCTGCTGAGCGGCGATTTTCCGAATGTGTTCGGCGGGGTTGAAATGGCACTTTGTACGGCGGCCATGCTCTGTAGCAAACCCACCCCACCCCCACCCCCACCCCCTCTCGGTGGCCATCTTGTCTCACGGGATCGTGGCTTCGACGTGTGCCGGATGGGGACCTTTATTTAATTGTACGCGGGGGATTCCTTTGGAGTGGGCTTTTCCCGGTGATGTAGGCTCGTGCACAGTGGTCTCTCATGCACTATAATGAGATTGCTTCTCGTGCATTAATTTGATGCGTTTTATAAATGATGAATGAACAGATGTGCAGGAGTAAAGTGCATCACTTTTGCGGTTTAGGAGGCGAATTTAGGCGTAATAGGTCTATCGTGCCTATAAATCATAGGTTGCCTCTGCTACTGAATGCAGCCTTAATGCAGGGTTCCTCTGCGCAGTTATGTGCTGCAGGGCCTGGCGTCCGATTGCGAGGTTCTAAAGCGCTTTTTCATGTTCCTCGGGCAGGAGCACGCGCCAGTTGCAGCTGTTCGTTTTGCTTCGCCTACCAGCCCCCCCCGGCACTTCGTGGGCTATGCTCGCCCTATGCATCTTTCCCTCCTTATGCAAACTAGTTAAGAACAGGGTTGGCTTAACGGCTAGGGCGTTCGACCTCGGACCTGGGGATCTGGGTTCGAGTCTCGGCAACGACGCCAAAATCGACTGTGATTCCGGGCAAATTACGTAATCTCTCCATGCCTAAAATGAATAATGTGTCCTCGTTGCTATGTATTATATAACGTGGAATCCCAGCACGTAGGCAACACGAGAATACTAACAGCGCAGTATGTCAGCGCAGCGCCTTCTGCTCGGAAGGATACAGTCTAGCCCTGCCCCCCCATTTGATTGTAGGCACGTCTGCAGTATGCTATTAGAGTGGTTTCCCCGTAGATAGTTGCGGGATTGGCAGGGTGGAGTAGCCTGGCTTTGGTGTCTGCCCTCCTCTGCCTGTGTTAAGGGGTAGTTCGCGAGGGGGCATGCCGAGATGGAGATGAGTCCCCCCCTTTTTCCTGCCGCTGCCAGCCTCCTAGGGTCCCGTGTAGGCGGTGATCATGGTATTCTATGGGTGGGCAACGAGTTTGTTCCACGGTGTGGGGGGTCCCTGTGAATCTGCGATTGACTAGGGTTAGTATCACGGAGTTAGGACTTGAGTACCGCCCAGCTCTGTTCATTGGGGAACCGGGTCGGCCCCGGTGTTACATATGTTGTCCTGGTCCTCCCCCCCCCCCGCCTGTGCCTATACACCTAGAGCATGATTTCGTGCTGGCCCTGGTGGCTCAGTGGACTGTTGCGTCTACTGTAGGTGCCGGTGTTAAACCGCGTGTCACAGGCATATCTCGGCGGGTCTTTCAGTCCTCCAACCTTCTGAGGTTGTAAAAATGAGTCCCATTGGGTCGGGTAACAGCATGAACATGTTTAAGCACCTAGATCCTCACGAGGGAGCGTGCTTTGGTTTCTCCGCCTTAGCGGTTCTGCGGGACCTGGCACTGATCATGCTCTTCATGCTCCAGCTGGTGGCCTCCTCCGGTGGGTCAGGCCTCCCGGGTAGCGCTGTGCGGCTCGGTGGTGCATCGCGCTTTACACATAGGAGCTCAGCCTCCTCCCTGCAGTGCCAGACACCCACCATCCCTGCATATGGGAGCGGTAGTAAAGAGGTTAGGGCTTATGCCTCTGGGGTCTCGGGCCTCTCTGAGCCAGATGCTCGGCCACCAGCCGGTGGGCAGGGCCGCCCCCCCCCCCCCCCCCCCCCCACGCGGCGCAGCGGTGGGAGGCGGGTCAACGCGTTGGCCATTGGCAGCGAGTGTTTCCCCTCCCGGGCGTCGTGGTGCGCTCAGTGTACACGTATGTGAATGGACTCCTGCCCGCTTTCACCCGTAAGGCCATTTGTAGCGATATCGGGACTCCATCTGACATTATCTCAGAACTAGAAGATGCTGCGACTGTCAGAACAGTATGTGCGGAGTCCATGAGAATGTGGAATCAGTGTGTCAAAGGTGTTTGTTTTCAGTGAATGTTATGCATTTGGCGTCTTTTGGGTCTGTTCTAATACAGTAGAACGGGCACTCCATAGGTTATCACGTCCAGTGCGCTAGGGGGATCCCCGGGCCGCGTCATGTGGCTCATATATGGCGGTGTAGATAATTGTATTTGGCACCTTAATATCATACATGTTACAGTTTGCTGCTGTGCTACTCCTGTGGTGCACTATTGGGTGGGGCCCTCCCTTCGGGGTACCTGACTGTCGGTCCTGGCAAGGTTTGTCTGTCTGGAAGACCGTCTAGGATGTGCCTAGAGTAGGAGAATTAACAAGTGCTAGGCCTAGCCCTAAGCTAATAGGTTCATAATAACCTTCGCGAATATCATCCCCTGGGGGCCTTGACTTAGAGGCGTAGTTAAACATGTTATATGTACCATCCCGGGACCTGCGCTGCGTTAACTCGACCTACGAGAAGGTAAGGTCACATGACAACAGTCATTTGCCCTTCCATATTACTGCTGTTGTCTGTCTGTCATCCAAGGCTAGAGAATCTGCAGGCAGCCCACCCGCGGCGCCATCAGTTTGGGAGCTCTTGCTGCCTCCCTGTAGAATGTAGAGTCTACAGATTGCAGTGTCACATCCATTTCACGTGCAAGTGTAACATCTGTTGCAGCCTCAGCCCAGCCTGCGCATGGACTGTCAAGTATACCTAGGAAGTGGGCCCCTAGTAGACTCCATATAGAATGTTCCACCTGGTATCTCTTCACCCTTTGCTCTTTTCCTATTATGGGTGGTGGCTTTGCTCGAGGGGCTCTTATCAGGGTGGTCACACAGCCTTTCTATCATGGTCAGTAGGGTGGGGATCCCTTGACTTGCGTGGAACAGCCGCTTGAATGAACCCGAGTAACCTTTGTTCCCCCCTTTTGCCCCTCCCGAAGTGAAAAGCTGGCCTGACATTTCTGGTCTTCTATTTTGCCCCCCCCCCCTTGGTTCAGTGGAATTTTCACTTTTGGGGGTCGGAAATCCACCTTAGACAAGCTATCCTGGAGGTAGCATGGACTAAGAAGCCTCCAGACTGTACTGGTGGGCATTTGATACCAGATGGGTTCTTTGGCAATCCAGTATATCTATTTAAGTCCACCACGCAAGTTTTATTCAATTGATGCTTGGCGCACTGTCATATCCCTCTGTGCTCCTCGTGAATTTAGTTGCACAAGAGTATACAAAGCACAACTTTATAATAGAATCTGGAGAACGGCGCTTCGGCAGTAGCCGTACATCACTGGGTGTGGTCTGCTGATGCGTGGTGCGAAGGTGTGTAGCGAATTTCAGTGACAAGTGCTGGTTCTCCTATTGAATGTTTAGGGAGAGATGCTGGCAGAGGTGGCACTCTCGTCACCTGGTCTTTGCCAGGGGTATGACCTCTCGATCCTGAGATAGTCTACACATTTGTTTTAGTAGGATTGCATCAGGAGGTATTGACTGATTAATGTCAGAGGGGCATTGGTTTCTGCAGCGTGTCTTGATGCAGGTCGGGATCTCATTGGGACTCTTGGTTGCATTCAGCATACCCTGGTGGGTGGTCGTAAGTCAACCTACAGACAAGTCATCTTAGTGGTAACTTGGCCTAAGCTGCTTCCAGCCTAAACCCAAGAAGGCAGGTGATGCCTGCTGTAATACTTGATATATCCTGGATTTAGCATAGGTTGGGACTTCACCCAAATTATATAGTATATTATGTACCGATCCCGCCAATGCCCCAGTGCTCTCTAGAGTACAGCAGCACAAGCGTGCTACGTAAGCACACCTTCCCAAAGGTGATGCAGAGGACGGCGTTGCAGCAGTAGCTGTAACTTCACCTGGGTGTAGTCTTCTAACACCTTGTGTAAGGTTGTGTTGTTGAAGTTCCAGTGGCATGTGCTGGAACGCCTATTTATGATAAGGAGGGCGTTCAGCAGTAGGGGCCTCTCCTCCCCCTAGGTCCTTTCCTATTAGTATGGCCTCTCAAACCGGGGATGGTCTATCTAAAAGGGTTATGTTTAGGTCCCAAGGGGGACTTGGACTGGCTAGAAGCTCTGCAGAGCTAAGGCTGTAGGTCAGGGGTTATTTGAGGCAGATGGTGTCATCTCGCCTGTGGGCGTAGACCCGTTCCCTCCTCGATCGGAGGAAGCTCTCCTGAGCAAAGTTTGGAGTAGTAGCAATGGTGGGGGGGGCCCGTGCGGCAGCGGGTACCACCGCACAGGCTGTGGCGGAGTTACTGGGCGATCCGGAAGAAGAGAGGTGCAAACGATGTACTTCAGCGGGCACATAGGGGTGCCAGAGCCTAACCTGTAACCTCATGGGAGGTGCAGGAATTAGTGTCGGCGCCCCAGTAGTCCTTCGGGCGGTTGTGGGCCTGTGCAACCGGGGGTTTGCCAAGTCACGCCCCGCAATGGGCGTGTCAGTATATATTATGGTAATTGTGCAGCAGTTGGGTGGTTCGCCACTGTGCTGTTTGGCTCAACAGGCGGGCAGGTGTCGAGAATGCGGCCTGCCCTTGGATCGCCCGTAAGTTAACCCACCATCATTACATATGTTGTATGTAAATAAACCTGCAGCAAATTTTTCCCAAACCTAACACTTGTGTTTGTGTGTTATTTGCGGGTTTGGGCATTGTGGGGCGGGGTTTCTGGTGGCCCTGATGTGACTATGCGCTTGCCCGAGGCCACGCAGTGGCCATAAAGAGGGCGGGCTCCTAGTCTCAGAGGGCTGCCCCGCCCCTGTATGATGAACAGCTCCCTTCTCCTCCCAGGTTGGAGGAGGCAGGCTGTGTCACACGTCCAGGGCGGCTGGGAGGGGCCTCCAGGGGTTCTTTAGTTCCTAGTCTCTGTTGGAGGGCCTCTTTGCCGCTCCGGATGCCATTGCGCGGGCTCACCGGGACACTCTTTTCCCACCCTTCCTCGAACCCAGAGTGTCAGATTGAGGGGGGATGTTGGGGAGCTATAATGTGTTCCTTTATCGTTGCAGGCGGAGTTACTGGGCGATCCAGAAGAAGAGAGGTGCAAACGATGTACTTCAGCGGGCACATAGGGGTGCCAGAGCCTAACCTGTAACCTCATGGGAAGTGCAGGAATTTGTGTCGGCGCCCCAGTAGTCCTTCGGGCGGTTGTGGGCCTGTGCAACCGGGGGTTTGCCAAGTCACGCCCCGCAATGGGCGTGTCAGTATATATTATGGTAATTGTGCAGCAGTTGGGTGGTTCGCCACTGTGCTGTTTGGCTCAACAGGCGGGCAGGTGGCGAGAATGCGGCCTGCCCTTGGATCGCCCGTAAGTTAACCCACCATCATTACATATGTTGTATGTAAATAAACCTGCAGCAAATTTTTCTCAAACCTAACACTTGTGTTTGTGTGTTATTTGCGGGTTTGGGCATTGTGGGGCGGGGTTTCTGGTGGCCCTGATGTGACTAACAACACAGCAGCCAAGATGCAGCTCTCTCCAACCCGGGGCCCCGGCTTCTCAGGTCCCTCTACACATCAGGGCCCCCGCCTACAAGGCCACCTCCAGAGCAGCACCCATGCTATCGGCGGTGGAAGCCCCTTTGCCTGCACACAGCTCCCAATGCAGTCTTTTTTAGCAACGCCTACTGCCTCCGGTGAGCACACCGCGGTCCTTACCTACCAGGGGCTCCAGCTCATTGGCCCCTCTTCATTTGGGGGCCCCCACCTGCAGACATACTACCCTCATCCTCTAAACTGCAGAGACCTCACACACCTCTGGGGTCTGAAGATGCTGGATTTGGGCTCGCATTACCAGTGCCCTGAGGCCGACGCCTTGAGCCTGTCGGGAACTACAGTGCCATCGGGCCACGGACCCTCTGCCTTGCCCTGCCTGCTCAGCTCCCCACAACTCCTGGCGCACCTCTCTGCCTCAGCGACCCAGGTACCTTTCTCCTTTTGAGCTCTTGGGACCCTGGGGCCCCCCTCAGATGAAGCCAGAGCTCTTTGTGGGCTGAGGGGTCGTAACCTGCCCTTGCCATTGAGACTCTCTCTTTGTGGATGAGGGTTCTGGCGGCAGGGCACAAGTCCTAAAAAAAGAAGTGGGAGGACGCTGTCAACGGAAGTGACGTCACAACAGGAAGTGACGTCACGAAAGGTGGGTCCGGTTTCGTCCCAGAGAGGCCAAAAAGGTGAAGCCCAGCTGTTTGGCAGGGGAGACCGCGTCCCCTCTGTAAAATAAGGGGGGGGGACGCTGTCCACCCGCATGGTACCCCGACTTGAGCCCAGTCTGGCGGCATGACTAAACCCCTGCCACTTCCACCAGCAGCCCCATTCACAATACTTGCAGCCGACTAATATGTCTTGCTGCGATCACCGGGTGCCTTCGCCCCAACCTCTTTCCTCCTCTCTCAGGCCTTCTAGGTGGGTGCCGCCGGCCTACATCTCCTCCCCCTGTGTGAGCTGGACCACAGAACACAAGGCTTCCTGAAATTCTGAGGTACATTTTTGTTGCTCGTAACAAAGGCCAAACTGGAGGCTAACTGTTCTTCTTGCTGGGTTACCATCACTCATAGCTCTGCCTTGCTGCCACAGGACTGACAATCTCTCTCGCCTCACCTCCTCCTGGGCTGCCACTAAGGGCTTCTGCTCACCCCCCCACCCCCTTTAACCAATCTGCTCTGCTCCAGGTCAGCTTCTTCTGGATATTGCCCTGTTTGGTCCCATAGGTCCACCCTCATTGTCTCCTCTCAACCCCTGAGAGGGGAGACTATTTGCCAGCCAGGAACGCCCTTTATCTGCCCCCTTCCACAATGTCCAAGACTACTAGACAATTGCTCTTTGCAGAGGGTGTTGCGGGGAAACAATCAAAGACGAGGATGGATGTAGGTTCCTCTCCCCACTGTGAGTCTGCCATGGACGTTATAGTGATAGAGCTCAGAGCACTGAAGATTACGCTCTCAGAAGTGGCAGACAACGCGTTCAAGACCTTGTCGGAAACGCAGAGCGTTTGACAGGATATTACCCCTTCAACGCCAGGGTCACTGGCGCCAAAACCAGCCTCGTCCCGCTCCAGGACAAGGAAGCATCTTCGATATACTAGGAGCAAAACCACTGGCACCTCCAGTGTAAAATTGTGGATCCGGACGACCTCTCCCATAAAGACAGCATCTTGATCGCTGGGGGTTGCGGAGCAACTCAAGGTCAGTGGCATCAAGGGCTACCTCGCCGGCTTTTTTCCTGCCCTGATGGGGCTGTCATTCAGCCCCCTCCTTGGAGTTCCAGAGGGCCCACAGGATTAATCAGTGCCATCCCCTGCCAAATTATGGTCCAAGGCAGATCATTGAATGCTTTCTGCAACTCCAATAAGCCCACCAAGTGATACAAATGGCGAGGACACATGGTCCTTTCAAGCTCAACGTACAGAAGATCTTTCTATCCCGGGACTTTTCACCAGAGACACAGGCTGTCCACATATGCTTTCTTCAGCTGCTCCCTCGTCATTGCCGTCTCAGCATTCGGTACAGATTCCAAGACCCTGCAGTTATGTGAATTACACACGATAATAAGACCTCAACATTTCTCGACACTGGCAGATCGAGAGCTATCTAGAACCAATTGCTCCAACTGCCATGGACCGAGGCCCTTCAGTTGTCACCCCGATGAAACTGCCTGTCTTCATCAAGGAAGCCCTCCAAGCTCTCCCCCCAAGGAACGTCAAAGACTGAACAAAGTTGCATTTCAATAGTCAAGAGTTCCGAAATCATGCCTTTCACGTAAAGTTGCACACCCCAGGGACAAATCACAGTCCCTCTGAAAGCAGCAGCTCCTCTACTGGCAACCTCATATTCTTGAGTCAGTATGGGTCAGGCCAGTGGACTCTCTTCCATCCCACACCAAGTTCATCATATTCAATTGTCCACGATTCCCTGTGACCCCCAGCCAGTAGGCCTTTGATCACTGACTCCCCCAATTGGACACTCACCCATATGAGTCTGGTAATATGGTGGCTCCTCCCTCGCTCCAACTCCCTTTATTCTTTTTTTCTTTTCTCTTTTACTTTCTTATACACTATGTAACACACATAAGGGAGGACCCGACTGCCACGCTCTGGCCTGTTCCTGGCCACCCCCTTCACCCCATCTAAAGTATTTTAGCCGCTTCCCAAAAACGAGTTGACCACACCTGCCCATAGTACCCACCCCTCAACTTCCCACTCTTTGTTTCCAACCCTTCCTGTTCCCCCATAACAGAACTGTAGCTTATTCTTTTCCTACTCCCTGTTTGACACTCCTTGAGGAGCCTATATCCACCCTTCACCAACTGACAGGGATCTCCCTGAAGATAAATGGCCTCGCCCATTACACAAAGTATCAGAAAACCTTTCGTTATACCCCTTCTCTTAAGCCAGACATTTCCCTCATCCAAGAGACGCACCTCTCTGAGGAATAAAGCCAAAAATTCAGACGGGATTGGGTGGGGCAGGAGTTTCATGCTTGCAAGCCTCAGCCTTGAACGAGAGAGGACCCTTCCTCCAAGCTTTACTGCAAAGGCAGAGCTGCAGTCCTGTTCACTGAACACCTGCTCGCCAAGGTCCTTGGTATCTGGTGTGACCCACATGGTCACTTTGCCCTTGTTAAGGTCTCCCTGGACAATCAGGTCGTACTCATTAGTTCTATGTACGCTCCAATACACACTAAACAGCTTTCCTATGTTGGCCTGACAAAGGTGCTCTGTCAGTACCCCAAGACGAAACTGCTCTTGGGGAGTGACATGCCTTATCTTGGACAAATCCGACAAGTCCTTATACTATAATACTGCAGAACACAGCCTCCTGTGCGATCTGGTTGCTGCCTTTTCCTTGACCGATCTGTGGAGACTTCTCCACCCCATAGAACGGGACTACACCTATACATCTGGGATGCATGGTACCAGTTCAGACTAGAATAAATGCGGATCTGGCAGGCCAGCTGGTGAAAGCGGCAATAGTTCCTAGTGGGGTTTCTGACCATGATGTAATAACGCTCCTCTTGGACAGAGACACCATGCGCCTGCCCCCCCCACCCCCAACTGGCGGCTCTACCTACAAGTTTACTGCTGGCAAAGAGAGATTGCGCTCCATACTTTCCTTATCACAAATGTGGGGTCCATAACCTCAGCGGATATCCAGTGGGTGGCAGGGAAGTCGACCATGCAGGGGGATCTCATTTATGCAACCTCCAGATGGAAACACGAAGTCTCACACAGACAGCTGCAATTGATATCCGCCTTAACCTCTCTTATGGCCCAGTACTCCTGTTCCCCTTCCCCAGTCACGCTACAGGCTCTGCTGAAGGCTTTATACCTCTGAAGCTGAAACTGCATTGGTACACCTTAAACAGTGACACTACGGATGTGGGGAAAAGGCTGGCCGACTGCCTCTTGGCTTTACAGTTGCACCAACAAGACACATCTCGCACGTTCTGGCCATTTGCCATCCTCTTGATATTCTGGAGTAATTCCGGTCCTATTATGAGACCTTGTGCTCATCTGATACTGTCTGCACTCTGGATGAGATCAAGACCTTTCTGTCCCACAGGCGCGCAATGCCCATTGGGCTCAAAGGTCTTCAGCCCCCCGTTGTGTGTGTCAACCCGGATAAGACAGCTTCCCGGTCACACACAGCCACACCCGAGTACCTCACAGGTCTTTAAAAGGCTGTTTACTTGCTAATGAGGCTTTGTTGAGTTTTAACCCCTTCTTAGAGCCCCTGCATCTCCGCTCTGCCTATCGCTGGAAGAATCAGCGGCCCCCCCAAAAAAATGTTAGTAGCCCCCTCGAAATATGGCTTAGTTGCTCCTCTGCTGTCCCGTAATGTATTTCCCGCCTTGCAGCAGACCAGAGCCAGGCCCTTGAGGCAAACATCACCAATGAAGACATCATGGAGGCAATTGATGGACTTCCCTATAGTAAGGTCCCGGGGCTTGATGATTACCAGTCGGAATATTATAGAATCAATAAGGAAGCGCTAGTCCCCCTGTTATTCAAGGTGTACTCGGCAGGGTTGCCTCCTCACTTCCTCCTCTGGTATGCTAATAGGGCAACTAAAACCCTCCTTCCCAAACCAGGAATGGACCCCTATATTGCTCAAGCTACTGGCCGATTTGCCTGTTAAATGTAGACATGCAAGTGTTCGCCAAGGTGCTGGCCAACAGCCTGAAGAGGGTGATTCCCTCCCCGATCCCTAGGGATGAGGTCAAGTTTGTCCCCTACCGCACCTCATCGTCCTCCCTCCTTCTCCTTCCACATATTCTTTGGTTGGTTTGATTGGACGAGGATGAAAAACTTGGGTTGTCACTTGATGTAAAGAAAGTCTTCAACAGGGTTGAATGGGAGTACCTTTTCTGGGTGCTGCAATGCTGTGGCCTAGGTCCGGTCTTTCTGGCCTGCCTTCAGAGACTGTACCACTGCCCCTCTGCCGTTATCACTTGTAATGGCTATACCTCTGCTCCTTTCGCAATCCATTGGGACACTAGACAGGGCAGCCCTCTTTTGCTTCTCCTCTTCATCCTTGTCCTTGAGCACCTTGCTATCAGCTCTGCCCCTGATATTCACAGCATCTCCCTCCCCAACAGGGACCACAGATCAACCCACTATGCTGATTATATCCTGGTCGCACTTTTTCACCCATCCACATCCTTGTAGACTCTCATAGCTCTGATTTCACATTTGTCTTCCCTATCGGGGTACACGATTAACTGGAATAAGAGTGAAGCCCTGCCTCTCATGCAACATACACCTCCGACCTCTGCTCGCTATCTCAGCATAAAGGTCATGCCAGGACTCTGACAAATGGTGGAATGTAATATTGATCCTCCTCACACAAGCATCCAGGCCAATATGGCTCGTTGGTCGCAACTAGGCCTCTCTCTGGGAGACTACAAAGGTCCTGAAAACTAACATTGTGCCTCGTGTTAACTACAAGCTTCATATCCTTCCACTCTACTTTCCGAACAGCCAGATGGACGTACTGGAGAAAACTCTGAAGACCTTTCTGTGGAGTGGCCGGAAACTTCAGATGAAATTAAACAATCTATACGCTGCCAGTGACCACAGTGGTCTTCGCTCACCTAACATCCGATGCTATTGGCTGTCATCTCAACTTGCTCCTCTTCAATATATGTTATGTTATGTTATGTTATGTTATGTTATGTTATTTGGTATTTTTATAGCGCACAGCTGCCCCAGCTAAGGGGCGTCCTGGCGCTTTGACAGATGCTATAACATAACACACAGTAAAAAAAAGGAAATTAACTAGATACCGGGAACAGGAAGGTTTTAATCGCCTGCCTGAAGGTGAGCAAATCTTCAAGAGCTCGAATGTGAACAGGGAGCGAATTCCATAAACTAGCCGCTAGCACCCTAAAGGAGCGGCCACCCATTCTGCTCAGCTTGAAGCGTGGACAGATGGCTAGATGAAGCCCCTCTGATCTCAAGGATCTGGAAGGCATGTAGGGCGTAAGAAGAGGAACAAGTGCCGGCGGCGACGAAAATTTCAGAATTTTAAAGGCCAGACACAGCGCCTTGAATTTAATGCGCTGTCTGACCGGGAGCCAGTGCAAGGCCGTGATGGTACCAGACACTGAACAATGTCTGGGAAGGCCCACAATGGCTCGTGCCGCGGCGTTTTGAACTCTTTGGAGCCTAGAGGCCTCCGCTTGATTCACCCCTAATAGCAATGAGCTGCCGTAGTCCAGCCGAGAAAGTATTGAGGCCTGGACTACAAGCTGTCTAGTAGGGGGATCAAAGTACTTTAGGACCGGCCTAGTACCACGCAGAATTCCGTAGCACGTGGCAGCCACCTTCTTGGTGTGATCTCTGAAGGTCAACGCAGAGTCTACCCATACTCCTAAATTTCTCACTCCAGCAGCTGGAATAGGAGTGACACCAAGCTCCGAAGGCCACCACTGATTTCCCCATAACTCCGCGTGCTTCCCTAGAACCAATACCTCCGTTTTGGTGGCATTCAACTGGAGGCAGTTGGTGCGAAGCCAGCCGGCTACTGCCAAGAGACCCGCACGGAATCTGGGGGCCTCCACCTCAGGGTCTTCACTAAGTGTCACCGCTAGCTGTGTGTCGTCAGCGTATGAGGCCATCGTAAGACCCCACTGTTTGACGACACCAGCCAACGGTTTCACATAGAGGTTGAACATTGTTGGGCTCAACGAAGATCCCTGTGGTACCCCGAGCTCCAAAGGATAGGTGGCAGATTGACCCGGTGGTATAGCCACTTTAAAGGAGCGGTCTGCCAGAAAAGACCGAAACCACTGGAGAGCGACATCCGTCACTCCCGCCTCCTGTAAGCGTTGGATAAGTATATGGTGGGACACAGTATCGAAGGCAGCGCTTAGATCTAATAGTATAAGCGCTGCAGTATGACCTGAGTCAAGTACCTGGCGAAGATGTTCCGTGATGTAAAGTAATGCCGTCTCGGTACTGTGTCCTGACCGGAAGCCGTTCTGACTAGAATCCAGAATCTGGTTGCGAGCCAGATGTTCGGACAGAACAGAGTTGACATGGGCTTCTGTTACTTTGGCAATCCAAGGCAACAGGGAGATAGGTCGATAGTTTTCTGGCAGTCGGGGATCAGAGTTGGCTTTTTTTAATATCGGAGTGACCACTGCCTGTTTCCATGCCGCAGGTACCGTTCCACATGACAGTGACATATTGATAAGGTTCAATATGGGGTCACGGCACAGCGGGGAAAGTGTATTAATGAAGGCTGGCTTTAACGGGTCCGCAGGAGAGCCTGACTTGACCTTGAGGCTGAACCTGTCAAAGGCCTCACTAGACAGTTCAGGTAGAATGGCCAAAGACTCAAGATCTGCAGTGACGGGGGTAAAAGCCACTCGATCCTGGTGGAGTGTGTCAAACCCATGATAGATTTTTGCCACTTTCTCCACAAAAAAGGAGGCCAATTTGTCACAGTGCAAGTCTGTGCAAATCACCTCTGATGAGGATCTGTTTTTCATAAGGTCCTTCAATACCTTGAAAATCAGTTTAGAAGGATTGGGGCTGGTAGCAAATTCATGCGCGTAAAATGCAGCTCTTGCTCTGCAGATAGCTCTATGATAGAGCTTCAACTCAGTAAAATACCGAGTTTTCAGCGCAGGGTCATAGGAACGTCTCCATTCCCTCTCTGTTTTACGGCAGGATTTCTTCAATTCTGCGAGAGATTCATTATACCAGGGGCTAGGTGTTTTTGTCCGGCCTTTCGACCACCGCAAAGGTATAAGAGAGTCCAAGGCATCTGTAATCCAAGCGCAGAACTGTTGATATCCTTGATCCACATTCGTGAAGGTACTCAGCGGTTTTCGCTCTAGTATGCCGTAGAACTCTTCCAACGTAAGCTTATGCCAAGGCCTTTTAAGGATAGGCCTGTCTGTGGGTATAAAAGGCTTATCGTGGACCGGACAGAAAGCTTCTATTAACAAGTGATCAGTCCACCCCATCAGCCTCGGTTCTGACAGCCTTAACCCATCTAATGTGGAGAAGAAGGGGTCAAGAATATGGCCTCCCGAGTGGGTTGGAAGGGTAACGAGCTGAATCAGTTGGAGAGCTTCCAGATCCGCCAACAAGGAGCTCACGGTAGTAGAAGACCCATTATCAAAATGGATGTTGAGGTCACCCAAAATATTAAAATTGGCACAGCCGAGTGCTATAGGACTGACCATATCTGCCAGCGCAGACCTAAAAACCGAGTCATTGCCGGGGGGACGGTATACAAGAAGGCCACTGAAAGTAAATTGATGGGAAAAGGCGACTTTAAAAATAGCGCTTTCACATGCGGGTAGTCCTGACGGCTTCCATTCCGCCGGAAAACAGGATTTAACTGCCATAGCAATACCACCCCCTCTTGTGGTCCTGTTAGAAGTGAAGATGGTATAGTTCTGGGGGAATGCAAGATTCAATATGGCAGAGTCGGAGTCCTGGAGCCAAGTTTCTGTCATTAAAAAAACATCGGGATCCTCTTTCTCTATCAGGTCATAAATAGACAAGTGATGCTTTACAAGTGATCTAACATTAAGGCACCAAATACGAGGATCTCGCGATGCAACACGTAATCGTGTGATTGGGGCGGCATTCTCCAAGGAGCATATTTTAGTAGGGCTCTTAAGAGACCAGCCTTTACAGGCGCAGCTGTATGGGCCAATTAAAGGGTCCACAGGCTTACACGCACCTCCTTTGGACGTTTGCCCTATGGCCAGCAGCTCTGACCGTGTGTAAGAAAACATACCTGCCAGGAGCGGCTGAACAACGATGTGTTGATATACAGAGCCAGCCCCGCCTCGCGCTGCCTCGACGCGGACGAGCGCAGACGGGCAGGACTCTGGCACGACTCCGGCTAAGCGACGGCGTCCTCACCTGCGCGTCCCGCTGCGCGGGAGAGGGGAGCTTTAAGTAGGCTCACCAATTAAAGCGCGAGCGCGAGGACGCTCCAAGATGGCGCCCAAAGCTATCTTTCTATTCCCTACCCAAAATGGCGCCCGCAATGAGCCACCCCCGGGATCCAGGCCCGCCAAAACGGCGGTGAGGGAGCCGATTATGTGCGGTAAGAGGAGGGGGCCAGGACCCTGCTAAAATCAGGGAATAAGTGCAGAAATTAAAATCCAAACAAGATACAAAACAAGGAGAGTTAAAAGCGCGGCGAAGCGCCTGCAGCAGCGCCAGCAACAGCGTGTGTCCAATCAGGTAAGCATCTGTCAAGGCCTGCCCTGAAACTAAGTTCGCCTTAAGTAGGCTCGCCAATTAAAGCGCGAGCGCGAGGACGCTCCAAGATGGCGCCCAAAGCTATCTTTCTATTCCCTACCCAATATCCTCCATTCTACCTTGGATACCCACAGGTGGGTGCACCTGGGATCTGCTCTTCTGGGCCATTTCCGAGGATTGTTCCTACTCCACTCGGGGCTAGTCCTAGATCGCTTGCTTCCCATCCTATGTTGGTGACCACACTTTAGGCTTCACTTAAGGCACACCAGCTTCTGATGGTGCACCCTACTGTCTACGCACAGGCCCCATGTGGTATTATGCCCCATTCCAGATTGGGTCTGAGTTCATATCTAGGGGGTTACAGCAAGTTTCCAACCTGATAGTCAATGGATTTAAAGAAAAGGGGTAACCCTGTGTCCCTCAGAACCTGGGTAATTAATGGTTAAGCAAAACATGGTTCCGTTGGGTAGACAAATTACTTTGAAGCTGCTATTAATGCAATCAAGAATAGACGCTCTCTAATACACATTAATTTAGAAATAAATGCTCAAATAAAAGGTCATGAGATCAAGAGAATATATTATGCAATTTATACCAGAATTACTTAATTCAATGATAACATACAATACATGATGGGACCGTCAGAATTAGTGTCAAGGTGCAATTACGTGATATTAGTGAGTAGTGCTCAATGAGCGAAAAAATGTACAGTGATAAGAAATTTTCTATATACAAATATATACAAGTGTTTCATTGGCCTGATTTGCAGCCAAGGATTCCTAATGTTCCTATTGGGATCCTGGTTGTTCTGCACCTATGACAAGCGTCAACGTTTCAACTCTAATGCGCCCCAGTAGGTGTTCGCGGCGTGTCTTTCTCAAGACAGGGAGTAATGACAGTCTGAAATTATATATAATGGAGACTGTGTATCAGAGAGGCTATAGGGGCACAAAAGTTACACCCAACGGAAAATGGGGTGAGGTTCTAGTACTCACTTGTGCTTCAGACGGGAGTCTCAGCCTGAATCAGCGCGGCGCAGTGGCCAACATATCTGTGGAGGAGGGGTGGGGAATTCAGTTCAGTGCATAGTTTTAACAGATGGAGAGCAGTCTGTTTGTCGGGGGGAAGAAACTTAGGATGCATTAGAGATTGGAGTCATGTGAGGTGCGGGGCTATCCTAACCTGGCTTAGTGCTCTATGGGCATGCAGGGAGAGCAGGGGGCAACTGCGTTTAAAACCATATGTAGGCTAAAGAGTCAACAGGATCTCACAGACCCCATCATCAACCTTTCTGACCACGTAATAAGCACGTCAGAGAGAGAGGTGTTGAGCAAGGGGCTCTCCTTTGTCCCTACAAGCAAACCAGACTCATTCACCACCAAGCTAGAGCTACAAAAGTTCTTCCAAAAAGTAAGACTGAGATATTACTTTGGTAAAAATGAATACACGCCTAAACAGGTGGCAATACCCTTCAAACCACCTTCTTCATTTAAGCCCGGTTCATACTGTATTAGCAAACACATACTGGCATTCGAGCAGGTCGTGATGCAAGAAGTGATGGCATCTCTGGAAGAGAGACAATACATCAAACACAATGTCACCAAAGCGGAAAAGATGGCATTGAAGGAACTGTGTGAGAACCACTCTATCGTTGTGAAGGCAGCAGACAAGGGTGGAGCAGTGGTGTTACAAAACACCCAGGACTACGTCACTGAAATCGAACAACAGATTGGGGTTTGAGAAAGTTACCAACCAACCCGAAGAGATCCAACATCAAGTATTAAGTCATTCATTAAGATGCTTCTGAAAAGGAATTCTTGATCAACAAGGAACCACACATCCCAACCATATACACTCTGCCTAAAGTGCACAAGAGCCTGGTAAATCCGCCCGGTAGACCAATCATGTCCGGCTGCGGTTCAGTTTTGGAACCCATAAACCAATTCATAGACCATTTTTTGCAACCATTGGTCCCTCAAACTAAGTCCTATGTTTGTGATTATATGCACATCATACAACTACTTGAAGACCAGCCTTACGATAAAACCACACAATTCATGGTAACATTGGACGTTTCTTCACTTTACACCTCCATACCCCAAAGCAAGGCCATTGAAGTAATTTGTGCTATACTAGATAGACGCCTAGCACCCCACTGGATACCCACGAGCTTCTTGATCGACCTCCTAGAAATTGCCATGAAAAAGAATTATTTCATCTTTAAACAACAATTCTACTTCCAGTGCAAGGGAGTAGCTAAGGGTGCGATTTATGCGCCCAGCTTGGCTAATATCTACATGGACGGCTAGGAGGAGGAACACTTGTATACACATGAGGATCCGTACATCGACTCGATAGCTGTCTGGAAGAGATATATAGACGATGTCATCATGATTTGGTCAGGCACAGAACCCAACCTATAAAGTTTCTTCAGATGGCTTAATGAAAGAAGCAGCAATATTCATTTCACCATAACCTACAACCGCAACACCATAGCCTTCCTAGACCTCACATTACAGGTGGAGAATGGCTTAATTTACTGTGACCTCTATAGGAAGCCCACAGAGAGGAACACGCTGCTAAAATACGAATTGCACCACCCTCGCAATCTTCGAGACATCCTGCCCTTTGGGCAATACTTGAGAATGAGGAGAAACTGCACCAAAAGGGATGACTTCTTCAGAGAAACTGAGCTACTGACTAAACGCCTAGGTGAACGTGGTTATCCCCTGGGCCTACTGAAAGGCGCCAAGAAGAGGGCTTGGTATTGCCCTAGAGAACAACTCCTAACTCCCAAGGAGAAGAAACCAGCAACCGACAACATAGTATGCGTTACCACTTTTCACTCAAAAAGCAACACCGTGAAGAAAATTGTAATGAAAGACTGGAGTCTAGTCGCACCAGAGCTGAACACGGAAGAGAACCCCTTGTTTGCCTTCACGAGAGGTCACAATGTGAAAGACAGTGTTGTTAAGGCTTTCCTTGAACCCCCGAAACCACCAAACCTACGGGACCAACTGGGACTTCCACCGATTCTGGGCCACTTCAAATGTGGAACATGCAAAATATGTACTCTCAGCTTAGAAGGCCCTTCTCTCATACACGAAAACAAAACATTCAAATTGCCTTCACTGACAAACAGCAACACTACTAATGTCATCTACATTATTTTGTGTCCCTGCAACTTACCATATACCGGACAGACCACCCAAAAGTTGAAAATGAGAATCTTGCAACACATGAGTAAGATCAGGTGTAAAGTTCAGGGCGCACCACTAGTGGAGCACTTCACTAGCCTCAATCATACGTTGGAGGGCGGTAGAAAAAAATCAATGCCAACCCCAGAGGTGGCTCCATGGCATCTGCCTTAAACCGGAAAGAATGCAAATGAATACATACTCTTAACTCGATGGCCGCCGGCCTGAACGAGCATGAGGAGATATCCAAACAAATGGGTTTGTTATAAGCATGCTGTTATCGCAATATTAACATATGCTGACCCTGCTTTAGCAACTGTTAATTGCTGACCATACCTTATCGACTGTTAATTGCCCTTGGAGACCCAACCACTTGTTAGCTTTGTTACACCGTGAAGCTACCCCTTACCAATTGTGCATTATCTCAATTTTTGCCTCTTTATCGTTTCAAATTTTTGGGATTTTTAATTGATTGCCGTACTAGCATTTAACGTCTTGCTACACCGCTATATCTGTACACAGTGTACCCCCCAAGCATGCTGTGACTGGCAGGATAATGCATAATCATTGTGTTTTTAAAGGGTTTTTGACATCATATGATTGCACCAATCATTCGTGATCTAAAACTTTTATATATGTGCAGTGATTGGATGCCTGCTACATGTCCATCTAATCTTTAAATATTTACTTTGTACTAACCGCTCGTGACGTAAAGGTTTCTACATTCTGTTCTTATTGTCAAATGCAGTAACTGTAATCCTGTTATATGTCCAAAACCCATTCGCTGTTAAATGTCGCCTTTTAAATTACTAAATACAAGCATCAGATAACCGCACCACATTTAGTTACCACACGCTCTCCCTCGCGCTGCGGGAGACAGTAATTGACATTACGTTGTTTCTTGGCAACAGACGTGTTTGCATTCTGCTTATAACCGCCCTGTAAGCTGTAGCTGTAGCTTGATTTGAATTGCCTCTTCGGGTATGCGACCCCTGCCTCTATGCTCACTTCAGGTTATACCAGTCCACCAGCCCCCGTCACTCTTCCTCCCGATTACTCGTAGATCCGGGCCGCCTCGCCGCCATTGATAACTATAAAACCGGCCGATAAAGGCGGGGCTATAGTTATCCAAGATACGTCCAGATACAGAGAAGAATGTCTTTGCCAGTTATCAGGTACCAAATCGTATCGCCTACTGAAGGAAGACCCCACCATAAGAAGGCCTATCTAAGAAATGGATCACAGAACAGGAGGCGGCATTTTTACAACCCAGTCACCCAACGATACTATACTTTTATTGCCTACCTAAGGTACACAAACAACAACGCCCACCACCAGGGAGGCCGATAATATCAGGCTTTGGTTCATTACTTGAACCACTTTCCACTTTTGTAGACCATTTCTTGAAGCCTATTGTCAGTACCATGCCTACGTATCTTCAAGATACCAAAGACAGCTTTGAAATTTTTGTGAAGAGAAGCTGTCAAGCAATATGCTTTTCTTAGACAAAATAGAGATTATTGAAGCAATCAAAAGAAGGCCTAAAATGGGTCCTCTGTATCAACTTCTTCTGGCAACGGAGGAAGATGATCTTTTGGCTATTGAGAATAAATAGCAAGATAAGTTGGGTGTAGAGGGAATTATGTTGGAAAGAAGTCTGGAGATAGCCAATAGTGCATTACTAAATGGTTCTCTTCAATCCCAACATTTTATGTGGGTGTTTGACTTGTATTACACACCAGCCAAATTAACAAAACGGAAGTCTGGACGGGGGACCAACTGTAGCCGTTGCAACTCATTCGCAGCAGATACGATCCATGTTTTTTTTCTTTGTCCAAAACTTTCTAAATTTATATCAGAAATTGAGAGATTCTTTAAGGATAGTCTGGGCATTGGGGTAAAATTAACTGCACAACTGGTCATATTCGGTGTAGAAGAGAGCCCAGTGTATAAATGGTCGATTGCAGAAGAAGCTTTTGTTTTTTTAAGCATGTCTGTATATAGATGTTGCATTACTTCGCAATGGATAGACCCGGAACCACCAAATTTTGTAAAATGGCAAGCTAAACTGTTATCTATATATCATCTTGAATCTTCTCTGTACAAACTAAAGGGTATTAGACGGAAAATGTTTGGGCGTAAAATATGGTCACCAATTGAGAAATGGTTCGGGCAGTAGTGATTCTGTTGCCTAAATTACTGTATGTATTACTGTGTACTTTGCTGTCGAAGTTCTATCATTTATGAAGCTATTGTGTACTTATCTTTGTATTTTGTTTCCACTGTCTGTCTGCTGGTATAAAATCTCAATAAATATAATTAAAAAAAAAAAGATACCAAAGACGTTTTGTGTCTCCTACCTGAGATTGATTTTGATCCACAACAAGATTTATTAGCATCATTTGACGTGGAGTCATTATACACTTCAATACCTCAGGATGAAACTCTTGAGACAATTGCTCAGATTCTTGAAAATACTACAACGGATTCGATAACACCGGTGCCTTTCATAATGTCCTTGGCTCGTATAACAATGAAAGAGAACTTTTTTAAATACGAGGACAACATCTATCTCCAGATATCTGGGATAAGTATGGGGAGCGTTTTTGCGCCAAGTTTGGCGAACTTATACGCCCATACTTTCGAACAGCAGCATGTCCGATCTACATCCAATCCGTTTCTAGACTGATGATTTTATTGTTGTATAGCGAGGCACTCCTGTATCCATTACTTGTTTTCACACCTGGTTGAACACAAGGAATGATTTCCTATGGTTCACAGTAGACATTGATAAAGAAAGGCTAGCATTCCTGGATCTGTCAATCTACTGGACAGCAGATGGGCTCCAAAGTGAGCTTTACCGAAAACCCATGGCACGCAATTCTCTCTTGATGTTTGATAGTCAACATCCCAAATCTCTCCGCGAGAACTTGCTGTAGGGCCAGTTCCTCCGTATATGGAGGAACTGTTCTACAAGAGATAAATATGAAGAACACGCCATGACCCTCACGAACCAACTGAAAGACAAGAAATATCCCAAGAGAATCATCAAACAGGCGTACAAAAGAGCCTCTAACAACAGCAGGGAAGCCCTTTTAGATAAACCCACTGAGAAACTTCCTCTAGGTCGCGTTACATGTGTGAACACCTACACGTCAATGACCAATGGTATGCAGAAGATCATCAGAAAGCATTGGCATATCCTTAATTGTGATAAAGACAAAATACCATTCCCCCTTTTCTCATTAAAGCGGAGTATAAACATAAAAGACAAATTGGTTCACACTAGACCTCACTTACAGATACGACAACAAGAGAACACACTATGGGATCTCCCAAGAGTCCAAGGACATTACCCTTGTGGCTCCTGTGCCATGTGTTCACAGACAAAAGCCTCAAAAACTATTGAGATCGGTACCCCTAAACCATGGGTGCAACAGAGTTTTACGAATTGCAATAGTGATCATGTGATATATTTGATCACATGCCCCTGCGATCTTAAGTATGTAGGGATGACCTCAAGAAAAGTAAAACTCTGAATGCTCGAACATAAAAGCACTTTCAGGTGCAAAAAAATGATGACTGTACTTACTAGACATTTTGTTGAAAAGAACCATCAGGCTACAGATTTTCACTGGACTGTGTTGGAAAAACCATACATTCCCCCACATGTAACAGATGTCACCAAGTTCTTGTTCATCAAAGAACAAAGATGGGTTTTCAAATTGTCTGCGGATACTGTGGGTTTGAACGATGCGATACCGTGGGTGTCGCTTTCTTCTAAAAAATAAAAAATAAACTGCATTCTTGAAATAAACTGCATTTTGACAGGGAATACGAGGGGGTAGACGACAGTACAAATTGCACTCGTCACTTGGACCGTGTGGAAAAGGTAGGGCCGATGTCGACCATGAACCTTTAAGTATTGCCCGGCATTAACCGCCTCTCATACCACTCAAATCTAACAAACAAAGAGGCAGGCGCTGGAGACTGGAAGGCAGGAAACAGGATTTTATTCCGACGGAGCAGAACACATCAAATCAGACAACAGGGTATCTTCTCGAGGTACTCTAACCGCATCTCTGAGGCCTGGCCTCTTATACACAGGTTTATGGCTTTATTACATGAAACATATCTTTGTCAACACTTTGATGTACGGAAAGACATCCTCGGAATCCCCGCTTCAAGCCCGTTCCCACACACATTTACAGTAGAAGTCCCCACCCCGGTCTCAGCAGGAATGTGTGCGGCTGATCGGATCTCATGGGGTGGGGGCTTTGATCAGTGGTGGATCCTTTGATGAGAGTAGCTTCCTACTGTATGGGGGCAATAAACTGCATTGGCAGGGCCAGGTGGCGGCCTGGGAACAAGCAGGACAATCGGGCACAGAGGAAAGGGGGGGTTCATCAAAAGGATGCATGATCATGAAAGGGATGGAGGGAGGTGTTGGCTGGGTACGGGATGTGGATCCGAGGCAGGGTTGCGCTGAAAGGGAGGTTTATGGCCCAGGCATGTGAGAGCGGGGGCTGTCAGCGTGCAGGGGGGGATGCTTGCGAGGTTCAGAGGGAGAGAGAGAGACGCGCTGGCTATCGGCAGTGGGCAGAGAGGCCATGGCATTCAAAATGGCTGCTACTTACGCGCACACACGAGCCTGAAAAGGGACAAGATGGCGCCGATAATGTTGATGTCGCAAACTAGATTTTAACAGTCCTCCCTTTTCAACATATCTAGCCAGCTTGTCAATCCATGTCAATCCCCATTATGTTTTGTACTTCTACTTCGTACAATGCTTTCATGCGTTCGGTTTCAAAGTCCAGAGTCTTAGGGCAGATACAGTTTGCACAAAGTGAACACAGGGGTGGCAAGCATTGAATACCCAGGCAGAATCCACTTATTACGACAATCGGTATCAATATGATCATAAACAACCTCCACCCCTAGTTCTTTACAGTATTCCAGAACCAACTCCCAAGCGACCATTCTTCTTGTTCCTGATGAACTTCTGAGGAAAGTCTGTGGAGGTGTTCAATGGCTTTGTAAACTGAGGGTGAATTGTCCGGTATGTAGGTGCAACAGCTGGACCCAATGATACGGCATGCTCCTCCACGATCCGCTAGAACCACATCTAGAACAAGGCGGTTCTGAAGAGCCACCAGGCGGACCGCCTGAAGCTCGGCTGTATTGTTTGTGAGGATTCTAGTCAATGGGTTGTGCACCGCTCCTTTATTTTTTGTATGCGTTTTTAGACCGTGCTCTGGGGTATCACCGCCCTCCTAAGGTGTATCTGATAGCTCCACTAGTTGCACGCCTGTTACCTCACAGGCGTATCACCCTAGGCACAAGCTTCATGTGCTGGATACCAGCTCTAATAAATGATAATGTTCATTCGGTGGTTCGATTGATCAAAGTTCTTTAATTCTTAAATCCACATGTTAATTCACATTTCATTCTTATTTGATCATATTAGGCGTAAATGTAAATCATTCCTCATTCCAATGCATTTTGGTGCATTCGGCACCTTCATCAGGGAACGCCTGAAAATTAAACAAATAACACACTTTGTAACTCTTAAAGTTCCATTCTATCTCACTGGATAACTTCTTTCGTTAATGTACACATTAAATGCAATACTTTCGCTTCGGCTTTTCTATGTATACTATCTTTGATATACGAGATATGCATCCAGTGCGATACCCGCTGTGTTTACCACCTACAGATTCTAACCGTTGGTTAGTGTGTGATGCTACTAACTTATTCTCTGTGCGTGTTACTAACCATTACGCGCTGGCTGCTGCCCATACGGGCGTTCTATTGTTAAAGTGTACAATCGACTAGCCGTTAGTAAGTAACTATGCCCAGTATTCGCCTCTCATCTTTCTCCCAACTATTAGAATTTCAGCTACGCGGAGCCCCTCCGCTCCGTTTAACTTCAACGTAGTTAGTTCAAACGCGAGTTTTGCGCATGTGCACATTAAAAGGGTCCCGCCTTTTTTTAAAAAAAAGGCAGTGTAAGGCTAACTTTATCGACACGAAGAGCACTATCACGGGTGACATGCTCTGCGGGCTCTATGCAATCGCTTGCTGTGCGTCAATCTCCTGTGCTGTGGTCCTGCCCTATAAAACTATTAGATGTGATGGACGATTACATTCATAGTGTCATGGTGTGGTCAATACTGTTTCTAAGACATAAACCATTGCTGGAAAATTCACAATGTACAGTAATCTCTCAACATTATAAATAGCACGTAAATTCCATTCTTTCATTTAGTCCATTCGGTTTGAGGCTGCACAAGTGATAGATCCAATGATTTTCTTTCTGTAAGAGGGTTTTTTTATTCAAAGGTCCTTCCTTTTTTGGAACTATTTCCAACACGCAAGCCCTCAATTGGCTTATGTTATGCTTTTTGTCCATAAAATGTGCTGTCACTGTTGATTTTATTAGCCCTGTTCTTATGTTACTTTTGTGTTCGTTCAAACGAGTCTTAAGTTTACGTTCTGTGTGGCCCACATAACCATATCCACATGGGAATTTCAATAGGTATACGATGTTGGTTGTATCACATGTTGCATTTAGGTTTAACGGAATTTTATGACCTTTCATCGGGTTAGTAATACTAGCACCCTTCATGATGTTATAGCAATTACCACAATTTAAACATGGTACTGTTCCTTTGAATGTCTGTTTATTTATCTTGTGTTTCGGAGTGTTCAATAATTCTCCTATGTTTTTCCCTCTGGTGAATGCGAACAGTGGTTCCTTCTGAATATTCCTTTGAAGTCTGGTTCCAACTTAACCATTTGCCAGTTTTTACGGATGATTCTTTTGAAATTTGCACGTACGTTGGAATATTTACTTACATACGTAATTCTTTGTTCCTTGATTTTTGGTTTCCCTATTAGCAACTCAGACCTTGTTTTACTTTGGGTTCTTTCCCTTGATTCTTTGATGATTTTTTCCGGATATCCTCGGGACTCAAACCTTTTGGCCACTGTGTCTAGCTGTTGTTGGCACATCTTTTCTTCAGATACCAGCCTTTTTACCCTAAGAAATTGAGAGCAGGGTAGATGTGAGGATGCCAGCTGTAATGTTCATTGTCGTTTCAACTGCCTGGGTCAAGTGTCGGATGGCACGGCTGTTCGCCATCGGACCCCAGAGTGAAACAAGTCCCTTCAAAGCGTCCAGGAACTGTGCTCGGTGGAGTCGGCTTGCTCAATGTCTTTTGCTCGCCTTTGCCGGTGATGGTTTGCTGGAGCCACATAGGTCGGAGGAAGAATGAAAGCAATGTAACAGGTACCACCCCAGCAGTTGGGGAGCCAGGTGTAAGCTTTTGTACCACAAACAAAGTACATATTAGGAGAAGTGACAAAAGAGGGTGGATGTGTTGAGTCCAAAGTTCTGGTGATGCGGCAAGCGCTGTGGCCTACCAGCTGTGTCCCAAGTCCTTCGATGCACATAAGGCCTGAGACATTGACGACAGATTGGGCCACAGTCAGGGTGGCAGCTGTTCGTTTCCGGAGATAGGAGAAGGTGGGTCTGGTTGGGTTGTTGAACACCTGCATTTCAATCCGTTCTTTGACAGGGATGTCCAAATGAATAGAGTCATTGGATGTCAGAGGGCAAAAGTGTGCAGCAGTTCTCCCTGTTTTGTTCTGCCAGACCCCATGAAAGAAATGTGCCATAGTTCTGCTGGAAGTGGCATTATCCCTGTAGCTTTCTTGCAAGAGGATCAGCCAAGCAAGGCAGGGACCGTGAACTGAGAAAGGTGAAGGGATGAAGGGGATAGAATGTCCAGTGGCGTGGGGTAACAACCCACAGATCCAGCAGTTGGTGGCATTGGTGGCAAGATTGTGCTGGTGCAGCAATTGCACGAAGGAGTTGTTCCAAAACTCCTTACGTCTTTCTCGGAGTTGAGGTGAAAGAGAGACCAGGTAGTGTTCTTTCATTGTGGTAGGCTGTGCAGTGGTTAGAAATGTCTTATGAGCTGATGTGCTCTCTTCCACGATCCAGAGGGTGGTCATGAGGAGGAGACAAAAGAGAAGGGCGATAAAGAGAGCAATAGTCTTTGAGCTGTGTATTTTGTCAGTCTTTGGGTTTCTGTAGTGAGTCTTCGGATTTCCGGTTGCTTCCATCATCTTCGTGCCGGGGGCTTCCATCATCTTCATATCGGGCGCTTCCATCATCTTCAAGGGGCTCGGTAGTGGGCAGGACCACAAACTTCGTTTGGCTTCTCTCCTGGCAGCCTTAGTAGTGTTAGGCCACCGCTCTGAGAATTGTAACTTAGTCAGTGGTCTGCTTAGCCGAAGCTCCCTCCTTTCATCGCAGGTTATACCCTTCTCTGGATGGCACAGTGGGAACGGGAAATTCTGTCAGTTCAAGCGTCTCTTTATCAGGGTAACAGCTCAGGGATGGTCGATCTTTGTTCAGGAGCTCTTCTTGGGTGGCCACGTCTTCAGTCGTCGTCAGGGTTGAGGAGATCTTTTTGCAGTGGTGTGCGTGCAGCCAGTTCCGCTTTCCTTCCACTCGAAGAGCTGTACGGGTGGTGATCAAAACTTGCCAGGGGCCCGTCCACCGAGGTTCTAAACTTTTTGCACGCTGGAAATTCCGGACTAGTACAAAATCACCGGGTTGGATGTCGTGTCCGGGGCCCCTGGAAGCATCGGGAATGGCATGCAGCACCTGTTGATGGATAACAGACAGTGTCTTAGTCAGGTTGTACAAATAATCAGACATTAGGACGTCCGGGACGTCGTGAATGGAAGTTGGTTTTGGTGCAGACCAGATGTTCATGGGCCGGCCGAAAACGACCTCGTAAGGTGTCAAATGGTGGGGGTGGAACGCATTGATAGCAATGCCAGTGGGAGAGCGTTTGGCCATTTCAGTCCTGTGGTAGCCACTATTTTGGCTAGCTTGAGCTTCAGTGTGGCATTATGTCGCTCAACTAGTCCAGCAGATTGAGGTGGAAGACTGCATGAAATTTTTGTTTTACACCCAACCCCTTCAAGATGAGTTTGATAACTTCGGCTACTAAGTGGGGGCCATTGTCTCTCCACAAAATTCGACAAAGGCCGTAGCGAGGGAAGAATTTTTTTAGTAGTACCTTTGCAGTGGCAATGGCAGTGTTGTCGCGAGTTGGATAGGCTTCCACCCACTTGCTAAATGCGCACACGACAACAAGTACGTATTTCAGACCCTGGCATCTTTCTAATTGGATGTAGTCCATCTGCAGGACTTCAAATGGGTGATTGGGAACCCCAAACCCTCCCCGGGGTACTACAGTTCCTTTCCCGGGGTTGTGTTGCAAGCATATCAGACATTGTTGGACCAGACGTTTAGCAGAGTCTGCGATCTTGTCATTGTGCCAAACTTTGGAGACAAGTTCGGTCATAGGGGCAGATCCTATGTCTGCAGGAGAGTGTGCCATGGTCAGTATGGGGATCAGGTATGAATTGGGTAGCAACCATTTGTTCGTGTCTTTTGTCCGCCAGCAGCCTTCAACGTCTTTCAGTCCCACCCGTGCCCATTCAGTCAATTCGTGTGGTGAGCTGGCCATTTGGATGTCTCTAATAGTCTCCCTAGCGTCCATCCATTTTTCTGCTTGTGACCTGGTCACGTACATGCGCGTCGTTGTCCTATTCTCAGCTGTGGTTCGGGCAGTGATGTCGGCCAGTGCATTCCCCTGCCCAATGATGTCTGTCACCTTTTTGTGTGCCTGGCATTTGATTACTGCGAGTTGCTTGGGAAGGAGGACTGCTTCAGTCAGAGCAGAGACTAGATCTCCGTGTAAGATGGGTGTGCCGTGTGAGGTCAGGAATCCCCTCTCCTTCCATAGGAGCCCAAAATAATGAACCACCCCAAGGCATACTGGCAGTCGGTGTAAATGTTTGCTGTGGTTCCTGCTGCTAGGATACATGCTCGTGTGAGGGCAATCAGTTCTGCTGCCTGTGCAGATCATTGTGTGATGCGGGCTGTCTCTACTTTAGTTCGGGCTGTGGTAACTGCATAAGCAGCTGAGGTGGTGCCGTCAGGGAGTTTGATGCAAGATCCATCCACCCACAGCTCTCCGTTAGGGTCTGGAAAGGCTGTGTCTCTGAGGTCAACCCTACTCCTAGTCTGTTCGTCCGTGAGGGTCACACAGTCATGTATAGGGGACACATTGGGGTCGTTATCAGGTAGGGGTAACAAAGTGGCCGGGTTCAGCGTGGTACATCTTTTCAGTGTGATGGGGGGTGCAAGCAGAGTCAGTTCGTACCCAGTCAGTCGTGCACTAGTCAGATGTTGCGTCTTAGTCTGGTTCAGGAGGGTGTCGACCGCATGGGGTACTAACACCGTGAGGGAGTTCGAGAGTACGATCCCCTCACTTTGTCGGATAGAGATAGCAGCGGCAGCTACAGCTCGAAGGCAGGCAGGCAAAGCTCTGGCTACGGGGTCAAGAGTGGCAGAGAAGTAGGCACATGGGCGTTGCTTTGGGACAATGGACTGGGTCAAGACAGACAAAGCGCATCCCTCCCTTTCATGAGTGTAGAGGGAGAAGGGTTTTGTGTAGTCGGGGGTTCCTAGGACGGGGGCTGAGCAGAGGGCATTTCGTAGTTCTATGAAGGAGGATTGGCACTCAGGGGTCCAAGGGAGCGGGAAGGGGACATCTTTAGCCAGCAGGGAAAGCAGTGGTTTCACAATGAGACTGAAATTTGGCAACCACTGTCGGCAGAAAGAAGTGAGGCCTAGCAGGGAACGGACTTGTTTCTGGGTTTTAGGGACAGGGGTCTCTAGAATGATCTGAATTCGATCGGGTGTAAGCTTTCTCCCGTCTTTGGACAAGAGGTGGCCTAGGTAAGTGAACTGGGGTTGGCAGAATTGCAACTTCTTCTTGGAGACCTTGTGGCCATTTTCCGCAAGGAAGTGCAGGAGTAGGATGGTGGCTGTGACTGCAAGTGGAGTTGTGTCGGCCGCCAAAAGGATATCATCGACGTACTGCATCAACACCACTCCATCGGGTAACTGGACTGCGTCCAGTTGTCTCTTGAGGGCCTGGCTATAGATGCTGGGACTTTCAGTGTAACCTTGGGGTGCTCAACAGAATCTATACGAGCGGGCTTTTAGGGTGAAGCCGAAGAGGTATCGGCTGTCTGGGTGGATGGGGATAGAGAAGAAAGCGTTCTTGAGATCAATGACAGTGAAGGTGGTAGCAGTGGAAGGAATCAGAGTCAGAATAGTGGTGATGTCTGAGACTACGGGGTACTGAGGTACAACTACTTTGTTGACCTCTCGTAGGTCGATGATGAAGCGGTACACTTTCTCATCTCCCTCACCTTGCTTCTTTATAATGGGTAGGATAGGGCTGTTGCAAACATTGCGAACTACTTCCTCTACCACTCCTGCATCTATCAGGGACTGGATAATCTTTACCAATGCCTTCTCGCCCTCGGGCGATATCCGATATTGTGGAAGTTTTGGGAGTATTGCGTCCTGTCGAACAGTTATGTGCACTGGGTCGATCATCATGCGTCCTACGTCTGAGTCAGTCTTGGCCCACAGATATGGAGGTAGAGTGTCAAGTAGGGACGAGTCAGCGTCAGAGATCGAAAACATGCCTCGGGAGGGACAAAGCCAGAGCAGAGTCGGGTTATCATACAGAAAGACTCGAACTCCATCTTGCGAACACCTAATAGTAGCTCGGAAATGCTTCAGTAAGTCAAGTCTCATAATGGCATCAGGGGTGTTGGATGAGAGTAAAAACGTTGTGTCGGTGGTGTTATTTTCTATGTCAAAGGAGATCGGTGTGGACAAGGGATTAGTGGAGGGCGTTCCATCGAAACCTATCGATGTTACAAGTGAGCCAGACTAGGGTGCCCTTGGAATCAGTCATTTAGATAACACACTACGTGTTGCGCCAGTGTCTACCAGAAATGGAGACTTTGTACCCAGGACCTTAACGGTGACATAAGGACCTTGCTGGTCAACATACAGCTTGACTGGATCCCTCCCGTGCCCTTGGCAGTCCTATGCGAAGTCGTGAGTGTCGTCGCAGTCAGACTGTTGGTACTGGTTCTGTCGGGGACGGTCAAATGTGTTCGGTCTGCCTGGCCTGTCGTTATTGGTGTCATTCCTGGACCCTCGTTCCTGTCCTCTATTTCGTGGTCCACCCGCTACATCCCTGGTGTCCTTATTCTTATTCATTTCTAACAGGACCGGACACTGGGACTTCCAAAGGCCGAATCCCTTGCAAAATACACACTGGTTCTCATCAATGTCTCTACGTCCGACATAGGGTGCGGGTGTACGGTATTTAGGGGGTGGGTTTCTAGGAGCATTCGACTGGTAATTTCCCTTGTACTGCTCTCGTCCTATAGTCACCCCCTGCAACTGTGCGATCATCACCCTCTCCTTCAGGTCCTTTTGCTTTTTCTTGGTCGCCCTATCGTTTTCATTCTTCTGATGCTCATAATACTGGGCCATCTGGAGTATAGCCGCAGGTTTGGAGGCCGCCCAACTACTCTCGCTAGCCTGTAGTTTCTGAGAGACCTCCTGTGACAGACCTTTAACATAGTTCTAGACAAAAAGATGATGTCCGGTTGCAGTGGTCATGTCCTGGCCGCTGTAATCGGAAAACACCGTTTCGAACCGGGAGAAGTATTCTGACACGTCTTCCTGGGGTTTCTGGCAGCAGGCCTTCACTATCGACCAGTCCACCTTCTTTTCTGGGATCAGGGTTTTCAGTTTCTGCACGATTTTGTCTGGGAGTTCTAAAATGGATTTCAAAGGTTTCTGTCCAGGCTCTCGTTGCCTGTCTATGCCATCGAGTTGTGACCAGGTATGTCCGACCAGCTCAAGGTGGTCGACTTTCTGGATTTGCTTCCACACATCAGCTGGCAGACATAACCCGAAAAACAAATCGATGTCAGCTAGAGTCATAATCGTTGAACCTAAAGCTGTACCTAATTCAGTATAAAAGGCAGTGGGGTTTTTCCGTAAATCGGGCAGGGATTTTCGGAACGTCAGAATATCTTGCCGATCCCATGGTTGGTAGACCCAGTTATAAACTACCCTCCCTTTCGCATCTTGATGGTTAACATCATCGTGCGTTCCCAGACCTCGTGGGGGAACCCAGTAGGGAGCGGCCTCCCTTATAGGCATCATGGCACTAGCTTGTTCTATTCGAGGTTCGGTCGCTACAGGAGCTGTAGTTTTAGCTTCCAACCCCTGTTCAGTGAGGTGGCAGAAAACTTAAAGCGTACGCGTGAGGAGGTCCGTCACGTCACAATCGCCCTCATCCCCGATGTCAACCTTTCTATACAGAGTCGTTAGGCTCTCGGGACCTTTGTCTCGGTATCGGTCCTCATAAGCATTTAGGGTGTGATAACAAAATCGCACGACCAAGTGTCGTCTGTGGCTCTCAGCATATGAATTGTACATATCCAATACGTACTCCTCACTCTCCTTCCGTTCCACCAGTGTCTTTACTATCTTGTCGATCCCTGCTCGCTCATCCTTGCTCAACCTGTTTATTCTAGTGGAATCTTTCTTTCGTGTCCCTGGGTTGTCTAATACTGCTGCTTGCGCTGCATCGAGTACAAGGGGTTCGGCCGGCGCGGAGGCCATGAGGACCGAGGCCCTGATACTATTCTCATCTGTGCTTGGGGGCTGCGGGTGCTGTACTAAGGGTTGGGAAGGGGCATATGGAGGGCGCATGTAGATGATTGGAGCACCTAGTAATAGATCATCGTTCGCTCGTTGTTTCGAGGGTAACTCGGGGTAGAGCGTAGAGGGTGTTCTGACGGGACACTGACTCGATGTTTCGGACTCCTGCTTCTGTTTGGCTTCCTCTCTCTCCTTTATCTCTACCTCTAACTTTCTGGCAGCTAGGTGAGCTGCTTTTCGTAGTTCTTTCTCTAATCTGATTTCGTTTCTCTTTTTACGTTGTTCTGTTTCTTTGCGCCACATGCCGAGACTATCAAGCATTGTGGGTGTTGTTTTATTGTTACGAAGGGCTGTTTCCAGCGCGTTCATTTTATTTTCATCGAAGGATCCTATCAGTGGCCACTGACTTTCCTGATCCTTTTTCGTATATTTGTGCCATAGCTTGCTATAGGCTATGGCGACTAGTCCATATTTCGTAAATATGTCCTTATTAGGGGTGCCTTCCAGTGGAGCTGGATGGTTCACCTCTAATAAGCGGTCCGGGCTGAACCAACTACCAATCAGTGGGGAGAAGATAGGCATGACAGATTACAACGGGGGACAAAGGTCCGCACTACCTATCCTTCACTACTTGCAAAGACTAGACAGAATATTTCTATTCTACGTTATTTGCAAACAGAGAATATCTCAAAGAACCAACTTCGAACAATCAATGTTCGGACAATCATTCAATCAGTGGGGAGAAAAATAGGCATGACAGATTACAACGGGGGACAAAAGTCCGCGTTACCTACCCTTGACTATCTGCAAAGGAAGAGAGAATATTTCTATTCTTCCCCGTTTGCAGGCAGAGAATATCTCAAAAGAAAAACAATCGAAGAGTAATACTAGTATTTTCCAGACAATCAAACAATCGTTTCGCAATTTGTCGTGTTACACGACCTTACCCGGACCGCGTGGACAGTTTCTCGTCTTCCGCATCCAGCGACCGATCGTCCTCTATTCTCCGTAACTGTTGCAGCACTCCTGATGGTTCCCAGTCAGGACCGTAGATCACTCGAGAGAGGTCTGCTCGGAACCGGTGAAGTTCGGATGATCGGCTATCGGGCAGGAGCTCTCCCGATCGTTGCAGTCGTTCACTCTGTCGTCAGGACCTCTCCCACTGGATCCACGTGTCGCTGATGGGCCCCACGTTTGGGTCGACAATTGTGGAAAAGGTAGGGCCGATGTCGACCAAGAACCTTTAAGTATTGCCCGGGGTTAACCGCCTCTCATACCACTCGAATTTAACAAACAAAGAGGCAGGCGCTGGGGACTGGAAGGCAGGAAACAGGATTTTATACCGACAGAGCAGAACACATCAAATCAGACAACAGGGTATCTTCTCGAGGTGCTCTAACCGCATCTCTGAGGCCTGGCCTCTTATACACAGGTTTATGGCTTTATTACATGAAACACATCTTTGTCAACACTTTGATGTACGGAAAGACATCCTCGGAATCCCCGCTTCAAGCCCGTTCCCACACACATTTACAGTAGAAGTCCCCACCCCGGTCTCAGCAGGTGATGACTGTCGCGCAGCTGGACATTCCGCCGATTCCCGGAATGTGTGCGGCTGATCGGATCTCATGGGGTGGGGGCTTTGATCAGTGGTAGATCCTTTGATGAGAGTAGCTTCCTACTGTATGGGGGCAATAAACTGCATCCGCAGGGCCAGGTGGCGGCCTGGGAACGAGCAGGACAATCGGGCACAGAGGAAAGGGGGGTTCATCAAAAGGATGCATGATCATGAAAGGGATGGAGGGAGGTGTTGGCTGGGTACGGGATGTGGATCCGAGGCAGGGTTGCCCTGAAAGGGAGGTTTATGGCCCAGGCATGTGAGAGCGGGGGCTGTCAGCGTGCAGGGGGGGATGTTTGCGAGGTTCAGAGGGAGAGAGAGAGACGCGCTGGCTATCGGCAGTGGGCAGAGAGGCCATGGCATTCAAAATGGCTGCTACTTACGCGCACACACGAGCCTGAAAAGGGACAAGATGGCGCCGATAATGTTGATGTAGCAAACTAGATTTTAACAACCGGACCTAAACTTAAAATGTTGTTTAGGTGGTCTGCCAATTCTTTGTGACGTGAGAGCATTTTTTGGTGATCTGGAGGTAAACTACATTCTTCACACTCCTCCTTTTTTGTCCTACCCTAAAAAATTGCATCAGAAACACACAGCATAATCACGCCCTGTAGAACATTTAGGACCTAGCTATTATCTGTACAATGCTAGATCTAGTGTATAAAGAATAACAGTGGAGGTCAAGTATTCTTTAGGTTCAGACACCAGTAATAGTTTGGAGCCTCAGCATTATACCTAGCTAAACTAACTGAAAGAGGCCAGGATAATAAACTACATAGCCCGAGTAGCTTGCGCTATGTAGCGATAATCAGCATGTGCATAATTTAACAGTCTCGGTCTTCTCCTACTTACGAGATTTTATGTAGATTTTATTCTTACACTAGTCGATACATTTTCACTTATTTTGGAATAAGGATTTATCTTTGACGTCCTATATAAATAGCGTCCATGAATGCATGAAAAGCCAATATTGTTAGCGACAGGATAAGAACTACAATTCCCATCAGCGCTAGAGGTTGGGTAATGAGCGGATGACGTGTCGTTGTGCGACGCGTTCGTACCAATTAAGCAGTTTGATGTGTTTAGATATATAGCAGTGCCAAAAGCTGTACCTACACCTCCATTCCAGCAGTATCCTGGTCTGAGGCAACGACGGACAGGTGAGAGCCCAAGGCGGGCATTCAAACTCTCTTTTAGCCGCCGTAACGTATAAACTAAATTTTGCACGAAACACTCTCAAAAATAATTTTTCCAGAACAACTATGGTATTTCAAAGGTAGTACTTTCACATATATGGGCAAGGCTTTGCATTTGAATACACGAGTGATTCCATAGTTACATAATTCTTATTTATACATTACTTGTATAGATATTCCTACAAAGAGCAGTTTGCCCCTTTTTAAACTGTGTGATCCAAGAACGCCGGTATAAAAGCCCTCTTGGAGCTCCTATATCAGCCTAACTCTGATGTAATACCGCGTCCCATGATTCACGTAGATATGTCGACCGGGAGCGGTTTAGTTTTGATTCACTATGACAGTTGATAGGTGTTTTAAAACACTCAACTTATTCTACACCTTATAAAAGTACCGCCTCTTGCGACTCAGGCTTGGGTTCTTTTGCCTTTTTGTTTTTTAAATGGTAACTATCTGATGACCGTGCAGACATTTATTTGATTCACCGCCATCTTTTGTCAAAGGATAATGTAATCTGACGACACTTTATGCATATTTTTCTTTTCTCTCACGTTCCTGCTCGGTGTATTAATGATTCCATAGAGCGGGGCCTCCAAGACACACGTTGGTGTTCGGTGAGGTGAGGTATTGTCCTCCTGGCTGTCTGGTAAGTGTGCATTGTTGCAAAAAATAGTACGATGTAACACTATTAGTGGTAGAGATGCAATATTTGGGTTCAATATATTCTCTATGTGCCCTTTTTCCCTTCTGTTATGTTTATCTTCACAAATGTCCACGGCATCATGCCAGCATGGGGGATCTGAAAAAACTCTTCTCTTTTTGTGAAAGCAACAAAACTGTATGTATCATAGATGGTGACAGTTATGATGCTGGATTTAAAAGCATCAAGGTCCTGAAGAAAGCTAGGGAGTGTTTCTTCACCCCAGTATAGCTGACACATGTCGACCACTTGAGTAGTGACATCCTTCGACTACTCTAGATTATTTGCACTGTTTTTATATAGGAAGCCATCTTTGGAAACAATTGATCTGGATTTGATATCATTGACTAGATGTCTATCCCATTTTAATTCACGTTTCTCTTTCTTTCACTGCACCACTTGTCTACCCTCGCTTACTACTCTCTGGTTAAGAAATTCTATAACAAGGGTACTACTATACACAATTGCCTCTTGTGCTCATGGTAAGAGAGACGGCATGGTATGGTATTTTGGTAACCCAGAGGATGACACTGGACACGATACGTGTAATGATGGGATACCAATAACCAGTTATGCATTTCTTTTCTGGTTTCTTTTGCCCTCTTTTTGCATTCTTCACTATTAGTGTTAATACATTTTTCACCGTTATGTGATTTTTTTGGATAGATTGTAGGAGCTTCATTTGAGCACTCTCAATCTGATTTGTTCATCTAGCTACTGAACATTTCTATGTGAATAGAATTTTTGGACTCTAGTAGGTGTATGATTCAATTTGAATGGAATATTGAGTCCTTAAGTCTTTAAACTTTCCCTCTTGGCCCTCTTATCCATACCCTTTCGTATTTTGTACTTTTTTTTTTTTCTTTTTTTTTCAAGACCTTTATTAGGCGCAAAAGGTTAATACACAGCTTAATGCCTACAACCTTGAATGGCAGGCCGGCAGCAGTCGTGTGCAATGTCAAAATTGCCATGTACAATGTGGATTGGCGTAATCAGTTAACACAGCATGTCGCCTACAATCCATCCGGGCCGGCCGCGTTGTAAAATGCTAAAAGCTGTAACATGACTTGTCATCTTGCAAGTAAATACCATAACAAATCTCGAAATAAACACTGAACAGTTGAGGTCTCTTTTTGTGTTTTTCTCCCCCCCCCTACAAAAAAAAATAAATAAAAAAAATAAAACTGAGTGGAACTGAGGAAAACCAATGTGTCTAGTCCCTTCCCCCACTGTGGCCACCATACATAGTATGTGATAGAGAGGAATTTACGGGGCAGAGCAAGTGGGTGGAATGATCTCCACATTGGAATAGACTGGAAGCGGATTGAGAGTGCCCTGCAGCCTAATGGCGAATTTGAACTGTAGTGGGGATTGATTGAGTATAGTTTGGAACCGCATCTGTTAGCTGAAAAGTGCGCTACTCGTGTATATGCCATGTATTACGCTTTGCGCGAACTCGTGGGTAAGTGTCCCGAGAGGGATAGGAGAGCGACCAGCAAGCCCCCAAACAGTCTGTGTGGGCGTACTGACCTGGGGTTATCCTTGAAGTTGCCACAGCGGCTGTGCCCTGAATCTCCCAACAGAACCCGAGTAACCAGTTATGTTAGCAGTGTGGTGGTCGGTAGGGGGGGGAGGAGAAGGAAGCCTAATAGGGCCAACTCATCGAGGGTCAGGCTCACGTCCGGGTGTGTTTGTGAGCTCAGCTCGAACCGGTGTCACTTGCGGGTCTGGCCCTTCTGATTCGTCATCTTGAGTTTGAAGGAGGTAAGCAGTGAGGGGGCCCCATAGGTCCTTGGGACGCATTTTGTGGGGCAATAGGTCAGCGTAATTGTGAAGTTGGTCCTGCCAAGTAGACATAGTAGATAGCCAAGTCTTGAATTTGGGGGCGCGTCCTCGTCCCCATCTGCAGGCCAAGTGGCGCTTTGCCAGTAGGAATCCTAGCGCGAAGAATTTACGGTGATTCCAAAGCGCTAAAGAAGAAAGTCCCAGTAGTGCTATTTTGGGGCAGGGTGCGATTGCCACTCCTACCATATCCGACATAGCTTTAAAAACCTCCACCCAGTACGATGCCACAGCCGGGCACGTCCAAGCTAGGTGAATGAAGTCAGCTCCAGCTCTCTTGCATCGAAGACAACGGTCATCCGCTCGCAAACCGAAACGGCACAATTTGGCGGGTGTATGGTAAAGTCGGAGCAAGAATTTAAAATGTACCAGACGGAGGCGAGCATTGCCGGTTACTGCATTCGTGTGCGAGCAGCTTTCCTCCCATTGTTCGTCCGAGAGAGGGGCATCGAGGTCTTCATCCCAATCTCGTCTAGCTCTGAGGGGTGGGGGGTTGGAGGCCGCATACGCGTGTTTGTACAGCATGGAGACTACATGTGTCGGAGTATCAGTGTGTAGAAGAGCATGTAATGGAGCTACGGTTTCCGGTTCATCAGGGAAGTCAGGGGTGACCGCCCGAACATTCTGTCGCAATCTTGTATAAAGGAATGTGTCCATGACAGAGGGTGTATGCGCTCCAAAGAATTGCGTCGCCGTCCGGAATCGGCCCTGTATGTACAGATCCCCCCACGTGTGAAGTGCCAATTTAGTGAGCATTTTGCGACCTATTACTTCGTGGGCAACGCTTAGTCTAGGATCGTGTGCCAATATCATGAGAGGGGAGTATAAAATGGCAAAGCCCATACGCGTCGTTATCCTGCGCCACGCTTGCACTGTGCAGTCCACTGTTGTGGGGTCACGGTCAGTTACCTGGATTTCCGAATAGAGGTAACCTGATGGTTTTTCGGGTCTCATGTATCCATCTTCTACAGCCAGGTGAGCCATAAAGGGAGGGGGGTGAAGCCAGTAAGTGGCAAAATGGCCCTGCGCACAGTCATAGTAAAGGCGGAAATTAGGCACATCAAATCCACCCTGGTGGTAGGGGAGCATAAGAGTTTTTAGCCCGACTCTGGCCTGTTTCCCTCCCCATATGAGTCTAGACAACTGGGAATCAAGGGCCCGGAAGAAGTGTGCTCCTGGGCTGTATGGTATGTTGGTAAAGAGGTATAACATCTTCGGGAGTACCACCATCTTGATTAGGGAAATACGTCCTGCCATGGACAAAGGGAGGTGGATCCATCTAGTGACGCTATCAATCAGTTTATCAAGGACAGTGCCGTAATTAGCACGAATAAGGGTTTCCCTATTCCTAGTGATATTGATCCCCAAATATTTTAGTTCTTCGTTTTCCCATAGTAGCGGGTAGTCAAGAGGGAACTGCAGGGTCTTGTCCGTAACAGGGAATAAGGCCGACTTTGCCCAGTTTATCTGTATTCCCGCGATGGCGCCAAATTTGGTGACCTCGCGTAAGATAGGGTTCAAGTTTTCTTGTGGCCTGTGAATATAGAGTGTCATATCGTCAGCGTACAATGATATGAGTAGTTGCCTTTCCGGGTAGATGAGGGAGCGGTGATTGTGGTGCTGCCTGAGTTTGGCCGCTAGAGGCTCAATTGCTATTGCAAAGAGGACAGGGGAGAGAGGGCACCCCTGTCGAGTGCCCCTACGAATCTCAAAAGGTTTTGAACGGGCTCCATTCAATAGGACTGCAGCATGCGGCTTATGGTATAGTAGGCGGATCCACTCTATAAAACTAAAGGGGGTGCCCATGCGTTCCAGAAGTGCCAGAAGGTAGTCCCACTCCAGAGAATCGAATGCCTTCGTGGCATCGAGGAAAACCGCGGCTGCTTCACATCTGGGGTCTATATCTTGTAGCACTGCCTGAAGGGTGCGAAGGTTGTGGGAGGTGGCACGATTCGGGACGAAGCCTGCTTGGTCCGGTAGGACCAAGCGCTCCATCAATAGGTTCAGGCGGGTCGCCAAGACCTTCGCCAGTATTTTGACGTCAGTATTTAACAATGAGAGGGGTCTGTACGAATCACAGTGTTCCGGTGACTTACCTGGCTTTAACAGGGAGGCAATCAGGGCTTCCCGCATACTAGTTGGTAAAATGCCTTCTTCCAGGGCCGAATAGTATACATTTTTTAGAATTGGGGCCAGTAGGTGTAGAAAGGTTTTATAAAAATCTATCGGTAGGCCATCCGAGCCTGGGGCCTTGCCGGATTTCATGGACATAATAGCGTCTTTAATTTCATCCACCTCTATTTCCAGGTGTAAAAACTTCTGTTGGGTCGGACCAAGCCAGGCTATAGCAGTGTCGTCAAGATAGGTTGGTAGGTCAAGCGGTGCTTGTCTGTGGGAGGTGTAGAGTGCAGTGTAGTGATCAGTTAGGACCCGGAGTTGTCCCGGGAGGTCCCTCTGGGGCATATCGTGGCTATCGAGTAGTGTGGTGACATAATTATTGTGTCTAGGTGGTCTAACTGCAGAAGCGAGCGCTCTGCCCGGTCTGTCGCCTTCACCGTATATGCGTGCTGTAAAGGGCTTCCCCAGAAATTTGCATTCTTTCTCCACAGCCTCAGTATATTCATTAATTTTGTCCTGTAGCTGAGCTTTATCTATGTGTCCCCCCGACCCTAGGGAAATTTCATGCTCAAGTTTGCCTATTTCCGCCTCCAGTTTCCGCACGTCACCGCGCAGGGATTTGAGTACCCCTCCCCCTTTGGAAATGCACCAGCCACGCACGGTTACCTTAAATGCCTCCCAGACATAATTGAGACTGGAGACTGAATTGACATTACGGTCAAAAAATTCTGTTATGTCCTGCTCTAGGTCTGCTGTAAAGGCTGAATCAGTTAAGTGCGCGGGATTGAGGCGCCAATTCAGGTATGGTGAAACGTCTAGGGGAATGCGCAGGGCAAGAAGGACTGGCGAGTGATCCGAGAGGGTGCGGGCAAGGTGTTGTGTCTTGACAAGCCATGGGGTGAGCCCAGCGGAGAGGAAGACATAATCAATGCGCGGCTAAGTGGAGTGGACTGCGGAGAAGTGTGTGCCCTGTCTAAGAGATGGGTGCGAGTGCCTCCACGTGTCAGTCGGGTGATGATCTTCCACAATACCCAGTAAGGCGCGTTGTGTGTGTGTATAATGGGTAGAATGTGGGTGGGATCTGTCCATTGCAGGTTTCAATGCAGTGTTAAAGTCTCCACCCAAGATTATGTGGGATATGCCCAGGGTTTGTATCTTGCCCCACATGTCTGTGTTGGGGCCATAGTAACAGGCGAATAGGACCGTGTGTGAGTGTAGCTTCCCCCAAACAATGCAGTATCTGCCATTGGAGTCTATTTCAGTACCAAATGGGGTAAACCCCATGCCTCTTTTGACCAGAATCGTGACCCCTCTAGAGTAATTTGAATACGATGAGAACACCCTGCATGTGGCCCATCGGGAAGCAAATAAGGGGGTCGCAGTTGGCACCAGATGAGTTTCTTGTAACATTGCAACAGATATTCCCTGTCTATCCAAATACCCCAGGATCTGCCGCTTTTTCCGCGGGTCATTTAACCCGCGAACATTCCATGCTACAAGTTGGAATTGCAGGGCTGGCTGTGAATCAGTTACGTCTCCCATCCCAATCGTAAAAGGAAAATGTGGCATATGTATGTAGCTTTCAGCAGAAAACAGACAATAGTAACAAATCCAATTCCTTTGCGTAGCAATCCAGTCTCAGAATTTCCCCCTTCCCCAGTAATATCCGCAGCGGCTACGCTGTCGGAACTAAAACAAGTAGTGTACCCAACATCCCCGGCAACCCCAACAGGCCGGCGATGCAGTACTGTTGCAGCATGAGACGTGTTATGCATAAACTGTGTGGTCAGCTCGTTTGCTGTCTCAGTATAAGAGCGGATTGTGTCCCCACCCACACCGGCAGCCCCAACTGGCCGGGCATCTAGTTCACCCACCCCCCTCCCGTCTGTTAACAACCCCAAAACTAAAGATAGGACAAAGGTTTGTAGGGGATCACCCATTGGGGACGGAGATCCAGGGGCACCAGACCTGCCATCCACCTCCTTACTTTCACCCACTAGACGCCAGGTATGGACCCAGCAGTCGTGAGCAGGACGGAGGTGGGTGACCGAGCACTTACGTAATCATAGTCCAGTGAGATTTAAAGCAGTACATGTACCTCACCTAGAAATGCAGAGTCCGGTCTTGCTATGTTCAGCGGTCAGCATCATCGTGATCAGGATGGCATCTCAGTTCGTTACTCCTGTTGAGACATTGGGGACTGTGACCTTGAGCGTCGTGACTCAGCCCCATTCCTAACGCGTTCTTTTTTGTGATGCTTAAGGAAGTCTTCCACCTGCTGCGGGTTTTGAAAAAAATGTTGTGTGCCCTGGTGTGTTATCTTCAGTTTGGCTGGATATAGCATGGCATATGGAATTTCCTGTGATTGGAGTTTCTTCTTCACCCCTGCAAATTTGCGCCTGGCTTCCTGGACTGAAGGGGTGAAGTCAGGGAAGAAGGAGAGCGTCGCGTTGCCATAAGTGACTGTGCCAATCTCCCTTGCCCGGTGAAGCACCGCGTCTCTGTCCCTGTAATTGAGGAAGCGGGCGACAATGGGCCGTGGTTGGGCCCCTGGAGGGGGTCGTGCAGCGAGAGACCTATGAGCTCTCTCCACTATGAGGTGCGGAGAGAAGGATTCTTTCCCAAACAACTCCACCATAAGGTTTTCAATGAAAATCTCCATCTTTCCGGTGTTGGTGGATTCTGCAAGGCCAAGGACGCGGACGTTGTTGCGTCGGGACCTCGCTTCCAAATCCTCGTTCTTGTCCGCTATTATTTTTAGTAGTCTGTCCATCTGTGTGACTTGTCTGGCAGAGGAAGTAGCACCATCCTCCAGCACGGAGATCCTGTCCTCCGTCTCTTTGATGCGAGTGTCATGGTGTTCAAGCTTCGCCACGACGCTGTCCATGCGTGTATTGATGGTGTCTGTTTTGGCATCAATTGAGGAAAGGCTCTGTCTCATGCCCAATAGAAGTGCTTTCCAGTCCTCTTCCTGGGGTGCTGAAGCGGTAGGACTGTCCGCCCTTTCCGACGGCGTTTTGGACGCTTTTTTGGATTCAAAGGGGATTTTGGACTGCCTTGCGTCGTTGCGGCCCATTTCGCGCCGAGGAGTCCGCGATATCGCGGCTGAGGAGGACGCCAGGACGTAGGGCGAGGACAGCAGTAGGGCCAGCAGAAACTGGTGGGTGGCAGGTGCGAAAGAGCCTGTAATCCGGGCGCACTTTATGTCTCGGGGGGGGCCAGGCCAGCGGGCGTCGCGATTGCCACGTGTTCCTCAGGGCCTACACAGAGTACAAGATGGACGCACGCGATCCCCAGCCCTCACTTAGTGCCGGCTCCACACGGTGTTGTCCAGACTGGGTCAGCTGAGTAGAGTTGGGAGGCTGACCTGCGAATGAGGTGCTGAACCACGGTGCTCCAGTAAGGATGGTGTATTTGCCCCAAGCTGGTCAGATGAGGAGGGTACTTCTATAAAGAAATTGGCCAGATGTGCCCCAGTTCTAGGGTTTAGTAGAGGGTCAGCGGGGGGGGGGGGCCGTGGGGTGCACACTGCGAGGTGTTCTGGAGGTGCAGGTAATAATGGGCAGAGCCCCGTGGATGCGTCGGAGTACAGGCGGCTCCTCCCGGTCCCGAATTAGTAGGCCGTCATCCGTGCCTGGAGTACAGACTTTGCCTGTGCCTCGGGAAGGAGCCGGCGATGGCGCCTCACTATTTCCGTAAATTGGGTGCTCCGGCGCGTTGCAGCTGGCGTGGCTGTGGCAGTCTCCGGTACCCGCCGCGCACCGGGGGGGGGGGGTCAGCAGGATGTTGAGGCTTCGGGGGTGCAGTGCGCGCCGGGACCGCCGTCAAACAGTCCCGCTCTTGGCAGTGGGGGGGGCAACGGGGCCACACGTACCTCTCCCGCGAGCAGGGTTGCACCTCCGACGCCAGCTCCAAGTGTTGGGGCCAATCTGGACCTCGGAGCGGGAGAGACTTTCCGGCCGTTGTGTGCAGGCCTGAAGGCACCGGTCTTTCCTGGTTGGACATTCCGCCGACCGCAAGTTCCCTCTCCAGCGCCCGGGTCCGCTCAAGGGCAGTTGCTCCGGAGCATCAGTTCCCGCCGTCCGTAGAAGGCAATTCAGGCACCGCTGTGTTCGTCTAGGTGTCAGGAACAAGTTGGGAGTAAAGTCAGGCCGTTTTCACTAGGCAGGATGATGTAGGATCGTGTGATAGTGTTCGGTCTGGCGAGAGCCTCACACCAGTGCTGCCATCTTGGTTTGGCGCCACCTAGCGCCCCCTCGTATTTTGTACTTGTACAGCTTTTTGCTGCGGGGCTTCATTCACACATACATAGAGATAGATGTGTGGTAGATCCACCAAAGACTTTTTTAAGGTGGTGTCTATAAGTTGTTTGTTACCATTTTCTACGTAAAGGACTTTTTTTCCCGCAGCAGGCTTACGAGATGGCGGAATTTAGCGGTTTGGCATATGATGATGAAATATACCAAGCCATTCTGGATAACACCCCTAGCATTATAGATAATTTTACAGTCGCGACATCGTCATCAGCAGAGGAACTGAGCAAAGTCCTTCTGCTCAAAAAGGCACAATCACAAATCTTGGTCCATGGGGCAATCATGGCAGAATATTTGCGAGGTGGATGTGCCCCTACCGGACTTATAGTAACTAACTGACCACGCCTGTTCTTGCAAGATAAGGCATTTTTAAAGGACTGGTCTCTGATAGCATGGCGCTGCACGCAAGACTGGCTGATTCTCATAATCAGTACGGCTAAGCGTGCAGCAGACGCCATGTTAGTAGAGATTCAGGTATTAGAAGGCCAAATTAAGACTACTTTAAGTACTACATTTAAGAAAAATCAAGATGAATCAAATAAGTCCAATAAATACTATAGAGATAACATCCTAGCAACAAAGATAGCAAAATTCAAAAAAGATCTGGCACGTTTCAAGCATGATGTGATTTACCCCTATACGAGCGACAATTATACTCCTCTAGTATATAACACCAAAGGGAAACGGTATGGTTCCTCATACTCTAGCTCAAACTCTTCCACTAGCTCAAACGAAGGAGATATGCCCAAGAACCCCAGTAATCAGCAGAGAGGGAGAGGGCGAGGTAGATATCAAAGAGGTTTCTGGCCTCATGGCCCACCCCCACCTGCACATTTTCAACAATGGTGGCCACCATCACCTTGGGGATTCCCTAATCCCCAATTTCAACCATTCCAACAACAGCAGAACTTTGGTAACCAGCCTTTTTTAGGCGGGGGTCCAGGAAGACCCAGAGAAAAATGAAGGAATGCCACAGCTCAGGTCCATTGGAATCAACCAACAACTACCTACATGGGAACCAGGAGCAAAACAAAGACCAACGCACAAACGCAAATGGATGTGGAGTTAGTCTCATAGTCAATCTAAGTAATAAACAACTGACGAATGATGAGACTCGAGTTCTCAACCGAGGACTTGGTTTAGTGAAAAGTGACCCAGGAGATGCCTTCCGGATTAATTGCGAAATGGCACAGTTCTTCCGTAAAATCCGACTCCATTATTTCTTTATTAATAAAGAAATAGATCCATCTACATCTACTGATAAGAACACAGGTCTACGCAAACGGTCTACTTTCAACCCCCTCTCTACGACCGTCCCTTCAAAAGTACTCACTTTTGAGAAAGCTGTGTACGAAGAGATAAATCACCTCTGTCAAGAAAGAAGAAAATCTGTTTGCAACCTACCAAAACGAAAACAACTGGAAATTACTGCACTTGCTGGAGATCTACTGATAACTATAAAACCTGCTGATAAAGGCGGGGCTATAGTTATCCAAGATACGTCCAGATACAGAGAAGAATGTATTCGCCAGTTATCAGATACCAAATCATATTGCCTACTGAAGGAAGACCCCACCATAAGACTGAGAAAGCAAATCTCTGAAATTGTGACTGAAGGCCTATTTAAGAAATGGATCACAGAACAGGAGGCGGCATTTTTACAACCCAGTCACCCAACGATACCATACTTTTATTGCCTACCTAAGGTACACAAACAACAACGCCCACCACCAGGGAGACCGATAATATCAGGCATTGGTTCGTTACTTGAACCACTTTCCACTTTTGTAGACAATTTCTTGAAGCCTATTGTCAGTACCATGCCTACGTATCTTCATGATACCAAAGACGTTTTGCGTCTCCTACCTGAGATTGATTTCGACCCACAACGAATTTTTTTAGCATCATTTGACATGGAGTCATTATACACTTCAATACCTCAAGATGAAACTCATGAGACAATTGCTCAGATTCTTGAAAATACTACAACTGATTTAATAACACTGGTGCCTTTCATAATGTCCTTGGCTCGTATAGCAATGAAAGAGAACTTTTTTTAAATACGAGGACAACATCTATCTCCAGATATCTGGGACAAGTATGGGGAGCGTTTTTGCGCCAAGTTTGGCGAGCTAATACGATCATACTTTCGAACAGCAGCATGTCCTATCTACATCCAATCCGTTTCTAGACTATATACGCATTTGGAACGCTATATTGATGATGTTATTGTTGTATGGCGAGGCACTCCTGTATCCATTACTTGTTTTCACACCTGGTTGAACACAAGGAATGATTTCCTACGGTTCACAGTAGAAATTGATAAGGAAAGGTTGGCATTCCTGGATCTGTCAATCTACTGGACAGCAGATGGGCTCCAAAGTGAGCTTTACCGAAAACCCATGGCACGCAATTCTCTCTAGATGTTTGATAGTCAACATCCCAAATCTCTCCGTGAGAACTTGCCGAACGGCCAGTTCCTCCGTATACGTATACGGAGGAACTGTTCTACAAGAGATAAATATGAAGAACACGCCATGACCCTCACGAACCAACTGAGAGACAAGAAATATCCCAAGAGAATCATCAAACAGGCGTACAAAAGAGCCTCTAGCAACAGCAGAGAAGCCCTTTTAGATAAACCCACTGAGAAACTTCTTCTAGGTCGCGTCACATGTGTGAACACCTACACGTCAATGACCAATGGTATGCAGAAGATCATCAGAAAGCATTAGCGTATCCTTAATTGTGATAAAGACAAAATACCATTACCCCTTTTCTCATTAAAGCGGAGTATAAACATAAAAGACAAATTAGTTCACACTAGACCTCACTTACAGATACAACAACAAGAGAACACACTATGGGATCTCCCAAGAGTCCAAGGACATTACCCTTGTGGCTCCTGTGCCATGTGTCCACAGACAAAAGCATCGAAAAATATTGAGATCGGTACCCCTAAACCATGGTTGCAACAGAGTTTTACGAATTGCAATAGTGATCATGTGATATATTTGATCACAAGCCCCTGCAATCTTAAGTATATAGGGATGACCTCAAGAAAAGTAAAACTCCGAATGCTCGAACATAAAAGCACTTTCAGGTGCAAAAAAACGATGACTGGACTTACTAGACATTTTGTTGAAAAGAACCATCAGGCTACAGATTTTCAATGGACTGTGTTGGAAAAACCATACATTTTCCTGCATGTAACAGACGTCACCAATTTCTTGTTCGTCAAAGAACAAAGATGGGTTTTCAAATTGTCTACGGATACTGTGGGTTTGAACGATGCGATACCGTGGGTGTCGCTTTCTTCTAAAAAATAAAAAATAAACTGCATTCTTGAAATAAACTGCATTTTGACAGGGAATACGAGGGGGTAGACGACAGTACAAATCGCACTCGTCACTTGGACCGGACCTAAACCTAAAATGTTGTTTAGGTGGTCTGCAAATTCTTTGTGACGTGAGAGCATTTTTTGGTGATTATGAGGTAAACTACATTCTTCACACTCCTCCTTTTTTGTCCTACCCTAACAATTGCATCAAAAACATGCAGCATAATCACGCCCTGTAGAACATTTAGGACCTAGCAATTATCTGTACAATGCTAGATCTAGTGTATAAAGAATAACAGTGGAGGTCAAGTATTCTTTAGTTTCAGACACCAGTAATAGTTTGGAGCCTCGACATTATGCCTAGCTAAACTAACTGAAAGAGGCCCGGATAATAAACTACATATCTCGACTAGCTTGCGCTATGTAGCGATAATCAGCATGCGCATAACTTAACAGTCTCGGTCTTCTCCTACTTATGAGATTTTATGTAGATTTTATTCTTACACTAGTCGATACATTTTCATTTATTTTGGAATAAGGATTTATCTTTGACGTCCTATATAAATAGCGTTCATAAATGCATGAAAAGCCAATATTGTAAGCGACAGGATAAGAACTCCAATTCCCATCAGCGCTAGAGGTTGGGTAATGAGCGGATGACGTGTCGTTGTGAGACGCGTTCGTACCAATTAAGCAGTTTGATGTGTTTAGATATATAGCAGTGCCAAACGCTGAACCTACACCTCCATTCCAGTGGTCTACCGGTCTGAGGCAAAGACGGACAGGTGAGAGCCCAGGCGGGCATTCAAACTCTCTTTTAGCCGCCATAAGTTATAAACAAAATTTTACGCTAAACGCTCTCAAAAATTATTTTTCCAGAAAAACTATGGTATTTCAAAGGTAGTACTTTCACATATATGGGCAAGGCTTTGCATTTGAATACTCGAGTGATTCCATAGTTACGGAATTCTTATTTATACATTACTTGTATAGATATTCCTACAAAGAGCAGTTTGCCCCTTTTTAAACTGTGTGATCCAAGAACGCCGGTATAAAAGCCCTCTTGGGAGGGGCGTGGCCAAGATGGCGGTGTAGGCGGACGTGCCTCGCTGAGCTCCCGCCGCCGGTCACTATATACAGCACGGCATCAGCACTTACCCGGCCGAGAGCTGTCCCGAGAGACTCCTGGCACCTGCGCCACCGCAGCGGTGACTTTCTGGGCCGGTTCCGAGCCCGGAGACGGCCAGACCCGTGACCTGTTCAGCCGCGGAGACGGCGGCCGTTGGGGCCTGGCGCGCTCAGTGAGACGGGAGCGCGGCCGAAAACGAGGCCGAGGAGGGCGGAGCCTCAGCGCCGACCAAGATGGCCCGGGGCAGGCATCGGCTGAGGCGGCGGGTCCGGCCCGCACGGCAACGTGCGAGGCTTCCCACGGTTCCACGTGGAAGCTACTGCGGACCTGCCGGCCCCATCAGACATCGGAGCGGACACTGCCCGGGCTGCCGCCGGCTCCCATCACCGGACCTGGTGGCACCATTTGGAGGACGCATACGGCCTTGAGTCCCGGCCCGCAGCACTACGGAACAGAGGTACGGGGGGGGGGCTGAGACAGTGACAACAGGCGCCCCCCCCCCCCCTCGCTGGACACCCGCGACCCGACCCGCCTGGCCGGGGTAGAATCGGCGCGAAAGGCGCGATCCCCAGCAACAGCCCGCCATTTTAGGCGCACCGGCACTGAAGCCCCGTGGGAGCGCGACGGCGGCCTAGCCTGCACCCGCGGGTGGCGTCTGGAACCGACCACCTTCCTGCCCACCCTCTTGAGCCACTGACCGGCGCGCCGGCGCGGGAGCGTTTGGGGGATACATCGAGAGTGGAGCCATCCCACGGGCGTGAGAGGAACCTGTCATTGCGCCCTGCACTGCTCCCGCACCGCAGGCCCCTGTGACGACCCCAGCCCTAGCCCATACGCCAGTCGGAGGACACTCCTGATCTCCAAAGCACGGGGTGGGCCCCATCCCCACCTGCGTGGTGCATCTCTGGCGGAGCCCTCACACCCAAGCCCACACTGCGGAGGCCACACCGCGACGCCGACGCCCGACTGGACTCACGGCTGGCAAGGGGAGCACACCGCCTACCGGCTATCCCTGTACCGGACGCCAGGAGACACAGCAGCATCTACGGCCTAGGCCTACGGTACCAGTAGCGACCGGTTGCTGGGCAGGTGGCACCGCGCGCGCCATGTCCACCGCCAGGACAAGGAAAGACCGCTCCATCGCTGACCTCTTCACCCCCGGCGCTATGGGGAAGAAGACGGACGCCGCAGCGGCCAACCACCGCGTGGGCGCCGAGAAGAAAAACCAGGCCTCGCCAACCCAGGGACAGCCAGACCCAGAGGGCCCAGTCACGCGCTCCTTCCTGGAGTCGCTCTTCATGGGGCTGCGCGAAGACATCCAGGAACTAAAGAAAGAACTTCAGGACGAGATAAAGGAGGTGCGCCGGGATACCGACGCCATTGGTGAGAGGGTGGCGGAACTAGAGACGAAAAGCGACGCGCGGGACATAGAAATTGAAGCACTGCGGCAGGAACTGGTGCGCATACACGACCAGCAAGTGGACCTCCAAACACATGCCGAAGATTTGGAGAACCGCTCCAGGCGGCACAACATCAGGATCCGGGGGGTGAAGCACTCCCCTGACACGGAGGACCTCTTCCACTTTACCCGGGGCCTGTTCAATCACATCCTGGGCCGCCCGTCAGACGCCCCCCTGGGCCTAGACAGAGTGCACAGAACGGGCCCACCTAGAGCGGCCACAGCCCATCCAGCGGACATCCTTGTGTGTGTACAGGACTTTCGGACCAAGGAGGAAATCCTCAACAAAGCGCGCCAGATGGCGCCGGTGTCCTTTGGCGCACACTCCCCTGCCCTCTATCAGGACCTTGCAGCGCTGACCCTGGAGAAGAGGCGCATCTTCCGACCTGTCACAGCGGAATTGCGAAAACGCAACATCTCATACAGCTGGGGACACCCCTTTAGACTTGTGTTTAAGATGGGCAATAACCTCCACCAGATACGCTCCCTCAGGGAGGCCTGCACCCTCCTGAACATTGAGGAACCGACGGAAGCCGAGAACCCTGGGGTGGGGGGCGCCCCCAGCAAGGATGCACCGGGACGGTGGCGGCAGCAGCGGCGGCGACACAGGCCACGACGTCCCGCCACCAAAGAAATAGCAGAGGGCCAACGAGCGGCGGTGGAGACAGTCGCGCATGGCCTAGTGAATAAAGAAAACGATTGAACTCTGGCCACAATCTCACAGTTCTACCGAGACACGACCTGGCCGGGACTGCTCACTCCGGCGGCGGGGGCGAAGCCTCGCTAACCCGCGCTATGTTTACGCCATCCCTTTGATGGCTGACCCACACGGAGACGTGCAGTGCCCGACTTCACCGTCGCCATTGCCCACACTCCGAATGTTTCCCTTACCACGGGTCCAGTGGACATTCACCTGGATCTGGGACTATGTTGATTCAGACTTCCTTTTGGTTGCAGGGGCAAAGGGTGGGGGTGGGGAGGGAACTGTTTCGGTGCTTGCACCCTTCTTAGGGATCAAACATTGCACTACTGGGGGTTGGGGGGAGGGGGGTGTTGCACCAGTTGGGGTCGGGGGGGAGTTGGGGGAAGAGGGGGTGGGTTGGAGGGGCTCTCCTTGTCCAAGGGATTCTACCACCACAGACGGAGTTGGTTTGACCTCCGGCGCAGTGTCTTCCACAGATCACCGGCCAGCGCCTGCCACCTACAGGTGGGACCCAGCGTTTCCCTTACTGCCTTAGCCATGACACGCCACATAACAGTACTCTCACTTAATGTGAGGGGGCTCAACAGTCCAAACAAACGTAAAGCCATACTGTCCTTCCTCGAGCGTTCCGGGGCGGACATCTGCCTCCTCCAAGAAACACACCTGGTCCGTAACGACCAGCACAGACTCAAAACACGCGCCTTTCCATGGCAGTTCTTCTCCTCATCCCTGAAGAAAGCAGCGGGGGTGGCGATCCTGGTAGCTAAGTCATTTGAGGGGAGGGTCCTCCAGAAGGAAGCTGAGATTAAAGGGCGACTCCTGCTTTACAGCTTCCAGATTGCAGGTCACACTCTACTCTTGGGTTCGGTCTACGCCCCGAATGAAGGGCAGGAACGGTTCTTGCACACAGCACTGGAGGCCTCGACATCCACCACACACGCGCACTTACTTCTGGGGGGGGACCTCAACATTGTATTTCATAACACGGCTGACCGCTCCGGCCAGCGATCCGGGCAAGTAGGGGCACTGACTGCTGCAGGACACGCGCACATAGCGGACTTAGGCCTACTAGACCTGTGGAGACATACCCATCCCCAATCGACGGCCTACACTTATTACTCGGCGGCGCGTAAGACCTACGCGAGGCTGGACTACTTTCTATGCTCCTCTCAACTAGCGATGCAGGCCGAGACGGTGGAGATTATGCCAGCCGCGCTCTCAGACCACTCCCCGGTGGTGGCGACATTTCTAATGGGGGCTGCGCCAGCACCGCAACGGCACTGGTGACTGCGGGATGGCCTTCTGCAGCTGCCTGACACCCAACCACGGCTCAAGTCCGCGATCACCCGCTATTTAGAACACAACGCCAACGACGACACCTCCAAAGCCACTCAGTGGGCGGCCCTCAAAGCGGTCCTGCGTGGCGAGCTTATCTCCATTGCCGCGGCCAACAACAAGGAAAGGGCGCTAAAACGTGCTGAGTTAACCCAACGGGTGGCGGAACTGGAACAGATGCACCAGCGCACGGGAGCGGCGAGGGCATGGCACCAGTTATGCGCCGAGCGAAAAATGTTAGCCGCTCTAGACCAGGATGTGGCGGAATACGCCGCTATGCGCCTGAAGCACGACTATTACACCGGAGGCGACCGCTGCGGGAAGCTTCTGGCGAGCAGACTGCGGGCGCAAACCCAACGACAACAGGTGCGCTCCCTCCAATCTGCTGGTGGCAGCCAGATCACAGAGGACGCGGCGATTGCAGCGGCCTTCGGCAATTTTTACGCGGCACTGTACGATGCGGACCACCTGGACCCTGACGCCGGGCCGACTTATTTACGGAGCGCGGAACTCCCCGCCCTCAATCAAGCCCAAGCGGACTTTCTGGAACGGCCCATAGGCCTGGAGGAAGTCATCTCTGCCATTGCCCGCCTCAAAGTGGGGAAATCCCCAGGCCCTGACGGCTTTTCTGCTGCCTTCTATAAGACCTTTTGTCAGCAGCTTGCCCCACTTTTGCGCGACCTGTTTAACACCTTCGACACGCCTGGTGCCATACACCCAGACCTGCTAGAGGCCTCGATCTCTGTAATTCCCAAACCAGGCCGCGACCCAACGGCTTGCGGCTCGTACAGGCCCATTTCGCTGCTGAATATAGACTTGAAACTCTACACCGGAATACTGGCGAGCCGCATAGCGCCATACATGCAGCAGTTGATTGACCCAGACCAGGCAGGCTTTATCCCACAGAGGCAAACCAGCGACAACACCAGGCGAGTGCTACACCTCATAGAGGCCAGGTCGCGCACAAAACCGGACTGCATGCTCCTCACCATCGATGCGGAGAAAGCATTCGACAGAGTGCATTGGCCCTACCTCGACCAGTTTCTTCGCCACTTCGGGTTTGGGGAGAAACTCCGCCACCGCATCTTCAATTGTTACCGCCGACCTAACGCAACTGTGAGAGTGAACGGCCATACTTCCCCGAGGTTCGATATTGGCAGGGGCACGCGTCAGGGCTGTCCACTATCGCCGCTCTTATTCGCACTATACCTGGAACCGATGGCCCAGAGAGTGCGACAACACCCGCTCATCTCCGGCATAAAATTTGGGGCTGACACGCACAAAATCAGCCTGTACGCGGACGACGTCTTGCTGTCACTCACTGACCCGATGCGGTCCCTGCGCGCTCTCTTTGTGGAGCTCCATACTTTTGCCCTGGCCTCGGGTTTTAAGATCAATGAAGCTAAGTCTGAAGCCCTGAACATCTCCCTGAGCCCGGAAGTGGTGGCCGAGATTAAGTCCGAATTCAAGATACTGTGGTCGGATGCGGCCGTCCCATACCTGGGTGTACGCTTGGCGCCGACTGTGCGGGGTACTGCACGAATCAATTATGAGGCGCTCACAGCCAAAATCCGGGAACAACTTCGGCGATGGAAGCCGCTCACACTCTCGTGGCTGGGCAGAATCGCCGCAGTCAAAATGACGCTGCTACCTCAGATTTTATAACTATTTCAGACGCTCCCCCTGAATCCCCCGGCCGGCTGGCTGCAACAGACCCAATCGGAATTGTCGCGATTCATTTGGAACGGCCGCCGACCGCGGTTCAAGCACACCCTCGCCACTTTGCCCCCAGTGAACGGCGGGGTGGGTGTGCCCGACCTCACCCTGTACTTCCAGGCGGCGCAACTGCGCACCTTCGTGGAGTGGTTTCAACTGGAGTCCAGCAAGCACTGGCTCTTCCTGGACCAGGCAGTGGCAGGCCGCACTCTCCAGGGCGTGCCTTTCCTGCCACGCCAGCATCGACCCCCTAATCTGTACGCCTCTGAAATCTCCAGCACCGCCCTGAGAGTGTGGGACAGAGTGGCCGTGACCAGGGGACTAACCACCTTTCCCTCGCCTATGACCCCCATTTTTGAAAATCCCGACTTCACGCCAGGCTTGGATGCCGGAGCGTTTATGACCTGGCGATCGACGCCCTGTAAGGCGGCGGGCCACATGTTCGACCTCAAGGGGATCCTCCCGTTCCAACAGGTCAGGGCGGACTACGGTGTGGCCGAATCGGAACGCCTACAGTACCTGCAGGTGCGCCACTGGGTACTCCACCCCTCGATCCGGCCTGGTGCCCAACGACACCTCACGCCTTATGAAAAATGGCTGCTGATGCGCACCTCAGATAAAAAGCTGATCTCAGACCTCTATCAGCAGCTACTCCTCACCCACGCGCACACATACAACGCGGGACAGGTCAGGTGGGAAAGGGACCTGGGGCGGCAGCTTACAAGGAAAGAATGGGAGGGGGTGTACCATAGAGCCAGACATTCGGCACACCACACAGGGCTAACTGAGACACTAACTAAAGTAGCCACGTACTGGTACCATACCCCTGAGAGAATACACCAGTGGGATGCCCGAGTTAGCGATAGGTGCTGGAGAGGGTGCGGGGAGCTAGGAACGCTGGAACACCTGCTATGGAGCTGCAAGGCACTTCGCCCCTACTGGGACCCTATCCTGGACCTCATAGACGCACATCTAGACACACAGCTGCCGCGCTTCCCAGCATACATTATACTAGGCCTCCCGAACGCCCTCATGTATCCTCTGAAATCCTGGAGGGGGCGGCTGATCGCACTGGCCCTGGGGGCGGCAGTCCAGAACATTGTGGCCCATTGGAGAGCACCACAGGCTCCGCAACAGCTGGGGTGGCTTCATCGGCTCTGGGCGATCCTGGGAATGGAGAAGTTGTCCCTGGCAGCGGCGGGGAGGGGGGCGGAATTTGCAGAGCTCTGGCGACCGTTCCTCGCCCTACTTACGGGGGAATTCCGTGAGGTGAGCTGCCCATGCTACCTGCGCCTGCTACGCCTTGCGGAGACGCCTCTCCCAGTACCCAAGATATGCCCCCACAAGCGTAGAGGTCAGGCGAGCGCAGTACCACCAGGCCATTAGTGGAAGACAGTAACTAACCGATTATTCCCAGACATGGACAAGGAGAGGGGAGGGTAAGGGTGGGAAGGGTGGGGGGTTGTTAACAGTTGATGGTTCTTTCATGTTGCACTAGCACAACTCAGCTCGCACCTTTGTAGCACCTCTTATGACGCGGCCGGCCCGATTGGGTTGTAGGCGGCTTGCTGTGTTAACGAACAGAGTGACCCAATGGCCAGGCCATGGGCGTCATTGTAATCTCCGCCTTTGGCCTCCCCGGAGTGGGGTCGGCCCACATCACAGATTGAGGTGCATTAATTTTTTTCTGCCTGTGCTCAATAAAAGATTTAATACATAAAAGCCCTCTTGGAGCTCCTAAATCAGCCTAACTCTGATATAATACCGCGTCCCATGATTCACGTAGATATGTCGACCGGGAGCGGTTTAGTTTTGATTCACTATGACGGTTGCTAGGTGTTTTAAAACACTCGACTTATTCTACACCTTATAAAAGTACCGCGTCCCATAGCCTGCCGAGATAGACAAATAAATGCGAAGCGGGTGTCATTTAATATAGCTACGGACCGCCTCTTGCGACTCAGGCTGGGGTTATTTTGCCCTTTTGTTTTTTAAATGGTAACCATCTGATGACCTTTCAGACATTTATGTGATTCACGGCCATCTTTTGTCAGAGGATAATGTCATCTGACGACACTTTTTGCATATTTTTCTTTTCTCTCACATTCCTGCTCGGTGTATTAATGATTCCATAGAGCGGGGCCTCCAAGACACACGTTGGTGCCCGGTGAGGTGAGGTATTGTCCTCCTGGCTCTCTGGTAAGTTTCCTTTGTTGCAAAAAATAGTACGATGTAACACTCTTAGTGGTAGAGATGCAATAATGTGGGTTCAATATATTCTCTATGTCCCCTTTTTCCCTCCTGTTATGTTTATCTTCACAGATGTCCACGACATCATGCCAGCATGGGGGATCTGAAAAAACTCTTCTCTTTTTGTGAAAACAACAAAACTGTATGTATCATGGATGGTGACAGTTATGATGCTGGATTTAAAAGCATCAAGGTCCTGAGGAAAGCTAGGGAGTGTCTCTTCACCCCAGTATAGCTGAAGCATGTCGACCACTTGAGTAGTGACATACTTCAACTACTCCAGATTATTTGCACTGTTTTTATATAGGAAGCCATCTTTGGAAACAATTGATCTGGATTTGATATCATTGCCTAGATGTCTATCCCTTTTTAATTCACGTTTCTCTTTCTTTCACTGCACCACTTGTCTACCCTCGCTTACTACTCTCTGGTTAAGAAATTCTATAACGAGGGTACTACTATACACAATTGCCTCTTGTACTCATGGTAAGAGAGACGGCAAGGTATGGTATTTTGGTAACTCAGAAGATGACACTGGACACGATACGTGTAATGATGGGATACCAATAACCAGTTATGCATTTCTTTTCTGGTTTCTTTTGCCCTCTTTTTGCATCCTTCACTATTAGTGTTAATAATTTTTTCACCGTTATGTGATTTTTTGGATAGATTGTAGGAGCTACATTTGAGCACTCTCAATCTGATTTGTTCATCTAGCTACTGAACATTTCTATGTGAATAGGCTTTTTGGACTCTAGTAGGTGTATGATACTATATAGAGGCCCAGCACCCCACTGGATACCCACAAGCTTCTTGATCGACCTCCTAGAAATTGCCATGAAAAATGATTATTTCATCTTTAAACAACAATTCTACTTCCAGTGCAAGGGAGTAGCTATGGGCGCGACTTATGGGCCCAGCTTGGCTAATATCTACATGGACAGCTATGAGGAGGAACACTTGTATACACATGAAAATCCGTACATCGACTTGATAGCAGTCTGGAAGAGATATATAGACGATGTCATCATGATTTGGTCGGGCACAGAACCCAACCTATAAAGTTTCTTCAGATGTCTTAATGAAAGAAGCAGCGATATTCAATTCACCATAACCTACAACTGCAACACCATAGCCTTCCTGGACCTCAGATTTCAGGTGGAAAATGGCTTAATCTACTGTGACTTCTATAGGAAGCCCACAAGAGGAACACGCTGCTAAAATCCGAATCGCACCACCCTCGCAATCTTCGAGACAACCTGCCCTATGGGCAATACTTGCGAATGAGGAGCAACTGCACCAAAAGGGATGACTTCTTCAGAGAAACTGAGGTACTGACTAAATGCCTATGTGAAAGTGGTTATCCCCTGGGCCTACTGAAAAGAGCCAAGAAGAGGGCTTGGTATTGCCCTAGAGAACAACTCCTAACTCCCAAGAAGAGGAAACCAGCAACCAACAACATACTATGCGTTACCACTTTTCACTCAAAAAGCAACACCGTGAAGTAAATTGTAATGAAATACTGGAGTCTAGTCGCACCAGAGCTGAACACGGAAGAGAACCCCTTGTTTGCCTTCAAGAGAGGGCGCAATGTGAAAGACAGTGTTGTTAACGCTTTCCTTGAACCCCCAAAACCACCAAACCTACGGGACCAACTGGGACTTCCACTGATTCCGGGCCACTTCAAATGTGGAACATGCACAATATGTCCTCTCAGCTTAGAAGGAACTGCTCTCATACACAGAAACAAAACATACAAATTGCCTTCACTGAAACACTGCAACACTACTAATGTAATTTACATTATTTTGTGTCCCTGCAACATACCATATGTCGGACAGACCACCAAAAAGGTGAAAATGAGAATCTTGCAACACATGAGTAACATCAGGTGTAAAGTTCAGGGTGCACCAATAGTGGAGCACTTCACTAGCCTCAATCACAAACCAGAGAACATATGTTAGAGGGTGGTAGAAAAAATCAATGCCAACCCCAGAGGTAGCTCCATGGCATCTGCCTTATACCGGAAAGAATGCAAATGAATACATACTCTTAACTCGGTGGCCGCCGGCCTGAACAAGCATGAGGAGATATCCAAACAAAAGGGTTTGTTATAAGCATGCTGTTATCGCAATATTACCATATGCTGACCCTATCTTAGCAACTGTTAATTGCCCTTGGACGCCCAACCACTTGTTAGCATTGTTACACCGTGAAGCTACCCCTTACCAATTGTTCGTTATCTCAATTTTTTACTCTTTATTGTTTCACATTTTTGGGATTTTCAATTGATTGCCATACTAGCATTTAATGTATTGCTACACCGCTATATTTGTACACAGTGTTCCCCCCAAACATGCTGTGACTGGCAGGATAATGCATAATCATTGTGTTTTTAAAGGGTTTTTGACATCATATCATGGTGTCTATCCTTGCACCAATCATTTGTGAAGTAAAGCTTTATGTACTTGTCATGTGCAGTGATTGGATGCCTGCTACATGTCCATCTAATCTTTAAATGTTTACTTAGTACTAACCGCTAGTGGCGTAAAGGTTTCTACATTCTGTTCTTATTCTCAAATGCAGTAACTGTAATCCTGCTATATGTCCAAAACCTGTTCGCTGTTAAATGTCGCCCTTTAACTTACTAAATACAAGCATCAGATCACCGCAACACATTTAGTTACCACACGCTCTCACGCGCGCTGCGGGAGACAGTAATTGACATCACGTCGTTGCTTGGCAACAGACACGTTCAGCGTGCACGCATCTTTGCATTCTGCTTATAACCGCCCTGTAAGCTTATAGCTGGCAGCATTGAATTGATGCAGCCGACGGAAGGGACGCAGCACCTCCGTCTCCTGCGATTGATTTTAATTGCCTCTTCGGGTATGCGACCCCTGCCCCTATGCTCACTTCAGGTTATACCAGTCCACCAGCCCCCGTCACTCTTCCTCCCGATAACTCGTAGATCCGGGACACCTCCCCCGCTGCCGGCTCACCTCCATAGAAATTATACTGCATGGGGCTAGTCGCATGGCTGACCCGCTAGTTAATACCCGCGAGTCCTGCTTGGACCCTCTATAGAAGCTACCCCTTTGCTAGAACAAATGGCGTGCCTCCGCCTCAAGCAAGACAACAGGCTATTTACTTATATGAGTATTACCGCTCGGAGCTCGTGTATCCTGTTGACTGTTTAGCCTACATATGGTTTTAAACGCATGTGCCCCCTGCTATCCCTGCACGCCCATAGAGCACTAAGCCAGGATTAGGATAGCCCCGCACCTCACATGACTCCAATCTCTAATGCATGCTAAGTTTCTTTCCCCCCGACAAACCGACTGCTCTCCATCTGTTAAAACAATGCGCTGTACTGAATTCCCCACCATTCCTCCACAGATACGTTGGCCACTGCACCACGCTGATTCAGGCTGAGACTCCCGGTCTGAAGCACAAGTGAGTACTAGAACCTCACCCCATTTTCCTTTGGGTGTAACCTTTGTGCCCCTATAGCCTCTCTGATACATAGTCTCCATTATATATAATTTCAGACTGTCATCACTCCCTGTCTTGAGACAGGGAGTGATGGGGCGCATGAGGGTCGAAAGGTCGACGCTTGTCATAGATCCAGAACCACCAGGATCCCAATAGGAACATTAGGAATCCTTGGCTGCAAATCAGCATCTGGCCAATGAAACACTTGTATATATTTGTATATAGTAAATTTCTTCTCACTGAACATTTTTTCACTCATTGAGCACTACTCACTTATGTCACGTAATTGCACCTTGAAACTAATTCTGACTGTCCCATCATGTATTGTACGTTATAATTGAATGAAGTAATACTTGTATAAATTGCATAATATAATCTCTTGATCTCATGACCTTTTATTTGAGCATTTATTTCTCAATTAATGTGTATTAGAGAGCGCCTATTCTTGATTGCATTAATAGCAGCTTCAAAGTAATTTGTCTACCCAACAGAACCATTTTTTGCTTAACCTGATAGTGAATGGAGACTAAAAATTGGCCTCCTGGTGTGGTATTTCTGAAATTATCTATGCTTTCTGCTCTGCCTTCACCAGGTCTTGCGCCCTACGCTCCTTGGCTTGCTCTCTTTGCCCCTAATGGACTACTTGCAGACATGGGGCACCTACATAGGGGCTCTATCGGGGTTGTACCGCCTTCTGGCAGACCATCACTACTCTGCAACGTTGTTTAATTCCCTACGACAATGCTGGGCAGAAAGACTGCAACTTCAATACTCTGATACGGATTGGGGTAAAATGCTAGCAGACCATGACCGATATCTCAGGGAAGCCCATCTCAAATTTTGTTCTTTTAAGGTTTTGCACCATTAGCACTGGTCACCTCAATGGCTCCAGAGGTCCTCTCTCCTCCCGTCTGCCATGTGCTGGAGGTGTGGGTCCATGACATGGGACATCATTCACCTTCTGTGGGAATGCCCCTCTCATGCAGCATACTGGTTTTTCATCACTAATACCATCAGAATGACTGTGCCACCAAATGGGGCATTGAAAGCAAAAACAGTCCTGCTTCATGACTTTGCCCAATGCCCTCCGACCATCACCAACCAGCAATCTAGGTGTTGGGCCTCCACACTGGCTACCGCTAAGATTTGTATCCTGAGACTCTAAAAAATGCCCTCCTTCCACACCAAGGTGGACTGGTTATGTGAGTTATACCAGGTAGCCGCTTATGAGCAGATTATTGCCAGACCTTCCAAACATTTTAATCATTTCCTGGACACTTGCGCACCCTTTCTCAGGCGACTTGAATGAACTGGCCCTTCCATTCCATTCCTGTTTGGCCCACCTCCATCTCCTCTCTCAGGGTCCCGCTGTACCTTGTTTGAGTGACTTCTGGCCTCCAGGCCCCCCAATCCTCCTTGTTTATGTCCTCCCTCTTGAAGTCTTGCTGTCTTGTTTCCCCTCTACCCCTCCTCCCCTCCAGTTCTTTCCCGTAGTCGACCACTTCTATCCACTGGTATCCCGCGTCTGGCAGGCTCCTCCTGGGTTCTTACCTGATTTCATCCTTTTCTTCACTGTGAGGAGGCACATTGACAGTGGATACCCATTGCCCCTCACCCTGCGACTCTGTGTTTTTGCTATTGTTTAGCTGTGGTTTGTGGATTATTTGCTTTGGACATGTCAAGTCAAGTCAAGTCATGGATATTTATATGGCGCGCAAATCACTTCCAGGAAGTCTCATGGCGCCTGCAGCAGACTCTGGCATCAGAAAACGGCACTAATTTGCAAATAACCAGGTCTTTAGTCCTTTCGGGAAAACTGCCATGATCAGGGGAGTTACGGAGATGAAGCGGAATTTTGTTCCATGCGGCTGGGGCCAAATACGAGAATGCTCGGCCACCATTCCTGGAAGTACGTACTCTCAGAGGTGTTAGTAAAAATTCATTCTTGGACCTGAGATTTCTTGCTGGCTGATACCATTTGAGTTTTTTGGACCAGTATTTTGGACCCCTTCCATACAGTTGTCTATGCACCAGACCTAGGGGGTCATTATGATAGCGGATTTTCCGCATCCTCTGGGCCGGCGGAAGCCACCGCCGGCCCCGAGGATGCGGAAAATCCGCAGCGGACTGACCAAAGACCCACCGCCAGATTAGGATGGCTGGTGGGTCCTGGTTTCCGTCCGCAGCTTTTCCGCCGCGGTCGGATTACAACCGCGGCGGAAAAGCTCTAATATGGTGACGGTGTCTTCCAGACACCGTCCACCATATTAGGATGGCCAGTAAAGTATGCTTTTCCGCGGCGGGTTTTCCGCCGCGGAAAAGCATACGGAACTTCACTGCGGGGGCCCGTTGCGGGCCCCCTAGGTGAAGGGGGGTGCACATGGGGGGTACCTATGGTACCCCCCTGCATTTGCATGCAGAAAGCGGCAGGCACCACGCGGTGCCTGCCGCTTTGTGCACGCAAATGCTGTGCATGCTTTTTTAACATTGCCGCGGGTGCAGCTTGAAGCTGCACCCGCGGCAATGTTAAAAATAGAGGATGTGACCGCCAGAGTGGCGGTCGCATCCTAATTGCACAGGAGGGAACTCCGCATGCCATGCGGAGGTTCCCTACTGCTCTGGGGTCGCGGACGGACGCAAGTCCGTCCGCGATCGTAATCGACCCCCTAGTGTTTTGAAAAGGATACGCTTTTTTACTGGCAGCCAATGTAGGCTCTTTAAACAAGCAGCAGAGGGTGTTTTTCTCGGGAGGTTAAGAACCAGCCGGGCTGCTGTGTTTTGAAGAACCTGGAGCCTCTTCATATGGTGTTCATTTACAGAAAGCAGGAGAGCATTCCCGTAATCCATTCTGCTTATTATTAGGCCCTGGACCAAAGGTTTGCGGGCACTTAAAGATTTTTCTCAGGCTCTGCATTAGTCCAAAGCAGGTGCCAACTATCCTGTTTATTTAGCTGTTCATGGACAGTTTGTTATCTAATAAGAAACCCAGATTGCGGGTGTGATCCTTTGGTACTGGGCATACACCCAACTTAGTAGGCCACCAGTCATCTGTCCAGTATTCATCCGCTTTGCAGAAGAGCATAATCTCTGACTTACTGCCGTTTAGTTGAAGGTGATTGGTGGTCATCCACTCTTCAACTTGTACCAGGCAGTTTTTGAAACGTTGTTTGGTTTCATTATAGTCAGAGTCTTGTGTGACAAGAATCTGCGTATCATCGGCATACGATAGAACATCAAATCCATGATCTCTGATAATATTGGCCAAGGGGGTCATATAGATATTAAAAAGTGTTGGGCTCAATATAGAGCTCTGAGGGACACCCATTTTGACTGGTCTTTCATGTGCACTATGTTCTCCGATTTGGACCGTCGTAGTGCGGTTGGACAGATAGCTAACAAACCAGTTTAGGGCATTTCCTCGGACACCAATCTCCCACAGCCGGTGAATTAGAATACCGTGGGAGATGGTGTCAAATGCTGCTGATAAATCCAGCAGCACGAGGATGGCTGATCGGCGCTTATCTAGCGCCAGTCTGACATTATCAACCACTTCAAGCAATGCGGTTTCAGTACTATGCTGAGCACTAAAACCGGATTGTGAAGGATCCAAAAGTCCATGGCTTTCGAGGTGGCTCGCCAGTTGCTTGTTCACGAGTGATTCAAGTATTTTCCCAAAGTATGGGAGCAGGGATATAGGCCTATAATTTATCAGGGCGTTTGGGTCAGCCGTAGGTTTTTTCAAAATGGGCCTAACTTTAGCGGCTTTCCATATTGTAGGAAAGTCAGCGTCTGTAAGACTTATTAAAAAGATCAGTAAGATGTCCGACCAACACCGGTGCAAGTGTAGAAAATAATTTAGGGGGAATGAGATCGGTAGGGGTCCCTGACTTAATTTTTAAACTAGCTGATATCACCATCTCATGGTCACATTTAATAAATTCTTCCAAGATGTGGGGGGTCTAGATACGGTGTGACTGGAGCAGCCAACTGCAGTTGGTCATGGTGGTCAGGAAAGGAGAGATGAATGGTGGTAATTTTGTCTTCAAAGAACTGAGAGACACTGTATTAGTCCACTCCAGAGTATTAGGGATTTCTAATGCAGCACTGGGGGCTGTAAATTCCTTCACTATTTGGAAGAGTTCCTTGGAGACGTTTTGGGCTCTATCTATTCGCTCCGTGAGGAATGCTCTTTTCCTCAATTTTATTTCCAGCATATAGCTAGAGTGCAGAATTTTAAATGTTTTCCTGTCTTTCTGGTCTTTACTTCTCCGCCATTTCTTTTCTGCGGTTCTACATTTTGATTTTGTAATTCTTAGTTCTGCTGTAAACCACGGCGCCGTTCTGACTTTCTGTTTAATTCTGCTCATAGGAGCGATTTTATTCAGTGCTGTTTCTAGTGCTAGCTCAAATTGCATTGCTATAGTACTAGCACTTAAGGAAGGAGAATGTGGTGGGAGCTGAAAGTTTTTATGAAAAAGGGGTAAAGTAATCTTTTTCATTTGTCTTTGCAGCTTTACACCATTTACTGGTGCTATTTTTGTTTTGGCCATTGGAAAGGAAAAATGCACCATATAATGATCAGACCAGAACAATGGAATGGTAGGGGCTACTTCCAGGTCGAAAGAGTTAATGAAAAGAAGATCAAGTGTGTGACCCGCTTGGTGTGTATTGCCCATAATCTTCTGGTCAAGACCTATAGCACTCATGCTCGACATCAGTTTTCCTGTATCAGGGCCAGTTAATATGTCAGCATGGTGGTTGAAATCCCCTACTACAAAAAATGTGTCTGATGCAAGGACATAGGGAGCAATAGTTTCAAGCAAAATATTGGAAAAATCTCCTTTCATGCCAGGAGGGCGATATATTAATGCTCCTTTCCAAATATTGCTTGATGTATCCTCGATCTGGAATATGATAATTTCTAGATGGCTAGTCATGAAGCCTTCCAAATAGAGCATATTCAGATATTTTTTTGCGGCAATCAGTAAACCCCCTCCTTTAGTTTCTTTCCTATCCAGGTGAATTAATTTATATTCTGAGGGAAAGGCAATATGTAGGTCGGGGGTAGTATGCTCATGCTTCACTTTCTGGCATTGAGGTTCCCTGTGTCCCTTTACTTTTGACTTCTGTATCATTATTGCACTGCCTCAATAAAGAGTGTTGAAACTTAAAAAGAAAATACAATATTCTGATAGATTTTTAAATAAAGAATGTGTTTTAGTGTAGATTAGGCCATTAGAGGTGTTGGAGCATTGTACATAGTCTATGGAATTAGGACACATGCCTGTTTTAGAGCATGCAATAACATGACTGTAAAGGAATCCCAAGCCTGCTGACATAACTGTGAACAGAGTCCTGGGAAAGATGTAAAGTACTCTGCTGGACATTAGCCTGGATCATTACAGAGCTAAATAGATGCTGCCATCTTACGCAAGGATGGACAATGCCTTCTTCCCCCGACCTAAGGCTAGGTTTAGTTCTTCAACTACCCTGCCTTGCTCAAAGGCGGAGAGTATTTTTACCTCTCTCTCACACCTTACCCTTGGGTGGGGTAATGGCTCCCTAACCTCTCACATCACCTTGCCCAAAGGTAGAATAGAAGCTGTAGAAAAGAATAAATTATGTGTTTTCCAACTTAAAACTTTGCACCGTGGCAGCTGTCAACTCTTCTGGAACTCCTGGGCTCACCAAATGGTGCAGTCCATAGAGAACTTCCAGCACTCTTTTCATAAATGTGAATAAGGTGCCAGGCAGCCCACCCACCACCAAAAATATGGGTTACATTGGTCCAGAACTGCTACCAACTATTTCAACACCCTGTCTGCATTTGCACCCAGGACATTCTCAGCTGTAGCTGTGTTTCATTGCCTGCACTATCTGGTGGTCCAAGAATGTATACAGTTGCAAATATGGCACCAGAGCATGAGTCAGCTTCCTCAGCATTTATTTTCAAATCTTCCATACAATCTTAGCGAAAGAGGGTTGCTACTAAATCCCCCACACCTCTTGGTTAAAGGTAAGGGTGCAACAAATCCCACCATCATTGGGCAGGGCAATGGGTGGGGAATAAATACTCCTCCTTGAACAAGGCAGGAACTACCAAACACCCCCGTATTTGGCAAGCAGTGAGGTGGGAGTGAAAATACTTCTATATCCTTGGGCAAGGGGAACGGACAAATAAATATCCTAACCTTGGCAATGGAAGGTGCTGTAAATATCCCTGAAACTTGAGTGAGGCACGCACAACTAAAGACCCACACTGTTGTGGAACGTGGTGGCCCCAAATATCCTCACACCTGGGAAAGACTGGGAAAGGTTAGCAACTAGCCCCAAATGTTGCGTAATGAAGGTGACTACCAAATACCCACCATCCTGTGGAAGACAGTGAATGGGATACCAAGTATTTTCTCACCTTTGGGCAAGGTCAGTGTGAGGCAGGAACTTACCTGCCTGCCCTCACTGGTAAAAAAAAGACAATTAGTTAATGTTAGTTAAAGATGATGAAAGCTCAATCGTGACTAAACCATAGAATCCCAAGAGACAGAAAGTAGGCCAGTTAATGTACTATGTCAACCTTAACTTTCACCTCTACCACAGTATCTTTCTAACATCTCACTAGGATTATATACATACACCTCATATTGGGACATCTCTTTTCAGTGAGATTAAAAAAATATATAACCTGTTCAAAAAGATCTAAAAAAAACCTCTAGATCTAAAGTACATCACTATTTCACCTTATCCAGCCCGAATTGCACCAGAACTGTGATCCAACAATGTACGATCGATCACAGATTATGTGCTTTTTAGTTAAAGAAATGCAATCCATAGTTTACCCTTCTCCGACATTGCATAATCCCTTACTGCAAGATAGAGATTAAGGATATGGCTGATGGCACCAACCCCCTGTGTATAACCCTGCCTGCCGCTGAATGACTCAGTACATTTTTAGCATTAAGGAATTCCTAATTCAAGCACTAATCAGTTTACTGATGGACCACGCCCAAATAATGTTGGAAGCAGACTGGTCTATAGCTCCTGCTGTAATTTTTGACTCCTCATGCATGTGAATGTAAACAATCTCAGCAGATCTGCCTAGATTTAAGAACCATTTTGCAAGGTCCCAAGACAATAAAGCCCATAACAGCCAAAGGTGATGTACTAACCTTAAATCAATGCCAATGTGTGCCTTCATTGACCAAAATGAAAGGTTACCAGAACTCACGCAATCAGGGGTGGGGCGTGGCTCTCAGTGCCCGTATTATTTTCCCAAATTTACAGCTGTCATGGTGCCTCAAAATAAGATGGAAACACCTGTAGTAATGTATTCTACCATTCTTAAGAATGTTCACCAGCACCATTTTGCCAAAGGAGGATTTCCTAAAGAAATACTGACAGAAAATGGGGTTCAATTTTTTTCAAAGGAAATATCCTATTTTCTTGGTCAATCTGGCTTTGTTCACCACTGTGATTCAGAAAAGGGGGTGGTGATGGACAGAGTATCTGAATTAAACAGAACACTCATACCCAGTCAACAGATCAGGGCTTGATCCATCACCGTTTTTTAGCTCACTGCACCATCCCAGCTCAGAACATGGCTATATGCAAATTAGTCTGTCCCTGGCCCAGTGCATCATGGGAACAGGGCAGACCAAACTACCAAGCCAATTCTTATACTAGGAAGGAAACAAGCTTCCGGGGACCGGTTTCTGGCATTACAGCCGTCTTCGGCCCGGCTTGCTTGAATCCTGATGGTGCAATGAGCAAGGGACTCACATCTGAGTATACCCTTCCACGCTTATGGTGGACAAAATGATTCAGAAAAGGGGGTGGTGATGGACAGAGTATCTGAATTAAACAGAACACTCATACCCAGTCAACAGATCAGGGCTTGATCCATCACCGTTTTTTAGCTCACTGCACCATCCCAGCTCAGAACCTGGCTATATGCAAATTAGTCTGTCCCTGGCCCAGTGCATCATGGGAACAGGGCAGACCAAACTACCAAGCCAATTCTTATAATGGGAAGGAAACAAGCTTCCGAGGACCGGTTTCTGGCATTACAGCCGTCTTCGGCCCGGCTTGCTTGAATCCTGATGGTGCAATGAGCAAGGGACTCACATCTGAGTATACCCTTCCACGCTTATGGTGGACAAAATGATTCAGAAAAGGGGGTGGTGATGGACAGAGTATCTGAATTAAACAGAAAACTCATACCCAGTCAACAGATCAGGGCTTGATCCATCACCGTTTTTAGCTCACTGCACCATCCCAGCTCAGAACATGGCTATATGCAAATTAGTCTGTCCCTGGCCCAGTACATCATGGGAACAGGGCAGACCAAACTACCAAGCCAATTCTTATACTGGGAAGGAAACAAGCTTCCGGGGACCGGTTTCTGGCATTACAGCCGTCTTCGGCCCGGCTTGCTTGAATCCTGATGGTGCAATGAGCAAGGGACTCACATCTGAATATACCCATCCACGCTTATGGTGGACAAAATGATTCAGAAAAGGGGGTGGTGATGGACAGAGTATCTGAATTAAACAGAACACTCATACCCAGTCAACAGATCAGGGCTTGATCCATCACTGTTTTTTAGCTCACTGCACCATCCCAGCTCAGAACCTGGCTAAATGCAAATTAGTCTGTCCCTGGCCCAGTGCATCATGGGAACAGGGCAGACCAAACTACAAAGCCAATTCTTATACTGGGAAGGAAACAAGCTTCCGGGGACCGGTTTCTGGCATTACAGCCGTCTTCGGCCCGGCTTGCTTGAATCCTGATGGTGCAATGAGCAAGGGACTCACATCTGAGTATACCCTTCCACGCTTATGGTGGACAAAATGATTTAGAAAAGGGGGTGGTGATGGACAGAGTATCTGAATTAAACAGAACACTCATACCCAGTCAACAGATCAGGGCTTGATCCATCACCGTTTTTTATCTCACTGCACCATCCCAGCTCAGAACCTGGCTATATGCAAATTAGTCTGTCCCTGGCCCAGTGCATCATGGGAACAGGGCAGACCAAACTACCAAGCCAATTCTTATACTGGGAAGGAAACAAGCTTCCGGGGACCGGTTTCTGGCATTACAGCCGTCTTCGGCCCGGCTTGCTTGAATCCTGATGGTGCAATGAGCAAGGGACTCACATCTGAGTATACCCTTCCACGCTTATGGTGCACAAAATGATTCAGAAAAGGGGGTGGTGATGGACAGAGTATGTGAATTAAACAGAACACTCATACCCAGTCAACAGATCAGGGCTTGATCCATCACTGTTTTTTAGCTCACTGCACCATTCCAGCTCAGAACCTGGCTATATGCAAATTAGTCTGTCCCTGGCCCAGTGCATCATGGGAACAGGGCAGACCAAACTACCAAGCCAATTCTTATACTGGGAAGGAAACAAGTTTCCGGGGACCGGTTTCTGGCATTACAGCCGTCTTCGGCCCGGCTTGCTTGAATCCTGATGGTGCAATGAGCAAGGGACTCACATCTGAGTATACCCTTCCACGCTTATGGTGGACAAAATGATTCAGAAAAGGGGGTGGTGATGGACAGAGTATCTGAATTAAACAGAACACTCATACCCAGTCAACAGATCAGGGCTTGATCCATCACCGTTTTTTAGCTCACTGCACCATCCCAGCTCAGAACCTGGCTATATGCAAATTAGTCTGTCCCTGGCCCAGTGCATCATGGGAACAGGGCAGACCAAACTACCAAGCCAATTCTTATACTGGGAAGGAAACAAGCTTCCGGGGACCGGTTTCTGGCATTACAGCCGTCTTCGGCCCGGCTTGCTTGAATCCTGATGGTGCAATGAGCAAGGGACTCACATCTGAGTATACCCTTCCACGCTTATGGTGGACAAAATGATTCAGAAAAGGGGGTGGTGATGGACAGAGTATCTGAATTAAACAGAACATTCATACCCAGTCAACAGATCAGGGCTTGATCCATCACCGTTTTTTAGCTCACTGCACCATCCCAGCTCAGAACCTGGCTATATGCAAATTAGTCTGTCCCTGGCCCAGTGCATCATGGGAACAGGGCAGACCAAACTACCAAGCCAATTCTCATACTGGGAAGGAAACAAGCTTCCGGGGACCGGTTTCTGGCATTACAGCCGTCTTCGGCCCGGCTTACTTGAATCCTGATGGTGTGATGAGCAAGGGACTCACATCTGAGTATACCCTTCCACGCTTATGGTGGACAAAATGATTCAGAAAAGGGGGTGGTGATGGACAGAGTATCTGAATTAAACAGAACACTCATACCCAGTCAACAGATCAGGGCTTGATTCATCACCGTTTTTTAGCTCACTGCACCATCCCAGCTCAGAACCTGGCTATATGCAAATTAGTCTGTCCCTGGCCCAGTGCATCATGGGAACAGGGCAGACCAAACTACCAAGCCAATTCTTATACTAGGAAGGAAACAAGCTTCCGGGGACCGGTTTCTGGCATTACAGCCGTCTTCGGCCCGGCTTGCTTGAATCCTGATGGTGCAATGAGCAAGGGACTCACATCTGAGTATACCTCTCCACGCTTATGGTGGACAAAATGATTCAGAAAAGGGGGTGGTGATAGACAGAGTATCTGAATTAAACAAAACACTCATACCCAGTCAACAGATCAGGGCTTGATCCATCACCGTTTTTTAGCTCACTGCACCATCCCAGCTCAGAACCTGGCTATATGCAAATTAGTCTGTCCCTGGCCCAGTGCATCATGGGAACAGGGCAGACCAAACTACCAAGCCAATTCTTATACTGGGAAGGAAACAAGCTTCCGGGGACCGGTTTCTGGCATTACAGCCGTCTTCGGCCCGGCTTGCTTGAATCCTGATGGTGCAATGAGCAAGGGACTCACATCTGAGTATACCCTTCCACGCTTATGGTGGACAAAATGATTCAGAAAAGGGGGTGGTGATGGACAGAGTATCTGAATTAAACAGAACACTCATACCCAGTCAACAGATCAGGGCTTGATCCATCACCGTTTTTTAGCTCACTGCACCATCCCAGCTCAGAACCTGGCTATATGCAAATTAGTCTGTCCCTGGCCCAGTGCATCATGGGAACAGGGCAGACCAAACTACCAAGTCAATTCTTATACTGGGAAGGAAACAAGCTTCCGGGGACCGGTTTCTGGCATTATAGCCGTCTTCGGCCCGGCTTGCTTGAATCCTGATGGTGCAATGAGCAAGGGACTCACATCTGAGTATACCCTTCCACGCTTATGGTGGACAAAATGATTCAGAAAAGGGGGTGGTGATGGACAGAGTATCTGAATTAAACAGAACACTCATACCCAGTCAACAGATCAGGGCTTGATCCATCACCGTTTTTTAGCTCACTGCACCATCCCAGCTCAGAACTTGGCTATATGCAAATTAGTCTGTCCCTGGCCCAGTGCATCATGGGAACAGGGCAGACCAAACTACCAAGCCAAATTTATACTGGGAAGGAAACAAGCTTCCGGGGACCGGTTTCTGGCATTACAGCCGTCTTCGGCCCGGCTTGCTTGAATCCTGATGGTGCAATGAGCAAGGGACTCACATCTGAGTATACCCTTCCACGCTTATGGTGCACAAAATGATTCAGAAAAGGGGGTGGTGATGGACAGAGTATGTGAATTAAACAGAACACTCATACCCAGTCAACAGATCAGGGCTTGATCCATCACCGTTTTTTAGCTCAGTGCACCATCCCAGCTCAGAACCTGGCTATATGCAAATTAGTCCGTCCCTGGCCCAGTGCATCATGGGAACAGGGCAGACCAAACTACCAAGCCAATTCTTATACTGGGAAGGAATTAAGCTTCCGGGGACCGGTTTCTGGCATTACAGCCGTCTTCGGCCCGGCTTGCTTGAATCCTGATGGTGCAATGAGCAAGGGACTCACATCTGAGTATACCCTTCCACGCTTATGGTGGACAAAATGATTCAGAAAAGGGGGTGGTGATGGACAGAGTATCTGAATTAAACACAACACTCATACCCAGTCAACAGATCAGGGCTTGATCCATCACCGTTTTTTAGCTCACTGCACCATCCCAGCTCAGAACCTGGCTATATGCAAATTAGTCTGTCCCTGGCCCAGTGCATCATGGGAACAGGGCAGACCAAACTACCAAGCCAATTCTTATACTGGGAAGGAAACAAGCTTCCGGGACTGGTTTCTGGCATTGCAGCCGTCTTCGGCCCGGCTTGCTTGAATCCTGATGGTGCAATGAGCAAGGGACTCACATCTGAGTATACCCATCCACGCTTATGGTGGACAAATTGATTCAGAAAAGGGGGTGGTGATGGACAGAGTATCTGAATTAAACAGAACACTCATACCCAGTCAACAGATCAGGGCTTGATCCATCACCGTTTTTTAGCTCACTGCACCATCCCAGCTCAGAACCTGGCTATATGCAAATTAGTCTGTCCCTGGCCCAGTGCATCATGGGAACAGGGCAGACCAAACTACCAAGCCAATTCTTATACTGGGAAGGAAACAAGCTTCCGGGGACCGGTTTCTGGCATTACAGCCGTCTTCGGCCCGGCTTGCTTGAATCCTGATGGTGCAATGAGCAAGGGACTCACATCTGAGTATACCCTTCCACGCTTATGGTGGACAAAATGATTCAGAAAAGGGGGTGGTGATGGACAGAGTATCTGAATTAAACAGAACATTCATACCCAGTCAACAGATCAGGGCTTGATCCATCACCGTTTTTTAGCTCACTGCACCATCCCAGCTCAGAACCTGGCTATATGCAAATTAGTCTGTCCCTGGCCCAGTGCATCATGGGAACAGGGCAGACCAAACTACCAAGCCAATTCTCATACTGGGAAGGAAACAAGCTTCCGGGGACCGGTTTCTGGCATTACAGCCGTCTTCGGCCCGGCTTGCTTGAATCCTGATGGTGTGATGAGCAAGGGACTCACATCTGAGTATACCCTTCCACGCTTATGGTGGACAAAATGATTCAGAAAAGGGGGTGGTGATGGACAGAGTATCTGAATTAAACAGAACACTCATACCCAGTCAACAGATCAGGGCTTGATTCATCACCGTTTTTTAGCTCACTGCACCATCCCAGCTCAGAACCTGGCTATATGCAAATTAGCCTGTCCCTGGCCCAGTGCATCATGGGAACAGGGCAGACCAAACTACCAAGCCAATTCTTATACTAGGAAGGAAACAAGCTTCCGGGGACCGGTTTCTGGCATTACAGCCGTCTTCGGCCCGGCTTGCTTGAATCCTGATGGTGCAATGAGCAAGGGACTCACATCTGAGTATACCCCTCCACGCTTATGGTGGACAAAATGATTCAGAAAAGGGGGTGGTGATAGACAGAGTATCTGAATTAAACAAAACACTCATACCCAGTCAACAGATCAGGGCTTGATCCATCACCGTTTTTTAGCTCACTGCACCATCCCAGCTCAGAACCTGGCTATATGCAAATTAGTCTGTCCCTGGCCCAGTGCATCATGGGAACAGGGCAGACCAAACTACCAAGCCAATTCTTATACTGGGAAGGAAACAAGCTTCCGGGGACCGGTTTCTGGCATTACAGCCGTCTTCGGCCCGGCTTGCTTGAATCCTGATGGTGCAATGAGCAAGGGACTCACATCTGAGTATACCCTTCCACGCTTATGGTGGACAAAATGATTCAGAAAAGGGGGTGGTGATGGACAGAGTATCTGAATTAAACAGAACACTCATACCCAGTCAACAGATCAGGGCTTGATCCATCACCGTTTTTTAGCTCACTGCACCATCCCAGCTCAGAACCTGGCTATATGCAAATTAGTCTGTCCCTGGCCCAGTGCATCATGGGAACAGGGCAGACCAAACTACCAAGTCAATTCTTATACTGGGAAGGAAACAAGCTTCCGGGGACCGGTTTCTGGCATTACAGCCGTCTACGGCCCGGCTTGCTTGAATCCTGATGGTGCAATGAGCAAGGGACTCACATCTGAGTATACCCATCCACGCTTATGGTGGACAAAATGATTCAGAAAAGGGGGTGGTGATGGACAGAGTATTTGAATTAAACAGAACACTCATATCCAGTCAACAGATCAGGGCTTGATCCATCACCGTTTTTTAGCTCACTGCACCATCCCAGCTCAGAACCTGGCTAAATGCAAATTAGTCTGTCCCTGGCCCAGTGCATCATGGGAACAGGGCAGACCAAACTACCAAGCCAATTCTTATACTGGGAAGGAAACAAGCTTCCGGGGACCGGTTTCTGGCATTATAGCCGTCTTCGGCCCGGCTTGCTTGAATCCTGATGGTGCAATGAGCAAGGGACTCACATCTGAGTATACCCTTCCACGCTTATGGTGGACAAAATGATTCAGAAAAGGGGGTGGTGATGGACAGAGTATCTGAATTAAACAGAACACTTATACCCAGTCAACAGATCAGGGCTTGATCCATCACCGTTTTTTAGCTCACTGCACCATCCCAGCTCAGAACCTGGCTATATGCAAATTAGTCTGTCCCTGGCCCAGTGCATCATGGGAACAGGGCAGACCAAACTACCAAGCCAATTCTTATACTGGGAAGGAAACAAGCTTCCGGGGACCGGTTTCTGGCATTACAGCCGTCTTCGGCCCGGCTTGCTTGAATCCTGATGGTGCAATGAGCAAGGGACTCACATCTGAGTATACCCTTCCACGCTTATGGTGGACAAAATGATTCAGAAAAGGGGGTGGTGATGGACAGAATATCTGAATTAAACATGAACACTCATACCCAGTCAACAGATCAGGGCTTGATCCATCACCGTTTTTTAGCTCACTGCACCATCCCAGCTCAGAACCTGGCTATATGCAAATTAGTCTGTCCCTGGCCCAGTGCATCATGGGAACAGGGCAGACCAAACTACCAAGCCAATTCTTATACTAGGAAGGAAACAAGCTTCCGGGGACCTGTTTCTGGCATTACAGCCGTCTTCGGCCCGGCTTGCTTGAATCCTGATGGTGCAATGAGCAAGGGACTCACATCTGAGTATACCCTTCCACGCTTATGGTGGACAAAATGATTCAGAAAAGGGGGTGGTGATGGACAGAGTATCTGAATTAAACAGAACACTCATACCCAGTCAACAGATCAGGGCTTGATCCATCACCGTTTTTTAGCTCACTGCACCATCCCAGCTCAGAACCTGGCTATATGCAAATTAGTCTGTCCCTGGCCCAGTGCATCATGGGAACAGGGCAGACCAAACTACCAAGCCAATTCTTATACTGGGAAGGAAACAAGCTTCCGGGGACCGGTTTCTGGCATTACAGCCGTCTTCGGCCCGGCTTGCTTGAATCCTGATGGTGCAATGAGCAAGGGACTCACATCTGAGTATACCCTTCCACGCTTATGGTGGACAAAATGATTCAGAAAAGGGGGTGGTGATGGACAGAATATCTGAATTAAACATGAACACTCATACCCAGTCAACAGATCAGGGCTTGATCCATCACCGTTTTTTAGCTCACTGCACCATCCCAGCTCAGAACCTGGCTATATGCAAATTAGTCTGTCCCTGGCCCAGTGCATCATGGGAACAGGGCAGACCAAACTACCAAGCCAATTCTTATACTGGGAAGGAAACAAGCTTCCGGGGACCGGTTTCTGGCATTACAGCCGTCTTCGGCCCGGCTTGCTTGAATCCTGATGGTGCAATGAGCAAGGGACTCACATCTGAGTATACCCTTCCACGCTTATGGTGGACAAAATGATTCAGAAAAGGGGGTGGTGATGGACAGAGTATCTGAATTAAACAGAACACTCATACCCAGTCAACAGATCAGGGCTTGATCCATCACCGTTTTTTAGCTCACTGCACCATCCCAGCTCAGAACCTGGCTATATGCAAATTAGTCTGTCCCTGGCCCAGTGCATCATGGGAACAGGGCAGACCAAACTACCAAGTCAATTCTTATACTGGGAAGGAAACAAGCTTCCGGGGACCGGTTTCTGGCATTACAGCCGTCTTCGGCCCGGCTTGCGTGAATCCTGATGGTGCAATGAGCAAGGGACTCACATCTGAGTATACCCATCCACGCTTATGGTGGACAAAATGATTCAGAAAAGGGGGTGGTGATGGACAGAGTATTTGAATTAAACAGAACACTCATATCCAGTCAACAGATCAGGGCTTGATCCATCACCGTTTTTTAGCTCACTGCACCATCCCAGCTCAGAACCTGGCTAAATGCAAATTAGTCTGTCCCTGGCCCAGTGCATCATGGGAACAGGGCAGACCAAACTACCAAGCCAATTCTTATACTGGGAAGGAAACAAGCTTCCGGGACCGGTTTCTGGCATTGCAGCCGTCTTCGGCCCGGCTTGCTTGAATCCTGATGGTGCAATGAGCAAGGGACTCACATCTGAGTATACCCATCCACGCTTATGGTGGACAAATTGATTCAGAAAAGGGGGTGGTGATGGACAGAGTATCTGAATTAAACAGAACACTCATACCCAGTCAACAGATCAGGGCTTGATCCATCACCGTTTTTTAGCTCACTGCACCATCCCAGCTCAGAACCTGGCTATATGCAAATTAGTCTGTCCCTGGCCCAGTGCATCATGGGAACAGGGCAGACCAAACTACCAAGCCAATTCTTATACTGGGAAGGAAACAAGCTTCCGGGACCGGTTTCTGGCATTGCAGCCGTCTTCGGCCCGGCTTGCTTGAATCCTGATGGTGCAATGAGCAAGGGACTCACATCTGAGTATACCCATCCACGCTTATGGTGGACAAATTGATTCAGAAAAGGGGGTGGTGATGGACAGAGTATCTGAATTAAACAGAACACTCATACCCAGTCAACAGATCAGGTCTTGATCCATCACCGTTTTTTAGCTCACTGCACCATCCCAGCTCAGAACCTGGCTATATGCAAATTAGTCTGTCCCTGGCCCAGTGCATCATGGGAACAGGGCAGACCAAACTACCAAGCCAATTCTTATACTGGGAAGGAAACAAGCTTCCGGGACCGGTTTCTGGCATTGCAGCCGTCTTCGGCCCGGCTTGCTTGAATCCTGATGGTGCAATGAGCAAGGGACTCACATCTGAGTATACCCATCCACGCTTATGGTGGACAAATTGATTCAGAAAAGGGGGTGGTGATGGACAGAGTATCTGAATTAAACAGAACACTCATACCCAGTCAACAGATCAGGGCTTGATCCATCACCGTTTTTTAGCTCACTGCACCATCCCAGCTCAGAACCTGGCTATATGCAAATTAGTCTGTCCCTGACCCAGTGCATCATGGGAACAGGGCAGACCAAACTACCAAGCCAATTCTTATACTGGGAAGGAAACAAGCTTCCGGGGACCGGTTTCTGGCATTACAGCCGTCTTCGGCCCGGCTTGCTTGAATCCTGATGGTGCAATGAGCAAGGGACTCACATCTGAGTATACCCTTCCACGCTTATGGTGGACAAAATGATTCAGAAAAGGGGGTGGTGATGGACAGAGTATCTGAATTAAACAGAACACTCATACCCAGTCAACAGATCAGGGCTTGATCCATCACCGTTTTTTAGCTCACTGCACCATCCCAGCTCAGAACCTGGCTATATGCAAATTAGTCTGTCCCTGGCCCAGTGCATCATGGGAACAGGGCAGACCAAACTACCAAGCCAATTCTTATACTGGGAAGGAAACAAGCTTCCGGGGACCGGTTTCTGGCATTACAGCCGTCTTCGGCCCCGCTTGCTTGAATCCTGATGGTGCAATGAGCAAGGGACTCACATCTGAGTATACCCTTCCACGCTTATGGTGGACAAAATGATTCAGAAAAGGGGGTGGTGATGGACAGAGTATCTGAATTAAACAGAACACTCATACCCAGTCAACAGATCAGGGCTTGATCCATCACCGTTTTTTAGCTCACTGCACCATCCCAGCTCAGAACCTGGCTATATGCAAATTAGTCTGTCCCTGGCCCAGTGCATCATGGGAACAGGGCAGACCAAACTACCAAGCCAATTCTTATACTGGGAAGGAAACAAGCTTCCGGGGACTGGTTTCTGGCTTTACAGCCGTCTTCGGCCCGGCTTGCTTGAATCCTGATGGTGCAATGAGCAAGGGACTCACATCTGAGTATACCCTTTCACGCTTATGGTGGACAAAATGATTCAGAAAAGGGGGTGGTGATGGACAGAGGTCCCAAGACAATAAAGCCCATAACAGCCAAAGGTGATGTACTAACCTTAAATCAATGCCAATGTGTGCCTTCATTGACCAAAATGAAAGGTTACCAGAACTCACGCAATCAGGGGTGGGGCGTGGCTCTCAGTGCCCGTATTATTTTCCCAAATCTACAGCTGTCATTGTGCCTCACAATAAGATGGAAACACCTGTAGTAATGTATTCTACCATTCTTAAGAATGTTCACCAGCACCATTTTGCCAAAGAAGGATTTCCTAAAGAAATACTGACAGAAAATGGGGTTCAATTTTTTTCAAAGGAAATATCCTATTTTCTTGGTCAATCTGGCATTGTTCACCACTGTGTCGCTCTTTATCACCCCCATGCCAATGGTTTTATTGAGCGTTTGAACCACATTTTGGTTGAGTGTGTTTAGTGGGCGGTATCTAACGAGGTGGAGGTAAAAGAAGCTGTTCAGAGCTTGTTGTGGGTGCATCGCACTACTCAGTGTGTGGTTGTGGGGAAGAGTCCTTTCGAATTGCTGCGAGGGAGAGTGATCACTTTTGGTATGTATCCTGCTTGGAGGAGGCGATGGGGTTTGTGTTCTAAAGTGTCCACTTCCTTGTCTGGTGCGGGAGATGGTATTGAAATTTGCAAACCTAGAGGCAGTGGTGAATGTAGTAAATCTTCTGTTTCTGTTACCTCCAAATATGACTTGGATAAGAAGGAATGGGATTCGAAAATCAAGGTGGGAGATTGGATGAAAATTAAGTTTCCTCACAATGTGCCTAAGGGTTTGTCCAAATTTGGTCCCCCTGTTCATGTGGATGGTATTTCTCGCTATGCAGTCAGAGTCAATGCTAAGAGTTGGTGGAATATCTCAAGGATTCACATAATTCCTGATCTTGTTTTACATCAAATGGGAGTGGAAGAGGGTTCTGAATGGTCTGTGGAAAAGTCTATCCAAGAAGTTTCTGGTTCTAATATCGTCAGGAGTCCTGTTCAATCTCCTTCTACGCGGAGAAGTAGTAGGAGAAGAGTTTCACCAAAACGCATGGATATGTAATCTATGTAAATGTTTTTCGTATATCCTATAATTTGTATTTGTTTAATGGTTATGTGAAAGTTATTTATGCTTCCCATTAAGATCTATCTGTTTTATTGCATTTAGCTTCTAACTGTTTTTAATGCTTCTTTTTATTGGTGTTTTTGCTTCTTTGTTTCCTTTTCCTTTATTTTTCTCTTTTTTTAATTTTTATATCTTGTGTGCAGTAAAGAAGGGAGATGTTGTAGTAATGTATTCTAACATTCTTAAGAATGTTCACCAGCACCTTGGTAATAGAATGTGTACACTTGAACTACCAGGGAATGTTACTCATTTCCCTGGAAGCTGTGGAGACGAACAGTAATTAAACTCAAGGTGAAACCCTCCTACATTGTCATTGTGGTCACTTCAACACCCCAAATTTAGTGTGTAAGAAGTTGTTTTGACATGAATAAAGCTCCTGTGTTTTTGCTTAGCTACTACTAGTGTACCCCTCATATTGGATTTAAGAAATCTTGCTGAAAAGACATTTTTTACCAAACAGTGGTTCATCCCTCTTAACTGGCATGCTCAGTTTTCACTTTGATAGGCATTTTGAAGTGTCATAGGAAATCTCCACTATTTCACTGTGTCAAAGCAACACAATTGGTATTCCTGGTTTGTTATGTAACGTAAATTAAGTTATCTAGGATGGCATCCACAGAGAATTTGGTAGTTATTGTGGGTTTGTTGGCCCATCTAATCATGCACTGTTCATTTGATGCTTCCACACCTCTCTTTAATCTATTGATTCATTTAATGTACACCTTGTTTTCTTGTCTTGATATTCATTTTATTCACTGTTTATTCTGTTATAAACTGTTTTGCGTTATCGAAATGAAATTCTTTCATGAACTGAAACATTTAAAGTCAAAATGAAATTCGCTTGTATTCATTCTTATGCTGATATAACAAGTTTGCATTTTTGATCACAAGGTAATTATAAAGCCCAATGCATTTCGGCACTTACTGAGTGCCTTCATCAGGGGAGAATCTAAAAAATAAAAAATAGAAGAAATACTGTGAATGTCTGTGTCTGTTATGCAACATGGGGGCTTGTGTGTACTGTTATTGACTCTTCATACCTGTTTCTGTAGCACTATTCATAATTGGTAGCCTCTTATATAGCACGAGTGCCGAAAATTATCTGTAAATGCAATTTTAGTATTAAATCTGTTTATTCAGAGCAAAGTGTCTACCAACTAGTGCGCAGAGGTGCACCGGCCACTCCATAACAATGCTTAGATGGAAAACATAATCGGCTCAGCGGACAGTCAGAATTATTAAACACAGCAAGCCGCCTACAACCCAGAAGGGCCGGCCGCGTCAAAAGGTAGTGCAACGTGTCGGGAGCTAAGAGTAGCTAAGTCTTCAATTCAATCCCCAAACAACCCCCCTAAACCGCCCCCCTGACCCAACCAAACTGCCCCCCTGAGGAAAAAGAAATTTTACATGGCCAATATGTCCCCTGCGTGTACCCCAACGTTTAGTGTACGTGCATGTCACCCATGCATTTTCCCTCTATGGCCTGCAATAATGATGCCTCTGCATTTACGTCCCACATTAGGATGCGAGTCACCAAGTCTCCCATAAAAGAAACGTTAATTTTGCACTGAGGCCCATGTGTTTGCATTGTGCACTTTTAATGTATCGCGAAAAACTCATTTCTCCATTTCGTGGCTCAGCCAGTCCCCGAATTGAGGTTTCATGCCTTCAGACACTCTGAGGGCTGCAGCTTCGTATCCCTGACCTCGCATACTTTTGGCTAAGCCGAGAGGGGCCCAGCCCGGGGTGCCAAGACAGTATTGTGCATAACAGTTATCTGCTTGCTCTACAGAATCACATTCCTGCCTGGTGAAGGAGGTAAACAGAACCCGTCTGCAGAGATAGGGCCTAGCATTTCTGTCCCCGTTTAAGTGATTTACAGAGCTCGCGTCCGTAGAAAGCTCAAGGCCCCCACGCAATGAACGAAGAAATAGATGCCCACACTGGCTCTTGGTGATGAGCGACCTTTGCTTCAGATAATACATACCCGGACTTAAGATATCAGATAATACCAGACATGCTGGTCGCCCTGACAATGAAGGCCTCCCTACCAGACCGAAAGTCAGCTCCCCCCAGTTACACGTCAGTTGCACGTCATGATCAAGTTGCGCACACAAGTAGGGCAAAGTTCCAGCTGGCCATGCAACCCCCCTCCATGCATCCACCCACCTATGACTCACCTATGACTCCTCAAGTGAACGCCCACATGTACGCCCACATGTACGCCCACATGTACGCCCACATGCTCTTATCTCTCTTTCTCTTGCTCTGCTTGGAGCGCTCCTCCCTATGTGCGAAATTGAATGTATAAATATTGTACTCTGTGAATAAAGTTTAGAAGACCCTTCCTGAACCTTCGTGGTGATGGAACCGATTCTCCCCTAACTCGAGTTATTGGAATAAAGCCCTTTTGAATCGGACACCACGGACTCTGCCTCTCATTTTATGCATGACCCTTTGTTTATTTATAGAAATTATGACAGGGTAATACTTTATTTACCACATAAATCTGGCGCCCGAACAGGAACAAATACTCTTCCCCACGCGCCGGAGATGTAGGTCCAGCCCTTGCCCCCTTCTACAGCCGTGACGGACTTCAAAGTGTACACGCCAGCGGGACTTCCCGCTTACTCCCTCAGGCCCACGGAGGAGACGGATTGCGACCAGGCATCCACACGAGGCGGTGAGGATCGCGGATCATCCCAACCAGAGCCCAACCCGTGAGAGAGCAAGGTCCGAGGTTTCCAGAGGTCCACCTGTTCCACGCATGCGCAGTATCAAGTATTGTGAATCTGTATAAATGTTCACTTTCAAGTGCTTAGCTCTTATGCAGGCTTGTGTCAGAGCGATGAGCTCTGCTACTTGAGCTGACAGTATGTCTATTCTTTGTGTCTCTATGACTTCAGTAGCAGTGGTCACGGCATATGCTGCCACTAATTCTCCCGCCCTCGTTCTCATGCATGATCCATCTACATAGAGTGTTAGGTCAGGGTCTGGGAGTGCAACATCTGTCAGGTCTTGTCTTGGTTTCGTCACTATATTCATTATTTCCACACAGTCATGTGGTGCGGTGTCTACTGTACTTGAGGGCAAAAGTGTAGCAGGATTTAGTATGTTACATCGTCTGACCTCTATGTGTGGTTGAAATAACGTCAGTTCATATCCTGTCAGTCTCCCTACGGTCAAGTGTTGTGTCTGTGTTCTGTTCAAGAAAACTTCCACTGCATGCGGTACCTGTACTGTCAGGGGGTGTCCTAGCACTATCGAGTCACTTTGTCTTATGGCTAGGGCTGTTGCCGCAACCGATTTCAGGCACGCAGGCAGAGCCTGGGCCACTGGGTCCAGTGTACTAGAAAAATAAGCACAAGGCTTGTGTTTTCCTGCTTGATCTTGTGTGAGGACAGATAATGCTGTTCCATCCCGTTCAGTTACGAAAAGCATAAAGGGTTTGCTGTAACTAGAAGTCGCTAAAACTGGCGCTTGACATAAGGCTCTTTTTAATTCCTCAAATGCCAAGGTGTGTTCTTGTGTCCAAGGGAGGACAGTCGAAGACGCTGCCTCCTGTGTTGTCAACTGTATGAGTGGTTTGGCTAGATAGGCATACTGGGGAATCCACTGTCTACAGTATGAAGTGAGGCCAATGAAGGCCCGCACTTCCTTTTGTGTCTTGGGCTGTGAAAGGTTAGAAATTAACTGACCAAGACAAGACCTGACAGATGTTGCACTCCCAGACCCTGACCTAACACTCTATGTAGATGGATCATGCATGAGAACGAGGGCGGGAGAATTAGTGGCAGCATATGCCGTGACCAATGCTACTGAAGTCATAGAGACACAAAGAATAGACATACTGTCAGCTCAAGCAGCAGAGCTCATCGCTCTGACACAAGCCTGCATAAGAGCTAAGCACTTGAAAGTGAACATTTATACAGATTCACAATATGCTTTTGGCGTACTTCATGATTTTGGAGTACTATGGAGAGAGAGAGGTTTCTTGACCTCTCATGGGGCCAAAATTCAGCACGGCCCTCTTATTCAGGCCCTGTTGGAAGCAATACATTTACCTGCAGCCATAGCTATCCTGAAATGCAAAGCACACACCAAAGCTACAGACACCATTTCCCAGGGTAATGACCTGGCAGACTGAACTGCTAAACTTACAGCCCAAACGCCAACAGACACGACAAAGACAGAGGTACCATTACTGACAAAAAATATGACAGTCAGGGATCCTTCTCAAGATGTACTCGACATACAGACACATGCCACTTCAGATGAAATAAAGAAATGGACTGAACAAGGAGGGGTCCAGACTGACCAAGGTTGGATGACTAAGGGCAAAGCAGCATGGTTTCTTCCTGATTCAATGGTACAAGTGATCATAAACACAGCACATAGTCCAGCACACTTGGGAGAGAAGGCAATGATGGACAGCTTACAGAATATCTGGTTTAACAAGCACCTGCGTGCAGCAGCGAAACAAAAAGTAAGAACATGCATGATCTGTTGTCAGTTCAATCCAGGTAAAGGCATCCCGGTGGAACAAGGCGGATTTCATCCTCCTGACCACCCTTTTGAGGTCCTCCAGATGGATTATATCCAAATGGACAGATGTAGAGGTTACAAGTATGTCCTGGTAGTTGTGTGTGCACTAACTAGATGGACAGAAGCGTATCCAGTCCCAGATTATACTGCTGTGACAACGGCCAGGCAATTGGTGCGCAAATTCTTTCCTAGATACGGATTGCCCTGTGTCGTTTACTCAGACAATGGTCAGCCTTTTTCTTCTGAATTAATGAAACAAGTGTCTCTTCTGTTAGGATATAACTGGAAGTTCCATTGTGTGCGACACCCTGAAGCAGCAGGCCTTGTAGAAAGGCATAATCAGACAATAAAGACAAAACTAGCAAAGATCTGTGCAGACAAAGGCGTGGATTGGATGGTAGCCTTGCCGGTTGCCCTCTTTTACATGTGTATGGTAGCCCATTCCAGAACAGGCCTATCACCATATGAAGTGGTTTTCGGTAGACCACCGAACATGTGGGGTACGCCTATGCCTAAGAAAATAACTGATGTTGACAGTAACATGCTTACAGATTACCTGGCTTCCTTGATGTCTGCACTACTCTCTTGTCGTTCACAGGTTGCCGCCGCCTTCCCTGACAACACCCAGGTCAAGGAGCACGCCATAGTCCCAGGAGACTATGTGCTCATCAGGAATTTTGATCGATCAAGCCCCCTTGAGCCGCGTTGGAAGGCGCCGAAGTTAGTGTTATTGACTACGAGGACAGCCATCAAAGTCGAAGGGAGAAAAGGGTGGCTTCACGCCCATCATTGTAAACGGTACTTTGGAGACTCTGGAACTTTGGTTTAGAAAAAAGACATTCCAGACTTTGAGCCCCCTTTTCTAGAAAAGACTCCACAGCAAGAGTACAGGTCCAAATTACGATCTAGAAAGCCAGTCTACGTTTGATCAATTAAGTCCACTAGGTGGTGAATCGGTTGAACAAGATTTCTGACATGCATAAGATCGCGGACAATAATAGTAAAAAGAGCAAAATGAAAGAAAAATACTGCAAGATATTACGTAGTAGATGTATAGTATCTCTGATTTTTCTGTCTCTTCTGTGCATCACTATAATCTGTGTCAGCTTAATACTACATGTTTTCTTTCCTCCTATTGCCTCACATATACACTCTTCCATTAATGACACCGTAGAGCATACATTTAGTGATCTGCCACCCCATGAACTGTCATATCGACTGGCCCAGCGCAACAATACTTTTATTCAGATGTTGCACCGTTCTCATCAGACCAGCAATGCGACAGATTGCTGGGTATGTGGCCGACTCCCACCTTATCAAAAGATGAAGGGAGTTCTGCCCCTCTTCCCTTTTCCGTTCTCCCACAATGGTTCGTGCGGAGCATGGTTTGCCTTAATGACATCAATCAACAAAAAGTACATAGTTTACCAGGGTGACTGGATATGGGGAAACTTGAATAAAGTAATGAATGAGGTATGTTTTCCAGACGAAGATGGACTCCCCCAAAGAAAGGGGACGATCTAGAAAATGAAGAGTACAAGCAAGGAAATGCTTCCCTCAGCTTTATAATGCTGAATGTTCAGCCCATGCAAAATACGGGTCCACCGTCTATTTCAGTCCTACCAGTAAAAGGTGATTTGTGCGTTAGAAAGAAAGGATCAGTACATATGGGACACAGCGAGTGTAATGCTGTAGTAGAGTTTAATGATAAAGGAAAGTCTTCCTTCAAAGCATCTCGCCATACCTATTTCATTTGTGGTCAGACAGCCTATGTACATCTGCCCTTAGACTGGGGTGAGACATGCTATATAGCGTTCCTGCTGCCACCCGTCTTTTTGGCCCCATCCAATTATCATCAAAATTCACGACTAGAGCATGTTAGACACAGGAGAGAGACCGATGCCTCAGGGATCGATCAGACTGAGACAGCCTGGGAGCAATATACAGATTTCAACAAAGGATTCTTTTTCTTCATAGGTCCCGTCCAAAACAGTAAACTCATACGCAGGTTAACAAGGACTCTGGAAGCAGTTGTGAATGAGACTGCAACTGCCCTGGGGAACTTAACCCAGGAGCAGTCTGCCATGCGACTGGTTGTTCTTCAGAACCGCCTTGTTCTTGACGTCATCCTGGCAGATAGGGGCGGGGCCTGTAGGGTGATCGGCTCCAGTTGCTGCGTTTTCATACCAAATAACGCGCCATCTGTGTACGCAGCAATAACAAGGATCCACAAGATTGCTCACGATATACATCAAGACCCAGGCACATGGACTTGGTCCAGTTGGCTCTGGGGTGTAATATCGGCATGGGGATGGAAAGTGTTGTCGTTCCTAGGAATGATACTGCTTATGATATTCGGCAGCTGTCTCTGTCTGCAGTGTGGCCCGGCCATTTGCGGCCTGTGTGCGACTGCCTGTGTTCCACATCCACATATACAAAGGATCAAAAATGAACAAATGATGCTGTATGAACAAATCGACGGTCTCATGAGAATAGATGTGAGCTGAAGGGTACAGTAGGGGACAAGGAGGGAATGAGGAAAAAGAAATTTTACATGGCCAATATGTCCCCTGCGTGTACCCCAACGTTTAATGTACGTGCATGTCACCCATGCATTTTCCCTCTATGGCCTGCAATAATGATGCCTCTGCATTTACGTCCCACATTAGGATGCCAGTCACCAAGTCTCCCATAAAAGAAACGTTAATTTTGCACTGAGGCCCATGTGTTTGCATTGTGCACTTTTAATCTATTGCGAAAGACCCATTTCTCCATTTCGTGGCTCAGCCAGTCCCGGAATTGAGGTTTCATGCCTCCAGACACACTGAGGGCTGCAGCTACGTATCCCTGACCTCGCATACTTTTGGCTAAGCCGAGAGGGGCCCAGCCAGGGGTGCCAAGACAGTATTGTGCATAACAGTTATCTGCTTGCTCTACAGAATCACATTCCTGCCTGGTGAAGGAGGTAAACAGAACCCGTCTGCAGAGGTAGGGCCTAGCCTTTCTGTCCCCGTTTAAGTCATTTACAGAGCTCGCGTCCGTAGAAAGCTCAAGGCCCCCACGCAATGAACGAAGAAATAGATGCCCACACTGACTCTTGGTGATGAGCGACCTTTGCTTCAGATAATACATCCCCGGAATTAAGATATCAGATAATACCATACGTGCTGGTCGCCCTGACACTGAAGGCCTCCCTACCAGACCGAAAGTCAGCTCCCCCCAGTTACACGTCAGTTGCACGTCATGATCAAGTTGCGCACACAAGTAGGGCAAAGTTCCAGCTGGCCATGAAACCCTCCTCCATGCATCCACCCACCTATGACTCACCTATGACTCCTCAAGTGAACGCCCACATGTACGCCCACATGTACGCCCACATGCTCTTATCTCTCTTTCTCTTGCTCTGCTTGGAGCGCTCCTCCCTATGTGCGAAATTGAATGTATAAATATTGTACTCTGTGAATAAAGTTTAGAAGACCCTTCCTGAACCTTTGTGGTGATGGAACCGATTCTCCCCTAACTCGAGTTATTGGAATAAAGCCCTTTTGAATCGGACACCACGGACTCTGCCTCTCATTTTATGCATGACCCTTTGTTTATTTATAGAAATTATGACAGGGTAATACTTTATTTACCACACCCCCCGGTCCCTCCCCCTCCCCCTTCTTGTCCGTCCAGTGATTCTCCCAAACCTCCCACCAGCCCCTTCCTCCGCAACGTATAGTTCTCAAATTTGTACATTCTGCGCTCTGCGCCGGCAAGGTTCCTTCTTACGCTCTGGTATCGGGGTGTCCGCTAAATGCAACAGTCTTAGGTATCGGGGACAACTCAGCTCCCTAAATTCCCCGGTGAGCAACAACAAGAATGGCCTCCAGATATCTGCAAACTCCTCGCCCCGTCCTGCCGCCGTCAGGGACAGCTTCTCCATCCCCAAAACTGTCCAAAGTCTGTGTAGCCAACCCAGATGCATGGGCGGCAGGGGATCTCTCCACCGTGCTACAATGTTCTGTACTGCGGCACCCAGCGCTATGGCAATCAACCTCCCCCTCATGGATTTTAAGGGGTACATTAGTGCGTTCGGCAGACCAAGGAGGACATAGGCCGGGAATCTAGGTAGCTGGGTGTCCAGATGCGCATCCACAAGATCTAATATGGTGTCCCAGTACTGCCTCAGCTTCGCGCAGTCCCAGAGTAGGTGTACGAGTGTTCCCTGTCCCCTACAGCCCCTCCAACATCGATCGCTGGTCTTGGGATCCCAGCGATGGAGGCGCGCTGGTGTATGGTACCAGTACATGGCCACTTTAGTCAGGGTTTCGGTGAGGCCAATGTGATAGGCCAAGTGCCTGGCCCTGTGGTAAATCCCTTCCCACTCCTTCCGCGTAAGTTGCCTCCCCAGGTCCTCCTCCCACCTGGCTTTCCCCGGATGGTATGTGTGTATATGAGTGAGGAGCAAGTGTTGGTACAGATCGGAAAGGAGCTTCTTCTCTGACTTGCGCGTGAGGAGCCACTTCTCATAGGGGGTAAGGAAGCGCTGCGCCCCTGGCCGGACGGAAGGCTGAAGAACCCAATGACGCACCTGTAGGTACTGGAGCCTGTCCCCCTCTTGGATCCCATAGTCCTCTTTCACTTTCTGGAAAGAGAGGACGCCTTCCAAATTGTACATATGTCCTACCTCTTTACAGGGAGTGGACCTCCACGCTCTATAGCGCTGTGTGTCAAGGCCTGGGGTAAAGTAGGGATTCCCGAAAATAGGCGTCAGCGGCGACGGAAACGAGGTGAGTTCACTCCGGACTGCCACTCGGTCCCAAACCTTCATTACTGTGCTTGTGACATTGGAAGCGTAGAGATTGGGGGGCCTATGGCATCGCGGTAGGAAGGGTACTCCCTGGAGCGGTCGGCCGGCTACCGCCTGGTCCTGGAAGAGCCAGTGTTTGCTAGACTCCAGCTGGTACCATTCGACCAGGGTGCGCAGCTGTGCCGCCTGAAAATACAGTGTGAGGCATACCCACACCGCCATGTGCCGGGGGGAGAGTTGCTATCCGCTGCTTGAAGCGGGGGCGGCGCCCGTTCCAGATAAAGCGTGTCAGGTCCGCTTGCGTCTTCTGGAGCCAGCCCGTCGGGGGGCGTAGGGGCAGGGTCTGGAAGATGTATAAAATTTGCAGCAGAAGGGTCATCTTAACCGCTGCGATACGTCCCAGCCAGGAGAGCGCAAGACGGTTCCATTTCCTCAGCGTCTCCGTTATGTGTGCGCCCAACCTGGTATAATTAGCCTCCGCCGTTCCCCGGACCGTCGGTGCCAGTAGAACCCCTAAGTAGGGGACTGTGGAGGCGGACCACTGCAGAGCGAACTCGGCTTTGGCATCTGCGAATACGTCGGGAGGCAGGGACACGTTCATAGCCACCGATTTCCCGACTTTTATTTTAAAGCCCGAGGCCTGCGCGAAGGAGTGTAATTCCACAAAGAGCGCTCGCAGCGACTGCATAGGGTCCATCAGGGAGAGCAGAATATTATCCGCATACAGGCTTATCTTGTGCGTATCGCCCCCAAAAGGGATGCCCTTGATACGCTGGTGATGTCTGACTCTCTGCGCCAGCGGCTCCATATAGAGCGCGAACAGGAGAGGGGAGAGTGGGCATCTCTGCCTGGTCCCTCTTCCTATCGAGAAGCGCGGGGAGGTGTGGCCATTGACCCGCACCGTTGCGGTGGGCTGACAGTAGCAATTGAAAATCCTATTCCGGGTAATTTCACCGAGGCCGAATCTGCGGAGCGTCTGTTCAAGGTAGGGCCAGTGCACCCTGTTGAATGCTTTTTCAGCATCTATCGCCAGGAGCATGCATCCCGGCCTCGTGCGGGAGCCTGCTTCAAGGAGGTGGAGGACTCGTCTGGTGTTGTCACTTGTCTGCCGCTGAGGGATGAAGCCCGCCTGGTCCGGTTCGACAAGCTGTTGCATATACGGCGCCAGGCGGCTTGCGAGAATACCTGTGTAGAGCTTTAGGTCTACATTCAGCAGCGATATTGGTCTATAAGATCCGCACTGAGTGGGGTCTTTACCGGCCTTGTGAATCACCGATATCGCTGCCTCTAGCAGGTCTGGGTGAATCGCTCCGGCCTGATCAAAGGTGTTGAAAAGGTCCCTCAGCAGGGGGGCCACCGGGTGGCAGAAGGTCTTGTAAAAGGCCGCCGTGAAACCATCCGGGCCCGTAGATTGCCCAAGTTTGAGACGGGAGATCGCGGAGATGACTTCCTCGAGACCAATGGGTCAGTCGAGGAACTGGGACTGTGCTTCCGTCAATGACGGGAGAAGTGCCCCGTGCAAGTATTCACCGCTACCTTCTGCATCTAGCCCGTCCGCTTCGTACAGTTCAGCGTAGAAGGACCCGAACAATGTCGCAATGGCAGTATCCTCTGTCAGTAAATCACCCCGTGCATTCTGGATGGCGTGGACAGGCCTCTGCTGCCGTTGTTCTCGCAGCTTACTGGCCAACAGCCTCCCGCAACGATCCCCTCCGGTATAGTAGGCATGCTTTAGACGTATAGCCGCGAATTTGACGACGTCTTGGTCGAGGGCCGCGAGCATCTTCCGTTCTACGCACAATTGGCGCCACGCCCTAGCCGCTCCGGTGCGTTGGTGTAGCTGCTCGAGTTCCCGTACGCGCTGTGTGAGTTCAGCCCTTTTCTGCGTGCGCTCCCTATTATTGGCCGTCGCTAGAGAAATAAACTCGCCCCTAAGGACTGCTTTTAGCGTGGCCCACTGTGTAGCTTTGGAGGTGTCACCATTGGCATTATGGACAAGGAATTGACTGATTGCTGCTTTGATCTTCTCCACCGCAGAAGGGCACCACAGCAGACCGTCGCGTAGGCGCCAGTGACGCTGCGGTATGGGGGTGTCGGGCACAAGGAAGGACACCGACACCAGCGAGTGATCGGAGAGTGAGGCTGGGTGTATCTCTACCTCGCGCACACGGGACACCAGCTGAGCAGAGCAAAGTAGGTAGTCCAGCCGCGCGTAGGACTTATGGGCCGCCGAGTAGTGTGTATATGCTGTGTCATGTGGGTGCATGTGTCTCCACAGGTCTGTGAGACCTAGATCCGCTAGCTGCGCATGGCCCTCCGCTGATAGCGCCCCTACCTGTCCCAATCTCTGGTTGGAGCGATCGGCGACATTGTGAAATACCAGATTCAGGTCCCCCCCCCAATAGCAGGTGTTGGCATGTGTTGGCTGTGGCAGTTTCAAGTGCAGAGTGGAGAAACCCTTCCTGTCCTTCATTAGGGGCATAAATGGACCCTGTGAGCAGTGTCTGACCCGCTACCTGAAAGCTAAGGAGCAGCAGTCTGCCTTTGACCTCCGCCTCCCTCTGCAGCACTCGCCCCTTGAAGGATCGTGCAACCAGTATAGCCACCCCAGCCACTTTCTTGGACGCGGAGGAGAAGTGTTGCACCGGGAAGGCGCGGGACTTAAGCCTGTGATGGTCCCTGGATAGCAAGTGTGTCTCCTGAAGGAGGCAGATGTCCGCCTCTGAGTGCTCTAACAGAGAGAGGATTGCCCTGCGCTTATTGGGGCTATTGAGACCCCTGACATTCAGGGACAGGATGGTTAGTGTAGGCATACTACTGGGTGCCGGGTGCCAGCTGTTACTCGCACAATGCGCATCTGAGGCTCGGGAGGTATAGGTGCTATGAAGTCTTCAGATTCGACGGACAAGAAGGTGCCCCCCCACCCCTGCCCTTCCCAACCCCCCAAAATAGAGACCCACCCTAACCCCAACCATCATGACCCACTCAGCCCAACCCGCCTGGGACCACCCATCCGCCTCCCCCACCCCCCCAACAGAATCAAAACTTGAAACCAATGAAAAGCAACCATTGTCCCGGTCCCGGTGATCATACCAGTCCGTGGAAGGTCTCTGCAGGGACGTGGCAGTGGCGGCCCCACTCCGGCCCCCCGACCCTCCTCCCATCAAGGCGATGTGTGATGCACGGCCCCCAGCTTACTGCTCAAGGCGGAATGGCGGTGTCCCTCTCCACTTCCTGGACCGCAGCTGCTTGTTCCTGGGCAGTAGTAGTGGGGTCTGGCCTCAGACGTGTCCCACGATTGCGCCGTCGGCGCACTCTCTGCCAGTCATCTCGATTGCGATGTGCCGCCCCACTTTGGGAGTCATGGGGCGGCCCCTCCTCCGAGTCCGAGGGGTTCCGCAGGTCGATGCCCAAGAGGGCGCAGGTGTCCCTGTGGGAGCGAAGTTGGTGCAGCTTCCCCTGCCATTTAAAGATGATCCTAAACGGGTGCCCCCAGGAGTACAGGACTTCCTTCTCGCGTAGAAAGGCCATCACGACTTTAAATTTGCGCCTCTTCTGCAGCGTGATAGCCGATAGGTCCTGGTATAGCGCCACTTGCACCCCTCGGAATTGTATCGGTTGCTTCCGTCGGGCCTCCTGGAGGATTCTCTCCTTCAACGGGAAGTCAGGGAGGTAAGCTAGGATGTCTGGTGGAGGGGCCGGAGCCCGTCTTGGCAGGCCCACCCTATGGGCCCGGTCTATACGAACAGGGAAGTCCGCCGCCTCTCCCAGAACCTCCCGGAAGAGGTCTTGCAGATAGCCTGTGACGCTATTCCCTTCCGCATTCTGTGGGACGTGCCTGACCCGTATATTATTTCTCCGGGAGCGGTTTTCTAAGTCTTCCGCATGCGCCTGCAGGCCCACTTGTTGTTCTTGGAGGCGGAGGACCTCCTGCTGCAGGTGTGCGAGCTCCTCGCTGCGAGTGTGGTTAGTCTCTTCCACCGCTGCCACCCTTTCCCCCAGGCCATCCAGATCACGTCGAAGTTCTCGCTGCTCTCCTGCAATGTCCTGCTTAAGAGCCTGGATGTCCTCCCTGAGAGTGTTGAAGAGTGACTCCAGAAACGTGCGGGTGATTGGGGCTTCACGCTCTTCCAGAGATTGCGACCCAGTATCAGCCGGCGTGGAGGGGGGTGTGTGAGTCTTCCCCCCTTTAGTAGTAGGTTTGTGAAGCATATCTGGGATTGTTCGATTTGTCCTGCGATTTGTGTTGGCCATGCCGCCACCAGGGCCCAGTTCTCGTCGCACTCCGGCTCAGGGGAGGTCTACGCCTCTAACCAGTGAAGTAGTGTGGCTCACTGGTTAGAGGCGGCAGACCCGAGAGCAGAGGACGGCCCGGGACCAGGGTTCGATTCCCGGCGCGGCAGGTTTCTGGACCAGGGTCAGCGGACTCGATAATTCTCTCGCCTCGGTGCCCACTCTGATCAGCGATCACACTCGGCAACTCTGGGCATTAGCTTGCCTCATCTTCACTAACGGCCCCACCAGACCGCCGGGGATGCCTGGTCTCACCCTGGAGATACCCATTAAGGGACCATCTCTCAGGGAAGCCAGGAAGGGTTTCGCAGCGGTCGAAGCGCCTTGGGACCCTACGGGTAAGTAGTGCGCTATAAAAATGCCAATACATTTACATTTACGCCGGCCTCCGGACGGCTGCCCGGACCGTCCACACCAGCCGCAGCCTCCGGCCGCCTCTCCCAACCTGCACCTCAATACTGCACCTCGTCCGCTTACGGCCCTCCTCCCTTCCGTGAGGGAGCGAGCCCCGTCCCGTCCAGCCCACCAGCTGGTTACTACACTTCTTGCCGGTGACTCCTGCTCCCCGTCTCCTAAGGCGAGGAACCCAGATCCCGCTCCAGTTAGGGCCTTCCTATAGTCCTGAACTCCCCAGTGCACAGCGTGGGGTCCCCGTTCTGCAGCACCTTTGGGGGTCAATCCGCCTCGCTGGCTTTCTTAGTTCCGGCCTCCTCTCACCACGTTACTCCTCTCTCGCTAGTCCAGACGTGCAGGCCCCAGTTCGCCCCCTGGCACTCCGTGCCGTGTCCTGCCGCGGTCTTTGGGGCCCCTTGTACAGCGGGCAGTCCCCACACCCGCCGCGAAGCTCCTGGCCTGCCCCCGGGCCTTCTACAAAGCGCTCCGCCACTGACTGCTCCCCCAGTCACTCCCCTGTGGATCGCAGTCTCACCTCCCTGGTGGCCGAAGGTCAGCCCTCGTGTAGAGGCCCCGTAGATTGTGGGGGTCGCCTCCTCTTCTCCCAGGGTCCGCTTGGGCGTCGCTGTGCCCCGCAGTGCCTCCTCAGCCTCTCTGCCCCTCCGGTTCTACTAGGCCCGAAGCCGGGGCCTCAATTTGTGCACCTGCCAGCCAGGGGGCCGGTCGGCCGCTCTCCTCACCCGACCGCCGCCCTCACTCTGTGCAGCTGCCGGGTCCTCTCCAAAGTCCGCTCCCCTCCGCTCACCTCTGCAAGGGGCTGGCCGGCCGGCTCTTCCTCCGCGTCTCCGGCGCCCCGCCTGTCGGGCTGCTGCAGGGCCGACCAAGCCCAGGGCCGGGGGCCTGTAATTAGCGGTCCGCTCACCGGGAGCCCACCAGCCACCGTGCTCCGCCGTTCCGCGGGCCTCTCCTCTTCTCCGGTCCTCAGCCGGGCCAGCCGCCCCCTCACTCCTTGCTTTTGCGGCGGACCTCGAGGCTGCCTTCCGCTGCCGACGACGCTGGTCTCTCCCGAGGCCCTCAGCAATGGCGGCCGTCTCACGCTCCGGGCCGGAGCCTTCTCTCCGTTCTCCCGCTGTAATCCGCCGCCATGGGTCTCTCACTCCGGCCGCGGTCACCTCTCCGTGCTGCTGGGCAGTACTCGCCCAAGTGGGTGGCCGCCGCTATTAGTAAAGGGCGATTCCGGGATTCGGGCCGGGGAGCCGAGGCAAGCCACGTCCGCCTAGCTCGCCATCTTGGCCACGCACCCCGTAAATGCAATTTTAAAGAGCACCATTATAGCTATCACTCTCCATGACAAGTTACAAGCTGAGTATGTCTGCATTATCGTAAAAACGTGTCATTTGCCTACCTTATTCGAATGTCAAGTTTTAAGACACTGCAAAGAATAAGATATGTGTCTTTTAGAACCACGTACGTGATTTAAAAAAGCATAATTTCGTAACTGTATTTGTGAATTTTAACTCTTCGCATACCTGTGTAATGTGAGTCGTCTCGCTGTCCTGAAAAAGATACCGAAAACAAAGTGTGTCAAAAAATGCTGCCCACTCTAAACATTACAACGCCGCCTAAATGCGAAAAAATTCGGTTCATACCTCGTAATCTTGAAGTATTGTTTCAAAGAGTAAACTCCATCCCGTCCCGACCGACGGCGATGTGTAATCTGCACTCCCGCGCTCGCATTTTTAAACTCTCAATGTTTGTGTTTATCAACAATAAACAACGGACTGGGTCTGCATGGTCACTTTGATTAGATGGGCCAACAAACCCACAATAACTACCATTAAGCCAAGGAGTGACTAACCTTATTAATCATTGCACCAGTGGATTAACACAGATACATTGAGTACAACGGAGTGCTCCACACAAACCCAATTAATCAGTATTATCCACAGAGAGTTTGCCATTCGTCTCGTCTGCAATTGTAGAGTCTAGAAACAGTGTGAGTCACTGAAGGAATATGCCTGCAATAGAAGAGGAATATGGGCACTCTTAAATTGTGCTAAATCCTCAAGCCTGGATATATGCCCAATGTTCTGGGATTAAAATAAAATAACCTGTCTGCTGAGAGTTGTAACTAGTGAGCCACATGGACCATCTGAGGGCAATCTGAAATTGCTTGTGCCCAAAGCCCACAACTGCTGCCCATGGGTGAAGGGGCGTCAGGCTGACATCAGTGCCTAGGACTCTCTAGAGTAAAAGCACTGGAAAACAAACCCGAGAAATCATGTGATCCTGCTGTGACATGCAAGATTTCTTCTAATAAATGCAGGTGTTCCAAACCACGCTGTGTCTGCGGTTTTGTTTAATGGGCTCTGGAAGAAGGATTTGCATCCGAAACGTGTCAGCCCATGAAGCCAGAACTGTTTGTTTTATGAGAGGGTTCCCGTTGCTGACCTCGCTGCATGAGATACTTGATGGTGTGGGCACTCTAACGTGGGGCAACTTGTGTGTTGGATTTACAGCGGCTTGGCCCAAGCCGTGAGGGAGCCCTGCCGTGCTTTTGCAGACCTGCGTGTTGGGAACCCCCGACAGGCATCAAGGACCGTCACACTTGCCAGCGAGTGTTCATCATATTGCACACAGACACCTAGCCTCAAGCAGACAGTGACTCACTTGAGTTTTATAAATACTTACCTTCATCGAACACAGCACCCACTGGGGTTGTAACTTAGGTACGGACTGCCAAGACCAGAATACTTTGCGGTAACAAACCCGAGAAATCATGTGATCCTGCTGTGACGTGCAAGATTTCTTCTAATAAATGGCAGGTGTTCCGAACCACGCTGTGTCTGCGGTTTTGTTTAACGGGCTCTGGAAGAAGGTTTTGCATCCGAAACGCCTCAGCTCATGAAGCCAGAACTGTTTGTTTTATGAGAGGTTGCCCGGTGCTGACCTCGCTGCATGAGATATGTGATGGTGTGGGCACTCTAACGTGGGGCAACTTGTGTGTTGGATTTACAGCGGCTTGGCCCACGCCGCGAGGGAGCCCTGCCGTGCATTTGCGGACTTGCGTTTTGGGAACCCCCGACAGGCATCAAGGACCGTCACGTTTGCCAGCCAGTGTTCATCATATTGCACACGGACACCTAGCCTCAAGCAGACAGTGACTCACTTGAGTTTTATAAATACTTACCTTCATCGAACACAGCACCCACTGGGGTTGTAACTTAGGTACAGACTGCCAAGACCAGAATACTTTGCAGTAACAAACTCGAGAAATCATGTGATCCTGCTGTGACGTGCAAGGTTTTTTCTAATAAATCGCAGGTGTTCCGAACCACGCTGTGTCTGCGGTTTTGTTTAACGGGCTCTGAAAGAAGAATTTGCATCCGAAACGCGTCAGCCCATGAAGCCAGAACTGTTTGTTTTATGAGAGGGTGCCCGTTGCTGACTTCGCTGCATGAGATACATGATGGTGTGGGCACTCTAACGTGGGGCAAATTGTGTGTTGTATATATATATATATATATATATATCTATATATATATATATATATATATATATAGATATATATATATATATATATATATATAGATATAGATATATATATATAGATAGATAGATATAGAAGCAGTCCTGGTCCCGTTCAGTGATGGCGGAACCTAGAGGTCAAGACCTCAAAAGCCAAACGCCCAGCAAGCAGAAATAGCCTCGAAAGAATCAGGAATCCAGAAATGGATGACAGGGAAGACGATTTATTAAATAAAGTTGACGCGTTTCGCTCTACACGAGAGCTTGTTCACACCACACAATCACTGCATGAGATACGTGATGGTGTGGGCACTCTAACGTGGGGCAAATTGTGTGTTGGATATATATATATATATATATATATATATATATATATATATATATATATATATAACCTACTGGCGGACGCCAGTAGGTATATATATAGTTAGGATTTTTTTCCTATGGGATTTCTTAAAATTCTATGTCGAATAAATTTGGCGTTTGTGGACGGAATTGGCTGCAATTTTCAGGAAAATGGCACATTTTGTTTCTGAGCCGCCCCTGAAAATTTGGGGGGGGGTTCGTCAAGGGGGGGGCCGAGAAAAAAGGGGGGTCCCAAACGCGTTTTTCCCATTCATTTTTCCATAGTGCGGTTGGAATCAATTTTAGCTCGAACGGCTGAATGGATTTACACGAAACTTGGCAAAATTGTAGATATGGTTTGCCCGACGTGCCTTTGCTATGTCTTAATATATGTGCTCCAGTGGATTTTGAGAAATTAACGATTTAAAAAACAGATATATCTGTGACAGCGCTCCGATTAGCGCCCCGGTTCGCGTACCTGACGCGTAACGGAACTTCGCGAAGTGAAGCTGATTGGCTCTCCGGTGTCTGTCAACATTCTAAACAGTCCGGACCGGCCGCCATCTTGTCTCTCGGTAGGATCGAGAGACAAGAGAAAAACGAAGGGGGAAATTAATGAAAGGGGGCACGGTAGACCTCTCCTGACCCCCTAGGAATGATGTGGGGGCTATTAAATTTGAGATGTCATCAGTGATGTCATCAGTGATGTCACTGACCATGTCATGAATGATGTAATATGTGACATCATCAGCAGTGGATTGCGGGTGCGCGATATATAGTTAGTGTAACTAACTATATATGCGAATTTCAATGGTTTTGTGTGAGTAAAATAAGGTTTTGTAAATGCTAATCCCTAACTATATATGGTTTATAACCTATGGTTTTTTCAGTGAATATATATATATATTCACTGAAAAAACCATAGGTTTCACACAAGTTATAGTTAGCTGGCAAGTTTACTGACATAAAACCATTGAAATTCCCACGTTATAGTTAGTTGGACTCACTATAACTTGCGCGCCTGCAATGCACTGCTGATGACGTCACATATTACATCACTCATGACATGGTCAGTGACATCACTCATGACATCACTGATGACACCATCCAGTGAATGTGTGTCTTTCTGAAAAATAAATATGTTTTATATATGTATATGTAAAGGTTGATGGAAGAATAAATGTTTAAATAAGTGTCTTAATGGATGTTTTTTAAAAAAAATGTGATTGGTTAACTGGCTTATTAAGTGTATCTTAGTGAATACATATATTAGCGAGTATTGTTTAAATATTTAAATGTTTGTATCAGTGTTTCACTTTGTGTATAAGTGGCTGCATGGGTTGGCGAGTAGCTACATGTGTGTGTATATTGGTTATTAGATGTTTTTTTTAGTATCAGTATGAGTGCCTGTATGGTTTGATGGGATGTTACTTAGCACATAGATACCTCAATGACTGACTCACTGTTTGTATGTGTTTTGAAGACAGCATATGTGCAGGACTGTATGGGTGGATGAGTGTGTATATGTGTGTGTTAGTGAGTGAATGACTGTCTCACTAGTGTCTTTATCAGTAACTACATATGTTTTAATCTAGTATATGTGAGTATTGATGTATATAAGTGAGTATATGTGAGAGTGAGAGATTGAAAGAGTTCTTTTTTAAATAAGTATGTGTTTCTATAAGTGATTGTTTAAGAGAGTAAGTATGTGTAAGTTTCCTTAGAAGTAAGGTGGTAGTGTGTGTATAGCTGTATATGCAAATAAATGGATGTTCAATAGTTTATTTGCATGTGTGATTATGTTTGTGAGTAACTTTTGGATGACTGTCGGTGTGTAACAGGATGTATAGGTGTTTCACTACATATGATGAGTGAATATATGTATGATTGACTATATAGAACTGTTGGTGAATGAGTGGATGTGTATATAGATGGTGGTATTACTGAATTGGTTGTTGTAACTGGTATGGGTATCTCTATTTTTTTGAAAATTTTTGTTTCTATTTTTGAATATGTGTTTCAAGGGTTACATTACACTGAAAGGAGGTCTGTCACTCTGTCACAAGGATGGTGTCATACAGTGATGTCATGAGTGATGTCACTGATCATGTCATTAGTGATGTAATATGTGACGTCATCAGCAGTGCATTGCAGGCGCGCAGTTATAGTGAGTCCAACTAACTATAACGTGGGAATTTCAATGGTTTTATGTCACTTTCCAGCTAACTATAACTGGTGTGAAACCTATGTTTTTTTTAGTGAATTTCATAGGTTTTTTAAATGCTAATTCCTAACTATATAAGGCCTGAAACCTATGGTTTTTTTCAGTGAATTTCAAAGTTTTTTTTAATGCTAATTCCTAACTATATAAGACCTGAAAGCCCACCAGGAATCTCCAGTATGCGCCAGGGGACTGCATTGCAGAGAGGTGTAATGAAGCCATGCCCTTTTTTACACCTCTCTGCAACGCAGCCCCCGTGCATGTTTGAAGAGGGGGAACTAATTCCCCTTACATACTGGGGGCTCCTGGGGGCCAACTAGCCCACCTGGAACCTCCAGTATGCCCCAGGGGGCTGCATTGCACAGAGGTGTAATGAGGCTGTGCCCCTTTTTACACCTCTCTGCAACGCAGCCCCCTGCTGCGTTTGCAGAGGGGGAACTAATTCCCCTTGCATACTGGGGGTCCCTGGGGGACAACTAGCCCACCTGGAACCACCAGTATGCACCAGGGGGCTGCATTGCAGAGAGGTGTAATGAGGCCACACCCTTTTTTACACCTCTCTGCAACGCAGCCCCCGTGCATGTTTGAAGAGGGGGAACTAATTCCCCTTGCATACTAGGGGTCCCTGGGGGCCAACTAGCCCACCTGGAACCACCAGTATGCGCCAGGGGGCTGCATTGTACAGAGGTGTAATGAGGCTATGCCCCTTTTTACACCTCTCTGCAACGCAGGCCACTGGCACGTTTGCAGAGGGGGTGACTAATTCCCCTTGCATACTGGGGGTCCCTGGGTCATATCTGCCCAAACACTAATATTCCGAACGATTGAAAATGACTTTTCTTAAGAAACATTTGGATTTGGATTATCATGTCCTATACTTTGGAATTTTTGAAAGACTGACTTTTAGGATGCTATAAATTACTCAAGTCTGCCCGAATTGTGTGGGTAAAATTGATACCTTGTCACTTTGAATAAGAATGCACTTACGTTTCATCTAACATTTGGAAGAAATATCTAGTTATATGACAACAGGATACCAACATAACTTGAAGGAAATAAGAACGCCCTGAAGAAGTTCTGTTGTAAAGAACTAAATGTTTCGGCTGGCTGTGGTACATAAACTTAAGGAAAATAAAAGCATTTGAATATACACCAAGATTCAGCGCTTCAATAAGGACTCTAAGTGATATGATTTGATTGGACTTATTGTGCAAGTGGTGCTGTGCCAAACTTTGGAATATTCTCCACTACTCTCTACTACTTACTCTCACCAACTCCACTACTCTCAAATACTCACTCTCTACTACTCATCTCTACTTCTCTACTACTCTCTCTCTACTACTCACTCCCTACTACTCACTATCTACTACTCTCTACTACTCACTCTCTACTACTCTCTCTCTACTACTCACTCTTTACTTCTCACTCTCTACTACTCTCCACTACTCACTCTCTACTAATCTCTCTCTACTACTCACTCTCTACTACTCACTCTACTACTCACTATCTACTACTCTCTACTACTCACTCTCTACTACTGTCTCTCTACTAGTCTCTACTACTCACTCTACTACTCACTCTCTACTACTCTCTACTATTCTCTCTCTCTGCTACTTACTCTATACTATTCTCTACTATTCACTCTCTACTACTCTCTACTACTCACTCTTTACTACTCTCTACTACTCACTCTCTACTGCTCTCTACTACTCACTCTACTACTTACTCTCTACTAACCTCTACTACTCACTCTCTACTACTCACTCTCTACTACTCTCTATTACTTGCTCTACTATTTACTCTACTACTCTCTACTACTCACTCTCTGCCACTCACTCTACTGCTCTTTACTACTCTCTACTACTCACTCTCTACTCTCTATTACTCACTCTCTACTCTCTACCTCTCTACCTCGCTCTACTTCTCTCTCTACTAGTCTCTACCTCTCTACTGCTTCCTCTCAACCTCTACCTCTCTACCACTACACCTCTACCTCTCTACCTCTCTCTACACGCACACATATACACATATATATGCATATGCATTTATATATATGTATGTGTATGTATATATATATACATAGATATATAAACATATATAATCTGTATATCTATATAAATACAAACATAAATGCAGGCATACATATACATATATGCATACAGATGCATGTTATTTACATGAAAGTTTAAAAAACACTAATAAAAGCAAAGCTAAGAAGCCACCTCATTACAAACAGAATGGCTTTAACTTAAACGAGGGCGAGAGCTAGTGCATTTTCAATGCTTGTTTACTTTGGTTCCATCAAGAAGGCATTCAGATGTGTCACACATTTGCCATAAATTCTGAATGTTGGCACTATAGTTGCTCATTAGATCACTGTAGTAAAGCTACTGCTCACCAGGGAAGTCTGCTGCTGGTATTCAAAGTGCATGTTTCAGTCTGCATGTCAGAATTTTTTAATGAAATAGAAGAGGATTTGAGAAGTCACTCAAAACGATACCTAATTTTTCTTTCTGAAGCACTAATCATACTTTCTATGGCAAAATGAACCCCCTCATTTTGTTCCTTTTTAAATTAAATGTTTTCAGACTTACCACTTCATTCCAATCAAGATGGCTTCTGGTGTGCCATACTTTTGTCATAAGTAAGACTGTTAGCGCTCTAGTTGTTCTTTAGAACACTCTGGGACATTCTGTCATTGGGCTAAACTTGGGCTACATCTGGATGATATTTGGGTTACATTTGTTTTTTTTGTCTCTGGTGGCCATCTATGTGCTACATTGGGCTACATTTGGGCTCTAACATATATATAGCCCAATGTAGCCCAATATATATTTTTTTCAAAGTTAATTTTCATAAAAACCACTGGAGCACATATCTTGAGACATAGCAAAGGCACATCGGGCTACCAGTCCCTACAATTTTGCCAAGTTTGGTGCAAATCCATTCAGCCATCCGGGCTAAAAGTGAGTTTGACCGCCCTATGGAAATGAACATGGGCAAAACACGTTTTGGGACCCCCCTTTTATCTCGGCCCCCGCTTGACGAATCCCCCCCAAACTTTCAGGGAAGGACCGGAGCTCTGTGAGGCAAATTTGAGGAAATTTTCAGGCAGATTCGTCCACCGACGCCAAAGTTATTCACAATAGAATTTTGAGATTTTGCGACCACCAGTAGGTTATATATATATATATATATATATATATATATATATATATATATATATGTATATATATATATATATATAAATCCAGCGTCAAGTTTCCATCGAACAGCGTCAGCCATCTCGATTAGTGCAGATTCCGTGCTATATCCTCGTCTAAAGCTGTGTTGAGAGTTGTGGAATGACCCATGAGCTTCCAAGAAGTTTGCCAGCTGCTGTTGTACTAGTTTTTCCAGTACCTTGGCTGGAGCTGGTAACAGGGAAATAGGCCTGTAATTGGCTGGCTCGTTGGGGTCAGCGTTAGCCTTTTTCAAGATGGGGACAATACATGCGTGTTTCCACGAGTCTGGGAAAATGCCAGTACTCAATGAGTCATTCCAGATACTATTCAGAACTGGATTAAGAATTGGGGCCAGGGCTTTATATTGTTTTGCCGGCCAGGGGTCAGTTGGCGTGCAGGATCTACACTTTGATAGTTCTGCCAAAGAACGATCGAGGGAGATCTCTTCAAAATCCGAAAAGATCTGGGAAGGTTTGGGGCAGGGATTTGAGTGTACTGAAGGGTTATCAGTGAGGTCGGTGCCGTTTTTGCAGGGAAACGAATCATAAATGGTGGAATTTTTTCCTCAAAAAAATCTGATAACCGATTACAGAGGGATTGTGATACCGTGGGCTGTTGTTGGAGGGCCAGGGGGTTTGTGAAAGATCTTACAGTATTTCTCTCGCAGAACCTTGTGCTCTGTTAATTTTTTCCTCTAGGTACTGTATTTTATGACCAATAATATTTTTCCTATAGTTTTTAAGAGCTGATTTATATTTTAGTTTACTATCTGGAGAGTATGATTGTCTCCAACGTCTCTCCAGGAGTTTACAGGCAGACTTACACTTTCGGAGTTCATCTGAATACCAGGGTGAGGAGGGGGCAGAACAGAATGTTTTGATAGGCCTAATAGGAGCAATAGAATCTATAGCAGAGGAGATCCAGCCGTTAAAATTATTCAACCTGGAATCTAAGTCGATGGCCTCCCTGGGGGTGGTTGAGGCCAGTTGCACTCCTAGGCTATCTGAGGAAATCTTGCTCCAGTTACGACTGAGAGTTTTAGCTGATACTTGTGGTCTTACTAGATGGGGTAGAGAAATGGAAAATGGAATAAAAAAGTGGTCGGACCAGATCACAGGGTAGGGATCACCAGTTGTAAGGTCTGCAAGGTTGGAGCATATGAGGTCAAGAGTATGACCCGCTTTGTGGGTAGGACAGGAGATAAAAAGGGTTAGTCCGCCATCTGAAAGTGTGGTGAGGAAATTAGTACTTGTGGGGTCGGAGACGTCCTCCACATGAAGATTGAGATCTCCGAGTAGAGTGAAGTTGGCATAGCGAGAGATAGCCTGGAGGACGTAATCCAAGAAATCCGGAAGGAAAGAAACCTTTGACTTAGGGGGCGGTATACTAATAAACCTGTAAGGGTGGTTTTGGCTGCAAGATGGATACAAAAAGGGAGTGCTTCAATGGATTCTATTTGATTATAGGAAAAAGAGGAGATGGTCCATAAAGATCTAAAAAAATTAGCGATACCTCCGCCGTGGTTGGGGCTTTGTCTGTTAGCGCAAAGAATGTGATACTCAGGGGGAATGGCATGGGACAGAGCGGGGTTAGTTTCATCTCCTAACCATGTCTCCGTGAGAAAGAGGATATCCCATTTGTTATCTGAAAGGGATTGAGCTATATCCAACGAATGTTTAACAAGAGAGCGGCAGTTAATGAGGCCTGCTTTGATGGTAATGTTTTTACTAGAGGTTGGAGCCCGTTTAGTGTTACTTTGAAGAGGACAATGAATCACAGAGGTGCTTTCTGCCTGGTCGGATTTACAGGGCATGCATGGGAAGGTGCGGGTTGTAAGGTCAGACGGGATAGCATGAAGGAAACCACAATGCTGTTGCCTTAATTTAAGTAAAGTTATTTTATCATACCTAAATGAGGAATGTATAACAGGCTTGGCATAGTGATTAGCCACGGCCATATCCTGGTCGCGGATGGGCGCAGACGGGCAGGACTCTGGCACGACTCCGGCGCAGATTCGACGCGTCCGCTGTACGCGTCTGCTGCGCGGAGACATGCCATTTCCTTTTTATGCTGTCCGCTAGGGTGCGTGGTGATGCTTCCCCAAGCAAAGATGGCCGCTATTGAAATCGGCCCGCCCGGGATACCGCTGTCTCAGCCCTGAGTCGGCTGATGCTGGTCCGGGTCACCAAGGGACATGAGAGTGAGTCGAAGGATACCACGCTTCGTAGTCAAGCTGTGGGCTAGATGGAACAATTGTGACACCGCTTTCCAATCAAGCGAGTGAACAATAAAATAAACGGTACGATTTTAAAAAGGTGCAAAGTTTTAGGCAAGATTTGTGCAATGTATTAAAATACCAATAAGGCAATTAAAATAAGGCAAAAATAACACAACCTCCCGGCTTCCGCCTCAGGAGGGAATCACACACACGCTAGAATGAGCGCCGGGATCTGGGAGCCCTTTTATGCTGTCCGCTAGGGTGCGTGGTGACGCTTCCCCAAGCAAAGATGGCTGCTATTAAATTCGACCCGCCGGGACACCGCTGTCTCAGCCCTGAGTCGGCTGATACTGGTCCGGATCACCAAGTCAAGCTGTGGGCTAGATGGAACAATTGTGACACCGCTTTCCAATCAAGCGAGTGGACAATGAAATAAACGGAATGTTTGTTGGAATTAATAACAGCTGCTGCCCAGCCGTGAAGGAGAGCCCAATGCTTGGGGCGGGTCCGTGCAGGCTTTCAACTGTTGTCTGCAGTCACGGAATGAAGACCTGCAGCGCCAATGCAGGATGGTGCTGTTAGAGGGCACAAACTTCACTGGAAAGTGGGGCAGATAGCACCATTTGTGGCACTTCTCTCCAATTCAACTACAGTTTAAATTTGAAGATATTGGAAGCTGTCCCACAAGGGGAAGAGTATTGACGCACTGCAAGGTCCAGAAGGCTTTGAGAGATGCCACGCCCACTGGGGGCAGGTGTTGGGAATGTTTATTTCAACAAAGGGTAGAGCGATATGCTCTTTGTATGGAATTCCTCTGGGAAGTTTACTGACAGGGATCAGATTACTGAAGGCTAGCTAGTAAGAATTTGAGCAGGCTAGTGTGAAGAGAATGTCTGCAGCCCAAGTGGCAAGGTATGTTATAAAGAAAACCTGTAGCCTGACCTACGGATTTATAACAGGGCCTGATAGGTAGAACAAGGATTTTGTGCATGATCCTCAAACACAAAAGAGGGTCAAAGTAATTCTGTAAATGTGTAGGCTAAGAGATAGATTGAAATTACAAATACATTTAAAAAAACTCAAAGGTTGCAGGCTGTGGCTGCAGGTATGTATACTGGGTCATCTTCCATGGGCCCCAAGATGTCAGACCACAGTAAAGGGGTGCCACCTAAAACCAAGCCCACTGTTTTGTCACTTTTAATTGTTTCAACTATTCATTCCAACTCACTGTCCATATCCAGAAATATAATAGGAGAAGAAATCAAAAGTGTGAATCTGAGTAGGAGAAATGAAATGTTATCATGGGTGGGATTGATAGAGGCTCACTGAGACAAACTACTAGAAAGAAGGAGAAGAGATGGGGAGAAATGGGAAATCAGCTTGGTGCTATGCTGCAGGTCAGCGTCCGGACGTGCCTCAGCCCTGGGTGTCACTCCCACTGTTGCAATTGTGTGGTGTGGTGTGGGAGACATTGTTTTTGAGGTAGAGAGATCAAAAAGAATCAGGATGGTAGAATCTCCCTTCTCTTTCGCTATCCTTAGATCGTTAAGCCAGGGGATTTACAGGGATTTTGTACTGTGCTGTAAGGAAAAGGGTCAACAACCCTTTTATTTCCCCCAAAAATGTATTAATCTGGTATTAACCACATGTTCAATGATTTTGGAAGCAAAGAGGAGGAAAGACCTGGGCAGCATAACGATTACTGATTAGCATTAGTTCTTTTCAGTGGGGATATATCATCACAGCTTTTTTAATCCCTCCTAGACTACATTCGCTAAGAACAGAGAAGGATAAAAGATGCATGTAAGGGTAGATGGACTTATATCAGTGGCCATATTGATAAACTTCATAGGAGAAGAGGTCAGAAGAAGACCCTGAGGTCTTAGAGTTGATCATACTGGAAGTGAAATTGTGATGTGATTCGTAAAACATGATATTGGAGTGAAAAATGGAAAAGAATGGGATTATTAAAGTGTCCTGTCACAAGGATAGTGACAGGCGAAAGATCTTTGATTTGTCTGTGTCACAAAGTGGAAGAGATCCAACTATTTCAGAACAAAACTTTTAGCTGCAGCTGTATTGGACAAGCAAGCTTTGGGCACCTTTCAGTACCTCATTCACCTCACAGATGCTTTGCTTGTATGGCACATTTTATTTATGGCCCTGACTTACAATAAACAGACAAACCCAGAAAGTGCTACAGAGTCACACCAATGGAAGAAATGTGCTCTACATATACCAATAAAATAACATTCTGTATATCCGAACAATTCTAAATGCAGCTGTTAGGATGATTACCAGAGTCAAGAAATGCGACCACATCTCACCCTCTCTGAGAGAACAAAAGTGGCTTCCGATTGAAGCGCATTCCAACCTCAGAACTGCATGTCTCACCCACAAAGTCCTTCACGCCGGCAAACTAGCTTACCCTGCGTACAAACTCAAAAAGGCAGGCCAGATGAGAAATCTTAGGAGTGCAAACACACTACTTCTTATTCCGCCCAAGACCAAACAAAAACCCTTGGCACGCTCCTTATCAGGAAATGCTCCTAAAATCTGGAACTCCATCCCAGTCCATATACGAACTGACCCTTTCTTCATAAATTTCAAAAGACAGCTCAAGGATCTCTTCCTCAACTGACACCTCAACCAACTGGATAACAACCACCCGGCGCGACAGAGTGCCTCTGCTACAGGAATCTTGTGCAGATGATAAACAATCGACCAAAGCAAGAGGATTTCTACACCACCTATCTTTTGCTCTCCTTCTATGCTCCCCTCCAGGCCTTAACCTGATTCGACACAAAATAATATTTGTCCGGTATTGTAGTGACGAGGTTAACCGGACAGCCCGAGCCTGCTTGTACTTCATTGGTTTCATGTATTGGGAGTTCCTGCTTCTGTAACTGCTTGTGTGATCTTGAACACCTTCACACCTGACGGCTCAACCTGAATTTACTCCATTTACTATTTCCTATCAATATGACAACTTGTAAGAGTACTTTACTCCCACCAATTAATTTAAAGACTATTCTCCACCTCAGAGTGTGTCAGCAGTGCTATGTCAATGTCTATTGTTGTTATTTTTGGAGCCAACAAGTTTAGCAACTATGGTGTTTTCAAAGCTGTACAGTCATCTTTTAGTGGGCATTGGAAGAGAGATTGCTGCGCAAAGTGTCTTAATACCATTTGGTTTGTCTTCGACAACGTTTGCTCTAAGGAACAAGGTTCTTTTCAGTTTGGTAGGTTCTCATACTGTATACTATCTGCCCTTTTTGCAGGTGTTTGCGCTGTTGGGAATGCACAATATTGTTACAGTACTGGCGGCCGGAGCACGACAGTTGGTGAGCCAACCTGCGTGCGTCACTGTTGTGTGCTGTCATCTTTGGTTTCCTGGCTTCACGCAAGCTTCAAGACTGGGGCGGCGGGCAACTCTCTCCAGTTCTGCAATGCTGAGGAAGGCACAAGACACTCTCTGCGATTTTCTCACTTTCATGGAGCCAATATGAAATCCTCCGAGTTACGCTGTTTCCTGTTTTCCAGTAACCAGCACGTCATGGTGAGCCACAGAGGTTTATGGCATGTGCTGGTAAGCCAGACTCATTCTATCCCCTCCTCGTTGCCAAAAATCTGTAGTGACGAGATCCACAGCCAGGATGTCGTTTTATGTAGATTTATTGAGTTTAGTTACATGTAGTTGAGTTGTAGAGATGCAGCCCCACCAGGATCAGTCTTCCTGCTGCTCAGTCCATACTCCAACTGACACACTCAAGCATTCAGGCACCTAGACATTCCATTCAAGACTCTCACACCAATATTCCAAGCATCACATTCACACTGGCTGAGCAACTAGGGAGTAAGTAACCAGATACATACAACACAGGTTACTACACATCGTCATAATAATGGTTGTCAAACGCTCAAATCCCTTCGGATCTGGCCAGCGCAATATAAAACTCTTAAAATAAAATAAACACATTATCACTTCTTCTTCCTGCTGTATTGTGGTTACTGCGAGCAGTTTGACCGCTATACTGGTGTAATCTTTTCACATTTTAAGTTTTTACATTTTACCACACCAGATAACTAAATCCCAAGGCACACACAGGGATCCAACTTATTTCTCTCATTGTTTCTTTGTTCTTCTCGAGTGTCTTAATAGTTTCCCTAACTTAAATCCTGCTCTAAACCTATTTTAAAAAATAACATACGTATTTCATCAGACTTCAAAGACGAATTCTTAGGCACATGGTTTATAATTTAAAAAGATGGTTCTGTTTCCCTTTAATCATTTCTGTAGTTTTCATATTCATACTTGTTAATAGCTGCATTGCCTAAGATTTTTATATAACCTGACAGTGATGACATTAGCATTCAAAGGAACAGAAAGCTCAAACAGCTTTCTAGATGTTTGCAGAGTTATGTATGCAGCAATCCCTTATTGGATGTGAGCTGTGATATGCCTTGATTGCTTTTCACAAGTGTGTGTCATTACACATCTTGAAATCTAACTGAAGGCAAAAACATCACCTGATAAGAGACCAGCTATTCACCAAACAATTTTATAATCACTAATTTCGACTTATTTAGCCCTGTTACTGACATGTAAATCCAAATTGCATGTTATTCTCCTAAAATGCATAGTTGGGAGGTATTGTATCACACCTGATAGCTGTATAATTTAAAGGGAGAGGCCCTTATTATGAGTGGTCTGCAAATTGATGTGATATTTATCGCATAAAATAAAATGACAACATCCAACTCTGCTGTGTCGGAATTTATCGATGCGGTAACACCACCCAACTATGCATTTTTGGCGCAGATTCTGGTGCATTATTCTGGGCCTTACTACACCAAAATCTGCTTGCTCTATTAACCCCTTCCATGCTGATGACGGCCCCCAGCCGTCATGCATCACGGTGCTCGTGTGCTGATGACGGCTGGGGGCTGTCATGAACCCGCCCACTCTTAAAAATGGCCGCACAGGCGCAGAATCGCGGCCGCGCCTAAAGGGTTAAATGCGGGCCATTTTTTCAGCGAAAAATATTTGAACTTTTGACCTGCCTATATTTATCAGAAACGTATAATTGTGACATAACGTGTGGCAACAGGAGTTACATAACATATGGCATATAGCAATTATCTGGGCCTATAACTAGAGTTGATAAAAGTGAAGGTACATGTCACAACCGTGGACGTGAAAGGAAATGTATATCTTCTTGAGTGGCTGCTGTACAAAAACACTCTCCTAGCAGGGCAGTTCAGTTCTACAGATTTAAACAAGTGTATGGGGGAAAGAGCTTTAGGTCCCTTATGCCGGGGTGTATCTTAGTAAGAATGAGTGGGAAGGAGGGGCGGTCTGTGATTTCCCGACAGTCACCATGGTATATATATCGGTGTGTGCCCGAGACCTTTAAAATGGTAATTTTGATGTTACTTTAAGCAAGTAATTTTTATGTTACACAAGAACATCTCAGACTGGAATCGCTGTGAATAGGAGTGTATTGTGTGCGTGTGATCCGGATAAAACCAAATTAGAATGTGACAAGGAGGTGGAGTGGTGCGGTATTGCAACATGTTATTGGAATATTACTTGACAGTACACTGAGTGCATATTTACAATTTGAGATGCACATATGTTCAATGATTTGCCCATAATCACAAGAAGTACTGAAGCTGGGATTAGAACCAAGGTCTGAAGGTTCCAAGGGCTAAATGAGTTAATGTTAATGTTAATTCATTTTTATATAGCGCCAATTCACTGCCAGGTCTCTAAGCGCTTTTGAGGAAGATGCTCGATGCCGGTGGTGGAACATAACCGTTTTGCAGGGAGGGGTAGTTTAAACAATACTAAAGCCTCCCTGAAAAGAAGAGTTTTTAGATGTTTTCTAAAAGGTAGGAGCGTGGGTTCTCTCTGAAGGTGCTCAGGCAGCTGGTTCCAAAGTTGTGGGAGTAGGACCGAGAATGCTCTGCCCCCTTTGGATACAGTATTGCAGGGAGGAGTGGTTAGGCGACAGGCCTGTGATGAGCGTAATGTACCGTTTGGGACATAGATCTCAAGGCGAGCTTTAATGTAGGCAGGGGCATTTCCATAAATTGCCTCATGGGTAATGCAGAGCCCCTTAAGCTTCACTCGCTGCTTAATGGGGAGCCAATGCAGCAAGTGCAGAAGAGGGGTGGCGTGAGAGCTCCTGGGGAGCCTGAATATCAGCCTGGCTGCATCTTCAATATCAATTGCAACTTGTGCATTAGTTTCTGGGGGAGGCGGATATATAGGACATTCCCATAATCTAGTCTGGAGACAATTGTGGCTGACACGATCGTCTGTAATGATGTCCTAGAGAGGATAGGGACCAATTTCCGCAGCTTTTGCATGTCTATTTTAAGTCCAGGCTTTAAGTTACAGCGGGTACTGGAGTGGGCATGTTGCCCAGCTCTTGGGGCCAGAAAAGATAATTCCAGGGATTCTTTTTTGTAACAATGACCAGGACATCTGTTTTATCTGGATTAATTGTTAATGAATTAGTTGTCATCTAGTTTACTATGAACCTAAGAATGTTTTGCGCCAGCTCTTGGGTATGTGTGGAAATGTTGATCCGTAGGATGAGGTGGGTGTCATCCACATAGGTAAAGATTTGGCAGTCCATGTGGCCTAGGGCCGCCACCAAGGGCTGTAGATATATATTGAAGAGGAGTGGGGAGAGTTCAAAGCCTTGGGGGACGCCCTTGTCTGATACCTGCTCCCCCAACTGAACCCTTTGGGATTGGTCTTACAGGAAGGATTCCAGCCACTGGTGTGTCAACCAGTGTATGCCCAAGTTTGTAATATGGGCCAACAGTTGTTTGTGGCTAACCGTATCAAACGCCGCTGATAGATCTAATAGGATCAGGGCGCTGGGTGTTTTTTGTCAGCCATAAGTCTGAGTTTATCAAGAACGGACAGCATCACTAGCTCAGTGCTATGATGGGCTCTAAACCCTGCATGTCGGGCTTGGAGTGCTGGTGTTCCTCCAGGAAGGTCTAGAGTGTTTTGAAAACATGCTGTTCCAAAATCTTCGCTAAGAATGAAAGCTGGGAAATGGGCCTATAGTTCTTCGGATCTGTGGTGTCTGCATCTGGTTTCTTCAACAGGGGGGTGACTCTGGCCTCTTTCAGGTTGGACAGTAGGTAGCCAGTTTCTAGGGAAGGATTCAGTAGAGCGAGGATTCGACTTTCCAGCCCGGGTAGGGCCATATGGTAGATACTCGTGGAACAAGGGTCTGCAGGTGAACCAGATTTGGTACGGTTCATCAATGACATTAAAGAGGCAGAATCTAAGTTAGGAAAGTTGGTGAGCTGCTTGCAAGGCGGTGGACCTGAGGCTGCACCTGGGAACCTTAAATGGTCGGAGTGTGATTGATCTCCACAAGAATGGCCCAGATTTTTGGGAGAAAAAATGTTTGAAATGTATTACAGTTTACGAGGCCATTGTAGATTTTGATTTCAATTCTGATTTTTGGCTGTGTTCATTCAGTATTCTAATAGACTCCTTCTGCGTATTTACCGCGTCTGTAATTCTAGTCTCATAATATTCCGCTTTCCTGGTTCTGATGGCTTTTTTTGTAGGAGGCGAGTGAGTTTTTATAGGCTACCAGCTCAGCTGGGTCGTAGGCCTTATGCCACCGCCTCTTAAATTGGCGAAGGCTTTGCTTCTTTTCTCCCAGGGTCTCGTTAAACCAGGGGGCCCCCTTGCCCCTATCTCTAATTCTGTCCCTCCGCTCTGGGGCTACTTGATCCAAAGCATTAAGCAGAGAATTCACAAGGGCTTCACTCTCCTGGTCGAGGTTCCCTTGTTTACATGTGAGAGTAGGGAGTCTAGATAGAATGTCCACTAATTTGACTGGATCAATGTTGTTCCAGCATCCCCACTTTTTCCATTTTGGGGGGGGGGGGGGGTTGTGGCAGTGGGTTGTCCAGAGGAACCAAGCAGCTGACTAGCGAATGGTCAGACCAAGCGCAAGGGCTAATGTCTAGTAGTTTTGTCCACCGTTGCGTGGTCCAAATAAGATCTAGAGTGTGAACTTTAATATGAGTAGGGCCATCAACAAATTGATGAAACCCCATTGAAATCATTGCTGATTCAAATTGGCTAGCTGGTGATTCTCTTGGTGTTTCATCCCAGTGGTAATTGAAGTCACCCATTACTAGGAGTCGTTTGTACCTTGAGCAGAGGTCAGTAATGGTCTCTAAAAAGAGATTATCGAATCTGGGAGTACATTAGGTATATGACTATCAAGAGCAGTTTCTAAAATGAAAAGAAATTTAAATTAAGAAGTGGCAGCAACAGTCTTGCTCCCCTCAGCCCCACACCCACCCTCCTAATGACAGGAAAGAGTGTCTACCAACATTGTCTCCCTAGTGTGGGGGGCATTTTGCACTTTCACTGCCCCTTACCACTAGGGTTTACTCTGCGGGGAAGGACAGTGAAAATCAGCCATTCGATCGCCCACTCTAAATCTGATGGGTGGCCAAATGGCCCAATCTCTAACAGTCCTTACTCTGTCAGGTCATCAGAGGAGTATGTCAGCAACAGAGACAGAGCAGCCTACGCCGCTGACATAATTAATGCCCACCTGCCTCTAAATCAGGCAGGTTAGCCATCAGTCAGGTGGAGAGGGTAATCCATTGCTATTTCAACAGAGTGCCGTCTCCACCAAAGTCTAAATCAGTCCATAAGTCTTGTTGCACTAAATCAGTACCTTTAAGATGAAGGAAATATTATATGAGTGAAGAATGACTTAATGGGCTTTGTTGTCGATGATCAAATCCTCCCCATCCAGGGACAAGAAACTTATGGTAAGTTACCCTCTTATGCCTTTGTTTCTAAAAAAGAAATAGGACTTCCAAAAAAGAAAGTGGGAAGACATACAACAGGCTGTAAAGGAAAAACAGAGCCAAGAATTCTGGAAATTAGTAGCGTGTGGCTACAGAACACTAGATCCCAATGTAAATTTGAAATTGCAGGGGTGACCCAGGTGTCATATTTCCAGGCATAATATACATCTGGCTCCACGGTCGACCCCTAAATTATTCTGGACCTGTAGTGCCTTTTTCTATTCAAACCATGAGGTTACACAGAAATTGAGCACATGAAGCAGGGAGAAAGTGCCAGGTCCAGATAACATTCTGGGGAATAGAACAGTGAACCCATGTTCTGGTTCTGTTTTATATGAAAAACTGTCAATGCAATACTTACATGTGGCAATATACCAGTGTCATGGAAGACAGCAGAAATGTATAAATGAGACCATTGGAATAATTGCCCGATATCACTTCTGGATTGCCTTAGGAACATTTTGTGGGAGACTGGTCCTACAGAGGCTACAAGAGTGGGCAGGTGGACACAGGATTTTAACTAAAGCAAAAGCAGGGTTCTGTAAAGAGAGGGGACTTTAGATCAAGAGCCAATGTATAGTCCATTAGTATGAAGTATGCCCACCTCAAAAATGAGACCACTTCTTTATTATGACCTAAAAAGTTGACAGACTGTGATTGGTAAACATCATGAAACAATAAGATTCCAGTCTGATTGAGCTTGTCTGACTATTGCATTTAAATATTGTGGCTTGTGTCTGTTATGGCCGGGACAGGAATTTGACAAAGTATTTCGGCACTGTACTGAAGTCTGCCAAGATTGCACTTTAGCCCCTGTTCTTTTGAATGTTTTTAGAAATAGCCTGGATGCTGTTTTAAAAGGGATTGAATGTCATGTCCCCTGCTTGAGATTAAACCATGTCCCCCTTTTATTATATGGTGATGACACAATTGTATACGCCTGCACGAAAATGGATTGGTGCTACTCCTAGCCGGGTTTAACATTTGTTTTACCTTGAATCTGAACTTGTTATCTGAAGTCAAAGGTATTGGAAGTAGATTCTAAACAAAAAAAATGAAAAAAAGGTTATGTCCTAATGGATATGTTCGTGATCAAATTAGGGATTTTGATTATTTGGGGGTACAGTTTGCTGAATCTTGCAAATTGACCAAACAGATAAAGAAATGGAAACATTTCTAGCTTAAATGTGGCTGGTCTGTAGTCTTTTAATCAGAAATTTGAGAGCTGTACTTGTTCAGCTGCCTTGAATGTTTAAAAAGCTTGCTACCTCGGTAGGTCTCTATCTGGGGTTGAACTGTGGGACACAGTGTCAAGTTAAAAGTTAGTAGATATTTGAGAAACTTGTTTCAACAATAAACAGTCTCTCTCCCAAGCCACTCCTACTCTGCTATTAGACGAGGAGCTAGGTAACCTAAGTGTCTCCCACTCAGCCCACTAAAGACTACTATTGTTCTGGATACATCTCTGGACTGAACCTAATTGGACCTCATACAATTTTTGATATTATCTGCACATAAGTATTTTTGTATCTCCACTGAAACAAAGCTTAATCATTTGTTTCCAAATCTAAAAATCATGTGTATGTCAGGAAGAACTGCCTAGAAGTTTATCCTAGATATTTAGGGCCTGATTTAGATTTTGGCAGACAAGGTACTCTGCTAATCAAACTCTCAATCAGCCCACCTCATTTTGAGATAGACTGACCTTTAGTATTCTGTCTATGGAGCAGCCCTTGACCCGTGGTGTATCACTTTATCTGATGGCCTGACAGAGCGGGCTGTTGAATAAAGCACATTGCACTGTCCATCCTATTTAGGGTAGGTAGTATAATGACCTTTTTTCCCTTCTGTCACCTTCAGGAATAACCTACCATGGCGTACAGGAAAAATCCAATAATGACCTCCTTCCATGGAAGAAAACTCCTGAGGAAAACGAGGGTCATTAGTTATTTGGGACTTTGTTTATGAAAACCAAAAACATCTCACAATTTTTGTGGGCAGGCATCAAAACCGACAACGGCAGTACATCAAAATGTTAGTACACTGAAAGGTACTGCTGTGACAGCAGTTCATTTCAGCGTACAGAGATGACAGCAAGGCTACTGGCCAGCTCTAAATATGGCAGGCCGAGTACCCTCAGGATGGCGAAAGTAATGTCCTCCACCATCCAGATAGACAGTACTCCATCTACCAAACTCAAAATCAGGAACTTACATTGGTGTAATCATATCACAAAAAAGCCACTGTACTTGCTATTAGAGTCATATCTCAAGAGAATCCCAACATTTCAATTTCTTTTTGTTGATCATTTTTTTATCAAAATTATAAATGTAACTTATTGTTTTTCACCATTCAGGACACGTGGACGATTTTACAGAGCTCCTCTTCTTACAGATTTCATATCTTGCGAGTAGCATCAGATAAAATAATAACCGCATCATCAGAATGGTAAAACCTGTTCTCTCTTTCTGTTATTCCAAACAGAATAAGAATGGAGCTTACCTTGATTGAATGATGAAAACTTGATGAGATACTTTTACCTACATTGCTCCAGAAGGGAGCAGGTTTTTCAATATATAAACACGTGGACATCATTTACTTGGAGCTGCTCATACTTTATACATCTTCCATTTGACTGATATGATGGCTAGATTTGCAAGGTCTAGTAGATTCTGTGGAGAGTAAATAAGTGATTGTGCTTTAACAACTCAGATTTGACTGTAGAATAAAGAGTACTTAAAGATACTTGAAGTACGTTGTTGAGTTCCAGCAGTGGTAAGTCTCTTTTCAATACATTATGAGTTGCACTTAAATTTGCATCCACCGCTTGACACAGCACTTGGTACCAGCTTGGTATTTCTTTCTTTTTAGCGGATATATTTTCCTTCTCCAAAAAATAAATGTAATAGTCAATCCATGATAAAACTTGCACATATTTAAATCTGATTTGTGCCCTTCAGTATTATCTGCTAGGTAGTTTCAAGGTTGCAATATATCCTCCTCTATTAGTTGGCTCCTGTATACAATTCTTGCCTCTCTCAGTGGAGCACTTAGTTGAACTTCCAAAAGCCCAGGTGTGCCTACTGAATACCAAATCAGGGATAATTTGTATGATATTGTTTATTTACTTGTTTCAAAACATCAAACAATAGCTTTGCAGTTATTTGTAATATATTCAATCTAACTTTTTTTCCAGTCAATTTGGGTAGAACATTTGTATAGAAAATGCCCTTTCTATACATCCTCCAACATTTGCTGCAATAATAATCCTTTTTTGTTTGGGCTGAAAAACAAAACAAGAGTCTGCCTTTTTTTTATTTGGAATGCTTAGCAATATATCTTGACGTCTGGCAGTGCACACCCCTCTGTATTTAAGTTTCCTATTTTTTTCAGGAATGCCTAACACCTTTTGAAGCCCACATGAAAGAATTGATCTTACTTTGACATTTGGCTATTTCTTTTTTATCGAAATGTAGTGGCTTACAAATAAACAGGAAAGTTTGTTTCAGTAGAATTGCCATTTTTATAAGATTCACTTGTCAATATATTGGGAGGGTCGGGTCCTATATATCTCTTTTACTACATTTTGTAACTTTCTCTCTGGAATTGTGACAATATTTTGGGAGATGTTTATTTCTAGGTCTCTGATGTCTTTCCAAATGTGAATATCTTTGGCTTTCATGTTCCATGCCCTTATCGCTGACTTTGCTTCCTTTACTAAATAGCTTGACACTGTTCCAAAATTGTGTGTTAATTCTTCAACTTTTAGGAGGGTCTTGCGTATATCTGATGTACGTATTGTTAGATCATCTGCTCACAGCATCACTTTGTTCTTACAATTCCCACACCTAAACGACATGATGTCTCTAACCCATATAACGAGTTTGCAAAAACAACAGGTGATGGACCGAATGAGGATCAATGTCACACATTCAACCCAGTCAAGAGATCTGGGTCATAATCCATCGTTTTTTTGCACTCCACACCACCCTGGGTTAGACAATGGCGATATGCAAATCAGCTCTGACCCTGTGCCCCATGGGAACAGTCCAGTCCGAACTACAAAAGCCATGTCCTTCCCAGAACGGAATCAAGCATCCGAGGACCGGACCGGTTTCGAGGTAACACCTCTCATCAGCCCGGCTAGCTTGACTCCAGTGGTGTGGAGTGCCTGGGACCCACGTCTGGGCATCCCCAGTACACTTATAGCGAGTTTGCAAAAACAACAGGTGATGGACCGAATGAGGATCAATGTCACACATTCAACCCAGTCAAGAGATCTGGGTCCTAATCCATCGTTTTTATGCACTCCACACCACCCTGGGTTAGACAATGGCGATATGCAAATCAGCTCTCACCCTGTGCCCCATGGGAACAGTCCAGTCCGAACTACAAAAGCCATGTCCTTCCCAGAACGGGATCAAGCATCCGAGGACCGGACCGGTTTCGAGGTAACACCTCTCATCAGCCCGGCTAGCTTGACTCCAGTGGTGTGGAGTGCCTGGGACCCACGTCTGGGCATCCCCAGTACACTTATAGCGAGTTTGCAAAAACAACAGGTGATGGACCGAATGAGGATCAATGTCACACATTCAACCCAGTCAAGAGATCTGGGTCCTAATCCATCGTTTTTTTGCACTCCACACCACCCTGGGTTAGACAATGGCGATATGCAAATCAGCTCTGACCCTGTGCCCCATGGGAACAGTCCAGTCCGAACTACAAAAGCCATGTCCTTCCCAGAACGGAATCAAGCATCCGAGGACCGGACCGGTTTCGAGGTAACACCTCTCATCAGCCCGGCTAGCTTGACTCCAGTGGTGTGGAGTGCCTGGGACCCACGTCTGGGCATCCCCAGTACACTTATAGCGAGTTTGCAAAAACAACAGGTGATGGACCGAACGAGGATCAATGTCACACATTCAACCCAGTCAAGAGATCTGGGTCCTAATCCATCGTTTTTTTGCACTCCACACCACCCTGGGTTAGACAATGGCGATATGCAAATCAGCTCTGACCCTGTGCCCCATGGGAACAGTCCAGTCCGAACTACAAAAGCCATGTCCTTCCCAGAACGGAATCAAGCATCCGAGGACCGGACCGGTTTCGAGGTAACACCTCTCATCAGCCCGGCTAGCTTGACTCCAGTGGTGTGGAGTGCCTGGGACCCACGTCTGGGCATCCCCAGTACACTTATAGCGAGTTTGCAAAAACAACAGGTGATGGACCGAATGAGGATCAATGTCACACATTCAACCCAGTCAAGAGATCTGGGTCCTAATCCATCGTTTTTTTGCACTCCACACCACCCTGGGTTAGACAATGGCAATATGCAAATCAGCTCTGACCCTGTGCCCCATGGGAACAGTCCAGTCCGAACTACAAAAGCCATGTCCTTCCCAGAACGGAATCAAGCATCCGAGGACCGGACCGGTTTCGAGGTAACACCTCTCATCAGCCCGGCTAGCTTGACTCCAGTGGTGTGGAGTGCCTGGGACCCACGTCTGGGCACACCACTGGAGTCAAGCTAGCCGGGCTGATGAGAGGTGTTACCTCGAAACCGGTCCAGTCCTCGGATGCTTGATTCCGTTCTGGGAAGGACATGGCTTTTGTAGTTCGGACTGGACTGTTCCCATAGGGCACAGGGTCAGAGCTGATTTGCATATCGCCATTGTCTAACCCGGGGTGGTGTGGAGTGCAAAAAAACGATGGATTATGACCCAGATCTTTTGACTGGGTTGAATGTGTGACATTGATCCACATTCGGTCCATCACCTGTTGTTTTTGCAAATACCGCTCTAAGTGTACTGGGGATGCCCAGACGTGGGTCCCAGGCACTCCACACCACTGGAGTCAAGCTAGCCGGGCTGATGAGAGGTGTTACCTCGAAACCGGTCCGGTCCTCGGATGCTTGATTCCGTTCTGGGAAGGACATGGCTTTTGTAGTTCGGACTGGACTGTTCCCATGGGGCACAGGGTCAGAGCTGATTTGCATATCGCCATTGTCTAACCCGGCGTGGTGTGGAGTGCAAAAAAACGATGGATTATGACCCAGATCTTTTGACTAGGTTGAATGTGTGACATTGATCCACATTCGGTCCATCACCTGTTGTTTTTGCATCTAACCCATATAACAACATGGCTAAAGGTTTAATATATAAGTCCCATAATAATCAGGAAATAGGACATCCCTCTAGTGATGTTAAGACGTTCTGTCAAGTTGCCATTAACTAACATTCTGTCCGTAGGTGACTGATATTTTTCCTGTAGTGTCTCGGGGTAGCAGTCCCTAGTTCCTATCTGGGGCAATACTTTCCATAACTGAGCCAAATAATCATGTTGAAGGCTTTGGCCGCAATGAGAGACAAAAGTCTTTCAAAAGACTTTTCTTGGTTACTGCGAGGCCAACTGTCCTCTGTCAGAAATGGGTTTATTAACTTGGGAGTGAGGTACCCCAACCAATTTAAATAATCCGTTCTGGTTGAATCAAAGCAGTTCTAACAAAATCTCTTCTTAAACCTGTGGTAGCTATGGGCCAGGCATCAGGCATCCCCAGACAAGTGTATGCTAAGGTCTATCAGTTCCAACAATTTTAAAGTAAAGTTAACTTTTCCCAAACCAGTTTATACAAATAGAGAAAAAAATAATTTAAAAAAATGACCTCAGCTCATCAAAATAGGCTAAGCTGAACAGGGGATCTGAATTATTACAGTTTAAAAGGCAAAAAGCACCAAGAAAAATTAAATCAACAACCACAAGGCACGGTTCATAGTTGATCAAGAGTTAGGCTTGATTTCAGCCTGACTGCAATGCAGAGCAGTGGTTGGATGCACCAAGCAGTTCATTCCAGGCAAGGTTTATACCGTCTGAGTTAGGGCCTGATTTAAGTGCTTTAGTGTGCAGGTGGCATGTTGGGACCTGCCAACAGGTATCATACTCAAAAATACAATGTTTCTGGTGAAACACCAGAAACATTTTCTTTTAAAAAATCATCCGAGTTTGATCAAAAAAATGCTGTAAGGCCAGAGTGCAAAGTGAGTCTTTTTTGGTCCCTGGTTTGGTCTGTTCCGATCACATGCACTAGGCCCAGCCAAACAATTGGGGTAACATTTCTATCAGGAGAAGTGCAGGTACACTGAGTTGTAGGAATTTTTTATATCCTCACAGATTTCAGAAGGTTCGGTCACAGAAATGAGAAGAACATTTATGATTTTGAGCAACATTTGACCTGTGGAGTGGGTTGTGGGAAAGAAAACATCATCAGATCTACACCAGGCATCCTACCCTGGACTCACTGGGTTTGGCCCAATACCACTGAAACCCCCATTGCCAAACAAGGTCATTTTCTTCACAGGAAATGGTGATATTTCCACTTTGCATTTTGGACATTTTGTGCCATGGGCAAGAGACTAAGCCACACAAGTGGGATGGCATTGTTATAGGACCCCATTTTTCTAGTTTCCCCCAGCTGCAATGCCAACAAGCTTTGCCCTTAGATTGGTCAGACCATTTCCTAATAAAATTTCATCTGGGTAACCACCACTTAGCCGTTAGCCCCACCGTTGGAACCATTAAATCACTGAAAAGAAATTGGAAAAATCTGGACATTGAACGCCTTATGTCCACTTTAAGCTTGACTACTCCAGAGGAAGCCTTCAACACTGGAGACATCGAATTGGCAGCCACCAACGTCAATAAATGGCTTACAGACGCTTTGGACACCTGCCTGCCTCTAACCCACCAAAAAACCACTTCCCACAAACCACCTGCCCCGTGGTATAATGAGCAACTGAAAGCCATTAAATCTAAATGCAAATGATTGGAACGCCTGTGGAGGAAGGACTATTCCCCGGCTGCCAATCTACTTTACAAAGGTGAGCTCAAGCTCTACCATAAAGCCTGCAAGTATGCAAGGTCTACCTACATTACTAAATCCATAACCGAAGCTTCTAACAAATCCAAAACTCTTTTCAATCTTGTAAAAGAGCTTGCAGGCGCAAATACCACCTCCAAACCTCCTCCCCTTGACAGTGTGCAATGTGAGGAACTGGCGAATTATTTCACTTCCAAGATCAAGACCATTCATCAAGACATAACTATACAACAGCAAGCCCAGTCCACAAATATGCAAAACCCCACATCTGATGTAGAGGTCATCCCGACCCAAACCCATTTGTCCCACACGCCCCTCGATTCATGGCCTGAGATAAACGTCCAAGGGCTACGGGACATCTTAGGAAAGGTCAAATCTGGGTCTCCAGTCGACCCCCTTCCGATCTCCATTCTTAGACTCCTTGACACTCCTCTCCTTGCCGTGCTATGTCAAATTTTAAACTTATCCCTTACCACAGCTACGGTCCCCTCATCTTGGAAACACGCCATGGTTCCCCCCTTCTTAAGAAACCAGCGGCTGATCCCAAGATTTTGGCTAATTTTCGTCCAATCTCCCTTTTGCCTGCACTCTCCAAGATACTGGAAAGGCATGTCCATGAACATCTCTCCAAATTTACTGAGGCCAACAACATCTTGCACCCCTCCCAATCTGGTTTCCGTGCGGGATTCTCGACGGAAACCACCCTACTTGGAGTGGTGGAAAACCTTCGACAGCTGGTCGACTCGGGTAACACGGCCGCGCTGATCCTTTTGGACCTCAGCGCGGCGTTTGATACCATTTCACATCAAACATTACTTACATCTCTCTCCAAGATAGGCATAAGAGGAAAGGCATTAGAATGGATTGCATCCTTCTTGAAGCTCAGGACATTCCAAATCTCGTCCAGCAATGCGACATCCAAGGTCCATTTCTCTCCATACGGGGTCCCACAGGGTTCAATACTGAGCCCCCTGCTTTTCAACCTTTATGTAGCCCCGTTGGCCCAGATGGCTGAAGCTGCTGGCCTTACCATGTACACATATGCTGACGATTCCCAAATAGTTTTTTCTCTGTCTAACGATAATCTTGAAACTACTTCACGTCTTCAGGCAGGCCTTAGGGACTTTTCATCGTGGATGAACAAAAACCTGCTTAAACTTAACGGCAGTAAAACCGATGTCCTGATAGTAGGCCCCGACCAGAACCTCTGGAACTCCAGACATTGGCCATCTGAAATGGGCCCTCTGCCATTACCATCTCACCAGGTTCGCAACCTGGGCATTATTATTGACAGAGAACTAACTATGGAGCCTCAGGTGAACGCCCTCTCAGCCATCTGTTTCACAATCTTAAGATGGCTCAGAAAGATCATATGGATGCTCCCTGACGACACTCAAAAAACGGTGATCAATGCATTAATTACCTCCCGCTTGGACTACAGGAATGTCCTTTATTTAGGGGCATCTCAAGCTACTACAAAGCGCATCCAATTGGTCCAGAATGCAGCAGCCAGGCTGCTCTGCAAATGCAACAAGAGAGACCGTATGTCTAGCCACCTTAAGACACTCCACTGGCTTAAAATTGAAAACAGGGTCAAATTTAAGACTCTCAGCTTTATGCACAGGATAAAGTGGGGCAAGGCACCTAAATATCTCCAGACCCTTGTGCACACATATATGCCTGCCCGCTGCCTAAGATCTGCCGCCCAAGGTCTCTTCTGTGTCCCTAAGATACGTCGGGCAAGGATGGGAGGTAGATCTTTCTCCCTCCTTGGCCCAAAACTCTGGAATTCCCTTCCCCAACCACTGCGCCTTGAAAGTAGGTATGTGTACTTCCGTAAAGCCATTAAGACCTGGCTTTTTAATCAGTGACCTGCCTGTCCTCCCATTTACATTCCTTTCCTACTCCGCTAGTTCATTATTATGCTTAGTGCCGGGAAACCCTTTTTGGGCAACTGTTGCGCTCTATAAGCCAAATAAATAAATAAATAAATAAATAGGAAAAGTGTGGAAATGTTGGGAGACAGGAATGTTGTGAATACTCACAGATTCTTGAAGTTTCTGTCAGAGAAATGTGAGAAAAATGCATGATTTTAAGCAAAGTGTGAGGTTTTCACAGGAAATGTTGCTGTCCCCATGTTGTGCTTTGGTGCTCCTTGTGCCACAGGTGCTAGGCCAAGCTGTGCAAGTGGGGTAGAGTTTTTTTTCAAGAGAATTGTGGATACCCTGGGTGGTTGGATTTTGTGGATCCCTGCAGAATCCCAAAAAATGTATCACAGAAATATAAGGAAAATGTCAGATTTTATGCAAAGTTTAGGATTTGCAAAGTATAATGGGTACAAAAACCTCATGGGATGCGCACAAGACACACTACCTAGAATGACCCGGGGTGCCTAGTTAAAAAAATGTATGAGTGTGGTAAATTTCCTATGGTAATGGCTGTGCACATGCCCAAATACAGCAGCTTCTTCCATGACAAAACAGGTGATTTTTACAGGAAATGTCTCAATCTTTTGTTCTGGGGCCTTTCATGTCATGGGTCTTAGGCTGAACTAACAAGTGGGATAGCACTTTTATCAGGAGAAGAGTGAGAATGCTTGATGGGTTGAAATGTTATGGATCCCTACCGATTCCTTAAACTTCATCAAAGAAGTGTGAAGAAAATGTGTGTTTTCTGGCAAAACGTGAGGTTTGCATGGCATTTGTGGTAATAAGATGTTGTGGGATCAATGTAAAGCCCACCTCTATAGACTCCTCAGGGTGTTTGGTTTAAAAACAATTTCAGGGTTTGGTAGGTTTCCCTGGGTGGTTGCCGAGCAAGGCTCTAAATACCCCAGTTGTCTGCATCATCAAAACTGGTCATTTTTGGATAGAAAATGTTGATGTTTCCATGTTGCATTTTGGCGCCTTTTGTATCAGAGGTGCCAAGCCACACAAGCAGAGTACACTTTTTATTCCTACAGAATAGGATAGCATTTTTTATTATGAATTGAATTTCTCACCGTTATTGCTTTCCAACTGTAAGACAGTGTGCAAAAAAGACGACATTTTGAAAATTGTCCTCTGAATCCCAAAAGTATGCGTAAAACCAAATTCAGTGGTGAACAAATACCCACTATTTCTAAACTCAGGATCTTGAGTACATTTAAAAAATTCACAGGTTTCCTTCATTCTCATTTTTCATTAGATTTTGCCATATAAATTGCTGAATGATCAAAGTACTGCAAAAATCATAACAATCTGCAGCTCAGTTGTTGGCTCTGGGTACCATGTGTTTTTGGGCAACCTCCAAACACAAAATAATTTGCCCACTGGGGCAAAAAAATTAAAGATGAAAACGATGTCATCAGTTGCTATTCTTTCATACTTTTTCACAATTTTTTTATTACAGCAATCAGTTTCTTTTGGAAAAGAAAGAGCAACTTACAAAAATAACCCCTTGCAAAATTGAGAATTTTGTCTGGTTTTCAGAAATGTATAGCTGTACAGGTTCACCATGCGTGCCTTACCTGTTTCCCACTTAGATTGCAAGCAGGGTGAAACTGGATAAAAAGAAAAGATAGACTACCAGTTTAAAAAAAAAACTTAAAACAGTGGTGAATAAAGGGGTTTTATTTTACCACTTTACTTGTTCATGAAAGCTGGGACAATGAAGATCCTAAGCCAACAAACCTTTAGTTGATGCCCTGTTAGGGGGAAAAAATATGCCTTCTTGCACCACACATTTTATCCATTTTGTCAACATGAACACATTTGTTCTATAGTTTAGGTATTTTTTTGGTTTCCTTTGGGGAACTACACAAAGCTTGGATGCCTTTAGAATCCCCAAGATGTGGAAGACATGAGGCACATTTGGCCTGCATACCTTTTGTGGGGAAAAATTATGAAGGTGAAGTCCCAAAGTGCCCCAAATATCAAATAAATGGTTTGGCACTCAAGGTTGAAAATCCTAAGAAGTTAATGGGTTAAGTTGGACTAGCTGCCATCCATAAGGGTGAAGGAGGTTATCGCCATGGCCAAACTCCTGTCTGCCAAACTAATAGATCACTTCAGGCTCTGTGGAAATTTCTGTACCTTTACATGAGCTGTGGTCATGTTAGCTCCTTTGAGGGCACAAAACATCTGGTGGACGTTTACCATGCTCCTGATGGCCATGCACCAAATAGTTTTTCAGATACAAACTCCCAAAGCAAGAGTTTGTTTCTAAAAAAAAAGAAAAACATATGTACCCCACACCTTGGGCTTTTTTCTGTCATGGCAATGTAGGCCATAATTCTTTTTTGTTCATGGCAAACAGAAAATAGGATATCAGACTGTCCGCTAAATATAGGAGGGAAGTCTGATGTTCTTAATGTAATAGCCCCTACTTTGTCAGGCCATTGGAGTACGATTTCTGACAGCTGATCCAGCGGAGCAAAGCCATTAAAAAACTGACAGCCTGCCTGACTCATAAACAATAAATCAGGTCCTTAGCCTTTTTTTATGGAAATGAAAAATTTCCAATTGGCAAGGTCCAAAGCTGTGACTGACAAGGATCCCTCTAAGTCACATATGTCATTGTAAAGTTCCAGCAGTTAGTTTTGGATCCAAAAACGCCAAGCCTTAATGTCATGGATACCAACAGTGCTTCGATGATTTTATAGATTTGCACCATGCCTGAGTCCAAGGTTGTACATTCAGATTTAGTCACTTTTTAAAATTCAAACTTCTCCAGGGCTCCACGAGGCCAAATATCTTCACTGCGAGGTCCTACTGAACCACTTTTCATCACAGCAAAAAATCTTTAAATTGAACAGCGTTGGATTTCTTGCCCACCTTGGGTTTGACCTTCATGGGAAAGCCCCAGTCCTTTCTTGTTTCAGTCCACCAACTTTTGTAAATTCAGGGAAAGTTCCTAATGATCAGTCCTGAAGCCCGTAGCTCCTCAGAACAGGCTTCTAGGCACCAGGTCATTCCCCAGCCAGATCTACTGTAGGGTCCAGGCCTCTATGATTAGCTGGACCCTCTTAGGATAAAGGCTCCTCTTGCTTTTTCTATCCCTGGAGCAAGAAAACAGTAAGGAATTCCTGAATCCTTGTTTGAGTTCTCTTTCACTAGCAGAAGTCAGGAGCCTTTTTCCAGCATCGCTTTATTCATCAAATGAAGTCTTCACAGGTCCAGCTAAGTTTGGAGGAGGTGGTGGTGGAGGTGAGCAATTATTCCTGTGCACTAGTCAGCGATTCTTGAAATCCTACCACCCAATTCCAACTATTCCCTTACAGTCTCTCACCTACTTTTGCATTGTATCCTCTTTGCTGTACTGTAAAATTACCCAGGAGTCCCTGCTTCAAAATGCAAAAACCAGTGACCAATTACTCTGCTATTTATATAAGTTATCCTTTCACCTAAAGAATTAAGGACCCGATTAGTGTCCGGTGGACCACCACGGACAAGCCGTCAGTGGCGGTCTGTCCGACATGCGGAGTATCAGTTGGACCACCGGATTACAAGGCCTGTGGTCGAAGTGATTTGGGCAGGGGGAAAGACCGCCTCCTCCAACAGGCTCAACAAGCCCATCGGGGTGTGGGTAGATATTAATCCCTACAATGGGGGCAGTGCCTGGCAAGGTACAGCCATAGGGATTACGATGTCCATGTCCCTCTGCCTTTACAGACAGAGCCCCCTCCCCATGTGGGCCTCCACCACAGGGTCCGGGGCCCATGTGGTGCCCCCCAAACATCCATACACCAGGTGCCAGGCACCACATGGTGCCTGGCACACGGTGTATGAATGTTCAAAAACATCCCTTTTATCGCAGCTTGTGTTGCGGCCCTTTTCGGGGCTGCAGCACAAGCTGCAATGGAAAAAGGAATGTTTACAACCGCCTGTATGGCAACTGAATCACAATTTGGCTGTAGGGACCGCAGAATCTTTGTCAGATGGTCTAGAGACCGAAACAATGGTAATCAGATGCTCGTCCAACCGCCATCATAATGAAGCCCTATAACTGTTTTTCACTGATATTTTGACAAGAGTCTGGCTTTCTGGATAGGTCATAGGAATGAATTGGAGAAATCCCCCATTGCACCTTCAAGCTAAAAGAGGTAGTACTAAAGTTGCACCACCTGTGAAAGGTTCCACCCACAAAGCATATAAACATTAGGATCTAGCAAGCCCAGTACTCTGTGTCTCATGGTCCACATAAATGGGACTGGAATGCAGAGGAAAAAGTTGTGTCGCAGATTACGTTTTTCCAGGCAATTTGTTCCGTTCTTTCCCAGCCTTACCTTTGATCTTGGGTAATATGTCTAACCAATACTTTTCAAGTTTTGGGCATTTCCAAAATATTTGTAAAAGTGTCCTAGGTTCCCACATCCTCTCTTACAATGACCACATTTCCTGTTGTCTATAACATTCACATGATCTGGTGTGTAGTAACATCTGTTTCAAATTTTGAAAGTCGTTTCACTACTTTATGCATGTCTAGTTAAATTATTCACCAGACGAAAAAGTGCTCTCCTTGACGTTTGCCTAACATGAAGACTAACTCTTTCGACAAACTGATTCTGAGTTTAGCAGAAAGTAGATCTTAGAAATTGCTCAAATCCACTGTGGCTTCTGGTAGCTCCTCTCTTAACTATTGGGTGAAGCACTCAATAGTCTGATTCGCATGTAATGAAGGCATTCCTTCTCAGGAAGCTTATATTCATGCTTAATCTTTTCAAATGTTTTGATAGAATCACATTAAAAGAGGTCTCACAATCTATACCATCCTCTTCTCTTCCAGGTTAGGAACTGGGAACAATCTGTATCCAGGGTAAACTCTGTGTTGCCAAATAGTGAGATTTTAGATGATGGTCATGTGGCCACCTGTAGCACACTTGTTACCTGGTCCCGTGTTTTCAGGGTGACCTGGGTGACTGGTGAGATTTATAGATTCAGCACCTTGTTGGTTGTGTAGAACACAAAGAAAATGCCCTTCCATTTCTTAGATTCTGTGGAAATGTTTTTCTCATTGTTCTTGAAAAAAAGTTCAAAACAACTGTTTCCAATTCGCTAATGTTGTATTTGAATCATTACAAAATATTTTCCCTATATTATTTAAACTTATGTTGAATTTGGCTTTGCCAGCTTTTTTTTATATTCAGAATTTTGAATGTTATTACATTTTCATAATTTCAATCTGTTTCCTCCTACCATTAACCTAAATGCCAGTTGTGACTCTTTTATTTATTTTGTTAGTGTGTTTCATGAATTTTCAGGGAGGTTATAATGCTGTAGCAGGTTCCCAATATCTTTAATTTTGCTCTCCAATTTTAGATTTTTCACCTGCTTCTTTTCCAAGTTTACGTTTGAAATTTTAGTTATTATCCATTTTAACAAGCTTTGGATGCATCCTATACTATTTCTAGTGTTGGAGCCTTTCCTCAACTCCAAAACTTCCATTGAATAATATTTATTCTCCTCTTTTTTCTCTTGAAGTAATAATAATTTATAGTCCATTGTCCATTTTGGAAATTTCAGTACAGCAGGAAACTTTAGCTTTAGGTCCACTGTTGCATGGTCTGAAATGTGGATTAGTTAATGTTCAACATCTACCACATAAGGCACTTGTGATCAATGAGCTAGAAAGAAGTCTAAACGTGAGTAGTGTTCATATTTGTTGAGTGGTATTTATATCCTCTTTGAGTACCTTCCCTCTGTCTTCATACATTACAAAACCCTACATTTGAATACTATTCAGCAGGCATTGTCATACTTTTGGTTTTTTAACGGTGAGGGGGATGATGATTTATCTAATTCATTGTACAATAGGGTATTATAATCTACACCTATTACTACTGGCCCTGGAAAATCTAGATGGTTCGGTATTAAGCCATATTGGGATGTGAAATAATCAGTGTTGTCCCTTTAGTTTCCTGAATGCAAATACTATTTCATTACAATTTAATTTAGCAAATCCTCACAGATCAATGTGATCTCTCTTAGATTGTGAAATTTCTGTTCCACAGTTCTGTCTAATCACAATTTCTACTCCCTTTAAGTAACACGATTGGCATGTGCATATGACCTGTTGTAGCCACCTTTTGTTTCCAAATCGGGCCTCATAATCAGTGCTGGTTAGATGGGTTTCTTGCAGAATCAATATCTGAGAATTGCAGGCTTGAAGCTACTCTAATGACATTCTTTGTTTCCATTCTATTCTGAGGCTTTTTACATTTCATATTATGAGTGGTGATCCAATGGTCTGTCGGTTACCTGTCTGAGTCATTCTTTTTTTTTAAATTATGCATTATTCTGCATAATACGATACCCAGTGAAATTAAAACAATCAATTTTGGTTTTGTTTTCCTCAAGTGCTCCCCATTCAGTTCATTCCCTCTCAGTGGAACCCTGCCTCAACATCGTTGGCAATAACTAACTGAAAGTCATTGGAGTATACTCTGACCAACAAGATTCTGCTGCTCTATTCTGAGCCCTTGCCTGCTAGTTTCATCACTTAATGACAGATGTCTAACTGCATACCAAGTTCCTTCATCGCCACATGGTTAAAGGTATGTTTTTTCTTTAATCACCAGATGACAGGACCAAATAAAAAGGTAAATCAAGATAGAGGCCATTGCATCAGGAACTGGAAAATATTCTAATTACTAAACAATATTTTCAATGGGATAAGTATGAACATTTGGTAACTCTCCAGTTTACTTTTGAAATGATCATTGAGATGTGTAGGAATGCTTGATGATCACTTACTCGGTTTAATATACCCATTTTCTTAGAGCACATGTGCTTATAGATTTCAGATATGTATAGTCTGCAATTTATTTACCCCTCATAGCATTGGTCTCTGGTCTGTATTTGTCTTGCTGTAAACGTATCACTGAATCAGTTGCCTTTTCTGCCTCATTTCCCTGGTTACTTGTCTCCCTGGACTTGTTATAAAGAAATATTGTTTGACTTTGATGCTTATGTATTATAGCTAGTTCCAGGTGCCTTATCAGCCTTCTGCCACAGGTTATACTAGTTATTAAATGCCTTTCACCAAGTTACAGGAGAAGTGCAGTCCAGTCCTTCAGGCAGAGGGCATTTAATAACCAGGATGAAATGGTATTGTATCATTATTATGATCATCATCATTATTATTATCATCATTATTATAATTATTCTCAAAATTAGAAGCCCAGAGCAGAGCTGATCTGGATCATAGAAGATCTTACATAGATTATTCCTACTTTGGTGCACCTTCTGCTCTTCAACTTGGAGAGTGAGTAATACATTTTGGCAAGATCTATGAAGTTATATTATTTATTAATTATTGCTTTTATATGCCTTGAACAAGCGAGCAGAGAAGGGACATATTGCTGCACAACAGGCAAACTTGCCTTATAAGTCATCTTCGATTCCGATCTTTCTTTCGATTCCCATGCCACAACTGTAGCAGGTAAATGCTTTGGCATCATAAAATCCATGAGAAAGTTCTTTGACTTTCTCCCGCTCGATTCCAGAAAGACCATTGCGGTAGCCCTCATTCTCTCTCGAGTGGACTACTGCAATGGCCTCTTGGCAGGGACCAAGAAATCCACCCGACTGAAACTGCAAAGTGTCCTGCACACTGCCGCGCGTCTGGTCTTAAAACTCCCACGCAAATCCTCTATTTCCACTGCCCTCAGATTCCTTCATTGGCTCCCCTTGCACAAGAGAATACTCTTCAAAATTCTCGTTGTAGCCTTCCGAGCCTTCCACAAATCCGGCCCAGTCTACCTGTCGAAACGCTTCCCTCATTACATCCCGGGTCGCACTCTCAGATCCTCTCAAGAAAACCTCATGACCCCCCCCAAATTCAACCTGAAGTCCAAAGGCGGTAAAACTCTCAGTACCCTGGCTATTAGAGCCTGGAACAGTATGCCAAGGCATCTTAGACTTCAGACGCAGGAGAAACCATTTAGGAAGCACCTTAAAACATGGATTTTTAATCTTTCTGACGACTGGACTAAAGCAGCCATCTAACCCTCCACCGCACTTCCTCTGATCTGGTCCCAGGTTTTTACAGCGCCAAGATGCTCCCTTCGGAGCGAACGTTAGCGCTCTATAAATATCCATCCAATATCCAATATCCAATATCCAATAAGTAAAATGGGTATAAATAGCGTTGTAGAGAATAAAGACATCCAATACTACATACAGCTAGAAGCAATCCTGGAGAAGATAAAACAATCTTAAACAGAGTCCAGTCAAATAAACTTGCACAATGGGTTTGGGATCTCTGGAACTATTCAATACAACTATGGGGAAAAATCAACATCCACTCCAGAGGAAACCTCAGATGACTTTGGTGTTTGTATGGAGCATTAAATACAACCACAATGATCACAGGGAGTCCTTCACAGCCAGCCAGCCCCAAGGCTCCCCATGCCCACAGATGATCACATTTTTATACAATTCCAATAGAATTCATGTGATCATGCACACCCAATTAAGGTCATACCAAGGATTGTGAAATAAACATTAGTGCAGCAGGATCTAATTGCATGCTAATCACACTATAACTCATCATTGGTAGATCAGAAATAAGACAGTCTGCAATCAGCATAGCAAGGAGGCTTTTCCATGTATAGTCATTATAATGCATTTTGGGTATGTCATCATTTTGATCAAATCAATTAAAGGCTATCTGACTGTTATCATAAGTCACAGGCTTGCTTATCGGAAAAGCCTGTTCTGCTAAACGCAAATCCAGCTTCTTCCCCAGTTTCCATGGGACTGTTATTCTAACCGTAGTCTCATCGTGTCCCTATAAGTACACAGCTATATGATCCAAACAATCATCAACATGTTTTTTCTACAACATCAATTAATAATCAATACTCATCAATTTATTGATCTCTTTCTGCTCCTTCCTTTCTTGCACCCTCAATCTGTCTTGCTGCTTTAATTCTCATTCACTTAAATTCTTGCTTGTTTCTGAAATCAACTTTTTATTAAGCACACAAGCAACTGCATAATCACAATAATATCTGTAGCTCCAACTGCAGCTACAAGCACTATCTCTAAAAAGAAAGTACCACAATTTCCTAATTAACTACTTATCCGTTTCCGCAGTCCTGTGTTTGACATCTCTTGTAATTCTCCAACCGTCTTCTTGTCAGGATTGTAAGTATAACATTCGGGTCGAATAATCTAACAGATGCCATGCTTACTGGCCAATATAAACATCCAGTGCTATTATATTTTGTATTACCCTTTTTCTTATTGCAGTACGTTCTACAGTCATATTATCTGTGGGGAATTGAGTGATGTGCTCCATATTGGTAGCTAGTTTTCAAGTCTCCTCTGTTTTCATCTATACTTCTTTGGGAACCACCATTGCCTTCGCATGATCCAGAAACCAGTGTGTTCTTCTTTTGCATCTTCTTTTCCCAGGATCCTTTTTAACATGCTGTACAGCAAGGAAACCATTAGCTATAAAACAAGGCTTTCCCCTGTTTTGGATAACAATGAGTATGCTCTTACACCACATGCATACCATTAAGGGACTTATTTACAAGGGCATTGTGCCACAGGCACGTCACTTTTAAAATCATTCCTGTGGCACAATGCCTTGCTCCATATTTAGAAAGTGCTGTTAAGCCACTTTTTGTGGCTTAACACCGCTTTTTAAATATGGTACCCTTTCACGCAGGTATTTCTGTGAAAGGGGAGTGAAATGGGTGTTGCTGTGGGCCTTCCACCACAACACACATTGCTTTATGACGCTGCTCCAGATTTACAAGGAGGTGTAAATCTGAGGCAGTGCCAAAAAACGCAATGCAAGAGCAGCTGTTAAAATGGCAATATGAGGAGAAATACTTTTATTACTCCTCGTTTTTGCTTTTTCTATGTGTGCTGCCTTCCGCAGCACACGTAGAAAGAACAAAACGCCATGAAGGAAGGTTTCCATCCCTGCATATAAATAATACAAATAATAATCCACATTTGTAAAGCGTGAACAATCTCCCCTTAAGGGTCTCTAGGCGTTGGGGGCCGTCGGGAAGATTAAGCAAGCTATTGCTCAGAGTCACATGATGCTGGGCTAATCTTCCACCGGCGCCCTGGATCGAACCGTGAGCCCCCGGGTTCCAGAGTCAGTCACCCTGGCCGCTGTGTCACACCTCTTCCCCACAACAATCATTAAATATGTCAGTATTTAATGATTGTTGTGCTACTTCTATGTATTCTGCAGCACACATAGAAGTAATAAATTGCCATTATGGCTAGACCATAACAGCGCTCGGAGCAATGGATTACCCAAGGACAACTGCTCTATCGGATATCAATTATATTTTGCATATTTGTTGCCTTGAAAATTTGAAGCATAATACTCTGTATTAAAATCGAATGAAATTGCATACTGCTGTCATGATTAATCAATAAGCCTTGAGAATGCCCTGGTCCAATAGACCAAGTAGGGCGAAACACGTGTCTGCTGTCTTTGCACACTCAAAAAACTTAGAAATAATACAAAAATAAGAATTCAACCAATAAAAGACTTTTTGGAAAAAGATTACCAGAAACAAAATCTTGCCTTTCTTTCAAAACTATACATCAAAACGAAACAGGATTTTCCTTGGGAGAACTAACCTTTAAAGAAATGAGGAGACAGTGCTCAAAATTTCATTGCGCAATAAATTATTTATGTGCAGGAAGGTATACCTTCCTACACATAAACAATCATTCCATGTAACGCATGTACCCTTGCACTATGGTACAAGAGTACCTGCCTTGGTGCTAGGCAGCTAATTTTAGCACCAGCCCTGGTGAACACACAGGGGTGCACAGTATTGTTGTAAATATGGTTGATCCCTGCGTTTTGGAAATGTCAGAGGGAGGCGCTGCTAAATTTAGCACAGCTCCACTCTCTGACATTTCCTTGTGCATATGCCCCTTAGTCAATGATGGCTGACTTGCACCAAGGGTGGTGTGGTGGGGCAGGGGGGGCACACAAAAAAAATAGACTCACCTTGGTGAGTTTCAGCTCAACGTCCTCCTCCCTCGGGCGTCTTCACAGGAATCTCTGATGCTGGAACCTGCACTACTTAATTCTGGCGCTGCTTTCACAACATGAAAGCAGCACCAGGATTGGATACAGCGGGCTCTCCTAGCAGTTCCAAGAGCAGTAGAGGCCTCCATGTTCTCTAACCCAGCTATCTAAGACAGCAAGATTAGAGAACTTTAAAATGCGCATGTCTCGCTGGCCAGCCCAAGACGGCCGGCCAAAGAGACATGCGCATTTTATAGCGCATAGCTCTGCTGCTGCCACCCAGCCGCGTTGGCCCCTCCCCATCCTGAGGCTTAGTTCAGGATGGGTGGCTGAAAAAAAAAATTATGATAAATTAACTTCATCACTGCTTTATTGTTCAGCTCTGTGGCTTATGATGCGATGCTCCTCTGCTCATTTGGAAGAGCCGCCCGTGCCCTTAGTTTTAAAATGAACATTGCTCTTGCCCTTCTTTTACGCTAAGCTAAAAGTGAAACTAGATTGTTGTTCTATTTCTACTTTTCTCTGTGGATAGAGGCCCCTTTCAATAATAAGTCAACTTTAAGAATAGAATGAATCGGTCGGGAGACATAACTTTGATGGATGTTAAGCTCTATATCTTGATATGATGTGTTAATACAATTAGAATTAGTAAAACTGGGATAATAATGTTGAAACTGTTCAACATGTTAATCATAATCATTTGATGTTTGACTTGGATGTCCAAAGTGACACAAACTGATACTTTCAATCAAATATTTCACCAATCAAAATGGGAGTAGTGAATGCAATTTAGGTATCCTGGCACCAGTACTCCCAGGAATTCGCTGGGTTTCCCACATTCTACAATATTAGGCTAGCAGTCCAGCCCAGTGTGCTGGTACATGCTTATGCAGCAGAGGACCAAACTGTAGGGATAATCGAAAGAACCCCACTTTTAATGTGGATGAGTTTATGATGGTGACAAATCATACACAAATGAATGCCCCTGAGAATCTGGGAAGGAACAAAATGTTATTCTTAGAGGAAATTCTCAACCAACAACCATGCATGCCTTTGGTTTATAAGCACAGGGTTTCTGTTTCCTCAAATCTTACTTTAGGGAAAAAAGCACAAGGAATATAAATTATGGAGGTAATGTGGGGGAAATAAATGTATACTTCAGTTCTATAATGTCATGTTCTCCTGCATGAAAAACTCAATTTTGCCATAGTTTGCTGCCAGGAGTATATATTTAATGCAGCTTTGCTAGTAAAGTTTCTTCCAAGGGTTTAGTTGTCACATTTAATATTACAGTATAAACCTGTGTTGTGCAGTACATGCTGGAGATGAAACAAAAATATTGTAATAAAGACAAATATCCTTCTGTGACTCTGGAGAGCTGCATAACCTTTGCAATGCTTCTTAAATATCCACAAGGAGCTCATTCTGGACTGGTTACAAAATAGTTGGAATTCAACTGGCTGAATGAGAAATGTGCAGCCTTTAAAATGCTTACTTTGGTCCAGATCTTGTAGCAAATACATGATCAAAAAGACTGACAGAAAAATAAGGCTCGTAGGACTTTCCAGGTTCCCGCTCTTCTAGCCAGCTTATGATCTAATGTCGGACTCAGCTGCGAAAATGTTTATGCAATGCTGGCTGAGGTCGAATGAATTGAGTTCTGAAGGAATAGGCGGGTTCAAGTGTAATGAAACCAAAATATCAGTGTTGTCTTAAGGATTTTTGGGGCCCAGAGCAAGCCATATTTTTGAGGCCCCTGTTCGTAATACCTTTGAGTTTCTTAGCCCACTTTTTGGCAAATTGTAGCCCCATGTTGCCAAAACAACTTTTGGAAATAGGTTTCTCACACAATCAGTTGAAATGTGTCATTCAAGTACCCCCAAAAATGATTAAGATGAATCTGGGCAAAGGGAGACAGAAGAGATGTTCAGATAAAAAATAGATAGAGGTGAGCTCGTGAGAGATAAAGTTTACTTTCCCTTGAAATGTGAGGGCCCTGGTCAATTGCCCGCTTTGGGTATGCCTTAAACATCTCTGCAAAAAAAGTACTAGCTTGATTCAATCCTGGATCACCTGACATTTATCAAATATAACTCTATGCTCCTGGAAAATTTGAGATTGATCTAATAATTGATCTAATAGCATTTCTAAACTCTCTTCTCCAAACAGCAACAAAGCATACTGAGCTTACCCAGAGGGCTTCATATGAAACCTTCAGATGTTGGTCAACTTTTATTGGGGAAACAGCCACTACAACAAAGCCGTTTCCACGAATGCACTAACCACGCATGCTTTACAACGCATGCGTGGTTACCACTATAACCTTTACCACGCATTCCTTTACTACGAAAAACGTAGTAAAGGAATGGGTTAAAGGCAAAAAAAAAAATGGGGGGTCTCCCCCCCAAAAAACGAGGGGGTTAAAAAAAAAACTTACCTTTAACACGCTCTTCTGTGCCTCTGTCCTTCATGGAAAGAGCGTCCCTAACAGACGTGAATACGTACATGCGTCTATGTACTCAATTAAAAATAGAGAAAGGACCACTTTGAAGAAGGAGAATACCGTCGAAAGAAAATGTAAGTACATTTTTTAATTATAATAATTTATTAGGTTAGGCATAATTTAAAAAACATGTATAGATATCAACTACATAAACAATCATGCAGTCGGTTTAAAATGAAAATGCAAATATCATGCATAGTTAAACAACGAAAAAACGTTGTTAAACTATGCGTGGTAAAGGCATTTTCGTGGTAAACCATATGCGTGGTAATTGCATTCCGTTGTAACGCATGCGTGGAAAAGGCATGCGTTGCAACGGAATGCGTTGTAACATCATATAACCCTTTTATTGCTGTGTAAGGTCCCTTAATGAAGCATTCACACACCCCACATAAAGTGGATAATGAATGTAATGCCGTTGTATCATCTTCCGCAGGAAAACTTTGATAGCCTAATATTATCCACTGTGATGGACCCAGCAAACCGCAGAAAAACATTCTAATGAGTAATGGATGAAGGGATGAATTAATTAAGAAATTAGTAAATGCAAACTTAGTATTAATTTAATGTTAGAGTTTTTCTCTAGTTACTTTTGTGCCTGAAGAGGATGAGCTTGGGTACTCTCAGACCTAACATTAAATACTGCGAAGCACAACAAAAGAACTGTTGCACTGTGCCTGGGGCATACAGGCCTCTCAAGCACAGGTTTAGAAGTATGAGCAAGCAAATAGAAGAATATAATGGTACCACCCAATCCTATTCCTTGATCCAGCTTATTAGGTTCTATTACACTGACCTTAGGGAGCCCATCCCCAAGGGGAAAAGTACAGAGTTCTTTCTTGGGCAACTTCCATGTCTGGATCCCTGTTGTGTGTGAACACATCGACGTCTATAGCAACGGTCTATAAAGATCAGATCTTCCAGTGCAATGTTGCTGTCTGTGCTCACCCAGTTACAATGAAACACATAGATCCCTAAGCCCAGATTTCTTTTCAGAAATCTATTCCTTGTGATGATTTTGGTTACTCCTCACTCTTTTCTGTCAATTTATGACTTTCTCTTTTGAGGTTTCAATTCTTTTTTAATTGGATTTTTAAGGACTATAAATGAATTAACAAACTAACAACGCTTCATTCTCTCATCTTAACTCCCCCCCCCCCCCAATCTGTTGGAAATGAGAGTGTGGTAATCTCTCTTGCAGATGTCCTCCAGGACAGTCCACATGTAGGTCCTCTTCTAGCTGGGCTTCACTCTGATCGTAACTATCTGTAGGATTCTAAGGGCCAGATGTTTGACCCACCAATTTGCGACTCACAAATTGCATCGCATTTGTGTCTCGCAATTTGCGACTTCCAAATTGGTATGCACATCAGTGTCTCAGACAGTGTTTGCGATTCCTAATGGGATCGCAAATTGCATGCTTCATTAATATGAATGAGGCAGGCGCAAATTGCGACCCCATTAGGAATGGTTAACACTAACAGGGATGGTGGCCTGCTGGAGTCAGCAGACCGCAATGTCTGTGACTGCTTTTTTAATAAACAGTTTTTAATGCAGCCTGTTTAACTTAAAGGAAAATGGAATACATTTAAAAAAAGAAAATTTTTACTTTTCAGTTTCATTTTATTAAGGGCAGGCAGTGGTCCCTGGGACCACTGCCTCCTCTTAAAAACTATTTTCCCAATTACTCACAAAGGGGAGTGGTTTACCACCTACTTGAAGTAGGTGGTAAACTGCAAGTGTTTTACGGCTACAAATGCGGTCGCAAAACAATGGTACATGGCATGGTGACTTGCTATTAGGAAGGGACGCCCCTTCCTAATAGCGAGTGTTGCAAATGCTATTTTGGGAGTAAGTGACTCGCAAAATAGCATTTGTACATGCCATTACCCTTTTGGCCGTTGCAACGGGACGATCTCTCATTTGTGGCCGCAAAAAAGGATCGTACATCTGTCCCTAAGAGATCTGGGGTATATCATGGCTCTGCAGTCTTTAGCAATGAAATCCAATACTGGGGCCAGGTTTTCGTAAACTTCTGATCTTCACCATTCAGCACTGAAGAAATCTTTTTGATGCCAGAATCTGCCAGAGCCTGTTATACCAGTCTCTTGTGGAGGGGACAAGTGGTTTACCCCAAATGACTAGGATACACGGTTCTGCAACCAGAGATAGAGCCTTTACCTAGTGCTTTTGCATTCTTTGTTTACCATGTAAAATGCTGGCCGGTGACCTGGGAATTCTAGCATTAATTATCTTGTCTATATCCTTCCAGATATTTTCACAAAACATTGTCCCCTTTGGACAGCCCCACAGTAACTCTTGCATCCAACAAATCTGGAAGCATCTCCTTCAGCAAAGATTTGGAGTTTTTGTATTCATCCAATGGAGCCTACGTCAGTTAATGTGACAACAGAGCAGGATCTTACTAACTGCTTGCCTGCATTGTACATGTGTGATTCCTCTGTAGGTACTGCTGGAGATGGTGTCCCTTTGTTCCAGTTTAAATTCCATTCCTAGTTCCTTCTTCCAACTGATCTTGACCACATATTGTACCTTAGATAGCCCTTTAGTAGTAGTTTGTGTATCAGTGAAATCACGTTTTCTGTTACTCTCCATAGTAGCTTTTCAGAGTCCGTATGTGGATGTGTAGCTGCCTCTTTCTACACAGAAAGAGGAAAATGCCTCTGAGGATTGTATTTGTGCAGGAAGATGTCCCCTCCTGCACAACATCAATCCTGCCTGTAATACGGGCATGCTTCCATCCTGGCACAAGGATACCTGCGTTGGTGGTAGACAGCACTCAGTGTGCCAGTGCACAGAGAGAGGAGGAACATGTCATATCTCAGTAAATATAGTGCATTCCTGCTCTCTCCATTTGGCATGGTACAGTAAAGAAGTGGTCAAGTAGCACAAATTGCTTATAGCAGAAACAAACAATTACTTGCATTCACAATACCGTTTCTAGATGGCACATTTGCAAATGTATGCAATTTATATGCATTTGATTAACGATACTCAGTAGTGGCAATGCGGTGTTTCTTTCATCTTAAGTGAAATCAAAACATTAACAAAATTCGGTGCTCAGGTTTAGGGAACAAGGGATGGAAGGTGGTAGTGATTAAAGTGAAAATATGGGGTAGTGGACAAGGACAGGTTTGTGTGACATATATACATCATCATCATATTGTAGTACTGATCCGGCCTTAGTGAAAGGTCAATTGTTTCAAAGGAAATACATACCAATCTATGAACACTATCACATTGATTACAGTTGTCCTGACTTGTGTTCAGGTTGAAGTCGACATTTCGACTCCTAATGAGTAAACTAGGTAAATCCAGCCTTAGGGTGGGGTCTTCATCAGGACTAGTGAGGTAAGGAGCACCTAGAAGTTAATGAATAACTGAAGTTAACATAAACTACTCAGGGTCACAGGAATAGTGAATGCGTATGCAATGGGGTAAAAAGTATTACTTAATTCGACATCCAGCATGATCCTTAAGGACTGGAGGACAGTGTTGAGGTGGGGCTCAGCTGACCTCCTAAAAACAGAGAAGACACCTATGTAAGCTAAGACAGTGTATGTTTGTCTATGGTAAAGGAAACACCCTAAACTAAGGTGTCACTTACTCATAAGACGGGTGGGGGTACAGCCATCTGTGCGCGTACGAACAAAGAGAAAATGCAGGTCAATAGATCACTGTCAAATTCGAATCTAAAAAAACATGAAAATAAAGGGGTTATACTTGGGGTGAGTTGGGTATTAAAAAACAACTAATTAGGACACGTGGCCTCAGGGGGGCCGCACTCTCATGAAAGATACACTAAATGAGGAAGGAAACGCTTTGACTGCCATCAAGTGTTCTAACTCATCCAAAAGTACAATGATACTGCACACCCAATTTGTGTGGTGCAGAAGCATTGGAGGTAGAAGGCCTGTCCCGACCGTGTACATCGATATGGACGCAAAACCTTGTTAGTAAACACAAAAGCGGGTGCCTTTTAACTTGTTAGTCGATCCGTGCAAGTCAGGCGGAGTGAGTCAGGGACAGATTAACGCTGCCTGGCATCATGTATATGACATTGAATGTTTAAAAACAGTTTGTCATATAAAACATGTGTGCCTCCTGAATGTTAGAAAATGTAGAGGGGTATTAGCGATGTGTGAAGCATCGCATATGCATACCAAAAGGTTCTTCAAACTGAGCGTATTATACTGAACAGTTGAAGAGGCAGTACAAGAGGGCATGTCTCTCCTTAGCATATTCCGGTCAATAGTACTGCAGTATAGCCTTATCTACACATGATAAAAGTACATAATAGCCTCGTACTAAGATGGAGATGTGATTTAGGAATACATCACGGACATAAGCACTCAGGGTAAAAATAGCAGTGTTGTTGCTTCTCCCTGAGATGTAAATAAACAACATGGTGCCATGAGTACTTATCTTACAATGTTTTTGAACAGTTACATACATACATGTAGATTAATGGAACACAGTGAAAGGAGAGAGAAACCATTTCTCAATGGCAAGGATAGACATTTGGGCATTAGTGTCATGAAGTTCATTGAGTCCATTGTTCACACTGTCCATTTTATGCATTCATTTGCACTCTCTTATGTTTAGGATGGGAGTAATGTCCCCAGCCTTGCTTCCCATGGTTACTTTCTCGAGGACCACCCATCTTAGTGATTTAGGTTTGTGTAGTTTTGTGGTGAAATGTTCCACCAATGGTGTGCCTATTGTTCCGCATCTAATTCAGCTGCAATGCTGGAATATTCTCGTTTTGACCTTCTGTCTCGTTTGACCCACGTATATTTCATCACATGGGCATAGGATGCCGTAGATGACATCTGATGTGTTGCAGATGGAATGTACTTTAAGGTCAATGGTGTGATGTTTGTAGCAGAATTGCTTTGTCTAGATAGCCATTTTACACTCCTTACATTTGGTACATTTAAAGTGTCCCACTATCTCCGATAGATTCTAGAGTGCTTGAATCGTGGGTTGCGAGGGTGTTTCTAGTAGAGAACGAACAACATGATCTCTGACGCTCTTTGCTTTTTTGCTTTTTTGAAAGAATGTAAGGGGGGGCCGGAATTTCAAGATCATCCAAAATGAGATTCTAATGTCCATTAATGGTCTTCTTTATTTGATTGCTCTTTGTGCAGAAGGTCGTCACACATATCATCCTAGATAGGTTAGTTGGGCTTTGTCTCGGTGTCAAGAGTGCATCGTGATCATAATACCAGGCTCCTTTGTGTGCTCTTTTCGCTGGCCTCTTTGGGTATCCACGTTCTATTCGAAATTTATTTAGATCATCAGATTCTTGAAAGAAATCCTCCTTGCAGGAGCAATTTCTGCGAATACTGAGAAATTGTCCGAATGGCAGGTTGTTCCGGAGGCCTCTGGTGTGGTGGCTGGAGTATCTTAACAAAGTCTTCCTCCGAGCAGGTTTTCTGTAGAGTGTTGTGTACAGATGTTTATTGTCCAATTTAATAGTGATGTCAAGGAAATCAATCATATTCATGTGCCATGTAATGGTGAACTTGATGCCCTGATATCTTGAATTGAGCCATTCATAGAATGCTTAGAGATACGTTTTATTTCCTGTCCAGACAAGTAGAACGTCAACTATATATATCGCCGCCAATGTGTCACCATGTTTCTGTAGGGATTCGTCTGGTGGAATATGAAGTTCTCTTCAAAGAGATCCATATACAGAATCGCTAGATCAGGAGCAAAGGCTGATCCCATTGCCACATCCTTCGTTTGCAGAAAAAACTCATTCTGGAATAAGAAGAAATTCTTCTTCATGGTCACTTCCGAGAGTTCCACAATAAAGTCAGTCAGGACATAAGCCGGATGCTATCTTCTATCTAGTGCTTTAGGCATGCATTTCAACTGCTACACGTCAGATGTTATCTACGGCATCCTATGCCCATGTGATGAAATATGCGTAACCCGGGTCTAGTAGCCCATTGGGTATCCCCATTGATATATAATAACTCTCCATTTGGCACAGCACAGCAAGTCTAGTCTGAGTGTATCTGTAGCATTTGTTTTCTCCCAAGACAAAGACTCTATGTGTTCAAAGAATTTTATTCCATTACAATAGAGCATATAACTTATTTTAATGCACCTTTCTTCTGCTACCTAAATGCCTCTCTTTCTAGACCGGGGCAAAGCTCGATTTCCAAAATTAGGTATAAAGAGTTGTTTTGCAAGCCCTAGCTGTTACCCAATTGAGTCCCATATTTGCAGTGTTGTCCTAATTATGGGGAAGTGAGTTAAGTTGTTGGACCCCAATTTTGATGTTTGCCACAGGTTTTCTCAGAGGTAGCTGCCCACCATGTAGTGGTCAATAAAGCACCATTGGTGCTCAGACTCTGATCCTGAAAATCCTACACCTTTCCAATAGGAAGATCAGATGTGCTGCTTGAAGTAGGTCTGAAAGTTCAGGATCCCCAGCCCTCCCTTTGTCAGTGCCATTCTAGATTTTTTACCATGTTTATAAAATCAAGGCATGTCTATTACAGCTGCCTCACAACAATCGGGGAAATCTAGAGGGTTTTGGCTAGAAAACAAACTTTAACATTCTTGGCAACACATCTTAATAGATATTAAATGCCACTACCACAAGAGTGAGATACCATGTTTTTTAAATCTGTACTTAGTTACTTCCCTTCCCAATGGTGGGAAGTTGGCATCTGAATTGCTCTTAAGGTGGGCCCAAGGTTTATCACCAAGGGCCTGATTTACTCAAATCAAAAAAGCTGTGTTGCTTAAGAAGAAAAGAGCAGGAGAGCACCATATTTATAGAAATATGGCACTCTCCTCCCCGATACCTAACTCCAGTGTGGAAATTAGATGTTGTGTGCCACACACTCCTTTACACCATAGTGCAAGGGTGTCTGTATGAGTCTAGCATAGATATTGTGCTGGAAGGATAGCCTTCCAGTATAAAACAACGATGCTCAGACTAACTTTAAACCGTTTCTGACTTTGTATGTGTGCTGTACAGTGCAGCACACATACAAAGTCAAAAAAGGAAGGAGAAATGAAAGCAGTTCTCCTTCAAAGTGCCTACTTGAAATGGGTGCTATTTTCTGATGCTAAACCCTGTCTACTTTTTAATTAAATAGGGCTTAGTGTCAGAAAGCTTGTGTGGTTGCATGGGAACGCCCATGCACCACAAATGGTATGCCCTCTTGGTGCAAAGTAATGCATTATACGCGGCTTTGCGTTACTTTTTCAAGTGATTTCCAGTGCTAAACAAGTTTAGTCCTGGAAAGTAAATAGGTAAAAAACATGTTTTGCCAATTTGCATCTTATTAAATAGACCCCATGTATCAAATGGTGTTGCTAGTCATTTGAAAGGGGAAATATTCTTGCAGCCAGGGCATTTCATTGGTATCCATATTGAGTCCAGCTGCCTCCAAAGTTGACATATTCAGCTAAAATCCTTACACCTCGCATAAGAGTTATAGCTCCACCAATAATGGAACAAGGGAAACCCTTGGATTCACCAATGAGATCACAACATCATAGGCAAAGAGTGAGAGCTTGAATGTATCTTTGCCCAGTATGACCCTTCAAAAGTGTAGGTTGGAGCTAATCCTGTGTGCCAGCTGTTACAAGGAGAGGGCAAATAGCAGGGGTGACAACTGGTCACACTGTATTCTACCAAGATCTATCCTCAAGCAATTGAGTCTTGTCCATTGACACAGATGTTTGCAAAGGGGCTAGTGTACTCTGCTAACACCATTTTAATGCAGCATTTTTCCTGCGCCTCTGTCCATCAGCACCTCCTTCAGAAAAGAGAACTCGACTTTATCAGCTTTCTCAGCGAGCATTGAGGGACAGTTGGTGTACATCACATTTACTTTTGGTAGCTATGTTGATAAGGATTAGGATTTTTTTGTGTTGTCTCCTACCCTTCTGTTGGGGATAAATCATAACTGGTCAGGGTGAATCAGATCCTGTAGAAGGCATTGCAGTCTGATTGCAGTTTGATGGCTATTATTTAAATATATATTTTAAAGTTGACCGTTCCAGTTCGGAATTTGACCTGTAAGTGTTCTGGTCGTTCACCTTTTTAAGATTAACCAATACCAATACCTCATTAATGGATGGTGCAACCACACCTCTTGAAACTGCATCATTAATGTCTTTAGCCTCATAACGGCTATGGAACGTCCAGCTCCAGTGCTGGACGTTCCATTGCAGCTATGAGGTTCGAACGTTCAACGGCCGATGGCAGCACTCCTGAGGTAGTGGTGCCATCGTCCGCCGAAAGTTCGAAGCACTTAAGAGGCTAGTAGTTAGTGGTAGCAGGCTAGGCCAGAGGCTCCTGTAGAATGCCTAGGTAAACCTGTTAGGGCCTGCGTCATTAAAGTGTTTTTAAGGCCCCTGTTCGCTGCCATGGTTTCCTTTGTTGTTATGGGGGCTACTAAAGAATTTACCTGATCTGGTGCTAACTTGCTCAGTTGAGATCCTTGTAGATACTGTCCAATAGATATGACAACTGTTGGTTCAGCTGAATAAACAGCCCAATAGGACAAACACGTCTCACTCGTTGCATTTATCCATTTTTGAGGCTGCCATGAGGGGATCTAATGTGAAAATAAATGTGGCATTGAATATGTTTTTTCTACAGTTGGGCTGCTAGCAGTTTCACTGCATTGTTACCTGCTTATTAATACTTTTGTTGGATTGGCATGAGAAGCTTTCTCAGGTGATCTCCAGAAGTCAGATTTGGCCCTAGACATGAATTGTCTGGGACCATGTTCTTTGAGAGAGAGTTTTCTTTTGATTCCACAGAATAGTTTGAACATTTTGTAAGACCAGCTTGTGAATTTTAACAAGGCTAGCACTTACTGCTATGCGTGTCCCAGTTAAAACATTATTTTCATAAAACCTCTAAGCATTACCACACCGCACTTACATGTGTCTTCATGAAGTAAAAAATCTTTGATCTGGGTCTGCAATGCTTCACTCGCTATGTTATCTCTCTGAGTAGATATTCTTTAAACCACCTGCTCCCTGTAGCACTTCTTCAGTTCCTCCCCATGATATTTCAAATGTGAGTAGGGAGTTATCTGATAAATTAATTGCCCTAATGTTGGCAACACAAATTTTTAATATAAATGGTCATATAGCATGAAATCTATTGTAACATATGATGTATTAGATGCCACGTAATGGAAATAATCCAGCTCTTCCCAGTCTAATCGCCATTAAAAGTCTTAAAATAAATAATACGGGCAAAAATGGCTAAGACTGCACATGGGGTTTTTAGATTTGCAGCCAAGATAGGGGATAGACGCATTAGGGATACGTTGCAGATCTACCAATCGCAATGTGTGTCGATCGCCCTCTATGGGTCTGGGATCTGAGGACATTGTCCTAATGGATGTTTGCAAGTTGAGGAAAATGTTTTTCTCAACAGACTTCTGTGTCTGCCAAGTTCCGCCCATAATGATTTAAGAGAACTAGGCATCTTTCACCTTTCAGATTTGATAGCTTTGAGACCACTTGTGCTATGGCGCTCGATCTGGCTTAAGGAGGAGACAGCTATGAATAGATCTGTAATTAGTGACTGCCCTTCTCTGCATAATTACTCCAAGGTCCCTTGGTTAAAATATGTCATAGTTAGTTTCCAGGAAATCCTTGGTATAAATATTTTGGCCGACCCGTATGCTGCAGCAGCAATGTCTAAACATGAGCTGAAGACCACATTCATGAAATATAAAGCAGAGAGGCGGGCGAGCAATAGTAGTTTAAAACTGACCTGTATGCTCTATAATAAATTTGCAGGAAACGGGGGTTTTCAATTATATCTGAGCCAGGTGACCAGACCCTCAATAGATTTGTCCTTACGAGGATGAGGCTTGGGTTAGTACATCATCTGGTGGCCTTCCCGTCTCCAAAAAAACATCCGGCGGGCCCGTGCCACTGTGACGGCCAATCTAAGCAAAGCACCTTGCACTTTCTTTTGCTATGTAACTTATTTATGAATTACCGCATTGTTTATTTAAAACCTATCTTTGTGAAACATGGAGTCCGCACTGTCAATGAGGCAATGAATTTGCTTTTTAATATGCAAAAATTGGATGTATGCTTTTTTACTGCTACCTTTTTAAACAAATCAATTCATGCGAGGAAAAGTATGATGTTTTAATAGTTTCTACGTTAACTGATTTAATAACCCCTGTAAACTTTTCCTGTTCATATTTGTATGTTATCCAATGCTTTTATGGTAATTTCTTTGATATGTACCGAATAAAGCTTTATGAATGAATGAATTAAGACACGCAGATTGCTCAGACGGGAGTACACTTCTGCCAAATGTGCAACAACACCTCCCTCTTTCTTACCAGAGTGACCCTTCATTCCATCTAGGACCATGATTCAATCACCTCCCACCAATAAGGGGCCGGAGGCCAACTTTATTAGTAGATGGATTAGTGTGCAAATAACGTTTTTGTCATGAAAGAGATGTTGCATCCCCTCAATAAGCCGTTTCATTCATAGCTATCTCCCCTCTTGTCTTTGTGGACATCAGCAGCTGAAAAACTCACATATACCGGGTGATTTCCTTGAGAGCTACCAGTTGCTGTTGTATGTGTTGGTTCCAATTTTAACAGTTTTGATCAGAGCTTTGCGGTCTTCCAGAAGGGAGTGCAGGAGACTTCGTGTGACACTTTACATGTCTGGACCTTTGGTGCCACTCAGGATGCCCTGCTTTCTGAGGTTATTCTTTCTTGATCTGTTCTTGATCTGTTATTGACATCTTCAAGCTTCAAACTTTAATTGCAGGAGGATATTTTGTTCCCAGAGTTTTATTTCTTCTTGATCATCACTAGACTCTTCCAAACCGAAAACTCTTTGCCCAAGTCTATGATATCTCACAATGCTTGCTGCAGCTCTTGTTTAAAGTCTTCATGTGGGGCAACAAATTCATCTATCAATCCCTTAAAGATACCTTCCAGAATTTGCCTCGTGACCAGGTGGTTACCAGAGCCTTTAGGAGGATCTAGGTCAGCATCAACAGTCTTGATTTTACCTCGCTTTTTATGTTTTTTCTGCTATCGCTCTGTATGGCATGAATCTCCATATGAGGCCCAGACTGTTCTTGTTTTTTTTTGTAGAGGCCATGGATGCAAATTGCTAGTCCAAACGGGGGCAAGTCTCTTGATGGACAGTCTTAGACAGTCGCTTGCCGGATAAGGTTCTTGCTAAAAGATGATAAAGCTCCACAGGGGCCTATTTCACCTGCAGATATTTCTGATTGCCGCTTCTGACAACATATCCATCATTGAGCAATCAGGTCAATGCCCCCTTTCAGGATGACCAGAAGGCTCCTGTCAGTGCCAAGTATTATGTGTAAAGGCTGGCCATTGGGCTGTGCTATGGAGTATCCAATGATGTTCAGCCTCTCTGTGGGGTTGTGGGCCGGCACATCCTCGACATCCCCAACTTGGCAAGTTGACAAGGGTTGCATCATATTATATTGCTTTCTTAAAAGGCCTCCGATTCCTGTATCCAGGCATTACATGGCCTCGCCTGATGGCCCTCCAGCCTATTGCACAGCCAGAGATGTGTTATGTATCTGGAAGAGTCATGTATCTGGATGAGGCAGTGTCACCCCCAAGGCTCTGCCTCTGAGAGAACCTCTCTGACTTCTGCTGGGTGGCACCAGCCTTAGCGGTCGGCCCCGCCTTCCTCCGATTGGTCACCTCCTCTGACGAGGCTACTTGATCATCTGACCTGATCTCGGAAGAGAAATCCTCACTCCGCTCTGGAGTTCAAATTCCACTCCTACCATAATGTTTTTCTCATTCTGGAGTGTTTTAAACTCACCTTTCTACTGTTGTGTTTTTAACTATATTATTTTCCCTGTAACACCCTTTGTGTGGGAGGTGCCTGGCTCCTGTTTTTAGACTGGGTTTGGTTCTGTTATCCCCAGTTTATTTCCTTGTCGCACCCACGGTGCTTGGGAGGTACGTGGCTCCCATCCTTTGCCCCCTTGCTTTTCTGCCTTCCTGCTCTTGATAAGCTCTGTCTCCAAGATATCATCTCTCACCCGTGCTTGGTAGCTCCCTCCACAGCAGTCGGCCCGCCCCACCTTCCTCTGATTGGTCGCCTCCTCTGGCGAGGCTACTTGATCATGCCCGATGTGTGGACGCACCACTGGCACTCCAAAGGCAAGCCTGTCTGCACCAGTCTGTGGCCGTCCGGGGCCAGGGACCAGTCCCCCACCCTGTTTGAATAGCCACCGACTGCACTTCTCCCCGGACACTCTCAGGAACCTGGCACCCCAACCCTAGCGGCCTCTAAAGGCTCCATCCAGGTAAGTGATGGCAGAGAACACTGCAGCCAGTGCTCCTTCTCCTTCGAGTTGACCGAGGTCAATAAACTTAACTTGACTGCTAACCTAAACTCCAAAAATGGCTCTTTTAAAGGTCTACTGCGGGACTGCGTCTCCCTCACAAAACACAAGGCAGAGATCCTTAATATGCTAAATGAACAAACTCCAGATGTACTCTTTCTAATAGAGACTTGGCTGGGTGACTGTTCTGAGACAGATTTTTAGATGCGCTACCTGTAGGCTATAGAATTGTAAGATGTGACAGAGTAGGGCAAGAAGGTGGCGGTATTGCCGTTATTTGTAAACAAATTTGGAACTATTCACTCCATAAAATAGACTCCTTGGATAGTGAGGTGGCACAATTCACTATTCATATGTCCAGTAATCAATCTCTGACTGGCCTACTGATCTACCACCCCCCAGGTCCGGCAACTAACTTCATCAATAAGTTAATGGAATCTGCCACTGTGCTAGCCTTAGGGCACAACAATGGTCATACTAGGGGATCTCAATCTTCACTTCAAATCGTAGGACTGCCTGACAGTCCTATCTCAATCATGGACCAACAAATGCTTCCGCTAGGTCAACTAGTCAAAGATCCCACACACGAAAATGGTCATACATGAGAACCTATCTTTTCTAATAACCCCTCATTATTGATGGAAGATGTAGTGAAACTATCATGGACGAACCACTTTCTAATTCCTTTCTGGTTCCCAATTAAGACTAGATGGGCCCAGGCCACTCCCCCACCACTCCAGAGCAGGAACAAGACCAAAATTATGCCTGAGAAATCTATAAAAGCCCTAGAAAAAAAAAAACTAAAATTGAAAAGGAACATCAGATGGCAGTGGCCAATTTAAGATATGAGACATGACTAAATGAAACCATCGACTTTCTGGAGCCACTAGCTATGAGAAAGAACATCAGAAAATCTCCCTCTTCGCCATGGTACAATGAACATCTAGCTGCACTAAAAAAACAATGTTATGTAAATGTCTCGAACGTGAATGGCGGAAGGACTACAGCTCCACTGCCTGCACTCGCCTCAAAGCAGCCCTGAAAACCTATTATAAACATATCAGACTTGAACGGAAAGAGTACTATGACCAGATGACTGACTCAGCGCGTAATCCAATCAAAGAACTATTTTCCCTGCTCATATCTCTGACTGATGCTGGCTTCGTGATTCATCCCGCCACACGACTAGCCTTCTCTCAAGTCTCCTGACTAGCAGCCATCGTTTCCTGCTTTTCCATACTTGCGACTCTGCTCACCACTGTGATAGTCTTGGGATCGCTACTTCTCCCTGATAATATAACCGTGGTACGCCTATGGTTTTCATCGACCATGCGTCCATCCACTCCGGACTTCTGACGGTGTGCCCTCAGACCATTGTTATATAAATTATCGTAACCTGTCCTGAAGATGGCTAAACACATCTACAGGCTGAAACGCCGTCCACTTCAACAGCAGAATTTTCTGCGCTCCCCTCAAGGATACCCTACTTGATTACTGTATTCATTATCATTTATTGCTTAGCTATCCTTACTCTGTATAATTCTAAATCTCATTTGTTCTTCTTTGCGCCCTTCAGTGCAACTCTTTGTTTGTTTGATCATATGAAACTGAATATGTCAAATGTGTAAATGCACTAATACAATTTGTTTTAAAAAGAACCTTGTCTCCCTGGTTTTCTCCCCTTCTTAATTTATCTTTTAAGCAATTAATTGTGCTAATTGTAATTGACCTCCTATTGACACCCATTTGAGACATTGTTGTATGTTACAAATCTCTAACGAAGGCGGAAAGTACCTCATCTAATCTAGTCCCATCACGTAAAATGTGCAACGACATTGCAACCTTTTTTTTCTAATAAGGTGGCTAAAATATATGAAAATGTTACCAACTCTTTTAGTGAGGAGTGCACAGATAGGTGCAGAAAACAATCCAAAAACGTAACTGACCTCCCTATTCCTCAGGTAATGGAAGTTAAAAATATCTTCACATCCATCAAATCTGGCTCCTTACTGGGCTCCGCCCCATCCAGAATCCTGCAATTAGGGGCTTCAGTGATAGCCCCTTCACTACAGGAGCTTTTGAAGTTATCAATAAGCTTAAGTACAGTACCTAAATGCTGGAAATATGCCATGGTAATGCCTATCAGAAAAAATCTTTCAATAGACCCGTTCACATTAGATAATATGAGACCCATTTTGCTTCTTCCATTTGGAGCTAAAATACTTGAGAAGCATGTCAATAATTGCCTGACTAGCTTTATTGAATCCAATGAGCTGCTAGACCCACAGAGTCTGCCATTCTCTTATTGGAAGAAACATTGAGACAGAATGCCGACAAGGGCCAGAAGTCTGTTCTGATATTACACGACCTGAGTGCAGCCTTTGATATGATGTCACATGATATATTAATCTACAGGCTTCAGGAGGCCAGAATTAGAGGCAATGCCCTAAAATGGTTTATCTCCCTCCTACAAGACAGATCCTTTCAAGTCACCCTTGAATCTTGTGTGTCAGACCAGTTCCACTCCACGAAAGAGGTCCCAACGGGCTCTATTCTGAGCCCTACTCTATTTAATATACACATGAAACCCCTGGCTGACATCATCAAAAAGCATAGGGTTCAAGTGTTGTCATATGCAGACAAAACCGAACTAATAGTAAATTTGCCGAATCCTTCTGCCATCATGGCTGATAGGTTTAGGGCCTGCCTGTCTGAGGTTGCGGTGTGGATGACCGACAATTGCCTTAAATTAAACGCCAACAAAATGGAGATCCTACTAGTTGGTAGTCTCAGGTCAAGAACTTGGGAGTAATCTTTGATTCAAAACTAACCTTTGAAGACCAAATCAGGATAACAGCAGGGAAATTATTTGGCACCTTGAAGGTCTTAGGAAAAATCCTCGATCTAATTTCCACTAGATCAAGAAAAACCATAGTTCTGCACTTATCACCTCACAGCTCGACTATGGGAATGTTCTTTATCTTGGTGCCCCCAATGGCAGTCTCAAACTGTTGCAACGAGTTCAGAATTCCGCAGCTCGACTGGTCTTAAATCTCCCAAAAAGTCTGTCAGCTTCTAATGCTTTTTCTCTGCTTAACTGGCCCCCAGTTACAAAAAGAATGCACTTGAAAGCTTTATGCATCTGCCGACGAATCTTAAAGAAATATGGCCCTAGCTACCTTCACTCCTTAGTGCAAACATATGCTCCTACTCACAATCGTAGATCCTCTGATGCTAATTTAGCCAGGGTGCCTAAGCTTAGTAGGGTCAGAATAAGAGCCAAATCTGTTGCCTATTTAGAGCCTGAACTGTGGAACTCATTCCAAGGGCTCTCGGAGACCCTCATTCGGAAACTGATTTTAGGAAAAAAATTAAAAACATGGATCTTTAATAACTGCCTTCTAATCTAATCAGCTTCATCTAGGACATTCCCTGAATTCTTTTTCTATTCCTATGATTATGCAGAGTCCAGTGCGTAGACACACCACCCGGTGTATTCATGCGCTTTATAAATGGTTTTTATTATATGGCCAGGGACTACCGGAGGACCCCCACCCTTCCATTAACCAACATTATTAACAGGACGTGAGAGGGCTTTCTTTGGAAGGCGGGGGATCTTTCGACCCCCGGACGTATTTATTAAAACATACAAAATAATAAAAAATTTAAATAAACAATATTCACACAATTACGCTGAAAATTTTACAATTGATATATACAGGTATTCAGATGGCTAACCTTAACATATTTCTAGTACAAGGTATTTCCTATCCAAAAACTAACATATCAATCACATTATACAATATTTATTTTCTGTGTACCTATTTGGGGCTACAGCAAGGTCAATAACTGCCGTCAGATCCTTATCAGTAAAACACGCCCTCCTGAAAGGAGTGCGCATGCGCAGAGGGGCCCATTTACCATGGGGTTACACGCCCTCCCTGGTTACCCCCGTACGCCCTATTAACCACACCCTCCTGTCGGAGTGCGCACGCGCAGAGGGCCCGTTTACCGTGGGAGCAGACCCCCTCCCCCGTTACCCCCGTACGCTCTATTAACCACGCCCTTCTGTTGAAGTGCGCAGAGGGCCCGCTTACCGTGAGGGTATTTTGGCCCCCGGTTACCCCCGTACGCTCCATTAACTCCATTTAAGGGGGCCTGTGCATCTCTGCGCCATTTACTGGCGTCATTGTGCACGTGCGGGGTGGCCAACCAGCCTAGAGAAAGCGTGACTGTCCCCTCCCCCGCACCTATGTAGCCAACCGGTTGTAACTGCCCCTGGAGTTCTATGAGAGACCACTTGTGCCTCCCTTTGGGCGACCCCATTCGAGAATGGCGCTGCCCCCTAAGGCCCTTAAATGAACTGCTCACCAATCATGACCTTACCGCCTGACCAAGGAATAACAATAAATACGACGATTGATGACCTGAAAACGGGAGAAAGTTCTAAGGAACAAAACGTATTAGTCACACACTCTTGTCATCCATAAGCATTTTTTGCCAAAAACTTTCATAACACACAATAACAATCATCTGCTTCAGGGGATGGTGGGTGGGGAAAATAATTACAGTCTCCTAGGGGCTGGAAGGGCAGGCTGTGGTGCGCAGAAGTCAAAGAGGCAGACTCTCGCGCTCCACTGCTTTTTAACACCTTGGCTGCTAGGTGTTTTCCCCTCCTGTGCTGACTTTTCATTATTTCCATTGTTTCATGACGAGCTCAGCTCGTCACCAGCACAGCTCAACCGTGCATCATGACGAGCTGAGCTCGTCATGAGCATGGAAAGGGTTAACCCTTCTTCGGCCAGTCCGGATCTAACCGGCCTGGCCTTTGTTCCCTTCGTGCCTCAGAAGTGACGCAATCACTTGCGGGTCACCAGGGGACCCGGGGCGAGTGGGAGGGCAGGTGCGCCCCGGCATAAGTGCGGCGGGCCGATGTCGGCCCCATCTTTCCATTATTATTATTTAGGTGGCAGGCTTAAGCACCCCAGGCCTGACTGATAGGCCCACTTTGGCGGTGAGGGGGTCATTGGCATTAGTGCTACAACATACTCCTCTGTAAGTCATGTCTGTCTCCAGAGAGTGCCCTGTTATTCAAAAGCTCTGGTGGACCCTAGAGGCTAGGATCTATAGGCCGCACGTCTGCACTCTGTTCCTTCCACCCTGCATCCAAGGCCACTGCCGTATCCCCAGGCATCTCACTCTGCCCAACAGCATCTCCTGGGCCCAGCGCGTGAACTCTGTTGCCTCCGGCCAGGGGTCACACCGCCTGTGAGGAGACCTGAGAGATCAATCAGTTCCGATTCCAACCAAGCACTACTTTCCTTCTTTCAATTGGCTGCCACCCATAGAGGACGGAGTAATCCTCATCCAGTGGGACCCAGTCAGGCTTTTTTCTGGGTTTAGCCATCGCTTTAGGATGACATCTTGGTTGGCACCCCTCCAAACTGCACTTTTTCTTCTTAGTGACCACTATCAGTTTCCCTGGCACTTTTCTCCTGCTGTTCTTTGTCTATGCTTTGCCACCATCTCAGTTGAGCATTCGACTGTCATACATTGGTACCAAGGTTTATGCTAATGTACTTGCTGTCTTTAGTTGCTAGCAGGTCAGCAGTATCATTTTATCATATTTTGCAGCTCCTAACACGAACCTTTCCTACACCACTCAATGCACCAATCTAACAGCCTGCCCATCAGCATAGATGGAAAGCGGATTGAATTTGCAGTAATGAATTTTATTCCACTAGTGAGTTACTAAGGCTTTTTACTTAACCCCATGATTAGGAGCAGTCATCTAAAAATGTATCTTTCCTGAAATGGGATAGGTTGATTTAATTTGAGGTCATCATTTACTCCACCATCCATCATCCTTTTATCTTTCAAGGATAACCAATATTCAACCAATATTCAGAAAAGAGATGTGTGCTTGGTTTAACACTGCTGCTTGAGATGTATGTGAAAAATACATTTGAGGACACCAGTTCTGGGGAAACGTTCCCCACTGTTTCCTCAATGTTTTTCAACCGCATGATATTTGAATCCATCCTGATGAATACCCTTCATGTTGAAAAAATCCCTGCACATTGTTTTGCTCCAGGATTCCATTGACCCCTTCTTTCTCTTTTATTTCTCACTGTTAACCCTCCATGTCCCCTTCTCCCCATCTCCCCTCTCTTAATAGCTCTTCCAATTCCATAGCTTGTTCTTTGCCCTCTCCCTCAACTTTGTTTTTATTCTTTACTCCTGTCCTTTACTCCTCCTTGCACCATTTGTATCCGTTAGATTCGACACTACATGCACCCTACCATCCTCCCCCCTGCCTTTATCCTTCTTCCTAAACTGCTGCCTATACCCTTCTACTTATGACCTTTCTTTTCTACCTCACCTACACTCCTATACCTCTACAACTGCTTATTTGCTAGTCCCATTTCCCTACCTTTATGGTATTTTTTCTACCCCTGTCTATTCCCTTGTTTCTCTACCCAATCCGAGGACTCTACTTCTAAAAATTAACATTTCTTCTGCTTCAAAGTATCTCAACCATTGCCTGTGCCATCATATTATGATATTATCACCATATACAATATTACACTTATTACCCAACCCTATTACTTTTATTAGTACCCCAACCATTACCCAAGCATCTGTATCACTGCTGATAATATAATGAATATAACGTGCTTTTAGGTAACACCAGGGGGCAGATTTACAATTACTGGCTTATCGCTGCAAATCAGCAGGGATTCGCCAGTAATATGCGCCGCAGCTCCGCAACCCATGATGCGCCGCATTTACAATGCAGCGCACCATGGGGCAAAAACGGCACAGATGCAGGCACAGGGTTTTGACGCAGCATTGGCCTAAAAGTGACTGAGTGAAATCTTGTAGATTTCACTCAGCCACTTTTAGGAGGCGCAGGGCTTTACAACGTGACGCATCTCCCAGATGCGTCACGTTGTAAATACCCCGCACCATGGTGCATCTTTTGCGCGTCACAAAAGTGATGCATCGGCGGCGTAAAAGAGGCGCAAGGGGCTTGTAAATCTGCCCCTATGTTTATTAAATAAACGTAAAAGTATTAAAACTGTTTTCTATTTATCTTAAACCAATCCACCCACAGTTAGGGCGAAATGTAATAAGAAAAAGCTTTCGAGGCCTGGAAGAAAATGCTTCTAAACAAAAACCGGTGGAGAAGTATTCAATTAATCCTCACGGAGACCATTCATATACAACATTTCTCTTGTCACGTCCAGCTGTTTCTCCTAAATATTTTCAGCCAACTCACACATGTAGCCTACAAAGCACACACCAAGAGGGAATATTGTGTGTTTTGTTTAAGAACAAAGTTATTGTATTCTGCTCATGTTTTGCGTCTCTCTGCGCTGAAATCTGTCAGCCGTGGACAGGTGTTATTGCGGCCAATGCTAAATAGGACACCCCGTGCCTCTCCTTGGACTGAACCATTTTCAACCCTCTTGCTTTTCCACAGCCAAAGGCACATGTAAAACAGATTAAGGAGCTATAAAACACAATCCAGCACATATGTGGGTCTTCTGGGTTTCCTTACAAGACGTGAAGAAGCGAATTAAAAACCACAAGAGACTGAAGTCAAATTACTTGGAACTTAATTGACAGATTCAAGAGATGAAAACTTGTGTATGTTTGGACGTCTGTAGCAGGATGGTTGAACCCGTCCATCGGCACATTGCACCACATGTTCAATTAAAGGCTTTGCACGTGAGGCAATGTGCTTTCTGCTCCTCATCGACACAGTCAAATGCGCATTCGAATATTTCTATTCTGAGACATAGCCATGATCTTTTTTTGCAAATGTAATACGTGTCTTTGTAAATAGTGATTTTTAGAGTGATAGAAGTTGAGAGCTATCACCAAGCCTTCTGGTCAGGGGCGTAACGCAGACCCATGCAACTCCTGTGGCTCAGGGGGCAATCTATAAGGGTCCCCCAAATCCTTTCAGAGAGTCCCCATTCTGCACATGGCCAATGAATATCCGTAGGATATGGAAGACTCAGAGGCCTTTCTTCACATTCTGCTGGGGGCTCCATCATTTTACGTTACGCCACTGCCTCTAGTTAGGTCAAAGCCTACCAGCTGCGCTGTCTGGTTGCTAACAACATTTTGAGGACATTCGAAACGCTTCCCTGGGAATGCATTCTGCTCATTGTACCATTAGCTTTGTGGTTTGTAACTCACATTTGCTTGTTTTCCATTTGCTGGCTTCATTTGTTTTGGTCTGTCCTGCTTGCCTTAGTCATTTCTCTTGCTCAAATACTATTTACTGTATTCTTCTACCAGTACTCAATTTCTGTAAACAAGCCTTTAACCCCTCCCACGCTGGTGACGGAACCGCTCCGTCACGCCCCTCGGGTGGGCTGTGCTGGTGATGGAACGGTTCCGTCGCGGCCCGCTCGCCGCGCCTGCGCGGCGCTTTCTATTGAGCGGGCGGGGCCGTGACGGAACCGTTCCGTCACAAGCACAGCTCACCTGAGGGGCGTCCCCCCGCCCCTTAGCACTGCGGCGAAATAGCCGCTGCAGCGAAAGGGTTAAATCTTGTTCTTATCTTGTCACATTTGCTGTGCATTCAAATACAGGGGTCAGATGTCAGGCTCTGTCTCCCAGGGCGCTTGGTGTTTACTTTTTTTTCTCCGACTTCAAAGTGAGAGGTTTTATGTGAGAATCCTGCTGGGTACCCATGTGCTTGGAGCCCAATGTTGTTTACCATTTATGTTAAACCTCTAGCAGAAATCATCTCCACCAATGGTTTTACACTGGAAACCTCTGCTGCTGACACTCAAACTATTCTCTCCATGTCACCAGACACCAAACCCACCTTCAACACACTATATACATGTTTAGAAGAGGTGGCTACTTGGGTGACGGAAAGTTCAAGCCTCAAGTTGGATTGGCGACAAAGCTGGGAACAACTTATATGGCTTTATTGTCTGGGAGAATCCCCTATGCCTAAATATGAGGTGAAGAACTTGGGGTTCATCATGGACAAGGATCTGAAAATGATCTCACAAGCCAATACGGTGACAGGCATCTGTTATGGCATGCTAAGATCACTTAGGAAGACAATTAGGTGGCTCTTAATGGATTGTCGAAGGACGGTGGTGCAGGGCTTGATCCTGTCAAGACTCAACTACGGCAACTCCTTTAGTTCAGTAAGATTTTTTTGAATTTTAAGAAAGGAGCAGTACATAAAGACATACAAAAAAGTGAAGAAATTCATTAAAATACAAAGAAGCAAAAAAAGAATAATCATAAAAATACAGTCATCAATAAAATTCATCGCAATATAATAAAATTTGTCATTCAAAGGAAAACAGAAGAAAGGGAAAGGAGGGGAAGGGAGGGGAAGGGAGAAGGGAAAGGGAAATATACAATTCATAGCATAAATACTTAAATAAGTAGAGTTACCAATACTACATGAGCAATACAACAATAATAATTATAACTGTACATATGAATCTATAGGAGACCAGAAAGATTGAAAAGTCGAAGAATTATGATGAACACCTTGTAATGATAATTGTGCACCTCTTCTTGTAAAGATAATCCAGGACCACCAAGCATGGACTGAAAGAGAAGAAGCATCCTTCCAACAAAAAGTGATGGATTTTAACGCAGCTGATACTAGAAAATTAAATAATTTTGCTTCAATATCATCAAGGGGTACACTCAAAGCAACAGATTTACATATAATTAAATTATAAGAGGGTAAATCAGAAATAGGCAAAATTTTCTGTATCACGTTCCATACTTCAGACCAAAATTTCAAAATAGTCGGACAATCAAATAACATATGACGTAAGGAACCAGGATGTAAATTGCAATGCCAGCATATATTAGATGGTAATAAGTGAGCTTTAAATAAACGCAATGGTGTCCATAAGGAATTAAATAAAATATAAGCATTAGTTTGATAAATAGATACTGGTAAACATCCAGAAATAGAAAGGGACCATATTAATGACCAGGAATCATTTGGCAATGATAAAGATAACTCAGTATTCCAGAAGGTAGAAATGGTATCAACATTGGAACCTAAGGATACGTTAATGAGGAAAGGCTGGGTCCAGGGCTGGTATCCGATCTATATGGTAACCTCGATAGATTTGGATGACTAAATTGAAAATACTTTCATTGAATATATGCGGCCTGAATGATAATAAGAAAAGGCAGAAAGTGGCAGAAGTGCTCAGGCTATCTGCAGCCGATATAATATGTCTCCAGGAGACTCACATTGAGGGATCACAGCAATATCTTTTGAAAACACTTGGATATAGACTTATCTCTGCTACATCTCAGGGGTCACGTACAAAAGGGGTAGCCATCTTGGCAAAAGGAGGAGGGATCCAGTTCTCGCGTTCAAACGCGGATAAATTCGGACGATACGTGATAACTGAGTGCTGCTATAATAAAGGGAAAAATAAATTGACACTATGCACTGTTTATGGCAATATTAGTGATGATCAGGAAGTGTTGAATAATATCTCCAACGAATTGGTACATTGGCCCCTCCCTATTATTGTCTGTGGAGATCTTAACATCCATTTACCTAACGAATGGTTATCTGACTCAGGCTTTGTTTATAATGGTAGGAAACGGAAGGTGTACCAATCTCTGAAAGATTTGTGTGCACTTCATGGATTAATAGATGGGTGGTCAGAGGCACACCCGGGGAATCCTGGTTATACTTATTATTCTTACCCTCATTCTAGACATTTAAGACTGGACTATATGCTTATGTCCTGCACTTTAAAATCAAGTTGCCAAATAAAAAAACACACAAGAATTCTTTCGGACCACAATCCACTTGAACTTACTATAACAGTGGGGGCCAATAGACCAACAGTTACTAGATGGACGTTCGAAAGAGCGTTATTGAAGAACGATGAATATTGCACGCATATGAGGAACTGGATTCCGGCCTTTCTGGAAGACAATATAGGGTCCACCTCAATAGAAAATGTGTGGGATACTCTGAAGGCATGTATCAGGGGTGAAACTATGCGATTCTCATTCCAACGTAACAATTTAGAAAAACAAAAAATGAGGTCCCTGGAACAAAGTCTGCAGATAGCTGAAGAAAATCTGATCAAGGCAGTACAGGATGGGGAGATGACAGACAGGGAAGTGAACAAGGTGGCAATAGCTAAAAATTATATATCGGAAATTCTAACTGAGAAAGCAATTGTGAGAGCAAGTACACATAGGGAGATCATTTATGAATTAGGGGAGAAAATGGGTCACCATCTGGCGGTTAGAACCAGGGAAGAGATTTCCGGAACCCTAATTAAAGCAATCAATGATCCTACGCTTGGCTTGAAGACAGATCCGGCAGATATTAGAAAAGCTTTTCAAATATTCTATCAGAAACTATATTATGAGGATGAGAATGCTTGCGATGATCCCATGAGCTATATTAAACCATTTATTACAGAGGGCCTGGGATTAGAAGATCAAGAAATCTTAGATAGTGCATTATGCTGGGAGGAAATCCTAATATCTATGAACTCCCTCGCAACTGGAAAAGCTGCAGGCTTAGACGGGATTCCGACTGAGTTCTATTTAAAATTCATACCTCAACTTAAGTCTATTATGACGGAATTATTTCAAAACATCTTTGAAGGCGGGAATCCTCCGAAATCCTGGTCACATGCGAAAATAATAGTTTTCCCCAAAAAAGATAAAGATCCCCGGGAAATGGGGTCGTATCGACCAATTACATTGATTAATGGGGATTCCAAAATTTATTCAAAACTATTAGCATCACGTCTAGCACCTCGGATTCATAATATAGTCTCTGAAAGACAACATGGGTTTATACCAGGTAGATCTACAATTGACCATGTGCAAAGAGTTATATCCCTCTTTGACTACACGGGAACGACAGGAGACCCTATGGCGCTTATACTGCTTGACACAGAGAAGGCGTTTGATAGGGTCTCCTGGAAGTTCCTGTGGGCCGCCATGCGAAACTGTGGCATAGGTAAGAAATATATTACAGCAATCCAACAACTATATGTTGATCCCAGTGCTAGGGTATTGATTAACGGGGAGCTAACAGACAACTTTAAAATTAACAGGGGGACACGACAGGGGTGCCCTTGCTCGCCCCTACTTTTTGCCATCTATATAGACGAGTTCATACACAGACTCGAAAAAAACGCGCTAATCGCCCCTATAAATGTGCGTGGTTTAGAAACAAAATGCCTAGCGTATGCGGATGATATCGCTATTGTAACCGGGGATCCTACAACTGCTATGAATCTCATTGAAAACGAAGCACAGAAGTTCGGTAGAGCTTCGGGGTACAAGTTAAATTCCAATAAAACACAGCTTGTGCTTAATAACAAGATTATGATGAGAGACCCAAGAATAACTGATAAAGCAACATATTTGGGTGTTAGCATTAGTGCCAATGTCGAGAACATTGTAAATAACAATCTGGAGCCACTAATGCTACACACCAAGAGAGAACTGTTGCGGTTAGATAACCTACATCTATCTATCGGAGGTAGAACAAATGTATTGAAGATGGTTTTTTTCCCAAAATTTTTATATTTTTTCAGGGCAATCTGCTTGGAATTCTCACCGCATGTGTTTAAGAAAATAGATTCAATGTTCTCACAATTTTTATGGGGTTATAGTAAACCTCGGAGAGCACTTAAATGGATCACATTACCTAGAGAGCGTGGGGGGTGGGCGCTACCTAATTTGATGCTTTATTATTGGGCTTCAGTCATGAATTATAGCACAAGATTGCTAAAACCTAACCCAGATGATCTGAGTATTCCTACACCACAAGAACTCATCCTAGGGAACGGGGGCACAGGCTGTCTCTGGCGGCACGTTAACGATGATCACCTTAAAAAGGTGAAATTCAAAACCATCAAAAATGTTGTGAAAGTGTGGGGACAGGTTAAAAAACTACTTGGTATAGGGCGATTTTCACACTATACACCGGTTCTTCAGAACTCAGATCTCCCAGAAATTTTTCATGACTCCTATATACGGAGTTGGTGTACATTAGGGATAGAGCAACTTGGATGCTTTTTCTCTACTCAGGGCATGAAATCATTTGATGAATTAAAAAAAGATTATAACATCCCAAACAGGGACTTCTTCAAATATCTTCAAGTGAGAGATTTCCTGCTAAAAAAAGGGGGAGGACGTATTAAATTTCAAATTTGTGAAATCATAGAAAATATGCGCAACAACACGCCGCCAAGAATTGGTGAGATCTATGAAAGCTTTAACACCTTACTCCCAGATGATATGGACAAACATGGGGCGGCATGGCAAATTAAACTAGAAGTTCCACCTAGTATTCCACTTTTGGCATATGATTTATCTTTAACCTACTTAATGTCCTTAAAACTACAGACACAATTCTATAAAACATATTTTTCGCTGTATTATACACCGTATAAAATCTCTAAATGGGGGACAGGTAAGGGCACCACTTGCCCGCGATGTGCACATCCTGCTGCGGATAGTGTGCATATGTTTGCCACATGTAATACCCTATCAAACATTATAAACGAAATATCAGGGTTTCTCTCAGACATTACTGGTGCTGGGATTAACATATCAACTGAAGAGATTATGCTGGGCATCACTAATAAAGAACGCCCTAGACAGGTGCAAGGGGTGATTTTCGTGGCAATGGCAATCTTTCGACTATGTGTCGCATCAGCTTGGCTCGATCCCATTCCACCATCCTTCTCCCAATGGAAGGCTAGACTACTTGCGACATGTAGCCTCGAGTTAGCCATTTATAAACAAAAAGGGCGTAATATTCGGCAGAGAGGCATGAAAATCTGGGCACCATTGCTAGATTGGATACAGGCGTATTGAATATATGAAGTGAAAATGCCTGGGACAAATGCTAAAACTATTTATCCTACAAACAGCGCAACTCAACCTCATACAGAATACCAATTTATGTCTCACTAGATCACTATAGAATGAAATGTATGACCAAGAATGCATTGAGTTTTGATTTTATTGTTGTTGTTTTTTTCCTGTTCTCCTTTATCCCCTGCTTATGAATTTGTATATGTGTAATATAAATCTCTATGTAAATAATAATAGAATCACCTGTCCTCGTGTGGGGTGGGGGGGGGGGGGTGGGAACCAAGGGCTACAAATAAAATGCTGTAAAAATCTGAATTAAAAAAAAAAACATTCCAGAGGGAATAAAAAAAAAAAAAAAAAAAAAAAATTAAAAAAAAGATAAAAAAAAAAAAAAGGAACCTAAGGATACGGTGAGTTTTTTATAGAATACAGACACCGCTTTAGAGGATAAAGAAACAGTATTAACATAAAGCAGAAAATCAGCTGTCATTTTTGAAGGGATAGGTATAAATGGAAGAGAGGGGCTCGTAATAACCCGTAGGGAAATGGAGCACCAATATACTGAAAAGTAAAACAAAAAGTTTTTCCCTATGGGAGATATTATTTCCTGCTCCTAAATCAGGACTCAAAATGCCAAACTCAATCCACAACATTCATTTATCTTGCATCTTGTTGAATGGGAGAACACTTACCAGAAAGGAACACAAACAAACTATTAAAAAAGTATACAATTTATTAGAAATAAAAACACATAGATATCAATGAATAGTCAATTAAAAACGTGAAATACACATACAGAGAGCAGAACCAAACCAATCAGCTCACAATTAATGGCAGCAAAGCAGTAGGAAACCACAAGTGCAGTAATTGCTCAATATGCCAAAACTGCATTGTTGGGAAATCTCTGACCTATAATAATTATACCATAACTTCCAAAACTTTGAACAACTGCAGGAGCAGCAATCTTGTATACATAATTTTGTGCCCCTGCCAACTAGCTTATGTAGGAGAGACCGGCAGAGAAATAAGATTGCGTCTTCTGGAACACAGATCCGCACTTAAAACTAACAAAGAGAACGCCCCCATGGTTGAACATTTCAATAAATTACAACACAAACACACAGAATTCTCGTGGTTTGTGATAGAGAAAATTACGGCTTCAAAAAGAGGAGGAAATCTCGACATAAAACGGAAAAATAGAGAACAGTGGTACATTTCCACGCTGGATACTGTTAATCGAGGCCTGAATACGAAAGAGGACTGGATGAGAATAGTGACATAGAACTGTCCACAAGATGAAATAGATATAGTATTAGAGCACACTATTTGTACAAAATTGACATGTAATATATGTGATATGTGCCTTTACTCATAAGCACTGTAAAGCTCAGACATCAGGGTTCAAGATCTCCCTGACACTTTGGACAGGAAGGCCTATACATTAGAAATAAACAGGTGATTTTTTAGGGACGAGACCATAATTATAGGTCAAAAATTGAATGATTTTGTTTACTCTCCATTAACAATACTGAACTCGAGGCTGCCGTTATTTACTATATCTTTACACTGTGCACAAACGTGCATCATAGCCCTATTCAACAGCGCGTAACATTTTTTTCCAGTTACCAACAGGGCGTAAGTTAGGGAATGCCCTTTAGAAAGTGACCAATAAAGTTTTGTTTCCTTTCCCTACCTGACTTTATAAAAAAATAGAAAAAAGAATAGGAAACACAGTGAACATAGCGCACGCAGTACAGGTCGGCCGCGAGGATTAAACTTAGAACCACGTGACCGAATGACGGGCTTTAAAAGCGACTAATGGAACTCGGTGAGCCCGCAAACCATTGCGCGAGCGGTGATCGTACAGACGCCACGTTTAGCAGCCCGGGAAAGATAGCCGTGTGCACTCAATAGGTAAGAAAGAACTCCCGACTAGTAATAATTAACCATGCGGGGGGAGCGGTATAACAGAGGCGATTTGGAACATGCCGACATTGATAGAGGGTTGGGGCTAGTACTTAATTAAGCTAACACCCTGCTGCAACCTAGTAACTATTAGTAACTATCTGTAACAAATGCCATATACATAGTGACACCGTTTCATTTTTTTCACCCAGCCACGTGCACACTATTACCCGGCTGCGCAAAAGGACCCCGTTTTTTCAAATCAGAACCGTAATTCTCGGTAAGGATCGATTTTCAAACAAATGTAGTATGGCTATGACGATAGTTTATGTTTCCCGTGAAGCGAGTAAAATGCTCCTTTTAAATTTCTTTTCAGTATCAATACAGAACAAGCACTCGCTTGGAGGCATTGAAATAATTACGCCCCTTGTGAATCACGCAAGGTAATCCTTTTGTGATTAAAAACCTCATAACAGGTTTATTTTTGCGTCATAAATAACTATACGTATGATGTAAATAACTAATCAGTATTCTCCAACCCATGCAGGAATGTGATGATAATATCACAACTGAACAAGTTATTTAATAATATTTGAGTTGAGACAGAAGCTTCCTCTTATACACTGAGGTAAATAAATAAAACGCCCTTCAAATAATAGTGTCAGGGTACGCCAATATCCAACACTTAATGTTGTATTTTTCCTAAATTGCATACAGGACTGTGGGAGCCTGTGAACATTAGAGGCGATCACTACAGAAATACTACACACTCTGTAGATTTCTTCTGGCAACATAACTGCAATGGTCAGTAACAATAATATATAATATGATCGGTGTGTGAATGCTTTGTATGATTGTCGGGAGAATGTGGACAACACTAACCAGAGGGTTCAGGATTTAAGCACAATGTTTTTAGAATGATGGGAAAACCATTGATACATATAGGCGGCTATAAAATTGGATATATAAGGCTTTTTAGTACTTTTGAGATGTATGTTTATTTAGAAATGTAATGCATTACATAAGTTTAAATTTAAAAATACGTGAAAGGATCATGCAAAACAGTTTGATGTTAACTTTATATGGTTAGAACGGGGACATTGTGGAGAAATGTACAATAATATAAATGAATTGCCATCACATATAGATTCTCTGTGATATCAAATAGGCCCCTTATCTACATATATAATCATGTTTCCACATTTAGATTTGAGTACAAATTCATAGATGGAAGTGGATTCAGTTACCCTTAGGAGATCATATTGAAAAATGTGTAGATAGTGATTATAAAGTCAGGATCTAATAGTCGTATTTTATTTGTGCATTAGGTATGATACAATTCTGTGGAGAAAATAAATAGAGACTGTCCTGAGGAAGGAAGCCATTATCAACTTAAGCTTCCGAAACGCGTCGACGCATTTTCACCAAGTCATATTCGGCGTTGCCAACAAATAATCTGGTTCAAAGGAATATTATTCCCCCATTGTTGTCAAACGAGGGCCCGAAATGACATAACTAAGACAGATAGCAGTGTCTTTTTTGAAAATTTTCTCCATACCCACATTAGGTGGTTTTATTTGTGTATTTCACGTTTTTAATTGACTATTCATTGATATCTATGTGTTTTTATTTATAATAAATTGTATACTTTTTTAATAGTTTGTTTGTGTTCCTTTCTGGTAAGTGTTCTCCCATTCAACAAGATGCAAGATAAATGAATGTTGTGGATTGAGTTTGTCATTTTGAGTCCTGATTTAGGAGCAGGAAATCATATCTCCCATAGGGAAAAACTTTTTGTTTTACTTTATTTTTGAAGGGATGCCATTGGGGAAGGAATCTAAAATAGAATTACAGAGAAATTGATATTTTGACAGATCGGATAAAGGCAGATTATATTTCGTTTGGAGTTGAGTAAATGGAATAAACTCATCATCTTTGAAAACATCTCCAAGATAAAAAATACCTTTAGCAATCCAGGAAGACCAAAAGGAAATATTCCTATTTAATTTTAGCAAGGCACTATGCCACAAGGACAAATGTACTGTAGAAAGTAAGGGGGATTCAAAATTGGAATCTAAATCATTAAAAATTAATCTTGATGATTTAATTATAGAAGAAGAATGTACAATTTTTGATACGGGGGACATGGTTAACAGGGATAATAAAGGAAAAGGTTTGACAAGGGAAGTCTCAATATGAAACCAGATAGGGGGAGTAAGCATAGGAGATATATTAAACCATAACAAACTCTGTTTAGGGATAAACGCTTTATGATACAAAAGAAACTCAGGTAGGGCAAAACCAATATGACACTTAGGGATTTTTAATTTTTTATAAGCAATACGTGGAGGCTTATTATTCCATAAAAATTTCGATAAAAGTCTGTCGACATCTTTATAAAATTTGAGTGGAAATTGAGTCGGGATCATTGCAAGAGAATAAAATATTTTAGGGGCAATAGTCATTTTAATAGATTCCATTCTCCCCCACCAAGAAAGATGAAGGGAGGACCATTTGGATGTTTTTTGTTTAATATATTCTATAAGGAAATCATAATTTAATTTTAAAGTAGCATGAAGGGATGATGAAAATAATATTCCAAGGTATTTCAGTTTGTTCTTTTGCCAAACTATATCTGGCGAGGGTAGCATATCAGGAGTACATAACATATTTAGTGGAAAAAATTCAGTTTTAGTAACATGTAACTTATAACCTGACACAATAGAATACTTAGAAATAATATCAAGCAAAAAAGGAACAGAGGAAACAGGATTACTAATAAATAATAACACATCATCAGCATATGCTAAAGTTTTAACAGTAATATCATTGATATTAATTCCTTGAATGTTATCACATTTTCGAATGTGTAATTAAGAAATGGTTCTATACCAAGTAAAAACAAAAGAGGGGAGAGGGGACAACCCTGACGAGTTCCTCTGAAAAGAGAAAATTGGTTAGTAATCTGGCCATTAATAAATAATGTAGCTGTGGGAGCATAGTATAAAGCAGAAATCATACGAATAAAGGAGGGGCCAAAATTAAAAGATAACAAAGTTTTAAATAGAAATTGCCAATGGATTTTATCAAAAGCTTTTTCAGCATCTAATGCCATAACACCAGCAGGGCTAAGGATAGTGGGACTTTGTTCGATAACATGTAATAACGTTCTCGTGTTATTAGCAAAGTATCGATTTTTCATAAATCCAGACTGGTCAGGGTGAATAATTGAGTGAAGGATAGGGGCTAACCTGGAAGCGATAATTTTAGCATATAGTTTACAATCTTGATTAATCAATGAAATGGGCCGATAATTAGCAACAAGGGTAAGGTCTTTATCAGGTTTGGGAAGTACAACAATTAAGGCCTCAGAGAAAGAACCTGAAATGGTACCTGATGAAGAAAAATGAGAAAAAATCTGGTGCAAAAAAGGTAAAAGATGATGTTGAAATTCTTTATAAAATTCGGCAGGGATACCATCAGGACCAGGGGATTTTTTCTTGGGAAGTGATTTAATGGCCGAGAGAATTTCTTCATTAGTAATGGGTAAATCTAACTTAGTTTTATCAGAGGAAGAAATGTGAGGTAAATCAGAATGTTGTAAAAAGGACTCAATTAAAGAATCATCACAATAATCTGATTTATTTTATAAAGTGGAATAAAAATTCAAAAATTCATTAGCAATCTCATTATGGGAATAAGCAATTTTACCCTGAGGGCATTTAATGGAAGTGATCTGAGTTTTGTCTCGTTTAATACGTAAATAATTAGCCAAAAGTCTACCAGACTTATTAGCGTTAAAACGAAATTTAGCATTGGATTTAGAGAGTTGTATCCCTGCTCTAGTGCTGAGAATAGCATTGAATTCATACCTCAGCTTTTGTAATTTTACTTTATATTGGGGATCATTAGATGTAATAAATAAACGTTCAAAATGAGCTATTTGCTTATCTAAGGATTTAACCTGTGAATTAAATTTCTTATTTTCATGAGCCATGATAGAAATAGTGGTACCTCTAATATAGGCTTTAAATGCATTCCATCGAGTGGTGATAGAGGTAGACCCTTCTGGATTGAAAGCGAAATAATCCTGAATAGCCTGAAGTATTTTGGGTTTATGAGTGTCATTAAGGATAATGTCGGAATTCATACGCCATCTGGACTGTTTAGTAAATGAAGAGGATACATTTAAAACAAAAGAAATCATAGCGTGGTCTGAAATGTCGATGGTACCAATGGTAGGGTCATTTGCAAATTGAATAAGGGAAGGGGAAAGGGAAAAATAGTCAATTCTGGAGTGGGAATTATGAGGATTGGAGAAAAAAGAAAATTCTTTACCAGTTGGGTGGTGTAATCGCCAAATGTCAGCTAACTTGGTGGTTTGAAGAAAAGTCTTAAAGGCATGAAAAGTCTTGGAAGGTCGAAAACGAGATGTAGACAGTCTATCCAATAAGGGATCCACAAAAATATTGAAATCACCCCCAAAAATCAATGGAGCATTTCCCAACTTTAAAACTTCAGACGTAACAGTGGACCAGAAAACAGGATCCTCTGATGTAGGGCCATAAACATTAATCAAAAAGAAAACAGAGTCATGAATTTTAACTTTAGCTATAATATATCTTCCATCAGAGTCTGAGATCTTATGCAAGACCTGACAATGCAACCTTTTGGCAAAGAAAATAGCGACCCCATTCTTTTTACCTGCAGCAGGTGAGGAGACAATAGAGTCCACCCACTTTTTGTTCATATAACTCAAAACTTTATCATCAACATGTGTCTCTTGGACAAAACAGATGTCTGCCTTAGAATTACCTAAATAATCCAAAAATGTTAAACGTTTTACTGGATGTCTTAAACCTTTTACATTAAGAGAAACAATTTTAATATTATGAACATTAGCCATTAGGATAGAAGAGAGAGGAAAGAAAGAAATGAGAACAAGAAGAAGGTGGGATAAGACAGGTTAAGAGAGTAACTCTGACCGAAAAATAGGTAAGGGAGAAACAAAAAAGAGAGAGTAAAGCACAAACATACAACATAAATAAAGACATGGAAATGCACACCCGTTCCTCAAGCATGGCCAGTTACTGTTGGAGCCCATAAAGAAATTTAGTTATAAACCTGCAACAAGAACTCAGCGAGATGCAGTCAAGAATTAGGGTCTTGTGTATCCATTGATGGAGGAACCTGCTGTTCGAGGAAAAGACGAAGATCTTCTGGGCGCTGTAAAGATTTAGAGACATTGTCTTTCCAGACTCGCATTGTAGAGGGATCAAATAGTCCATATTTGAAGCCAAGGCTCCTCAGTTGTGGACGAAGAGAAGAGAACTCTTTACGAATAGCCACAGTTTCTTTAGCAAAATCCTGATGGATGAAGATTTTGGTTCCATTCACCAGCAATGATGGTATTTCACGAACAGCTTTCCGAATAAGAACCAGATGATGGTGACGTAGGACCTTAAATATCATCTGCCTTGGTTTTGAATGACGAGGATTACGATGTGACGGAACTCTATGAGCCTTATCAATTTCAAATTTTTCTGCGAACTTAATATTCAAGAGACCAGGCAAAAGAGATTCAAGATAAAGCCGACAATTGGTCCCTTCGATTTCTTCAGGCAAATTAAAGATGCGCAGATTGTATTGCCTATTGCGATTCTCTAAGTCCAGCAGCTGAGAATGCATTGGAATAATTCTGGTCATTAAAGGTGTAATAGCATCCAACTTATTCTTATTATCTTGGATTTTAATAGTATTATCTGACACCTTCATGGAAATAGAAGCCATATCTTTACGAACATTTTTAACTTCTGAGGCAATGGAGTCAGTATTTAAACGCAAGGCTTTAATTTCCTCCAAAATCAGAGCCAAAGAAGGTTCCGAGGATTCCACCACTTTAGATTTTGTTGGAGGAGGGGAAACCTGTTGCTTCCTTTTATTTGTGGGAGGATTTTTTGAATCCATTTTGAGGAGAAAAAATGTTCCTTAATATGAATAAAATAGACTGAGACAAAATTATCTCAAAATGTGATGAAAATTGTTGTAAATATGGACCAATGCAGTAGAAAACACTGAAAAAACTCAGGTGCAGCAGCTAAACAAAGCTGTAGGCGGAGCTAGGCCCAAGCCAGCCTCTTTCTTGATTAACTCTCTGCCCCCAGGCTCACAATCTCGGTAGGAACTCAAGGAGCAGTATGGAACAGAAGCATGGGATGTGAGGAGAAAAGTCACATCGATTAAAATCGCTGGAAAAAGAACTCACAGGTGAGGAGAGGCTTCAGCAGGCAAGCGCTGGTGATTTCGCTGTGTTTAAAGCAGGAATTTGTCGTTTATTTGAGCTAAAAGCTCCTGGAAATTACGGAGCTCCGGTGGCGGCGGCCATCTTGGTTGACGCGCTCGCGCGACTCTTGACGCGCTCGCGCATCTGACGGCAACTCCTTTAATCTGAGCAGCCCAGCATATTTTATTGATATACTGCAGGTTATACAAAGTGCAGCAGCACGAGCGCTGCTGGGTCTGCCCAGGATGAATTCAGCATGGCCTGTCCTTCATCATTTACACTGGCTACCAATTAACAAACACATACAATGCAAGGCCTTATGCATTTCTCATAAGCTAAAATACTCAGCCAGACTCGTGCTTTGCACCATCTTATCATATCATACAAAGCCCCAAGAGCACTAATATCGAAAAAGTTCTCCCTGCTGGCAGTGCCCAAAATCAAGAGGACAGGAGGAGGAGGTTTATCATTTGGATACCTTGTTGCCAAACTTTGGAATTCAATTCCTGAACAATTTAAGTACAACAGCAATCTACTAAGTTACAGGAAACAACTAAAAACCCATCTTTTCAGATAATGTTTCAGCTTTGCCTACATATTCTGTTACCACTTCCTGTTGGGGTCGGGAAGCCTGATCTTGGTTGCTACACTTTACAAAATCAATTAACATAACATGTGTGACAATCCTGCTGGGTACTCATGTGAGACAGAAAGGTTGTATGATGTTATTTGTTCTACCTGGCAAGTATGGGTGTGCAGTAAGATGTAATTTTTTTCTAGCACAAAATATTTATATGTCTGTAAATTATTAGTGCAGATATTTCAGTATATGGAAATCAAAAATTAAGTAATTTTTTTTTGCAGTTCTGAAGTAAGGCGGAAACAAATATTGAAATACAATCAAAACAAATCAATACACTAGGTGATGACATCTCTACACATTATCGTGTGTGCGCTGTATACTTTCATCAGTAAAACTGTATGTCTGTTCAAATGTAATGGACATTTCAATTGAAGTTGTGTTGTCTGTAATGGCAGTGCACTTCTACACCATACATGCTCCACTCCTTGACACTGCACTCTACTATGCACCAACCCACACTATGCCCCTCTACTCCACACTGCGTAACTGCACTCTACTCTGCACCACTCCATGCCTCTTAACTCGACCCTTCTGTACTCTACCCCACACTACTCTACTATGCATTGCTGTACTCGACCCTAAACTACTCTACTATGCTCAGCTGCACTCTTCACAACTGCACTCTACACCAATGTACTCTAAGCCACTCTGCACCACTGCACTCTACGACACTCTACTATATGAAACTGCACTCCAGCCACCTCACTCTATTCTGACACAATCTACTATGTCACTCTATTCCACTCTGCGCCATTCCACTCTATGCCGCTGCACTCTATGCCACTACACTCTATGCCACTGCATTCAATTCCATTTTTCTCAAAATCAGTATACTCTATGCTAATCTATTCTGCACGACTTCTCTGTACAGCACTACACCTTACTCTGCAACACTCTACTATGCACCACTGTACAGTACTCCGGTCTACTCTACACCATTGCACAGTACAACACTCTACTCAGCAACATTGTACTCTCTGCCAATAAACTATGCCACTCTACCCTGTGCTACTGCACGTTACTCTGCACCACTGTACTCTATGCCACTCTAGTCTACAGTGCACCACTGCACTCAATGACACTGCACTCTATGCCAATTCACTCCATGCATCTCTACTTTTCTCTGTACCATTCTACTCTGTACCACTCTACTCTATAGCAGTGCACTCTACTCCACTCTACTATGCAGCACTGCACGCTTTGTGTCTGCACCACTGTACTCTATGCCACTGCACACTACAGCACTGCACTCTATGCCACTACACCCTGCACCACTGCTCTCTAATTAGCCTAAGGGTATACCCAGGGTGCCCAACCAAGTGCGACCCACCCCCCACATTTCCCGTATTGATGACAATTTAGGCCAGCCCCCCAAAGATTTCTGGACCCTTCAATGGCGATCAACAAGGACCAACAAGGACCACCCTCCGCTCTGCTCCAATGACTTTAGCGACTCCGGGCCCACTCTAAGGTACCAGACCAGCTCCAAGCCCCCTGCCGCAACCACTCTTATACCTTAGTCCACTCCATACCCCCTCTACTTGCCCCTAGCCCCCCGCAGCAACAACTCTTATAACGTAGTCCACTCTGTGCCCCCCACTACTTGCTCCACGTCGCTTTCTCCCCCCTTCAGCAACCACCACTATACCTTAGTTTACTCTGTGCCCCCTTAATCACGGCTCCCATAAGTAGGGTGGAACCCCAAGTGCCCACCAATCATTTATCGTGGCCAGTCTCCCACAGTCGATACTACCAGTCCACGGGAGTCCTGCCCCCCATCAGTAGCTCGTCCCGTCCCGCCTACATAGTACGCATCAATGTCACCAGGCACACCAGTTTCCATCGAACCTCTCATGTCGATCCACATGAAACTGCACGGCGCAAATGCCTTCGCTATTAGCTTCCCCCCTAACCTCTCACCTAAAGCAAGAAGAAATCACAAACACAATCTAATCAGACAACACCCAGAAACGCTATTTGTAGACACATACCACTGCTCCTCCAAAGGGCAGGGGAAGTTGGATTTCATCTTCCACACAGACAGACCTGAGAGCTGGAACACCATTCTAAGAATGCAACTTCACATATCTAAAACGACGACCACCTCACATAGCTGTAAACTGATGACCTCTCTTCCCAACCAGGCAACTAGAAAAGGTAATCCATCAGTGACCATTTACGCAAATGGCACAGTCCTGATACAGGCCAACAACAAGAACTTGGGGGCCTTTGACTCCCTCTTCCCTACTCTGTGTGCCACTCATCTACACTCTCTTCATCTCGCTCCACCCCAGCCCCCCTCCCCGATCAGCTGGCCCCTTCAGGAGAAGCAATTATCTTCTTCCACTCCCCCGATGAGACCCCCCAACCCCGGCCCCAGAAACTCTCCCCACGAATCGTGACAAGGAAGATCAGTCCCCATAGCCCCCTCAATCCTATCCTCCTCAACATTACTCCATCATCCCACGGGTTCGGTCTACTGACCCCCTTCTTTGACCCATAGGAGAGCAATCTTCATCGCCTCCTCAATCTCATCTTCCTCAACAGCACAACATCATCCCACGGGCTCGGTCTACTGACCCCCCCATCACTCCTGCAGAATCATTGAGGAAGAGCCCACTGCTAAACCCCCTACCAAGGGTCACAAGTCGACCCAGCCCCCGACCCCACGAGATGTCCCAACCCAAAACTGCAGGCCACCATCCTCCCCGGAAGACATGGCGCACCGGCTGGATCTACTAGAAAGCCAACTAGAAATTATATTCAGAGGCCTTGATGAAATCCTTTCCAACCTAGACAAGGCGAGAAAGCCCCAACATTCCCAACTAAGTGCTTCCTATCCGTCTGAGTCTACCCCCCTTAAACCCAAATTCGGGACTGCTCCCGCCCGCTGGAACAGACTGCTGCGGCCCACTAAAACCAACGCTATGATCCCACCTCAATCTCTCACATGAATCAAAGCCCCCATGTCTGGAGCTCAGAGCCACACTAATAAGGATGTGGAGACCAAAAAACAAAGACCATCCAGAACAAAAGCAGCAATGTCCGCTGAAGAAGCTATGGACCTAGGCTCCACTTATGACTCCCTTTTCCCAATTTCCACTAACTCCAATATCCAAGGGATCACAGGCTTCAGAAAAGACCTTGGACATCATATAGGATAGACTCAAGTTGCTCCTACCCAGTGACAAAGATCTCTCCACAAATGACCTCACCTCACTCTACAACGCGAATATGTGATCCCTTCTGAAACTAAGACAAAAGCGAGCCATTCCGTCCAGATCCTGGTTCAATTCTGACACTAATGAAGAACGGAGACAACTAAGAGCCGCAGAAAAATGCTGGAGGAGCTTGCCCACTACCTGCCATCGCGACAAACTCAGAACTGTCTGGAAGAAATACAATAATCACATCAAGAACAAAACATCTATGTTCTTCCGCTCTGCTCTGGAGAGCGCAAAAAACAGACCTAAGGAACTCTTCAGTATTATTAGACAGCAAACCTCCAAACCAGATACTTCCCTGGAGCAGGCCTCCAAAGAACGATGCGCCAACTTCGCCAACTTCTTTGATGATAAGATCTCCAAGATCGAACACTCTCTGGTCACCAACTGCTCCCCCCTCACAGCACACACTGTGGGGTGCTTGGTAGCGCCCCCCCCACCCTGCACCCTTGCAACGGCTATCACCTAACCCCCACTAGCAGTGTGCCTGTCGCCCCAACTAACTAAATTCTAAAAGTAGAAAAGAGAAACTGTGGGGGAAGGCCTTTCCATATAAGCTCCCGGTCCCCTTTCCCCCTGCCAGAGACAGGCACCCCCTATAATGAAAAGTCAATAATATCTATAATCAACAAAAGAGAAATTAGTGGGAGCCATGATGCACCGCCCAACCTCCCGCTAGACCAACAGCCACGAAATCTACATCCATTAAGGCCGTAATACCAACTACAGTCGATCACTCTCAGCCCTGGCCCTTCAGCAGGTTGCCAAGAACTTCAGCAGCACAGGAACACTCCTTCATGGACGGATAGTCCCAATGTAGTTTTCTCCAAGATCGGAAATTCACCAAAGAGGGAAAGGATGGAACAGAAGTCCAAGGACAATCACCCACAAGATTCTCTGGGAAGGGAATGCAAATCGATTCTCCCAAAGTCAGCGATGATGGTAGGTATGCCAATATCTTCAAAACACTGGGTTCAGGATTTTCCGGAAGCTCCTCTTGTCGCACGGGGCTCTCGTTCAGATTCAATATGGTCGTAGCTGAAATCATAGCTTGCGGTAATACTTGAGATGTAGCAGGGTCCGATTCCAAACACTCCATCACCAATAAGCCCGTCATCATTTTGTGAATCAGGGCATCCACATGGGAATGAAATGCCCCGATGGCTGCCAATATCGTCTTTAGCGACAGCTCACTCTCCGTCCGGTCCATTTCTCCACGCTCAGCAACGATCATGTTCACTTCCCCCGGGGAGCTGGCTTCTTCGGGGAGAACGAAAGGAGCGGAACGGACGACATCAGAGGGGACTGGTCAGTTTCTGCGGCAACAATATGTATCTCGCTTCTAGAGCGAAGACCCCGACCCACCGAACACCGGCCGGGTCCGCGGGTCAGGGACCTCCACCCCCGACCACTGTCGTGCCGCGTCACTCCTCCCTCAATGTTGGTCAGGCAAGATGAGCGCCATCGAAATCGGGCAAAGAAAAAACCTCCACCTCGGTGGACCGGACCCTGACTGCCACTCACGGCAGATGTTGTTCAACTTCGACACGGCCAGATCAAACTCGAGGCCCCGGCTCTCCTGCTGGATTAGGCCGCAAACTTCAACTCGACGCAGCTCCGTCACCCAAGCGAATTAAGTTTTCGGAATTGCACCATCGGAGTGAGCGTGGGTTCATCTACACGGAGGTCAGGAGTAAAATCAGGATTAACGACAGGATCTTCTGGCAGGATACGGAGGTCGGCGGAGCCGGGAGCCTAAGCGGCCATCTTGGTTGCTAGCGTAGCTCCTCCCTCTTTACCAGGTGTGAGAAGTTGGCCTGATATATGATGTTTCCAATTCTGGAACGACCTTGTATTAGTCCAAACAATCCCTTATGGTGTCTGGTTGTAATTCAACTTCATAGACAAGCTATCTTAATGGTAGCATAAACTAAGCAGCCTTAAAGGCTAAACTCAAGAGGTTGTGTTAATCGAGCTGTTTACCAATCACAATCCTGTAATATCAAATGAAAAGACACCACACAAGTATATATTATAAAAATATATGTGTTTATTACTAAAAATAATCCCCAGTACTCTTTATGAGTAAAGGGGCACAAGCGTTAAATCAAAAGCATAGTATAACATACAAAGTTGCACAATTATGGATGAGGGCGGGTGGCCACTCAAACCATATATTAAGAAAGTGGTATAAGAGATACCAATCTAACAGTGGTTAGGCCTAGGGCCTAGGGAATCGCTGGGATCAGTCGGGACAAGCAATGCTGAAGTCGGGAGAAGCCCGCGGGATTCGGGTGCAGCGCTTAAAGTAAACGCATGCACCAATGTTAAGTCAATGGTGCGTAAAAGTTACACAAATAGAGTTTTAGGATACTTCCGCTGAACCTAGATGGACAAAACTTTAGACACAGACCCTAGAGGTGTGTACCAGTGTGGGAACACCGGCGTTGCAATGTTACCTCACCCACAGGAAGCGGGTGCATAGGGTTGAAGTGGCGTCGGGTTTCGTCACGCAGGTTCTTGGTGCTTGAAGCTGAAGATGCTGCAGGCGATGTGAAGGAAAAGTGTCCGGTGTGATCCAAGGGTGGATCAGAGTAGAAAAGTACCTGAAAGCAGAGAGGACAGAGTCTGGGTCACTCAGCAGTGACCAGGGTGGAACCAGGACGGAACCAGGCAATGTCGGGCGCAATCAGGTGGACGTTGAGGAGCTTCTCTCCGCTGCCACGTGGGCTCTGGGGCGTCTACGACATCCAGGAGCAGGTCACGAGCTGTCCCACGCAGGCTCTCACCGTTGGCACTGTCGGCTTCAAGATCGGAGCAAACAACACTTGGCAAGAGCAATCCACGCAGGACAGGAAGATTGCTTCTCACTCGGATCAGGAGGGTCAGAGCGGGTGCTCCTTTTCAGAGGAGCTGGTGCAAGTCTTGAGCAACCAGAATCGCAAGTCGGTTTTAGGTTTTCGTCGGCACAGGGGCCACAAGCCAGCTGGCAAGTGACTGGGCCAACGCGTCAAGCCAAGGAAAGCAAAAGGGCCCCACGCAGCATTCGTCGAGTGTAGAGGGGTGAACTTCGATGCAAGAGTGGCTCAGGGTTGAGGCTTCTCAAACCCCGGTGTACAGCTTCAAAGGTCACTCGTGGGCTGCACGGTCAGCGTCTCGTGGTCTTTTCAAGATGGCGTGCCCCACGCTTTCGGTCGCCTCCACGGGTCTCAGCTCTGCAGGGACTGTGGATCGGGCTGTAAGAAGGCCAGCAAGTTTGATCTCGTTGATCTCTTTTGCTCGAGTTCCGGCAGGAACTGCAACAAAGCAGATGTGGAGGTGCTGGATGGTGCCTGTTTGCACAGGGTGGTCACTCCTTGACCACAAGGGAGATTCTTCAGTCTTCTACGTCGAGTAGGATGTCCAAGGGTCCAGAGTTTTGTTTCTTATGTTTCATCAGGATAATCTGAGTGCGTTGGCACTGCTCCCATTCTTATACCAATCTAGGGGGCTGGATTACCTGCTAGGTCCCCTCCTATGGGTGGGACCCAGGAAGGGGGTGGATACACCCCTTTCCCTAGATCCAGGCCACGCTGGGACAGGGGCTGGTGTGCCCCAGAACCGGTTTGGCCGGATTATGCAAGGGGCAGCCTTGTGCGCCCCAGGCAGTGTCTGGTGTCTTTCAAACCTCCCTGCTACAATCCACTATCTCCTGTCTGGGGTGGTGTGACACCTCCCTGTGACAGGAAACCCTTTGTCCAGGACTCCTTGGCTGAGTTTTGGTCAGCTGCAGGAGGTCAGACTCGTGTTTGTGGCAGAAGCATCCATTTTGTGGTGCTGAGGCTCCTTTTAAAATCAACCGCGTTTTAGCAAAGTAACATGTCGTCTCCCTCTAGACGGGTGGAATGCTACCCCCGTCGCCAGGACTGGCGAGGGGGTAGTATTCCAAATCGTATGACACCTTACACGACATGTTTTGATAAAGCCAAACCAAAGTTAACATATAACCACGAGGATTATAATGTACTTAATAGTATATGGTATGGCATTATCCCGGAACAGCTTAGGGAATTGGTCCCGACAGCTGCAGACAGGCTCAGCTCATGCTAGAGCACCATCTCACATAAAACTAAGCACTCTGCCTCCAGGATTGTTAAGGCCTGCCATAGGAGTGACTGATAGGTATTTATGTGTCCAGTTAGGTTTAGATATAGGCATACTATATATAAGCAAGGGGTGATTACACCACCTTGCCCGAGCTGAGTGATCAGCCAGTTGGGTCAATTTTAGATAGCCAGCCAGGGGTGGCAAAAGATATGCTGCAGCCCCTGGTAGGCCTTGGATGCACATATGCCCTGGGCACCTATAGTGCTCTGTACAGGGGCTGATAAGGTGACCCAAGCCAATCTAGTTATGCACCTAGGGTACATGGAATCCATTTTACAGAGAGAGCAGATAGCCTGGGACCCTGATTAGCAGGGAACCATGCCAACTAAGTCGAAAACCAGCTAAACACAAGGCAAAAAATCTGGGGTAACCATAGTCAGGTAGCCACCTTCCTACACCAGGTTTTAAGGAGAGAAAACAGGCACCTTAGCCCTAGTTAGCAGGGATAGAGTCCCAATGCCAACAAAAACGAGTTCAGGAACAGAAGGCTAATATCCCTTGAAAAAAAGACCAGGTATTACAGAAGTTAGAAAACCTCTAGATCCAAGCATGAAAGAAATGGCTCCCTCATTGCTTGTTCAAGCTTTCATTTGATACTACTCAATTAGCAGCCACCAGACATCTTGCGATTTTGCCTGTGTCTGTGGTCCCCATTTCTGAAAGTTGTAATTCAATGTTCTATGAGATCACAAGGCCTTGAATTTACTCACAATGAGGAAGGAATTCAAAGTTATTCTAAACAGGTGACTCCAAAATATGTCTTGCCTGGTGCCCCATAAATTCTTACAATGGCACTGAATCCATCAGCCAAACTGCAAATCAGGCCTGTTGCAACTACACTGCCACATCATTTTGATGGCCCTACTTATACATTTGCCATGTAAGTAAAAAGAGAAACGAGTTTAAGGCTAAAATGTAAACATCCACGAAGAAAGATGACAGCAATAATAATGGAATACCTCACATTATTATTGTTTGTGCCTCTGAAAACGAAGATAGTTTTGTTACTGATTGATACCTGCCCTGAAGGGAACCCTGACGTAAGAAGACAGTGCCATTTTACCATTTCTGAAGTCCCAGCAGCTTAACTATGCCAGAGTTTTGTGACTGATCAGGAGTGAAAAATTGCACATACCCGATTAGAACATAAGATTATCCATGTATTTCACCATGATGGTTTGTAGCCTCCAATGAAGAAGATGACATTAACGAATTTTAATTTAAATCCTAGGCTGTTGCCCAGAACGTAATTGGCTATTCCAGCATTGGGAGGGATGTGAAATCGAAACTGCAACATTTATGCTACTGAGCAGAGCATATGTCCAGTGAGGAACCCTAGTTAATATGACTCAGACAAACATTAAGCTGATCCCAGGAGAGTGCATTGAAGGATACAAAAGCTATAGGTGAATTTTACAGCCAAAGAAAGGAGTGTGGAAATTAGCTGCTTATATATTGAAAAGAATTAAAACTACTTTATGGCAATCTAAGAATGCATCCCACTCAATTTGGTAGATCTACAATAAGCTGATGTGCACTACATTTAAGCCTCTTCATAGCTCTGGACAAATGTTTGTACATTCATCCAGTTTGTGAGAAGAGTAAAGTATTTATTTTGTCCGGCACCAGAATATTACATCATATATATATATATATATATATATATATATATATATATATATATATATATATATATATATATATATATATATATATATATATATATATATATATATATATATATATATATATATATATATATATATATATATATATATATGTATATGTATATATATATATATATGTATTATATATATATATATATATATATGTGTGTTTCACTTCCTCCGATTGACCGGGACACTCAGACTGCGGTGCAAACGCAGGGTCAAAGGCTCCCTGCCCAATGTAATCCATTTCACCACAAGCTCCCAACGTAGCGTGAATGCACTCAGAGACCAGCGATAATCACCACTCCATGAAACCATCCGAAAGTAGTTCGTAAATGTTCAGTTTATTTCCAGCATGAAAAAACAGTGCATGGAACCAACCCAACGCGTTTCAGCGATCACTCACCTTGGTCACGGGTGAAGTGTGTTTACACATGAAACAAATAAATAAAGTTTTCAAAGCCACTTCCTTGCATAAACATAAACAAAGGACCACCGTGCAAATCATAAATATGGCGGCCATCTTGAAATGGCATTTCCGTTGTAAGCCAAAATTATATACATTTAGACAATTTAACTAAACAGAACATGCTATTAGTGGCAATAGTGTGCTGGTAGAAATTATATTACATTGCGCCAAACGGCATCAATTAATGAACTTTCACAACACCATTCTGGTATAGTATGTGCAAATCCCCAGTGGGATAAGTATCATAGTGATAATGTTATATCTCATACAGAATAACAGTGTCTTTAAATCCCAAGTGGGAATGTGAATCCTCTGCACATTCGTTCTCCATGTAGCAGAATTACCTGTTTAGAAAAACAAGATGTGTCAATCAGTTATGGCTTCCATCACAACCAAGATGGCCCAAAATTTTACTATACAGTGCAAAACATATAAAAAGTGATAAATCAAAGTGGATTAAAAACAAGAGAAACACTGCTAGGAGACTGAGAGGACAACTGTCTTACTTATGAATATTTACAGTCTATTGACACATTGCTATTTATTCTACCAAATGCCATTTTAATTCTTCCTCAGAATTCAATCCTCCCGGAATGCGTGTGTCTAAATCAAGAATGTATTTACTTTCCAGTTGTCGCAACTTTCGTATTCTATCCCCCCCCTCTTTTCATGGGTGGAATCTTGTCAATCACAAAGAATTTTAGTAAATTGCGATTGCTTCTATGTTGTTCCTCGAAATGACGAGCTACTGGTGAATTCTGATCTTTGTTCTCAATTGCCCTCATGTGTTCTAGAATCCATTTTTTTGCAGGGAACATTGTGCTCCCCACATATTTCCTAGGGCAAGGGCACACCAGAATATACACAGCATAATCAGAGAGGCAGGTTAAATGCTGTCTGATGGTTTTTTCTCTCTCCTCTATTGGATAGTAGACTGATTTAACATTATTACTATATTTACACGCTTTGCATGTCATGCATGTAGAAAAGCCCTGTATGTCAGTGGACTTTCTTTGTTTGGTGTTAACTTCATTTTTGCTCAGTCTATCCTTTAGGGAGTCAGCTTTACGATAAGTAATACTAGGATTACTGCCTACCACCTCAGTTAGTGTGGATTCTGTTTGTAACACATTCCAATGTTATTTGAGGCTATTCTGTACCTGCCAGGATCTTGAATGGTATGTGGAGATAAACCTGACCACCTCCTGTCCCACTTTCTTGTTCTCACTCGGGACTAATAGAGTCTCGTGGCTGATCTTGCTCGCTTTTACAAATGCTTCCTCTATTACCTGTGGGTTATACCCACGCTCTTTGAAACGTTCTTTCATACATTCCCCCTCATGTGCAAAATCCTCATCCTTGCTGCAGTTCCTCTGAGCCTGGAGGAACTCGCCAAAGGGAATACTGCATATTAGGGATTTCGGGTGGCTGCTCTCTGCATGAAGCAGTGTATTACCTGCCGTGGCCTTCTGAAATAGTTTCATCACATGTTTATCACCAGCAACCTCCACTTTTAAGTCTAGAAATTCCATAGAACAATTACTGATTTTCCCTTCCAGACTGAGGTTTAAATCCTTACAATTGAGGTCATGGATGAAATCTTCTGCCACTGCTTGGGGACCATCCCAGATGATAAATAGGTCATCAATATATCGCAGCCAGATTTTCACATGGCTGCGATATAGTGCATTAGTTTCAGCCACCTGTTACTCCCAGTCTGCCATGAATAGATTCGCAAAACTGGGAGCAAACCAAGTTCCCATCGCAGTCCCTTGTCGCTGTCTATAATAGACCTCATTAAAGATGAAAAAATTGTTTTCGAGACAGAACACCATCATGTCTAAAATCATTTCAGTATGGTCTCGAAAGGAAATAGACCGCTTCTTGAGGAACCGACGACAAGCATCAGTACCATCCATGTGTCGAATCGAGGTGTAAAGACTGCACACATCAAGAGAAATAAGCAAACAACTCTCCTGCCACACAAAGTTCTTGATCTTGTTGATAAAATCTCTACTGTCCTTTAAATAGGAGGGTATCCCCTCCACAAAAGGACGTAGAAAAAAGTCGATGTACTTGGACGTGTTTTCTAGAAGGGAACCCATTGAGGAAACAATAGGCCTCCCAGGGGGTTTGTCTACACTCTTGTGGAGTTTTGGCAAAAGATATAATACTGCCACTTTTGGATTCCTGCTTAATAGAAAAGAGTACTCGTTCCACTCTAGCAGACCTTCTGATTGCCATTCTTTGAGCATTTTATGGTAAGTTGTGTTAGTTTTCTCAACCACTTGGTTGGAGGAAATCTCATAACAATCAGCACAATTTAACTGTTGCATCCCTTCCTCAATATAGCTACTCACATCCATAACAACGATATTCCCTCCTTTATCCGACTGACGGATAACAATAGAGGAATCACTTTCCAAAGATTTTATAGCAAGACGTTCGCTTTTACTTAAATTGTCACTAGTCCAACCTTTCTTTCTGGCCAACTTTTTCAAGTCACCAACCACTAGAGTTTCAAAGATGTCAATACCACAGATTGGTAACATGGGATTAAAGTTCGATTTGGGTTTAAAATTGTTCAGACAATTTAGATTTGTATTGAAACCCAATGACTCGGCAACAATCGGACTTTCTGATGGCAAACTCAGTTCCAATTCCTTTAGAGCAATGAGAGCTTCAACCTCCCCAATGGATTCCGGGGCAGGTTGAATAACATCAGCAGCTTGGACAAATGTTTGTACATTCATCCAGTTTGTGAGAAGAGTAAAGTATTTATTTTGTCCGGCACCAGAATATTACATCATATATATATATATATGTCGTTTATTTCAACAGATGGCTTGTTTGGTTAACCAATCATGTAACTGCTCTCATTTGCACTGTGCACTTTAAAAAAGGACTGCTCATTCAATAAGGTCATGTGATCAAGGCCTCTGGGCAGACCAAAACGTTATGCTGCCAGGTCGCTACAAAATGGAATAAAAACTATTTTCACCTGCGAAGTTTGGGTCGGCTCTCGTTCCTTCCTGAAGCGGTGTCCCGGTGTGTGGTGGATGTTGGGGGACGGTGGTTCGAGTTGTTTGGGCATATATATATATATATATATATATATATATATATATATATATATATATATATATATATATATATATATATATATATATATATATATATATATATATATATATCCTGCTCCAAACATCCTCCAGGTCATAAACCTGTTAAAGATCGCAGCACTCACGGGGGTGGTTTTTAACAGATATTTTATTGGAAAACCGTCAGCACATCGTTCGGGAGTGCGGCAGGCTGGTGTTTTGGAAGCTAACATATATATGAAAAAAAAAAAAAAAAATATATATATATATATATATATATATATATATATATATATATATATATATATATATATATATATATATATATATATATAGCATCTTTCTGAGGACTGGTATTGTTTAAAAAATTATTAAAACATTGAGTCTTTCCAGGTGATATGCAGAGTCACTGGTTTTTTTTCTAATCTGGAACTCTTTGCAGTGTGTGTTCAGTACTCAAGTATCTCATTGCTTTACAGATTAATGTCCTTTCTGCATATATAGTGGGATAGAGTGAGTGGAGAGTATGTTTCCTGGTCAGTCCCAAATTTGTCTGTATTGTATTGTTGAGCCTCACAATTTCTGATGAATAAATAACTTTTATCTCCCTTAATTGGGGACATTTTTGTAGAGTTCCTATGGCCTCCTAAAAACCTGTGTTGAAAAGACAGTTAACCCAAGGTTTTACCTCACTCACTAGAATCACATCAGCAGAAATTAATTGAGGTACAAATCCTAGATTTTCGCTAGTTCATGCAATGTAGTGCAGAGCAAATAAAAAGTGCTGTACAGCAGTGCTGCATTGTGAGACCTAACAATGAAGAATTGTGGAGTGTGATAATTGGCAAGAGTTGCATGCTTGTGATGTTATAGACAGTGCCTGAGTTAAAAAAGAACAGTTTCAAGGCGTGCCTTCTGGAGCAAGGATGACCCAGTGGTGCCATGCATGAGATCTGAGTGTTCAGCAGACTGGACTACTGAAACTCCTTGTATTTGGACTCCACAGTATATCTTTCAATATCTTTCAAGGGTTGCATAGAGTCCAGTCGGCAGCGGCAAAATTAGGGCTTAATAGGCAACGCGGCTCCTCTACTACTCTCGCTTTGAGAGATCTCCGCTGCCTGCCTATCAAGGAAAGGGTTCATTTTAATCACTCTGTTTGGTGCATAGATCGGTACACAAACTGGGCCCAGTTACATTACAGGAAAGGTTTGCTTGGTATCTCCCTAAAAGGCAGCTTCGTTCCTCTAGTGCTAGGTAATTCCAAGATTCAAGCATTCTAGGATGGGGGTGGGCCTTCAGCGTGGCTCCTGCTCATCTTTGGAATGAGCTGCCACAGAGCATCAGACAGATTAATTCCCTGAGTTCAGAAAGGAGCCTAAAAACATGGCTCTTTCCTAAAGCATGACTCTTTTTTTTTATTTATTAAATTTTATTTGTTTGATTACTTAAAATCATACAAAAAGCAGGTAAAACATTTTCAATAAAATGATAAAAACTATCCATATGTTCAAATAATTTTCATCAATCTGATACAAAAGTCAATGGATTAAAATTGGATTTTTGGTTAATTCAATAGGTTCATATTCACACATCTCGTAAATTATTCAAGCACAAGCTTCCAACTTTTTTTGGACCATAAATAGAAATTTAACAAAAGCTGAGTTCATTGGCAAGTCATCAGGGTTTAAGCTTGCCACTAGTGCCTGCCTACAAGTCCTAACACCACGTTCATTAAACATTTTCTTGAGTGTACTTTTTCTTTCCACTTTCAAGTCCGGACAAAGACACAATAAGTGAAGAATAGCTTCTTGACCTGACTTACATAGTCTACATAAGCAGTTTTCGTCTGATCTTTTCCATGGTGCCAAGTGGCATAAGCCCGGAAAATGGCCAAACCTAGCATTCATAAATACTTGCTTGTTTTTTTTTTACCAGGAAGTTTCCAGGTAAGTTTGAATCTTCTTTTTCTTAAAACCATTCACAATTGACCATGCATGCTTTCGTTTAACAAAAATGTCTTTGTCCTTTATCAAGGAGAGATAACCAGTTAGTTTATTTACCGCTTTTTTGAAACTTTCCTGCGCAACAGTGGTGTTCCAAATAGGTGTTATACCAAACTCTTCAATTGCTAGATTTAAGTAAGAGCTGGCAGTTAGCGACCGATTATTTTTTATTTCAAGCCACAGTAGACGAGACATTTCATTGTCGTGATCGTTTTTTATTCTATTCCACACTTTCATTGTGTTCCCTTTCCTTGCACAACATTGGTTGTTTAGCCCAAATTCCAATCTAAAGCATGACTCCTCTCTGTTTAGTCTCTCCGGCCCTTTGACTTGACGGTTGTGTCCTTATATCTGAGCGCCAGGATACCCGTAGGGTGTCAGTTTGCGCTATATAAGAACGCCTACATTACAATACATCTGCACTTGGGATAAGCCCTCCAGAACGAATTTTAACACAAGGAAAACTGCCCATGGAACGCTACATAAAATGTGTATTTTGGAGGAAAATACATGTAGTACCATGAGACAATCCACTTGCCCCTTGTTTCCACATGGCTTCCTTTGGGGGTTACATTTTCTTGCAAAGATAGGGCATGATTATTTTAGTTGACCTGGCTTTGCATTAAAACCGGTGGGTTTTCGTGGTGTTCCACTCCCCGGATTAAAGACATGCTATTGCAGACAACTTTCAGCTGGGAAAATGTTTTGTGTGCCCAACGTTATTAATACTACTGTCTTAAGGTCCAGATATAATGTATCTTTGTGGCAAACAGGTAGGTCTGTGCAAAAAGAGACATTTTATCCATGAAGGTAACATATTACGAGTAATGCAACCATTTGCTTAGCAAAAACAATGCATTCTTGCATATTTGACAGTAGGTGAATCACTTTTGTAAAAATATAATCCATAAATGATGGAGCAACTTCTTTTCTCATATCAGAATTTTGCCTGTAACAATGCCTCTGCTACAGCATGTACAGAAAAGGCAGAAAATAAACCACTCATTTGGCCTTGTCAGTGAACTGCCTCCCTCCTTGTGCAGCTCAACCTGGTAGCTGCTGCCCCTTGCAAGTCCACTGACCCTTGTTGGTTGGTGTTCGAGGCCCTCCTCCAGCCGCAGGCACCTGCCTGCGCCTCATCCCTGGTGGCCTAGTGGGGAGCATCTTTGTTCTGCTGCTGGTCTGTGTACTGTCCTTGTGATTTCTGCCTCTTTTACCCCTCTGTCTTTCTTGCACTCTTCTGGACTTTTTTCTCTTTTGCACCATTTTTGCTCACTTTTTTCACCCTCTTTTGCACAACGCCACTGCTCGACCTCCACAGCCACGCCCCTTCCAGCGCCGCGTTTCCCGGCTGTCCAACCCTCCCCCTCAAACTACTCAATGGCAGCCCCTATACGGGTGTGTGCAGCGGGTGCGCCAAAGGCAAGCCCATCTGTGGCAGTCCACACGTTGAATGCGGCACCCTCATCACCCTCAACACTGGATGCCATGCCGCCTGCCACCTTGCATTACTGAAGGACACCTAAGGACCTTTCTCCTTCTGAAACTGCAGCCACACCCTCACCCGCCTCCGCACTCCAGCTCTTTCCACTGCCCAGCCACCCCAATGCACACCGACCGGCTCACCTGCATCCTCCTCAACATGTGCACCCTCCAAAAACATGCCACAGAAATCTGAGACATCCTGAAGTCTGTCTCACCCGACATGTCCTTCCTCATGTAAACCTGGACGAACCCCAGCACGGGCCCAGGCATCACTCCCCCCATCCCTGACGGTTATAAGATCTTCTGCAAGGACCACACTAACCGACCAGGAAGGAGGCATCACCATTGTCCACAAGAACTCCCTCCGCCTGGCCACCCACTTGGACGACCAAACCACAACCATGGAACATCTCCACTTCCAGATTCAGAGTAACCAGAAAAACCACCCTCCACTGCAACCTCATCCATAGACTTCCTGGTCCTCGTCCAACTTTCATCAATGCCATCATCGACTTCATTGCATACCAGGCTCTCGCATCTACCGATTACATCCCACTCATCTTCCGCCTGGGCAACCCCAATGACCAGAACACTGCTTCCCTTCTGGAGAACCTCACCAACGTTGAACTCAGGAAGCTAGTCACCTCTCCAACCCACACAACAGGACACACGGTCAACCCGGTCTTCTCTGCCAGCAAAGAAATCACCTTCAGTCTCACCTCCAGACTCCTCCGGAACGACCACCACTGTGTTTATTTTACCTTCACCAAATCCACCATACACTACCACACCCACCGCCATCCCACCATAGCTGGAACGAGGTCACCGAAGAACATCTCACCACCTCCCTCAGGTCAACCACACCACCGACATCCACAGACACCAATACCGCAGCACGCAACATCCACCAATGTATCTCCAACTGTTCCGATGCGCTGACCCCCCTCAATAAAGCACCTGGCAAGCAACAGAAAGACAGTTGGTTCACTGCCGCCCTCCACGAGTACAGATGTACCTGTAGATGGCTCAAGAAGAGATGGTGGAACAACAAAACCCTGGAAGCTGACGCAGCCTTTAAAGCCCACGACACTGCACACTACCTCCTTCTCAAAACTACTAAGAAAAAGGCCCTCCAAGACAGAATCAACCCCAATGCACACAACAGTAAGGAACTCTTGCCCATTATCAAGAGTTCGTCAAACCCAACAGCAAGACCACAGAAGCCCCATCCTCCCAAGACCTCTGCAACAAACTCAGCACCTACTTCCACCACAGGATCAAGCAGATCTACGACAGCTTTGACACCCAAGACCTGCTCATCACTCCTGCCACCACCACACGTGACAATGCCACCCCCCCAAACAGATCATGCTCAACTGGACCCCGGTCACCACTGATGATACTCTCAAGACCATAAAGAGCATTCACTCCAGAGCACCCTCGGACCCCAGCATGCACCACATTTTCCACAAAGCGTCACCTCCGTCACCTCCAAATGAAACCACACCATCAACTGTTCCATCAAGACCACCACCTTCCCAGATAGCTGGAAACAGGCCAATATCGACCCCTGCTGAAGAAACCTTCCACAGACCTGATGGACCTCAAGAATTTCAAACCCATTTCCCTGCTCCCCTTCCCAGCCAATGTCATCATGAAGGCCATCAAGGCCCAACTCTCTGAGTTCATCGAAGCCCACCACGTCCTTGACTCCTCTCAATCCAGCTTCTGAAGCAACACAGCACCGAGACCGCCCTCCTTGTCACCACCGATGACATCCGCTACCTCCTCGACTGGGCAGAAACAGCAGCCCTTATCCTACTGGACCTCTCAACCGCCTTCAACACTGTCTCAGACTGCACACTAAGCATGAGACTCCACAATGCCGGCATCTGCAACAAAGCCCTGGATTTGATCTGTTCCTTCCTCACTGGTAGAACACGGCAAGTCAGACTACCAGAGTTCATCTCAGAACCCACAGAGATCGATTGCAGATTTCCCCAGGACTCGGCTCTGATCCCCACCCTCCTCCTCCTATACATGGCACGCTCGCAACCATAGCCAGGAACCACAGACTCAACATCATCTCCTATGCCGATGACACTCACCTGATCCTCTCCATACCAACAAGCTGACAATAGCCAGAAACAACTTCCACGACACGATGAAGGCTGTTGCTACCCGGATGAGAGACAGCTGCCTCAAGCTCAACTCAGACAAGACCGAAGTCTTCCTCCTGGTGCCCAAAACCTCTGCTTGGGTAATCTCCTGGTGGCCGCTGCATTAGGATCGCCCCCACACCCTTGGACCACACATGAAACCTCATCATCATACTGGATTCCTACGCTCACGATGAACTGCCAGATCAACGCTGTCTCTTCATTATGCTTCCACACCCTTTGCCTACTTCAAAAGACCTTCAGATAGATTCTCACTGAGGCTAAAAAGATGGCCACCCATCCACTCATCAGCAGCAGACTCGACTACAGCAACACACTCTACGCAAGCGTCACCCAGAAACTCCTCAGGAAACTACAGAACATTCAAAATGCCGCAGCCAGACTGGTCCTCAACATCCCCCACTACAGCCACATCTCCGAACACCTGTGAGAACTCCACTGGCTCCCAGTCAACAAAGGAGTCACATTAAAGTTCCTCACACACTCCTACAAAGCCCTCTATGACACCACACCAGCATACCTCAACCACCGCCTCTCATTCTGATGGTGCATGGAGCCATGAAAACGGAATTTGCTCAGATCAATGCCTCATTAACAAGTACTAATCTCTAGATATAGAAAATAAGTAAAAATTAACATACACGCGACATTCACTTATGGGGAAGAAAGCTTTTTGCATGCTTAAATAACAAAGAATAATTTGCAGCGTGATCGAATCCCGCTTTAAACCGAAAATGCTTCTGTGCATGCGCAAACCAGAACCTATCATGTGATTAATTTGTTTGAGAGGGACACTCTCACGCGTGTGCAATAATTACTAACATTAGGTCTTGAGGCACCGCGTGCCTAGCATATGCTTGCCTGAACTTTAAAAGAAGAAGTTGCTGCTAATGCTTTTGCTTAGAGAAAGACATTTTAACATGTTATAGTGTAGCAGTGGGTGGTGAACAGTGACAATCACATATCTAAGAAATTAACAGCTGTATTTGTTTACTTTATTAATAGTGTATGTTTGGGCCTAATGTGCTAGGCCAATAAAAAAGATTGCGGTGAAGATGTTCATCAGTTGGGACATAGGTGGTGTGGTACAATTGTGACCCGCTGACCGGATCATTGACAGGCTGCCAAGAGCCAAGGACAAGTTGTTGTGGGAACGTGGCCATCGACTGTAGAATCCTATTGAAAAATTGTTTGAATTGATACATCGGACGCATGGGAAAATAATACAGCAGAATAATAAATGATCTAAAGGGGAAGGGTTTTGCTAAACAAAGAATTAGTTAAGAAATTGAACATGACAGCATGGGGTGATGACAACTCCCTGCCCAATCACAGTCCATGATTCGTTGATATTTGCAACTTGTGAGGGTGGGACATGCAGAATTAAAGAGTATAACTAGAGTGATTTAAGTTAAGAAGGGAGTTGGTGACGTTGATGCTGAGTGAGGTGTTCGCGAGACCTGCTGCTACACAGAAGAACAGACTGGGAAGATTCATTCTTGAAAGACAGCCTGATTAGATTGAAGACTGCGGAAGAATATCGAGGAGGGAGAGTAAGAGAGGGTTGCGCTCCGGTGACACTGGGTTTTAGAGAAGTTTAGTAAGTATTATCCTATCCTGATCCTGTCCTATAGTCTTTGTCTCCTTATTCTTAACCAGGCGACCTCCACCAGTCCTTTGGCCAGAGGGTTGGGTTTCCCGTTTCACCAGTTGGTAACTATTATTCTGTCTTATATTTGCATATCCTTTGCAAATGTATGAGTTATTATGCCTTTTGTCTCTTTATATTTCTCCTCCTAATGCATTGAATTGTTGACTGTGTCTGTGAATTGAATGTATTTGATAGATTAACATTTTCTCTCCCATGAAAGTTGATGGAATTTGCACTGTAAATCTGTTCAAATGAGCGTTCATTTTGACTGAGTTATTAGATAAAATTCAGTGAATCTTACCCGGAGTCTGTGACTTATTTGATGACAGTTATAATTTAAATGTATTAAATTGTTAATATCACTATCAACTACTCGGCTAATGGTCCATTGACCAAAGGAAGAGTGTTGATCTGTGAAGATTAGTTAGACATTAACTAATCAAGATCAAAGTGAAAATAAAAATTGACCCCCCCGCCCAGTGGAACAGCCAGGAAACTTGAATGTGTATATGGGCCAAATTTGAATTTATTGTTGACTGTGAAGTGTTAATCCCTGGCCTTCCGTTGGATCAATTCCACGCACCCACCAGTCACCTCCGCTCCACTGAACTGGCCCTTGCCATCATCACTCAGATCCGCATGACCAGGACCAGAGGAAGATCTTTTACCTACCTCACCACCAAAACTTGGAAAAACCTGCCTCTCCATCTCAGGCTATCCCGTCTGCTGACCATATTCAGGTAGATTCTCAAGACCTGTCTCTTCGACTGAACCTCAGTGCCAAGTAGGAGCTGCAACCCCCCCCCCCAACCCCAGCATCTTAAGGCCTGCGCAGGTGAGTAGTCACGTTTAACAAATACTGAATGATTGATTGATTGATTAATCACTCATCATGGCACCAAAACAGATATCATGGATTGCAAATGTATGCTTCACTAATGAGCAGCGATTGACACCATGGAGCATATTTATGAGAATGTTGTGTCATGTTTAGACCATGCAATGCAGTACGTGCAAGACACAACCTCAAAATCAGATTTTCTAACACACACAAAGCTACTTTGCATGGCTTTGAGTGGCTCCAAAAATCTGGAGTAACACAATGCAGAAACAATCGCTGCATTGCATTACTCTGCCCTGGGAAGGCATTCCATGGGCGTTGCGTGGGTGTTACCACGCTGGTCCCCTGGTCTTTAATGCATTACCTGATTTACAAGACATTGTAAACCTGGGAATGCGCTAAAAAGATCTGCCTCCCCAGGAAAGGTGTAACAGGGAGAATTATCTTAGTTTTTCCATGTTACTACCTCTTTCTATGTGTGTTGAAGAAAATATGCCTCTCAGGATTTGTTTTTGTGCAGGAAGGTAAACCTTCCTGCACAAAAATAATCCTGCATACAATATAGGCACACTTGCACCCTGGTGCAAGTGTGCCTGCGTTGGCACTAAGCAGCCCATTGTGGGCCAGCGCAGTGGGAAAAGTCAGGAATACGCTGTATGCCTTCAATACGGCACATTCCCGCCCTTTCTCAGTGATGCAGTGCAGCAAGTGGACTTGCTGCGCTGCGCCACTTTTTCATGCCTTTTCTCACATGTCTCCTGTTTCAGATGCGATTCGGGATGAAAGTACCATAGACGGACATTGGAGTTCCGTGCAGGGCCTGGACCTGCAGAGACAGACTGGTCAACTGGCTTTTTCTTGTTCGGTCATTTCAGGTCCCCTTACGTGCTCTAATTTTGCAATCTATATAAAGACCAGAAAAAGGAGTGGCCTTTGTTTATAACTAAGCAAGGGAGTATTTCTAGATACAGGCGAGAGGCCTGATGTATGGGCGAATTGCCGTCTTAAGTAATAGTGGAACACTGTATGATTGTCAGACTATTAGTGAGAATGTGGACATGGTCTTGATATGAGCTGTGACTGAGCTCCCAAATAGTTAAACAATCTAGCACATACATATAAAAGCAGGCTTCTGTGAGGAATACCATACCACTGCTAGCTTGGAAGAAGCAAAAAGGCGTTCCTCAGATAAAAGTGTGTGTGACTCATAGACGGCAACGCCAAAGCAACATTATACTTAAGAGACTAACAAATTAACACTCCCAAATCAATTAAGTTAAAAATAAAATAATGTAATCATTACAATTGCATAACAGTGACACAATGTTTATGTAGGCGTCAGGTGATACTAAAATTATGAATCGGAAAGCTTTTAGTAGTTAAAGCAGTATAGGAAAGTGAAAGCATTAAAAACACCAATAAATGGGGCTTAGGGGGTGTTTAGAAACTGCAGTGAGGGACATCAGTGCAATGCCCCCAGTTTAAGGGCATGATTTAGATCTTGGTGGTTTTACCGCCATCCCACCACGACAGCAGTCCCTAGTACTTTGCCGTGTCAATGGTATTTTGCCTTCCGTATTTAGATGCATGCAGGTTGCCTTGCCGCCTATGTCAACAGAGTGTTTCCCGCCACAGTCGCCGCACACTGCTGCTGACGCAGAGGACTCAAATGCTGGCAAATACTACTCTGTCACCTTCAGGGTGGCGGGTTCCTGTCGAGCAGATTTAAATTTCACAGCTGTGCTGGCGGTCTTATAGCGGCGGATCCCTGACAACCCAGTCTGGACTCTCACTAGAGAGTACCCTACAAGTAAGGTGAGTTAATCAGGGCCATTAAAGTATCTGAAGGGACTGACATACACACAACATTTGGTTCCTTCCCTCCGTTCTTTAGGGAGACTTTGTTGCCTCCAGAGTACCCCCAGCTTCAGTAATCTGGCAACCCTGCAAAAAATTTGGGGATCTGGTTTGGGGAAGATCTCAGATTTATCGCTCAGATAAAGCGACTGGCAGGGGCGTGCTTCGGTATCCTAAAATCTCTTAGGAAGTTCTTCCCTCTGCTACCTAGATCTGCTAGGGAAATGGTGACTCGGGCACTCATCCTGTCCTGTATTGACAAGGCCAATGGTCTATATAATGGACTCCCAGGGTATCAGTCAAAGAAACTACAAGTAATACAGAATGCATTCCACCATCACTTTCTGTGCTGTCTAAGTGAGGCCGGAGATCACGAAACGTGAACCCTCGGCAAAACACCATTGAATCAAGACAGAGCATCCCAAACTTTAAAACACCTAGGAGCACCATGGACAAGATGAAAATGGCGGGTGAGGTACTACGTACTGCGTAAGATAACATATTGTCTGTCACCAATTCCACACTGGAAAAGACATTCCCCAGAAGCAGGTGCTTGAAGGAGCTCGGCACAGTTTAAAGCATTATTGAAAACGAGAGCGCTGAAAAACAACCCAACTGAATCATTTTATAGAGAGGAAAAAACAATGTGTCGAAAAGTACAAGAATTATATGAAAGAGATGCTAAACTGTAATTTTGTAAAAGCATGCGGTTTATAAATATTGTCCTAACAAGATGAAAAATACGTCGATGCGGATTTATTTCCCTAACAGTGATGGAATGCTTTGCTTTTCATGTCAATCAACGGAAATGGGTTGGCAGCCTTTATATTTCCAGTCTTTCATCCGCAAGGAGTGTTTTCTGCCAGCGTGAGTTGCATAAGCCAGCCATGCAGGGGGACTCGGGGCCAAAGGGCTTGAGTGACGTGCGGCCAGGCCAAAACCTCAAAACACATGTCTGAGCTGCCGCGAGACTTGTCTTACACTCTTCGCGTGCGCCAACCAAATAGCGGCCATCTGAGCCTCATCTGGGGAATGCGTCTCACCAGCTTGCAAGCTGTTCACTTGGCAATGTTAGGTCAGTGGTAGGTATTAAAAGTTGCTTGCCTTGGCGGTTCCAAGCATCTTCTAATTAAAACACATGCAGACTCCAAATGCTGCACCCAAAGAATGCCTTTCGCACCTATTCGTTTGCGTTTCGAAATGGGTGAATTGTGTAAGTGCGTCATGGGCCTAGCAGGAGGTCGCAACCACGTCTAAATTGCTGTCTAAAAGATATGTTTCTGGAAGGCCCGTGTTAAACTGTGAGTTTAGGCCTGGCCTTCTGCAGGGCCATGGGCGCTTGAAGTAGGGGTTGTGGAGGCTGCTGCAGCACCCCTAAAATAACCATGCTGGAGTTCACGAAGCAAATGAGAAATAAACCTTTCAGTTTTGTTTTTATCTTGTCACATTTGTTTTGTGTTCAAACACAGTCAAATGGAAGGCTATGTCTTTTGAAAAATTGCTTCTTGCTATTTTAATATGGAGAATGGTGTTTTACTTTTCTTTCTCTGACTGAAGGCTTTTCAAATTCAAATTCAAATAATCTTTATTTCGATCATTAGAGATCATAAAAGATGTACAAATAAATGCCACATAAAAGGCTTTTGTAAAGTGAACTATATGACAACCTTACTATGGTACAGGGAGTGTGAAAGTAAAGGCTACATGTAGGATGCCAAGTCTATTCTAACACTTAAATACCTGTAAATGAATTGTACAAATATTTAAAAATATATTGGCCTTCAGGAAAGTACATGTGAGGCACTTTTTGGGTAATTCTGAATTGTGATTCAAACAAAGATTTTAATAGGATGGAAAAAATCGAGACAAATATATTCTGAAATACTGTTTCCACATATTAGTGTTTGTACACTGTATATTTTTTTCTGTAAAACTGCCTATCTGTGCTAATTCAGTGACATACAGGTAGATTCATGAAGCAAAAATCGGCTCGCAAAGGGGCAGATTCTGCGAATCTGGCCCTTTGTGAGCGCTTTTTTTGCATTTGGGATTCATCATCCCAAATGCAAAAATCGCAAAATTTGAAATCGCTAAATTGCGAGGAATTGCATTTAAGGAATCTCTATTTGAGATTCCTTAAATGCAATTCATGAACCATTTTAGAATTGCGAATTCGCAATTTTTGACCGCTATTTACCGTGAAGTCTGACTTCGTGGTAAATAGCGAAAACTTAGAAAAATGCATTTTAGTGCATTTTACTAAGTTGGATGTTACACACACACATGTCCTTTGAACATGTGTGTGCGCAACACCAGTGCAAATCATCATTTCAGGGGTGCTACAGGGTGTCCTCTGGACACCCTGGCACCCTTGAAATCGCATCCTTATTTGCGATTCGCTAATTGCTAATCGCAAATAAGGATTGACTCCCCATTGACTCCTTTGGCCCATAGGAATGAATGGGGAGCCATTCCTTATTTGCGATTTGCGATTTGCGAATCGCAAATAAGGAAGCAGTAGAAATCGCTATAAATTCTGCGATTTCTACATGCATCCCGTTTTGCGAGTCTTTAATAGCGATTCCTTAATAATCGCTATTAAGGACTCGCAAAAGAGGAGCATGAGGAATCTGGGGGCCTGTCAATGGAAAATATGCTGTCTGTAAACAACAGTGTGCTACCACACTATGCTGTAGTAATGTGTTTGTGACAGTGTGCTAAAAAATGAACTACGAGCTACATACTACACTAGTACCACTCTCCTGCTGAATGGAGGTGGCTCATTTGCCACACTTATTTCTTGTGTGACACTTGAATTTTTCACAATCCCTATGACTTCAGTGATGTAACCTTGAGAGCAGTACCCCCACTCTGAAAATTGTTCCAGTACCACTGTTAGAGTAACAGCTGCACTACCAGTAAGCGGGCACTAATATATTCATTCCAAAACACCCTACACAAATAATACACAGGTTTTACTGTTTAATGTTAGGTGGTGGGTTTTGGGGTAATATCACGGCACACCATGAGACCACTGTGTCCGTTAAGAAAAGGCTGGTGCTATGTTTGCACCTTAAAATGTTCTAAACATGTTGTTATATTGGAGAAATAATGTGTTTCTACATGTTACTTCCCAATTAATAGTTGTTTTGTGGCGATACCATAAATATGAGTATTACCACAAATTTCGCCATCTTCCCTATATAAACACTGAGCGGCCCTTTCTTCTGGGTTCTATGTCTTTACCAATTTCTGAACCTGTAGCCCTGCGATTGGACCGCATCTAAATGTAATGGCCTCAAGCAAGCAATTGAGGTAATTGTTTATTCCTCAGTGGAATTCAGAACCTTAGAGGGGAGTTGAGCGGGACAATCACCATCTTTTTAGAAGCAATGCAGGGGTGCAGAAGGCAGGTCCATTACCTGCTTCAAGCATAAATAACGATTAATGCATGAGATGTTTCAACCAGGTCAGAAAAAGACCCAGCCAATGTCTGAAAGCTATACAACACACCCCAGATGTTTAGACTGAACCTTTTTTCAGTTTTATTACCAACTCAGTATTGTAGTCACTCATGCCAGATATTCCAAAGACACCGAAAAGAGTAACTCACACACAAGATAAATTGTAGTGTATGTTCCGACTTCCTTCTAAAATATGTACAGTATAGCCCACGCAGAATGTGCATTTTATTGCGTCTATATATGTCAGGTACTCAAGCACATTGGAAACTGTCACCTATTTTTACAACCCTAGTAATACATAAAGTATGCTCTGTCTACTTTATCCAAGCATAATGTAAGTCAAATGCACAAGTTCCAACATTATTATTTATTAATTCTTATCTATTATTATGTATCCCTAACATATCAACACTTCACTATAGATGAACATTGAGCTTTCTTCACAATTTACACCTGATACATTTGGAGAATGTCAGGTAGCAAAAGCTTTTGCAAATCTAATTGACAACCAAATATGTTACTACACTCGGAGCACACCAACATGCATTGCATGCACTTGTGATTCCTGTTACAATGTTTTAATTACACCAGCCACAGTCCGTGCAGGTAAGAGCGGTGGGGCAGGGTTGGGGAGGAATTCGACAGACGGCCACAAGGGAAAATTAAATAAATAATTAATTTTTCCTCGTCATTGTCTGTCGAAATCCCCCTCTCACCTGGCCCCACCACTCCTACCTGCACGGGCCACGCCTGAATTACACCCACATGTGCCCACCCAGATAAAAATTTAAAAGTGAGCTTAATTCATACTATTACACAGGTAAAATACACTTACATGCATTGATTCATCTTTGTTAATCATCCACAATTTGTTCATACAAAATTGTGGCATTTCCAGGATTAGCACTAGCGTATGCCTAGGAACAGGTTTGTGCATTGGAGCCAAAATATTTTCAAAATTTTGGACATTTTCAAAATTAAAATCTTCATGTTTCTTTTGTAAAAAATGGGTCTGGTTAGTCGTTGATGAGTGGAATAGTGTCTGCCAGGAGGCCGGATGATGTTACCTCTGCCATCCAAATTGTACTCTGTCCTGTGAAATTTAGAAACAAATTGCAGACCCAGCAGTCCTGTCTCTGCATTGAAAAGACCCACCTTCATGGTGGTTCCAATTCAATGTAGAAAACGTTTGGTGGGCAGCCTCCTTGGGTTTTGAAGGCCATTTACCAAACTTTTTACTTTTTTTTGTTTTTCAGAAAAGCCAAAAAGTAGTGGGCACCACATCCTGGGAGGCTTTTGCCGTGTGTGTGTCGTTATTGGTTTTTTAACAGATTTTTCCTGGCAGGTATGGACAGGAAAAAATACATTACACTTTCCACTCTAAAGGGGATGGCTGGGTAATGTTGTTCCTCCAACAGCCTATTGTGCGTCGGAGGTAGTATTCCAAGGATGGAGCCACGGGGGCTCGATCTATGGAATACATAAGGTCAGTCCACTTCTAAATGAGGTGGGGGAACTGATGGTTTGGTGAGCAGGGTACTCTATAGCATTTGCAACAGAGTACCTTGTCATCAAAATTCTAAACAGGTTCAAGTTCCAATTATGAGTAGCGATAATACCTCTGGAGCGTTAACTCCAGGAGATATTAGAGTCCAAAATTCCAGACATGGATACACAGGGTCTGGTTTTGCAAAAGGTGCAGATGGCACCAATTGAAATGGCTGAAGAGAGATCAGCGGCGGGCATGATCTCACCTGGAAAATACAACGACCCCCTGGCCTAACACTGTCCTTCACTTGTCTTGCCTCTTGACCACGCGCACCAGCTATTCCACTGACTTTTACTGGCTGGTCTAAGCAGTACACAATGTCTGCTAATTTGTCCTCCGAAATAGGGAAAAACTACCAGTATCTCCAGGTTTTTGTGCCCATTCCTGATTCTGGGTAGAAATATAAAAATTGCAAACATCTGGTGCAGGAATCTGCACTCCAAAAGCTGGCTAATTCATCATAATTTATTCAGTTAAGCACATCTTTGAGATATGCTTTCTTCTAATTGAGGTACAAAAGGGGGTGTACCGTTCTTCTAATTGAGAACATTCAATAACATAAAAAGACTGACTTTGTTTGATAATGTCCCATTACACTGAGTCAACGAGTTATTTTGCTGCTTGACCATGAAATACCTTGAACAAACACGAGGCGTTTGGCAAAACAGGAATAGTTTGTTTAATTAAAAAATGCAGCCAGGAGCACAATCACAGGCATAGGGCCTGAGGACCGTCTCAATTTACAATCCATCTAACATGGACTTTTATACAGTTCATTGAATGCAATAAAAGGGTTCAGACAATGCTTTTTTTGGTAAGGAATGTGTACCTCTGTCTTTGGAGCCACAAATAAAGATATTGGATGTGGAATCCAGTGGACCACGACCGTGCATGGACACAATTCGACCAGTGGGTAACGTGTCCAGATATCCAGCATGGGGAGCGTGTGATCACTTCATGTACTGTGTGTGCTGTCTCCTGATTGGCTAAGTGTTCTTTACTTCATAGGGAATCTGACTTCATGGTGTTTTGGGAATCCGTGCACCCTTCCAGCCATCTGTGCTTTATTGGGGCCAATCTCCCTGTGGTGTTGCTGTGCGTTTCTGTGGGATCAATCTGTGATTTCCTTTTTGTACGTTTGTCTGCTGGCTACATGCCACCCCACCTGTGATATGTCAATCAGTGCCCTTGGGCCTGGGTCTCAGGGCCTGCCTAACTATGTATTTCTGCGTTGGGGTTGAAGTGGAGTTCACAACAGGAGAATTCGTCAGTAAAGATGCAAGTTTGTTTTTAGACCTGAATGTATTATTATTCATTTTGACATCAACTTTTTCAATAATAACAATTTCTTCCTCATTCTCTTGCTTACTATTGAAACATTACCATGCTAAGATAGTCAACTCATGCTCCAAAACCTCTTCTTGTTTCAGGTCTCCATCTTTATCTACCATTTGACTTTGAAGGGATCTACTCTGCCACACTCCTAAAAGGCTACATATGTCCCCATCACAACTTTCTCTCATGGCATGTAGGGAAAGATCTAAGTATGGGGTGGTAGAAAGGATTGCTCTGTGTAAGGGGGATTTACACAGAAATTCAAGGCATATCCTGTTGGCGCTCATCTTGATCATTTTTTAGGATACCCTTAATAAAGGAGGAACGTGGTTGCACATCCTATAATGACACTAAACAGATTTTCCAATGGTGTGATTTAAAAACATCATTGTAACAGAGAAGAACATTTTAGCAAGATGTTGAAGGCAATGCCACCAAACCAATCTCAACCATCAGGTACAAATATGCAGTCTTAAGAGAAAAATTTAGCTGGTGTACAAGGCTGTTTCAAATCCTACAAAACCCAAGAAGATAGATGCTTCCTTCTTCTCTCATAATGCAGCTACCCCTTTATTGGACTGTCCCTGAACTAAAGATGAGCAAATCACCCCAGGCAGTTCATATGTCTTCACAGTGAGGAAATGTTTGCAATTGTTAGATTTTAGCATGACAACACCTACATGGAAAAATGTACAAGTCGAACAATGAAAACAGAATAGTAGTACTGGGTGAAGTACTTATGTGCATGTCAATATTCCTGATTTAGAGGTAAACATTATATAATGTTACCTTCCTCACACTTAAAATTAGTTCCACCCTATTTTAAGCTAAATGGTAAGTTATAATACCCCCAAATGGTTCCTCCGGATCTCTCTTAGAGGTGTTAAAAAATGCTGGCAAGTATGTACTCACCCCTGAGATGACACACCAGACATAGGCCTACTTCCCAGACACTTTCTCTGATACTATCCTCTCCCCAACAATTGAGCATTCATCTTTGTCCAATATTGGACAGCTCCATGTAGCCCCTGTTGCACATTACTCAGGTTCCCCGCCTGAACATCAAAGTGTTTCCAACTGTACATAATCATGCACCTTCCACAGCACGTTACTGCATGTCCTTGCCCCAAATAACTCTTATTAGCTTTTGGCTTATCACCAGATTTCCCACATCACAAATTGCCCTGCACCTCTAAGCTACACATCGCTCACTGTTCTCATGATGAACAAAACCCAGTGCACCCTAATGGGCAACACAGAATGCTCAGAGCTCAGGTCTTCACTTAAAGCACATCCAGAGCTCTCCTAAGGCACATCACCCAATGCTCCCCTGAGGTGCAGCACTGAGCCTTCCCATGATATACATTGTCCTGTACTCTCCTAATGGACTTCACTCTCTGCTCCCCTGGTGCTTGCATGAAATTTCTTGCAGTGGACAGGTGTGCTCTCCTCCTCTTTTGTTTGAGTTTGAGCCTGACCTGTTTTCCCCTTCAACTCATAATTCATGAATCTGAGAACCCACTGGAGGTGCTCCATGTATGTATGTGTTGCTCACCTGCAAAGGACAAGGGTTAATTGAACAGAGGGTGTATCACCCCCTTACAATAGAGAATGAAAGCTTGACCCTCATAAGATTGTATCACAGGATCCTGCGATTCCACTGAGAGGCATAGGTTCATGTATGAGGAAAACATCCTGAATCAGCAGCTATTTGAACAGAAGTATACCTGTATTGTATCATTCACTTTATAATATGGATGTCAATTAGGGTTCATCGTCGTTAACACGTGCTACCCCTAAAATCCCATTAGTACTCCTGGGACTGGCCTTGCTATCCTTGTTCTCATGGGTAAGGAAGGCAGCAGAAAAAAAAACAGTAAAGAGGGTTCTAAAAGACCTGCTTGCTTTCTGTAATTATCACTCCTTGCTTTTCCATAACTCCCTCATCAGCATGTTGAGGTTCTAAAAAGGCCAAGGGGTCATCAAGGTGACGTCACCAGAGTTCATTATGAGTCTGATGTCACTTACACTACCTCTCACATTTTGAAGAATCAAGGTCATGCTTACAAAGCTTGAAATAATGACAAAATGATATATTTTTGAGAGATGACCAGAAATATTCATGGCAGCTTATCAGGGTTCTATCCTGTTTTGATATCGTGAGTGACTTTCTATTTCCTGTCGCTGACATTATGAAAAAAAGATGGATGCCAGACATCCAGGAAGCAGAAATAAAGTTGAAACGGATATTAGTGGCTACCATGTTATGGGAATCATATTTTCCTTTGCAGTTTCTGTTCTTTTTGTAACCAAAGAAGACTTACAGAAAGTCAGAAGTAGGATATCACAGCGTTTCATGTGCATTAGTCACTAACTGCCCATTTCTGAACACCCTCTAATAACATCTGGAAAGAAAAGGCATACGACATTCCTATGAAGTATTTCCATCTGAAATCGGTTACAGCTGGAACACTACATTACATGAATATGAAGCATTTTGACAAACATGGTATTGGATAATGGTAAACTATTAATGGGAATACGTTAATAAATACATGTTAAATATTATGACAATGTTTTATAGCAATTAGAGTATCATTACATTAGAGACAGATTTGTATGTGGACACTGAATGGCAACATATGTCAGTATATGTTAAAATGGACCCCATTATGATTCATTTTCTATCCCCAAGTTGGAATGTTTTCTAGTTTTAACTAGACTGCATAAAGTCGTGGCTTTTCCAATGATTATTGAGAAGCACCCATTTTCTGTCCTCCCTCGTGCCTAGTGAAAGGTGCTTTTATATTTCAAATGCTTTGGAGCTTTGTACAAAACCTCTACAACCAAAGCAGTTTTTGGTGCCAGGCAAGTTTAGCACTCATATTCATATGAATAGTTTTGTTCTGTATAGCTCTCAGTGACAGCCACCAGCATGGACACAAGATTCCAAATCTGGTTATTGACTGCGGTGATGTTGCAATAGTGGATAACTAAAGTTGTAACCCACTGTTGATAAGACATAAATGAATTCCCGGCAGATCAGACAAATCTCTTTGAGAACCTGTGGGTGCGGCCATGCCTTTCTGCTATAATGGAGGACAGAGCGACATCTTCAAGAGAGGAGGGTGTTGGGTGGCACAGAAGGTGGTGGGATGGGTGGTGTAGGGTCTATTTGTTTTTTACATTTGGTACAAGGAGGAGAAGCCATGTTAGGTATCCCCATTACTCCTCAGCCCCTGCAATGCATTTGAAAGAGGCATATCGTTTTTGAAGCTGTGCATAACATACAGTTATCTATACTACTATTACAAAGAGAGAACTGTGTCTTTTGAGCCAGGTAAACTCGAAAAGTACACCACCAATCGCAACACCCAATACAGCGTTGGAAAGGGGAGGTCCAGTAGATGGACATAGGCTATATAAAAAAATATATACGTTATTTAAAAAATTTACAATAAAAAAAGTAGTCCCTTCAAAGTAGCGCCGGCCGTGTGCGCTAGCCACATACGTGCTGACATCATCATCGGAGGACGGGAGCGTGTGGAGGAGCGGCGGACAGGACCGCGGGGAGGAGCGGTGGACAACAGCGTGGGGAGGAGCGGAGACCTTAGCCACACTGGAGCGGCCTGAGGTACGTGAACCGTGGGGAGGAGCAGTGAAGTAAGGAGGACTGGACTGCAACGGGTGCAGACAATAGCGCGGGGAGGAGCGGAGAACTCAGCCATACTGGAGCCGCCTGAGGTACGTGAACTGCGGGGAGGAGTGGTGAAGTAAGGCGGACTGGAGCGGGATGACAGGTAAACCTTAGAGCTGCAGCGGGGCATGTATACTGACTTTGTTCGTTTGCAGCGTCGGATGCGTGGCCATAGTGTTAGGGAGCAGGGCGTGTGCGGATGATTGGGGACACTGAAGGTGGCGGGGAACTTGGGCTGAGGAGGTGGTTGGAGGCCTGGGTTTCGGCGACTGGGAGCAAGCCTGATTGACCCCGGACAATGTGGGAATGGAAGTGAGCCTGGGGTTAAGCAGAGTTAAGAATAAGTACCAGCGCCCAAAACTCTGCTTAAAAGTACGGGACCAGAGCAATTACATGTCGACGGGTGGAATACCAGCAAGCCTGATTGCCCCCGGACAACGTCGGGGCGGGATGCTAGTAGATGGATAAAAAGTGAATAACAGTGACGTTCTGAGTGACATCATAGACACCTCGAGCTTCACTCATATTCTATTTGATGTTACTCAAAACACCTTGGTAAAAAAATCTCCATTAGTCAGTACTACCTATCTCCAATTCTATGTTGTATTTGGGTCCCATAACTATACATTAACAAGAATAAGCTATTCTAAATGCTGTTACCAACAAAGCTTGTTTCTCACTGCTGCGATGTCACAACGTTCAATCCAGAAGCTAGCATTTTTAATTCAATGTTAATTCTTTGTTTAATATGCTAAATTTCAAAAAGTCTGTTATCAACAGTGGATGGGATTGGAACTCATATATAGCATAACATTATAGCAGGGTAACTACGAATACCAGAGATGTTTTTTACTTTGTGGTGCTGAGTGACATCACAGACAATTTAGGTTTTGAGCTCAGTGTCTATTTGAAGTCACTCAGAACCCCTCTGTGAAAATTATTCACTGTTACCCGTAGATTCATCTATATATGTGCATTGGTGAACATCATTGGTAAAATTGTGAAATCAAAGCAGGAGGTGTGTAGAATGGTAAATGTCGGAAACTTAAAGGACCAAAGAGAACCAAAATACAATTCTATTTCACTTGCAATTGGTACGCTGTTCACCGCTGGCATTTGCTTTTAAGTGGTCCCTGTCTTCCCTGTGCTTGAATAAGCATTTGGCTATAAGGGGAGTGGCTGTGGCCCTCATTGGCTTATCATTCACTGTTTGTGTCCTTGGAAGTGGCCTGAACTATGTTTTTGTGCTGACTTACAGTTCTGATGGAGGGATTGGACTCGCTGGGGTTTTTGGGTTTTAGGGCTGTTAGCTAATGCAGGTAATTCCAACTTGGTGTTTTAGCTCGTTGACCCCAATCGTTTTGTGACTTTGAATATGTCAATTCTGTATTCTTTTGACTCCCTGCCACTGCTTGAATATTGCACGTTTTTACCTTTTGTATATATTTACTTCAGTATTTTGGGTTGGAATTGCAGAGATTATACGTGATTCATTTTTATACAAATTCAGATAGTCTACGTAACTTGTGTTAGATTGCCCTTTGTTTTTCTGCCTGGGGTCTCACCCTTAAGAGCTGATGTTTTGCAAAGGGTGCCTGTAGAACTGGACCAGTTTTCAACAGTTGTCTCCAAAACATCTGTTTTCATAAGCAACCAGTTGTGAATCTTGGATATTTGATTTTTCTTGTAAAAAGAAGCGGAAGGGAGATGTATGTGACTGTAGAAAGCTAGACAGTAGATAGACAGATGTCCTGGTGAGCTGACTTTCCCCCCTCTGTGCACTGAGACATTCTATGCCTTAGTATGCCAATGGGGTTGAAGAACAGAGTGCAATGATGTCAGAGAGGTGTGGGGCAACACTGAAAGCGGCATAAGCTTAGCCATGGACGCCGAGCATCTATTTCAAAACAGGCCAATGACCTTTACACCAGTCCAGCAAAATCCTTTTGCAGTATGCAAGAGCTCGTTTAGGGCCTTATTATGACTTTGATGGTGTGGGAGCAGGGCTGCCACACTGCCACCCGGCTCCGACACCATCAAAGACAAAACGGACCACCCACTAGATTACGACTTTTTCAGTCACTGGCAGGCTGTTCTTTGGCATTCCCACAGTGGTGCCCTTAAAATAGGCACTGCAATGGGAATAGCAAAGCATGTTTCTGTATGGACCGAAATGGGAAATGTTGTGAATTTCGTTCCCTGCAGGAACATGGGGGTGCATGCAGACATGGGGCACACCATGTGCCCCCCTGCATGCACCCCACGGTGCAGAGGCACCAGGGGGCCTACAAGGGCCCCCTTTGTTTCCTCACTGCCACTCGTTTCATGGTAGTCGCATCGCCATGAACATTTTGTGGCAGTGAGGAAACTTGTAATAGGTTTGGTGGGGCCGCAGCGGCCTGACCATGCATATTGCGGCCTCATGACTGCTGCACCTCCGCCAGGGTTCAGAGATGGTCCCAAGGTGTCGCGACCGCCCTGGTCATATAGGGCGGTCAGAAGACCGCCAATGCCATGCCCCAGTAAGTCTGGCAATCCGCCAACCTCCAGACTCCTAATAAGGCCCTCAAACTCTCACCACCGCCAGCCCATCATGGATTTTACTGGAACTGGAAGTTGAAGTGGACTTGTAGCAAGAGAGTGCAAAAAGGCTGAGAGACAGTGGAGAAAAGACTGGCTTACAGTAATAAGGACACCTACAACAGCTCGGTAAGACGCTACAAATCGGCCATAAAACTAGCCAAGGCCACATTCTATGATAATAGAATAAAAAATGCGACTAATTCTGCTAAAGAATCTTACCTGATAGTTAAGGAACTACTCAACATCCCTACAGCATCCGCTGCTCACCCCCCTCCCCCGGATAGAAGCAAGGACCTAGCCACCTACTTCGATTCCAAAATCTCGCGGATATTGGACTCCCTCCCCTCTATCAGCCCGCTCAATCATGCTGATATAGACGCCTGCACTAACAGCCCGCGGCTGACCTCCTTCAGAGCAGTCTCCCTCATTGAGGTCACCGCCACGCTGGCCAAAATGAAAAGCGGATCCCCCCTTGACCCGGCCCCTGTCAGACTCTTAAAAACTGTGTCTCCCAGCATAGCCCCCACCATCAGGGATCTCATTAACACCTCTCTCTCCCAAGGCACAGTGCCTCCCAACTGGAAGAGCGCTGTCGTCAAGGCCCTGTTGAAAAAGCCCCAATTGAACCCGGACGACATGGCCAATTACAGACCCATATCGCTCCTTCCCTGTATCAGTAAGATGGCTGAGAAATTAGTTAACGTGCAACTTTCCCAATTCCTTGGGACTAACAAAATCCTGCGTCAATCTCAAACAGGATTCCGGCCGGGCCAGGGCACGGACACTGCTCTCCTCTCCGTCATCGAGGAGGCAAGATGCATCCTGGACTCAGGAGGATCAGTGGCAGTGATCCTCCTGGACCTCAGTGCCGCCTTTGATACGGTGGATCACCGTGTCCTCCTCCATCGCCTGGCCAGGGCAGGAATTGTGGGAACTGCATATGCATGGATCGACTCCTTCCTATCCGGTCGTTCATTTCAGGTGTGGGACGGCAACACTCGCTCAGACCCCCTCCCTCTCACATGCGGAATGCCTCAGGGGTCCTCGCTTAGTCCCACCCTGTTTAATGTTTACATGGCCCCCCTGGAAGATGTTGTGACCCTTACGGGATAAAAATAGTAAACTATGCAGACGACACGCAACTTGTCGTTTCTCTTTCTCACCTGGACAATCACCCAGAAAACCTGCTGAATTGTCTGCAGGATATTCACACCTGGATGTGCGAATCTTCCCTGAAGCTGAACGGTGCAAAAACCGAAATCATGCTTCTAGGCAATAAATGGTCCTCCATCCCTCCATCAGTTTGGCCGGACGCCTTTGGTGATATCCCCACGCCTAATAAAGAAATCAAAACACTAGGATTCTGGCTGGAGCAGGACCTCTCCATGAAGACCCAGGCAGCCAAGACCGCTGGAACATGCTTTGGCCTCCTGCAGACAATTCGCAAGATTCTCCCTCTCCTTCCCCCCCTATCCAGGAAACTACTGGTTCAAGGGCTCATATTAGCTCGGCTTGACTATGGTAACGCCGCGTACCTCGGCGCTCCTGAATTCACCCTGGCCAAGCTCCAACGTGCACAAAACGCTGCGGCGAGGCTCATTTTGAACCTCCCTCCCAGAGCCTCTACCAAACCGACCCTCAAAGCTCTGCACTGGCTTCCTGTGCGCCAGCGAGTAGAGTTTAAGGCCCTGTGCACCACCCATAAACTTATCAACAGGGCTGGCCCTGCCGCCCTTAAAGACATGGTCATCCCCTACAAAGCCCCCAGAAACCTTCGCTCTGACAGCGAACATCTGGCCATAGTTCCAAAATTTAAGAAGTCTCGCACCGGTGGCCGCCGCTTCTCGGTCAATGCCTCTTCAAAATGGAACGCACTTCCTCGCAATCTGCGTCTTGAACCCTGTCACGCCCTCTTCCGTAAAAAACTTAAAACCTCCCTCTTCCCCAAATAGTTCCCGCGGTCTCCCTCTTCTGGATCTCACAACTCTACAGCGCGGGGATGCCTTCGGGTCACCAGGCGCTCTATAAATCATAAAATAAATAAATAAATAAGAGCACAGCCATAGAGACTCATCACTCACTAATGCAATCTCATTGAGAAACACAGAAACACCTGAGAATGGGCAGTGGACCTAGAAATGCTACTAAAGCACCCTCACTGTTAATCACCCATATTATGTATTGTTATTGGATAATATTTCGTTTATCCCTGCATGCACTTCTCTGTTTGCACCTTCTGCCCAAAAGTGCCTCCCTCACCAGGAAGATGTGATACACAAAACTAAAAACAGACCTGCACCACACAAGAAATAAAGAGGTGATATATTGCAATACAGTATAAAACCATTTGAAAATAACAAATTCTGGTAAGATCTAGTTGCGTTTCTTTCTTTATTGTTGCATCATTTGAAATTCATAAAAACATCAGCCAACGCATTTCGTCCAGTGAAACCTTGGACTTCTTCAGGGCAGAAATAATTTGTTGCATCAGTGTCAAAACATCCAAAGGTCAGGAAACATTCCAATTAAGTTATTCGCCAAGGATCGGTATCTGTATGTTCTCGCCAAGAGTAAAAGGTGTCGCAGTAACCGGGTCAAGTAGGTGATTCAAGCAGAATTTAGAGAAGCTACAACCCATGCAGCTAGCAAATCTTAGAAAGATCCCAGTTCCTTATGTGGCGTTAAAACAAGGACGACATCCCGCTGTTTAGCTTGCTTATCGACCCCATGGACACCTATCAAAGTGCATACGACAGGGTGGTTAATTCCCCATCCATCCTAAGGTTATTTATCATAAGGAACTGGGATCTTTCCAGGATTTGCTAGCTGCATGGGTTGTAGCTTCTCTCTATTCTGCTTGATTTTTTTTTTTTTTTCTGTAATTTTTTATTGAGTAAAAAAATATATATATATTTACATGGAGCATGGGATATACATAAGTGAAAAAAAGAAAGAAAACCGAGAGGATTGGATTTGTGTATGTGCAAGTCTAACAGAGGTACTAGCTGAAGTGGGCTGGAAAGTGAGAAGTGCGGGTAGCTGTGCACTATATAAGCTCAAATACATTTGCTGTCTTTGCGATTGGTTGAGCTGCCAGCATCATGCTCCAGGATTGGATGTTTCTTTCTTCGCTGTATTCATTAAAATAGATTTACAGTTTCCATATGTTTGATGCTAACGAAACAGCTGTCAAAAATTCAGTCTTCATTCGAGTCAGGCAGGTCACTGCCTACTGACAAAAAGGTTCTTTTAGCAAAACTCAGCTATCTTTGATATGTTTCATTTTAATAATTTATTGCATGGCTCCCTTTGTGCCTGGTGTGCAAATATAGTGAAACATATGGAACTTTTTTTTATTCAGAATGCAGGAAACTGAAAAAGCACAGGAAGCTGTAAAGCTGTAAAAAAACACATCTCTAAGTACCATGAAGAGGAAAAGTATCGTGTCTAAAAAATGTAAACATCTCAAAGTGTCATAGAAAGAACATTTATGTTTTTATATGTATTTTCCATTCTCCCACCCACGTGCAGCCAGCTGCATGTATCTATCCTGTGTGCCACCTCCAGACAGTACTGGTTTGCAGCCAATAGAATGTCACTTCTTCGGTGAGCATATCTGGTGGATTGTGTTCATTGATTCCTCTGACTTTCTTTATCTTTGGGAACAGGTGTGTCTGTGTTGTGTGTGTGTGCATGCATGCGGGGTTGTCCCTCTATTTCTTGTGCCTTTATGTGGATGCAGTGTATAAAAAAAATGATTGGCTTCATCAATCTTCCATGAAAAACTTGTTTTGAAACTGATTTAAAAGTTACTTAAGTCACATTCTGCTAAGAATGGAACTGATTGTTTTATAAAATTGCATTCACCGTCATCAAATGCAAGCGGCACAGTCAAAGCATACCAATTAAAAGCTAACACATAGTGTTGCAGGGCTGTATCAAATCTTGTGGTTTCTGTATTCAAATAAATGTAACTTGTATTAATGGCATTATAAATGGCTGAAGATTAGATCATTAAAGCAGGACTTTCCATTCATTGCCTTAGATTTTTGAGCACCTGCTACCAGTCTAGAGGTCACAGCAGCTGCCTAGGAATTCTAGAGGTCACAGTTGCTGCCAAAGGATTCTTATAGAGGCCACAGCAGGTGCCTATGGATTCTTATAGAGGCCAAAGCAGGTGCCTAGGGATTCTCCTAGAGGCCACAGCCGCTGCCTAGGATTCTTAAAGAGGCCACAGCAGGAGCCTAGGGCTTCTCCTAAAGGCCACAGCCGCTGCCTAGGGATTCTCCTAAAGGCCACAGCCGCTGCCTAGAGATTCTTATAGAGGCCACAGCAGGAGCCTAGGGATTCTCCTATAGGCCACACCCGCTTCCTAGGATTCTTAAAGAGGCCACAGCAGGAGCCTAGGGATTCTTATAGAGGCCACAGCAGGTGCCATGGGATTCTCCTAAAGGCCACAGCCGCTGCCTAGAGATTCTTATAGAGGCCACAGCAGGAGCCTAGGGATTCTCCTATAGGCCACAGCTGCTGCCTAGGATCCTTAAAGAGGCCACAGCAGGAGCCTAGGGATTCTTATAGAGGCCACAGCAGGTGCCATGGGATTCTCCTAAAGGCCACAGCCGCTGCCTAGAGATTCTTATAGAGGCCACAGCAGGAGCCTAGGGATTCTCCTATAGGCCACAGCCGCTGCCTAGGATTCTTAAAGAGGCCACAGCAGGAGCCTAGGGATTCTTATAGAGGCCACAGCAGGTGCCATGGGATTCTCCTAAAGGCCACAGCCGCTGCCTAGAGATTCTTATAGAGGCCACAGCAGGAGCCTAGGGATTCCTCTAGGGGCCACGGCTGCTGCATAGGGATTTGTCTAGAGGTCACAGCTGCTGCCTTGGGATTTATTTATTTATTTTTATTTATTTTGCATATTTATAGAGCGCTCTAATACCCGGAGGTGTCCTGGCGCTAGAAAGATAGACTGGTGTGATGGAGCGTGCTTACTGAGTGAAGAGCCATGTTTTTAGACCTCTTCTAAAGGCCATCAGATTCTGGGTCTGTCTGAGCGCAAGTGGAAGTTTATTCCAGGCCTCAGCCGCCCCAAGAGAAAAGCTCCTGCCTCCCCAGCAAGCTCTTTTAATTCTGGGGACCTTAACCAGAGCCAGTTGTCCTGACCTCAAAGTTCTTGCTGGTTTATGCCAGCAGAAAAGAGATTTCAAGTGCCTAGGTCCCGAGTCATGGAGGGCCTTGAAGACCATGCATACTGCCTTGAAAGTAATTCTTTTACGGATCGGCAGCCAATGTAGCTTAACCAGCTCCTGAGATACCGAGGCAAATTTGGGTGTGTCAGTGATTAGGCGAGCGGCTGCATTTTGCAGAAGTTGGAGTTTATTCAGTATGCTCTGCTGGGCATTTAGCATCAGGCTGTTGCAATAGTCTAGGCGTGAGAGCACTAGACCAGTGACTATTGCTTTCCTGTGTTTCTTCTCAAGGTAGGGTAGAATTTTCCTGATGGTTTTGAGTATGAAGTGGAGAGAGGAGGAGAGGGCGCTCACCTGGGATTTAAAGGTCAGGGTGGTGTCCACCAGTATACCGAGATTTTTCACTTTGTCCACCGGTTCTGGGAGAGGTCCCATTTCGTCTGGCCACCATCTCGGGGACCAAAAATTGTCTCTGTCACCAAAGAGCAGAACCTCGGTCTTTGAGGAATTCAGTTTAAGGCAGCTTTGTGCCATCCAGCGGCCAACTTCAAGCATGCAGTTTCTGAATCTATCGGCTGTGTTTTCTGTGTTACCGGGAAGGAGGGACACCACAATCTGTGTGTCGTCGACGTAAGCCGTGAGTTGAAAGCCGAACGATCGAATCACCGGGGCGAGGGTGGACACATATACGTTAAAAAGGGTTGGGCTTAACGAAGAACCCTGGGGGACTCCGCAAGGAAGTACAAAGGGTTGAGATTCGTAGCTGCCCAACGCCACTGTCTGGGATCTATCAGATAGGAAGGCTTGTAAGATTTTTAAAGCCTTACCCTGAATTCCACAGGCCCTCAACCGGTCCACCAATAGCTTATGGTGGACCGTATCGAAGGCCGCAGAGAGATCCAATAGGATCAGGGCTGCTCTGCCCCCTGCATCCATCACCTGCCTGATATCTTCCATAGATTTAATCAGGGCGGATTCCGTGCTGTGCCCCTCTCGAAAGCCGTGTTGGGAGGAATCCAGTACATCCGCTGATTTCAGGAAGGCGCTAAGTTGTGCGTTCAGGTAACCTTCCATTATTTTGGCCGGGAGGGGGAGTCTGGCAATCGGGCGATAATTGTTCATCTCCGTGATATCAAGATTGGGTTTTTTGAGCAGGGGTAGGATGGAGGCTTGCTTCCAACTAGTGGGATATTCTTCTAGAGGTCACAGAAGCTGCCTTGGGATTCTTCTAGAGGCCACAGTTGCTTCCTAGGGTTTCTTCTAGGGGTCACAGCAGATGCCTTGGGATTCTTCTAGAGGTCACAGCTGCTGTGTAGGTATTTTTACAGAGGTCACATCAGATGCCTAGGTATTTTGTCTAGAGGTCACAGCAGCTGCCTAGGGATTCTGATAGAGGTCACAGCAGCTGCCTAGGGATTCTTCTAGTGGCCACAGTTGCTTCCTATGGATTCTTCTAGGGGTCACAGCAGATGCCTTGGGATTCTTCTAGAGGTCACAGCTGCTGCCTTGGGATTCTTATAGAGACCACAGCAGGTGCTTAGGGATTCTTCTAAAGGCCACAGCCACTGCCTAGGGATTCTTATAGAGGCCACAGCAGGAGCCTAGGGATTCCTCTAGGGGCCAGAGCTGCTGCATAGGGATTCGTCTAGAGGTCACCGCTGCTGCCTTAGGATTCTTCTAGAAGCCACAGTTTCTTCCTAGGGATTCTTCTAAGGGTCACAGCAGATGCCTTGGGATTCTAGAGGTCACAGCTGCTGTGTAGGTATTTTCCTAGAGGTCACAGCATCTGCCTAGGGATTCTTATAGAGGTCACAGCAGCTGCCTAGGGATCTTCTAGAGGTCACAGCAGCTGCCTTGAGATTCGTCTAGAGGCCACAGTTGCTTCCTAGGGATTCTTCTAGGGGTCACAGCGGATGCCTTTGGATTCTAGAGGTCACAGCTGCTGTGTAGGTATTTTTCTAGAGGTCGCAGCAGCTGCCTAGGGATTCTTATAGAGGTCACAGCAGCTGCCTAGGGATCTTCTAGAGGTCACAGCAGCTGCCTTGAGATTCGTCTAGAGGCCACAGTTGCTTCCTAGGGATTCTTCTAGAGGTCACAGCAGCTGCCTTGGGATTCTTCTACAGGTCACAGCTGCTGACTAGGGATTGTCCAACATGCGTGACAAAGTGGTGTTGCTTGGCTGTCATCTTTCTATCCAGGTAGCGCATTGGGCATTACCCGAAAGGGATTATATTCATTGATACAGCCCAGGGATGTTTTTAAGGAATCAAAATCTGAACATTATTGCAAGGATTCATTTAAATAAGTGCCCTTCAAATGTCTTACATGCCCTCAACATCAGCTCAAGACAGATAATTTAGGTGGAAGCAGTCATCTAATGATAATGCACCAAAAATGACATTAACTCTTTACTGTGGTGCAGTCACAGATTAGTAATGAGGCAAGCCCCTTGTGCCTAAATTATTAATACAATGTTCTGCTACTTTCGTTGACTTCCCTTTGAATGTTGTACATAGTAAATGCCTGTAGTTTTATTTAGTCATGTCTGCACTTTCTATTTACTAACATCATTACTACACGGTTGAAAATTCACGAATAACCCACTGCAAATAGTTTTAAATGGATCCGGTTGTTAGAATATGGGTTATGGGCATTTTTTAATCCTCTGTGTAGAATACATAGAACAATCTGTTGATTCTAGTTTTCAATTAAACTTGTTGACGTCCCCTTTTTTTCCTTGTGCCCCACAAAACGCGCTTAAATCGGCACAGATGAAAATTATAGAGGCATGCACTACTAACCAACTCAATAGAAACAAACTCTCACAAAGAGATTTACAGTGACAAAAGGAGGGCAGATTCTGAAGTATACGATGTTAAAAATATGTAATCAGATCATAGCACAAAAGGAGAGCAACACAAAGTATTAATGTACACATCAAAAAATCGGCACCCAGCCTAAGTGAGAAGCGCGTCACTAAGTGGAAACATCACTAATCGAGGTACAGGTATGGCTTAAGCATAACCATACCCAATGCACCTCATTAAAAGGCACCTGGATCAAAAACACCAAGATAATGGTTGCACAAATGTGAGTGCTATGTGCAATTAGGATGCTGACAATTTGGAAGAAAAGGTCAATATCATTGACAGATATCACCAGCAGTCACAGATACTCATTAGAGACATCCAAAGAAGGAGCAGAGTCCACAGTGAACGAAGGCTCATGCAAGACAAAAAGTTGCATCACACCACCCACTAGGAACCTCTATAGAAGCTTCAACTGACAAAATACATTACCTATACTGTTGCAAAGCGAACGGAGGAACGCAGCATTATCAGCATTGTCAGCGTGTCATAGCGGCTCACCCGTTTTCAACCAGGCGCACCTTCACCTCTCGGCGCACCCGCTCCGCGGGTGCTCCATCGCCTGCATCGAGGAGGGAATCACACCTGCTGTTGTGAGGAGCACTGAAGCGGTAAGGAGAAAGCGGAACCGGGCGTGTGGCTGCAGCGGGGCTGCGAGCGTGCGGGGACTTCAATTCCCAGAAGTCCCTGCTAGACCGACGGAGAGCTTCCGGTCCGCTCTCCCTGCTGGCCCGCCCCCCGCCCTCCTGAGGCTTCAAAACATCAGTAGCAGCCCAAAACGAGTGGGACACTTTACCTATACTGTTGCAAAGCGAACGGAGGAACGCAGCATTGTCAGCATTGTCAGCGTGTCATAGCGGCTCACCCGTTTTCAACCAGGCGCACCTTCACCTCTCGGCGCACCCGCTCCGCGGGTGCCCCATCGCCTGCATCAAGGAGGGAATCACACCTGCTGTTGTGAGGAGCACTGAAGCGGTAAGGAGAAAGTGGAACCGGGCGTGTGGCTGCAGCGGGGCTGCGAGCGTGCGGGGACTTCAATTCCCAGAAGTCCCTGCTAGACCGACGGAGAGCTTCCGGTCCGCTCTCCCTGCTGGCCCACCCCCGCCCTTCTGAGGCTTCAAAACAACATCCCACTCCCGCAGCGCGGGACGCAGCCCGGGCTAAGACTGGGCAAAGACAGGGCCGTTTTAGGCCGTTAGAGACCGTTTTGAGACCGGACCGGGCCATTTCTCTTGGTTTTTTTTTTTTTTTGGTTTTTTTTTGAGTCTCTGCAGCTAGCATTCTTGCATTTTTTATATATCTATTGTGATATCCTTTCCCACAATGTCCTCACGCGAAACCAGGAGCAAGGCAACCAAGACCTCCAAAAAAGCTACAGGCACCCTAGACGACTTTATCACCAGGACCAGCCTCTCTATTGATAATGAAATAACTAAACTTCAGCATAAAGTATCAATTGAACTTGAATGTGCTAGGAGGCTTTCAACTGAACTTGCGCTTAGGAAAAATCCTCTCTAGGCAGCATTGCTACCTCCAAAACCCCTGAACGCATTTCTGGCCCAAAACCAATTATAGCCCTGGCCGAGGTGCACTCGATAGTAGAGGAAACAATTCCTCCTATCAATCACGAACCCCATGGGCCTTCGGCTAGGGCCGAGTCAGAAAGCCCATTACAGTTGACTCTTTCAAAGGAGAGTGTTGAGGTCCCTCCAAATGGGGCGCCCTGTAAGTCACCAGTAGAGATGATACCTATCATAAGCCCATCATCTACCTGTCGGCTACCAGTTGAGACAGAGTCTATCAAAAATAAGTCACCCGCCAAGGTACCATCAAAGCACAAAAGAAAGCGCAAACATCTAACCGCTTTCGCTAGGAAAAAAGCAAAAGTAGCACTTAGCCATAACATCAAGGGGGGAACACCAAACATGCCTACTGCAACATCTGAGAACTCTGTACACGATGTAGCGCCAGTAACTGCAGAAAATACTAATAACAGCATAGATGAACAAATCTCCATTGCTATGTCTGATCATTTAGTTAGTGAGGGGCAAAGAGTCTCCTGTGATATGGCAGATCAAGATGGTGGAAGGGAAGAATTTTTAAAATTAGTGTGGGAGACGCTTAAGAGACTACTCAAACCACTAGAAATTAGGCTAACTGGTATTGAGAACCAGCTTCTCGAAGTTGAGAAAAGTGTCATCACTCTCTCAAGCTTAAGCCTTAACTGTACTGAAGCGCCTAGAGTCACCCAGCAAGCTCCAGTCCCCGTCCCGGTTACAACAACAAATTCACATACTAATCTATTGGATGTGCAGCAAAAAAAGGTGGGGATAGCAAGTAATACAAATGCTAACCAATCAACTAGCACTAAAACCAAATCGAATCCAACCCCCTCAACTCCCACAGCTGTAAATACTACTAGTAAATCCATGCAGAAAAATCAGGTCCACATTAACACTTCCCAACTGCCAATTCCTTCCTCTTCCCACTCTTCTAATCAGAGTGCATTAGCCTCAAACAAACCTCAATCCAATCCCCCTGTTCACCCTTACATTACTTCCGCAGGCATCCAATCCTTGCCTGACAAATCCTTTTCAAATACCACCCATAAGCCAAACCACCAGTTTAGCCACACGCACAATAATTTTAGAGGAGGGTACATAGATCTGCCACCAGACGCTAGTCCATTTGTAGCTGTTCTCACAGGGGTGCTAGAATTGGATAGTCAATATGAAGAAAATTTTCAATCGCTAAAAAATAAAGTGATTTTTTGGCTAAATAAATATAAACCCATTCCTAACCAGACGAAAAGTAAGATCCTTATGGTTAGGAGGGTACCATGGGTAGGGCCAACGGCCAAAACAATCACGGGTGACTGTATTGTCATATCCTTTGAAGAACCCCAGAGTGCTGAACAAATCTGCAATTGGAAATCGTACGGTGCGAATCCCCCTATCGAAGCCAGACCCCTATCATTTTTCTACCCTCCACCTAGACCTATTCATCATGGCCCCAAGTGGAACCCTGTCAACCAGTACTATGGCAGTGCTCCAAACTTGGCTAGACATGGTGATTATAATATGTGGTCTGGTGCTCCAAACTTGGCTAGACATGGTGATTATAATATGTGGTCTGGCATTCCCACCTTCAATAGATTTAGTTGCCTAGATGCTGTGGATTGACTTGGCACTATGCCTGACTGTATCTATGAATTATATGACACCATCTGTAGAATGGGCAAAGGCAATTCCAAACCTAAAAATGTCCTACAAATGCACGATGATGACCAGACTAATAAGAATATGTTGCACAGGACCATCTCAGATCCCCAGAAAATGGAATTACCTTACAAAACTGGAAATGTACGCTATTGCACAGCTGAGGGTGGTCGGGATGGGAGATTAATTACTGCAGTTAGAGAAAAAGCCAGGGTTGCAGAGAAAGATATATCAAATCTGCAGGTAGGCAGCCTACCTAAACAGTGTGTAGCCAATCCTTCCCCTGACACTCAGAGCACTGCTCCTTGCTTACTCATTCTATCATGGAACATCGCAGGTGTCTGCAAGAACCTAAAAGACCCTGAGTGGGCAAACTATATTGACACCTGTGACATTTGTCTACTACAAGAAACTTGGGCTATAGAAGTTCCTCACCGGGTAGGATATAAAACTTATGGTATCAAGGCAGTCCAGTCTGATAGAGGAAGACCATCAGGGGGCCTATTAATTTGGCTAAAAATCACCCTGGTCATGCAGGTTGAATTTGTTGATACAGGCTCTCCGGATATTATGGCCCTAAGGGTCACTCCACCCTGTGGAAACGAATGTTACATCGTCAATGTTTATAACAGACCGATTAGTCACTCCAAGGTGTCACCAACACTTGAAGCCCTGGATCTCCTATTGAAAAACGTAGTTGGAGATACCCCGGTCATCTTGGGAGGAGACTTAAATTGTAACTTTGAACCTGTCCTGGGCATCTCTGATGTGTTTGAAGATGAGGACAAAGCGTACAACATCCCCCAGCTTGAAACCACCAAATCTGTTAAATATTCTACATTGGCCAGCCAACTATTAAGACTTACCGCAGACTACGGCCTTAGAGCAGGCAATGGCCGTCTCCCATCGGACCTGCAAAAACAACCAACCTTCTCTAAAGCTAAAAGCAATCTAGACTTTATACTTGTTTCTCTTAGCATCTGGCACTTTTTGATTGATTTGAAAGTAGTAAGCAGGGGGGAAAGTGATCACTACCCTTTGGAACTTTACATCAACATGAACATGGTTAGTGACACCATCTTAACAACAACTGAATCCACCCATGTCAGCATATGTGAGGACGTCCACATAAACAACAACAGACGTGCAGTAAGATGGCCACGTGTTTTGGCGGATGGTAATGCCTTAGCGCTGGTGTATTCTCTTTTTGACCAAACGTTTGCACATATAGCTGACTACGCCTTCTTACCTGAACACTTTGAACATTTTGTCGATCTACACAAAGTCTTCTTTTCCGAACTAAAAACGTATCTATCAAAAATGCCGAGAAAGAAGCAGCAAAACTCAAGAGTGGCCAATCACGGAAAGTTATGGTATGACCACTCGTGTAGAACTGCTAAATCAAACTTATTGCTTGCCATTAAAAATAAGACAAAAGAAGAAGTAAAACTTGCAAGGGTGGAATACAAACGCACATTAAAAACATCCAAATTGAACCCCTCAACTTCACATTGGAAGAGACAGTAAGGGCGATCAACGAACTTAAAAACTCTAAAGCCCCTGGTCCGGATAAAATACCGGGGGATCTTTACAAACACGAAGTTGACGTCTGGGCCCCCTATGTGAACCGTCTGTTCAACGTCTTATCCTCAAATTGCAACTTTCCAGACAGTTGGCGGGCAGCGGAGGTTGTGCTAATATTTAAAAAGGGGGATAGACTGATACCCTCTAATTACAGATCAATTAGTCTGATGGACACGCTCCAAAAATTATATGCCAAACACCTGCTATTCAGGATCAACGACTGGCTTGAAGTCTCGAATATAATTTCCAAATTCCAAGCTGGTTTCAGGAGTAAGACCAGCACAATAGACCAAATTTTTCGATTTTGCTGTTTGATTTGGAAATATGTGCAGCTGAAAAAAGGTCACCTGTATGTAGCCTTCGTTGACCTGAGGGCTGCATTCGATCTAGTCCCACGCAGTCTACTTTGGAAAACCTTACAAGAAATAGGTTTACCGGGATGCCTCCTAGCCCAAATAGTTGAGCTGCATGCTGATAATTTCGCAAACATCAGGTGGGGCCCAAATGGCGAGTTGACACGTAACATTCCCATTGAACGTGGGGTTCGCCAGGGATGTGTCCTGGCCCCTACCCTGTTCTCTCTGTTTATTAATGATGTCCCTGATTATTTAAATGCTTGTGTTAATGATTCGCCGCAGCTCAATGGTGTAAGGGTGCCTGCGCTGCTCTTTGCAGACGATACTATACTTATATCCCAAACAAAAAAGGGCCTCCAGGCACTCCTTAATTCCTTCAGCTGCTATTGCCAGACAAAGGGCTTGGAAATTAATGCTAACAAAACAAAGTGCATGTCATTAAATCCCAGTATGCCAGACAGAGGGTTTCTGACCTTGAACAGCCAAAAACTAGATACTGTGGATAACTTTTCCTATTTGGGTGTTGTACTCGATTCCAAGCAAAGCTGGAAACCCCAAATCGAGAAAAGTAAGATAACATATGCCCAAAATGTCAAACCAATTTTATGTAAAATGAATTCTAGCACAAGCAAAAGTGTAACCCCGGTTTTAGAACTTTTTAAATTCAAAATACAATCTGCTGTGCTATATGGAGCAGAGATATGGGGCCCATGGGCAAAGAATAGCTTTCAAATTTTGGACAATAAATTCATGCGGGCTTCTGTAAGGGTTCCTAATAGTACACCCCTTTTACCGCTCCAACTTGACCTAAACTTTAGGAGAACAGACCATCTAGTTATCTTAAGGCCATTATTACTCTGGGTTAGGCTTTGGACTACTTCTGAGTTGATAGATTATAGAAATGGCCTGCAAGAATTGATGACTCTTGATTCTTTTAACTCCATCCATTGGCTAGTGCATATTAAAAAATGGTTTACACTCGGGCCTATATTCAATGTGGGAGACTCCAGACAAAATGCCTACCTTTTCCAAACTAGTAGTTAAGCGAGCCTTCTGGACCCACATGAGTGGAAAATTAGTGGATGGAATTAGTGTTGGTTCCGCAGTCCAGGCTTTCTTATCATTTAAGGATGAGTTCTGTTTTGAATCATTCCTGGACGAGATTGAGCCACCCTTTGCAAAAACCCTTTACTTAAAGTTCAGATATGGGATACTTATGCTGAATTACAATACCGAAAGATGGGCACAAAAAAGACTGGGAGCTTCGAATGTTAAAACTGGGTATTTCCCTATGTGCTCCAATGACTGTTCTGAGAATGAGGTTCACATGTTTTTTGTTTGTAGCGCATATACGAATTCTAGAAAGAAATGGCTGAAACCAATGTGTAACCTTCTGGGAACTAGGTCCTGCTCAATAGCCTTTAGGATCATGAAAAGTAATTCAACCCAGTTCATTGTATTTAGTATAAGTAAATTTCTATATTCTGCTTACATAATCCGTAAAAAACAAGGACATTGTCTCTGAGTTGGAAAAGTGTATATGTTTACATAACCCTTACATTTTTAATATTTTTTAACATAATTTTTAAAAATTTGGAAATGAAATATATTGCGTGATTGTTTCTAAAAAAAAATGAACTGTAAAAGCTATTCTTTCTCCGTACACCACTTTCTTAAATATTGTTATGTTTAATGTTTGATTTTTATGTATGTATGTGACTTTTATGGCCAAATTGGCCGAAATAAAGTAATAAATAAATAAAATTATTAATAATGTCCTTCTCTTGATCACGTTCCACGTAATGCCGCAGAAAAAAGAAGTCATGATGCGGCAGCCAATATCAACCTGCTAAACACACTACAATACTATACTACTGGTTCTCTCCAGAGAGTGACCAGAGACACAACTAGCATATTCATTCATCTGTGAAGAACAATAGCAAGTCATGGATTTCCTCCAACCCCAAGCAGCATATGTCACCTTTCCTCAACACCACTGAAAATGTGACAGCCACTGAAAAACTTCCACAACTTCTGTGAATTTCCTTTTTCACTAGAGATAATCATTTGTACACACTTTGCCATAAGAAATATGCACAGATGCACATTAATCTTCTAAAATGAGAAATATACACCTGGATCAATATACGATTGGTACTGGTACACCGACCTCTGCCCTCTTCCTGTGTTACCTGGACTCGTGGCTAATTGAAGGGGGGCTGGAGTTGAGCCTTGCCGACTTAAGCCGATGTGTGCCTGGACGTTTTTGCATCGTGTAGCAGCAAATACAGCGTAAGAGACATTTACCAGGTACCAGGTACATTTCTCATATTTTCATCTATTTGGTCAAAGCAATTAGCTATATAGACTGCCTTTAAGAAGAAATAGATAGACTCCCCGTGATAAAGGTAAAGATTTAAATACGGCTCCACCATGGCACCAAAAACTGCACGTGGCGGGAAAACCAGAGCGACTGGAGAGATGCAGATTGGTACACGTGCAGCACTAGCAGCTAAAGGCAAGCAGGACCCCAGTAATGTTATAGAGGCTGATGGATTCCAAGCTGGGACTCCAAAGATCACGCAAATGTTTCAACTTAGGGGCAAAATGACAACATCAAAAATAACGACCGTAGCATCGGCCTCTGCAATTCCTGCTGTTGAATCACTAGCCCCCTCTGAGAATGATATTTTTGCTAATTTAGAAACAAAAGAGGCCACATTTGATACAGAAAATAAGACCAAGTCTCAAAAGGAGAGCACCGAGGGTATAGAACTCAAAGAGAATATTGAGAATATTGTAGATACTACCCTGACGGAGGCATTATCAGATTTGGTAGTCTCCCCTAGGCCCATACAAGCTGCTTCCAACCATACTACCATTCTAATATCTACCCCCACACCGACTTCTACCACAGTAAATAAAGCTGACTCTGGAGAGGGGGATCTTATTGGTAGCAAGGATAGTGAATATTATTCATTATCTGAACATTCAGAGCACTCCTACGCCTCAGAGGAGATAGAGGAAGAGGGAGAGGAGGAGGAAGAGGAGGTAGACCTGGAGGACGAGGGCGAAAACACTGCGAAACTATCTCTCGACCTTACTGCCGTCGAGCAAGGGAACGTGAATTGGGCAGACCTGACCGCTGGCAACAAGGTTAATGATAATGGTGGTCATCCTGGATCTACGGAAATTCCCGAATGGGCATTAATCGAGAACAATCCCAATGCTGATCAACCTGGTGGGGCGGTGTATAATATGGGCGCAACGGCACAGGAGGCATTGGATGTAGTATTGAAGGCCATTTCTGATCAACGTGTAGAGGCTAAAGCGGATCATCAAAAAACTCATAATGCCTGCAAAAAGCTACAGAATACTGTCCGCCGTCTAGCAAAATCCTGTAATGACTTTACGGACAGAATGATTGAAGCAGAAGGACACATCTCTGCACTCGAAGATCAAATGGTCCAAAACCAAAGTTATATTAAGGAAATCAAGGCTCAAAAGTCCGATGTTAATTCAAAGCTGACTGACTTAGAAAATAGGCTACGGCGTAATAATTTACGCATTTTGGGTGTGCCCGAGGGCCGTGAAGGCCAAGATGTGCGTCAGTTTGTTATAGATTTATTTAATGATGCATTTCCTGAAGTTAAGGAGTGGCAATGGGCGCAAGAAATTCAACGGGCTCACCGTTTTCCATTTCGGTCACAACCAGCACGAGCGAACCAAGGCGCTCGATATCCACGGGCTATTTTAATTTCCTTAAATAACTTCTTGACTAGACAGCTACTTTACGATCTCGCACGACCAGACAAAAAGAGATCAGGTTTGGGGGTGGAATTTTTCGTCCGCCCTGATTATTGTCATTCTACTGTTGAGAACCGGTGGCGACTTCGCCAATTAATTACTGCATTTCAGGCGAAAGAGGTGCAAGTGTACCTTTTGCAACCTGCTACTTTGAAAACGATTTATAAAGGGCAAAATCGATTCTTTACAACTGAAGTTTCAGCCAAAGAATATCTGAACTCATTACGCTGAGATGACATAGACTTGATTACTATGTGATTGTTCTATTCTATATTTTGGAATCTCAAGGTTTTCTGTTTCTATTGTCGATAAGGATCTCCACAGCCACTGGAGGCACTCTCACACACATCAAGGGGCAATAGGCCCTACTGCCTCATTGTTGGGGGAGGGTCACGGGGGTGGGGGAGGGGGTGCTTTGGGGAGTGTTGGGTGGGTGCACGGTGGTGGGGGGTAAAAAAGGGGGAAAACTCAGTTCAAGACCGACAAGATGTGAGAGATATTGAGATGAAAGGCTCTGGTCTGAATGAATGAATGAATGAGGGGTTTCTTGTATAGCGCATACTTAGCCCAGTGGGCGTCAAGGCGCCTAAATCAAATACAGAAGCTTACATCCTACCAGGTCCTATTCTATCATAAGTAGGCCTTCTTGAAGAAAAGGTTTTTAGAGCCTTTTTAAAAGACTCGATGGAGGGGAGAGTTTTTATTTCCGTGGGGATGGAGTTCCACAGCTGCGGAGCGACCACGGAGAAGGCTCTCGCTCCCCATCTGGCAAGTTTAACACGGGGGACAACTAGTTGACAAAGTCCCGCAGAGCGAAGGCTTCTTGTGGGGACGTAACGCAGAAGAAGGGAACCAATAGCACTAACAGGACCATCCATCAATGCTCTGTGGGTAAGACAGAGAATTTTGAAGGCGATTCTGTGCTGTACCGGAAGCCAATGAAGCTCCTTCCTGGCTGAGGTGGCAGAGGAGGCCTTAGGGAGATCCAAAACGAAACGCGCTGCAGCGTTCTCTAGAATCTGCAGACGGTGAATCAGACCTTTGTTGGCTTCCATATACAGGGAGTTGCAGTAATCCAGCCTCGAGCCTACCAGGGCGACTGCAACCTGTTTACGCGCCTGGGGGGAGAGGTACCCACCGATTTTATTGAGTACCTGGATCACACCACAGCAAGTGGCCACGGTCCTGTTAACTTGCAGGGACATAGAGAGCGAGGTGTCAAATACCACTCCAAGATTACTGGCAGACAGGGAGGGAGTGGGGCAGATGCCAAGGGAAGTGGGCCACCACTCGCTCGACCATAGATTTTGGTTCTTCCCAAAGATCAACACCTCGGTTTTTTCGCCATTTAGTTTAAGGGAGTTTATAGGGTCTCAAGGGATGGCTATCATTTACTGCTTTAAGTAAAAAAAAATGGCTGGTACAAATTTTCGAATATGTTCCTTTAATGTCTGTGGGTTGAATAATGTGGTAAAATGTAGGAAAGTGATGCACGAAATACGTTTGATACAACCAGACATTATTTGTCTCCAGGAGACACACATATCATGGGGAAATTGTAAAGTGCTGAACGAATTGGGGTATACTGTTCTAGTTCTATCACAACAGTCTACTATGAACCGGGGTGTTGCTATTTTGGGGCGCCAATCAGTTATTGCAACTACAAGAGTTAAAGCTGATAATATGGGCCGCTGGGCAATTTGTGAATGTGTGATAGGGAATACTCCTGTGACAATATGTACTGTATACGACTCAAATAGTGACGACTCTGCTATACTTGAATTTCTGAATGTTGAATTAGCACTTTGGCGCACCCCGGTGTTGGTAATGGGAGATTTCAACATCCATGGGGATATAAATACTTGGGATCCAACCTTTAAAGACTATAGGGGTCAAAAACTGAAGGTATTTAGGGGGCTAAGACAACTATTGCTGCAACATGGTTTGGTAGACTGCTGGCCACTTTCAAATCCACTAGATCCTGGTTATACTTTTTTTTCTTCCCCACATAAAAAATTTGTTTGGCTCGATTATATTTTTTCAACACGAGATTTGATAGTAGGTGCCCGGATGTCCTTAATGCCACGTATCACATCAGACCACGCACCCGTAGTGTTGGATATGTTAATATCTAGCATACCTCGCATGCAAAGACCTTTCACATTTAATAAGAAACTTTTGGTAGATACGCTGTATGTCTCTCAAATGTTAGAATGGTCCCAACAGTTTTTCGATATTAATAGAGGATCCTCAACTAGTGCAATGATATGGGACTGCTTTAAAGCGGGGCTGCGTGGTGAGACATGCAGCTATGGCTGGGCAATGCAACGTAAGGAAAAGGAAGTAATGAAACAGCTACTGCAAGACCTGGCCAACGCAGAATGTGATTTGATAGGTGATATAAGGAGAGGACAGGACTGCTGTAATACTCAAGATAATGTGGCAAAATGCAAGGCGAAAATTACGGGGTCTGGAGCCAGAAAATTGCATCTCAATATAAATTGTATAAGGCCGAAAGGTATGAGTATGGTGAGATGGTGGGGAGGTGTCTTGCTCAAAGAATGCGACAACGACAGATAATGCAATATATATCCTCTATTGAAAATAGACATGGTTTGAGGATAGAGACACCTGAAGGCATCATGAGAGTTTTCCAAGAATTCTATACCGAGCTTTACACTCAAGACAATGCCTCCCCAGAGTTAATAGAGCAGTTTGTTAACAGTTGCTATACGGGACATGCTGTGGAGGATACTCAAAGAGAGGAATTGGAAGCTCCAATTACGATGCTAGAACTTGAGACAGCCATTAAAAGTTTAGCTTTGGGCAAAGCTTCGGGCCCTGATAAACTGCCATTAGAGTTATATCTTAAACTGTTTCCAATCATTAAAAATGACATGCTAGAGACATTTATAGCTGCCCAGTCAGGACATCCACCGCCATCATGGGACGACGCTACTATAGCGGTCTTTAAGAAAAAAGATAAGCCCTCATATCTGCCTGGTTCATATCGGCCTATATCGCTTATTAATGTTGATGTCAAAGTCTATTCTAAAATTCTTGCGAACCGGCTGATCTGTGTGGCCCCTGGAGTGGTTTCTAATCAACAGCATGGATTCCTACCTGGGCGGGATACAACTAATCACATTCGTCGAGTCATTACAGCCCTGGACTACGCCGAGACGACGCATAAGAATATAGGTTTAGTTTTTTTAGACGCAGAAAAGGCGTTTGATCGCGTCTCATGGCCGTATTTATGGGCTGTCATGACTAAAGTGGGGTTTGGACCTCGTTATCTGCAGGCCATCCAGGTTATGTATAGGCATCCAAGGGCACAGATCTCTATGTCAGGGCAGCTCTCAGGGTATGTAAATATTAGTCGTGGTACACGTCAGGGTTGTCCCTGTTCACCACTCTTATTCGCTATATACATTGACCCACTGCTACAGGCGTTAACTACATCACCGCATATACCATCTATGATGCTTCCGGGGGGCAGCATGCGTGTGCTAGCGTATGCAGACGACATTGCAGTTGTAACATCAAACCCGGAAGCTGCAGTTCCCGAGATTGAAGCTATAACTAAAGAGTTTGGTCGGGTAGCAGGGTATAAACTCAATATCTTAAAAACACAAATTGTATGCACGCCAGGATTATGCCCTAATGATAGCCGAGCGACCCCAGAAGCCAAGTACCTTGGTATTAAAATCAGACTATCCCTTCATGATCTGGTTATGGTCAATTGGACCGATATTATACGATCAATAAAACAACAACTAGAGAAACTCGAATGTTTACATTTATCTATGGTGGGCCGACGCAATGTGCTTAAAATGTCCATACTTCCTAAAGTACTGTATTTCTTTAGGTCAGTACCACTTGAGGTACCACCCCTAGAAGTGCGGAAACTTCAAGCAACGGTTGAAAGATTCATATGGGGATGGAAATCCCCACGTCGGGCATCTAAATTTATGACACTTCCTATGTTGAGGGGAGGTTGGGGCGTCCCAAACTTTGTATTATATTATTTGTCTTGTTTGCTACAGAATATTAAGTTTGCTGTAAATGGGATTGACCCACCTCAATTTGAGGACCCTGATATTTTTTATTTATTACTTGGCCCACAAGCACGACAGATGCTTCTTCGTTTTTACGAACCTAGCTACTACAAGAGAACCAAATTTAAGTTGGTGTTCACTGCTTTTAAGGGTTGGCGTATGATTAGCAAAATTATGCAGTTGCGTCGCATTAATTATCATACTCCTTGCGATGCCCCGGAACTGCTACCATCTATATTTTGGGACTATAGAATGCATATTTGGGGTGAAAAAGGCTTAAAATCGGTTGGTTCGTTGTTTAAAGACGGTGTAATGTCATCTTTTCAAGAGCTTAAAGACACCTATGCAATCCAACAGAACGATTTTTTTAAGTATTTACAGTTACGAGACTTTATTTTCAAACATTTAAATTCAATACCTATCCTGCCTAACGGGCTATTGACAATACTTAATAAACCGACACGGATCGGTATTATATATAACTATTTACTCGAATTACATCAGGATGACCTTGTGCTGCAGGAGTCCAAATGGTCGATGAGGCTAGCTACTAGCTCTGTACCCTTACAAGATTCTATTAATACCGCGGCCGACATTATTCTATCGGCGAATTTACGTTCTCAGCACTACAAAACTGTATTTAATCTTTACCATACTCCTGCAAAAATGGCAAAGTGGGGCAACAGTTATAATGGGAAATGTTTTGGATGCCAAACTAACATGGCTGACATTGTTCATATATTTGCTGATTGTAGTGCGCTAAATCCATTTTTCGCATCCATTGTACAATTTCTCTCAAATGTGTTAAAAGCTGATGTCATAATCTCCAGGGAAATGATCATCTTTGGTTTATCTAGTGACCTGGATGTGTTCTTATCGTATCGCAAGTATAGATACTTGCTATTCATGGTGATGGCAGTGGCTCGCATTTGCATTGCCTCAATGTGGTTGAAACCGGAAGCTCCAGCTTATGAGATGTGGAGAGCAAAATTTTACAATGTGTTCTACTTGGAATACAACCTATATTGAACTAAGTCAATTAAGAAAAAGCAAAGGGGGATCAAGGTTTGGCAGGCGATGATTGATCATATGGGGGTTGAGGAATGATGTTTGTATATATCGAGACCAATGAAGGTTTACACTGTAGCGTAATACCAATATTGTTTTATATTTGGTAATACTCACTTATTGTACTGTTTTTATTTATTTATATAGTCTCTATTGTTTCCCCCTGTCTTTTGGAAGTGTATAACTGCATAACTGTATTATGAATATGAAATGATATCGGTTTTGAACTGAACCAATAAAAAAATTCCACAACAAAAAAAATCGGCACCCAGCCTAAGTGAGAAGCGCGTCACTAAGTGGAAACATCACTAATCGAGGTACAGGTATGGCTTAAGCATAACCATACCCAATGCACCTCATTAAAAGGCACCTGGATCAAAAACACCAAGATAATGGTTGCACAAATGTGAGTGCTAGGTGCAATTAGGATGCTGACAATTTGGAAGAAAAGGTCAATATCATTGACAGATATCACCAGCAGTCACAGATACTCATTAGAGACATCCAAAGAAGGAGCAGAGTCCACAGTGAACGAAGGCTCATGCAAGACAAAAAGTTGCATCACACCACCCACTAGGAACCTCTATAGAAGCTTCAACTGACAAAATACATTATTAATAATGTCCTTCTCTTGATCACGTTCCACGTAATGCCGCAGAAAAAAGAAGTCATGATGCGGCAGCCAATATCAACCTGCTAAACACACTACAATACTATACTACTGGTTCTCTCCAGAGAGTGACCAGAGACACAACTAGCATATTCATTCATCTGTGAAGAACAATAGCAAGTCATGGATTTCCTCCAACCCCAAGCAGCATATGTCACCTTTCCTCAACACCACTGAAAATGTGACAGCCACTGAAAAACTTCCACAACTTCTGTGAATTTCCTTTTTCACTAGAGATAATCATTTGTACACACTTTGCCATAAGAAATATGCACAGATGCACATTAATCTTCTAAAATGAGAAATATACACCTGGATCAATATACGATTGGTACTGGTTCCAACCTTAGGCTTTAAGCCATACTCCAACTCCAGATTTTCTCATCTTCCTGGCATGGTGCAGTGTCCTGAATGCCAGCATAATCTTAATAAGGGTGCAAAAAACTAGGACCCAGGAAATGAGTCCTACTCTGTGTCGGGCACACAGCCACACAATACACTAATGAATCATACCAGCACTCCAGGCCCTCATGACTCCTGACTCCTCCAACTGGTGACAGCAAACACCTCTTGAAGTCAATGCCCATTACATACTAGCAAAACCCAGCTACTAGGGAATAGACTGCATACAGGAGGGCACACATTTGGACGTGATGCACCATTGAGCAAGTCTTGCAGCAAAAGGATCAGCTTGAGCAGTGGAAGCTAGGTGATAATTCTTATTTGTATTCCCATACAAATCAGAGGATAAGGTCTAAGGATGTAAATGTGACATACGAAAGGAGGTGTGTTAATTGTGGTGTCTTTTTTGCCCTATATTTAAAGCTTTGCGCTTTACTTCCTGCCTTTCTGTGCTTGTGCCTCATGTTGATAGTCAGGAGTCCAGTTCAATTTGTATTTCTGTGCCCTGGATTTAATTGCTGTCTGTGGAGTTATAATATCATGGATTTACCTGCTCACTGTGGTATTTCTTTAAGTTAATGTCATCTTGAACTTCCCCGGTGCTCTATGGGTGCAATGCAACATTTCTTTTGGCCATGTTGCTGGGATTTTCACTGGAGAAACTTGAACCTTCATATTCATGTATATTTGGCACAAAATGCGACATCCGAGTCCTCAGATGCATTTAACTTGAGTATGATTTTAAATCAGTGGGGCAACACCAAGTGCTACCTAAGATTAATTGAGGCCTTGCATTACAGGCATGCATCACCAAAGTTCGCCAGACCGTTCTCCAGGCTTCCCTGCATGTAACTGCAAGTTTAACCTGAAGAACCAAATGGTTTGAACACATCACACTGATCCTGGTCACCCTCAAGTGATTTCCCATCGGATTCAGGAGCAAACTTTATATTAAAAGGCACAGCAATATCTGGACCATAAACTCGAGCAGATTTCAGGCCAGTGCTAATTCCCTTTGGAGCTCTATCTTCTTGAATTCCAAATGTTCAAGAAAAAACAAGACTTAAAAGAACCTTCTCATGGACTATGCTCAACATATGGAACTCTGTGTCCTCTGTCACAGGTAACAATCCCTCATGTATTCCTCGAAAAATGGATGTGAAATGCCTTCAAAGACATTACCTCGATAACTTTCACAATGACTCTGATATTATGTCTGCAGTACACTTCCTCCTCCTCCAAAATGAGTCTGCAGCTGTGTCTTCTGATGCTGCTTACTCTTCTGGATTCCTCTACTGCTACCAACTATGAGCCCGATTATGATGTCGGATGGACCGTCTCTGACAGCCCATCGGTGGCGGTCCATTGGACATCTGAAGCTGCTGTCCAACTGCAGCATTATGATGTGGGTGGTCAGAGGCAGCGGTCAGAGGGGCCAACTAACGCCTCCAACAGGCTCAAGGAGCAAGTCAGAGCTTTGGTCGGATTGTAATACCCTACAATGGGGGCGGTGCTGCAGGAGGCACCGCCATAGGATTACGATGTCCATTTTCCCTCTGCATTTACATGGCGGTCCTTGTAACACATGGGCCTCCACTATGCGCTCCGGGGGCCACATGTGGTGCCCAAAACATCCATACCCCATGTTCCAGGCACCATGTGGTGCCTGGCACATGGTGCATGGATGTTTGTAAACATACCCTTTACTATTGCGGCTTGTGAAGTGGCCCTTTTCCGGCTGGAAGCACATGTGCAATAGTAAAGGGTATATATCCGACCGCTGTGTTGGCGGTTGCATTGTAATTCGGTGGGTGTGACCTCTGACTCCTGGTCAGGCAGACCTGTTTCCTACTCACTCTCTTTATATTCCACAAGTGATAGCCATATTTTTGTGGTTGATGTCACCGTTTAATTGTATATCCATGTAAAGTCCTCTGATACAAAACATGAGTTTGGGCCTGGTATGTACAATATAAAGCCACAAATAAATACATTTAATAAATTAATCTGAACATGGCCATGCAGAAGTGTGCGGTGCTTTCTTTTTTAAATGTGCACTTTGTGCTAGCATAGCAGTGCTGAGACGTCATCATACGGTCTGTGGCAGTACATGTGTATGTGTGTGCATACGTATTAGATGATGAGGCAGGTGTGTGTCCCATCTGGTTGTGTTTTTTGGTGCATTTACTTCTCACAGGTTGTGGTCATCTTGGTGATTCTATAACCATGATATTTTGCTCTTCATGTTTATCTTGATGGTACCGTTTTACTAACTGGTGCAAGTAATAGGGCCTCTTAGTATGCCTCATTTTCATTTTACCAACCTCAAACAGATAAAGGATAATCCAGTTAGGAAACAATCTTAGGGCATGCTTGTGACAGCAGATATCTGCAGCAAGCAAGCATTACATTCACTGAACCGTCTTTCCAGCGTGGCATTGTGTGGCAGGGAATGCTACTCGGAAACCTATTCTTAGGGTTTGGTGCTTTATTCTGTCATTGAGGTCAGTGAGTGCACTTTGCTTGGAATCGTATTCTACTTGTTTGCTTGATCGACAAATTAACGTTTGCACTTTCGTGTTTCCAATTGGTGAAGTTGACTGTCATGATTTACTTGATGGACTAGGACTCACTTTTATGTTTGCCTGCTCCATATTCCATTCTATATGCCTCAATTGAATCCAGTAGAAATCATTTGTTACTAGTCAAAGCAAATTAATGTTAAGGTGCCTATTTAGAAAGATCAATTAATAGTAAATACATGGGGCCCAACTCACATAACTAACTTAAGACAAAATCCTAAACTTACTACTTTTAGTATTGACAGAAGTTAGGATTTTGCCTTAAGTTTGTCTTAAGACAAACTTAAGACAATTTTAAGACAAAATCCTAACTTAAGTCTGTCTTAAGTCTGTCTTAAGACAAATTTAAGACAAAATCCTAACTTCTGTGAATTCCAAAAGTAGTAAATTTAGGATTTTGTCTTAAGTTAGTTCTGTGAATCGGGCCCATGGATACCTATTAGGATTATTAGAACAAATATGGGTCTTCCTTGACTATAGCCGTACCTGGTTGCTTTTGTAACAAATCCTGTGTTAACTGTGTTAACTGTAATGGCGTAGATGAAAGAGAGTCAATAATGCCATTTTGGATGCAACAAAAATAAAGAAACTCCTAATACACAATGCAGTGAAATCATTTAAAAAATGTAGTATTTCAGCACATTTTTTGATAATTCGATGTGACAATGTAACTGGCCGTTGCTGTTTTCTCGTGGTCATTTTCTGTTGACATACTCAATTTATAACAATGTTTGGGAAAGATTCATCAAAAACAACCTAGCATGTTTTTTATCCGGTTGAAATTGTGTAATCTCGTTCATTAGATCTGGTTTTCTTGAAATTGTGCATGCACACAGCTGCTTGGATGACCGAAGCAACGCACTTGATTTTGACTCATATTATTTTGCCTAGTCAGTTTTAATTTGTCAGACCTGTGCAATTTTTGAGCTTTATGTGTTCTCCTTGGTTATCTGTTTTCTTTCAGCTCTCGATGAAAAAATTTGCTCTCATCATGGTTCAAAACAAACACAGACTTTTTAGTGGATAAAAGTAGTGACCTTGTAAAAAAAGACAAGTTTGAAAAAAAAATTGACATACATGTCTGCTCAGTTAGCCAAGAGTCTAAAGGGCAAAGCTAAATGTTACTTCCCATTTTTTCCTCAATTAGGTATTCACTCATACTTATGAAATCTCAGCATGGTGAAAATGTTCCAAAATAAATCTAGTTTCTTGTAACAAGACTCGCAGAAGTGAGAAAAAATAGAGAGACAGAGAGATCACCTCCTTTATGTCTATCTTTCTGATCTCTCTTCTTCCAGGATGGGTTTACCTCAGCCAAGTGACAAGATGGGGCATATTACCAAGCAATAGCGATAATTATCGCTATTGCTTGGTTAGAGACAAACATTTACCGCTGAGCTGCGGCGATTTTTACCGCAAATAAACCTTGGTATTACCAAGGTTTATCGCAAATGCGATAAAAATCGCTGCAATGCTTGAATATCGTTGAAAAGTCAGCAATATTCATGCATTACCGAGCTAATGCTCTTAGCCATGTTATCCACCTCCCATTGAATAACATGGCTAAGAACTGCTATGGGCAGGTGTTAGCTTTTGGAGATATTCGCGCTTAGCGCGAATATCTCCAAAAGTTGGTAATAGGAGATAGCGATGTTAGCGACTTTTTTCAGTCGCTAACATCTTGGCACGCCGACTTTGCATGTCATTAGTGATAAATATCACTGACATGCAAAGTGGGGCCCAAGATGGTCGCTATCTCCTACTAGCTGTCGCTAACTGGTGTTAGCGACAGCTAGGTAATAGGGAGATAATTTTATCTCCGCTTTCTTGGCTTTTAAAGCCAAAAAAGCGGAGATAAACCCCCTTGATAATATGCCCCAAGATTTTCCTATCCTAATCCTAAAATACAGGGGCATATTACCAAGCAATAGCGATAATTAACGCTATTGCTCGGTTAGAGACAAAAATTTACCGCTGAGCTGCGGCGATTTTTACCGCAAATAAACTTTGGTATTACCAAGGTTTATCGCAAATGCGATAAAAATCGCCGCAATGCATGAATATCGCTGAAAAGCCAGCGATATTCATGCATTACCGAGCTAATGCTCTTAGCCATGTTATCCACCTCCCATTGGATAACATGGCTAAGAACTGCTCAGGGCAGGTGTTAGCTTTTGGAGATATTCGCGCTTAGCGCGAATATCTCCAAAAGTTGGTAATAGGAGATAGCAATGTTAGCGACTGTTTTCAGTCGCTAACATCTTGGCACGCCCACTTTGCATGTCATTAGTGATAAATATCACTGACATGCAAAGTGGGGCCCAAGATGGTCGCTATCTCCTACTAGCTGTCGCTAACTGGTGTTAGCGACAGCTAGGTAATAGGGAGATAATTTTATCTCAGCTTTCTTGTCTTTTAAAGCTAAAAAAGCGGAGATAAACCCCCTTGATAATATGCCCCACAGTTCCTCCAAATAAACAAACTCAGTTTCGATTTCTAGTTTCACCCACATGTGGGATATACTAAGAGGGGCCATGATCTTGGGACACCCTGAATCACCACGCAACATTGCCGCCCCAATGGTGAAACGCAAAAGAGCAGGGGGTGATGAGCAAGCCAGCAGGACTGTAATCAGGAAGGCTGGTGCTCAGAATTATGAGTATTAACATGAATAAATTGGGGCATCACTGACCAAAGCTGACGAGTGTAGTCATAATTACCACAAGGTGTTTCAACGTGGTGGCCACCACCAGGAGAGACTTGCAGATAGCCTTAGGACCATTATTTTCAGATGATGGGATGACACAATGTTGCTTTGTTTGACCCTGTCAGTTCGGACAGGTTAATACAGAATCTTTTCGTCCTCACTAGGTAGTTTTAAACTCACTTTCACTCACGTATTGCGCTGCACCCTCACAACACCTTATTACTCACATATGGGATTTTAGCATCCGTAACAACTATAGACAACCAACAAAACATCCCAGAGCTCCTACCTCACAGTGAGGGAGTTGTGACCCTCAGTGGAACTAGGTTTTCCCACTGGGAGGAGAAGCCCATATGATGAAGCATGCAACCTATGGTGGGGGAGGGCAAACATCCTAAAAGGGATTGCTCCCCCCTTGGGGTTTTTTTAGAGAGACACAGATTCACCTCTTTATTATCTTTTTTTTCCAAACTGGCTCCAGGCTATCATAGACCCCTTTAGGCTATCATAGACACAATACGTTTTTTGTGTTATACTTTCTGTAGGGTGCCAGCAATCCTTGTACCAGTCTGAAATGTAAGTCACTCAATGCTCAACAGATTATATTATAGAGAGGTGCAATGTTATCGGATACTGTGCAGCCTGAAATGTGTCCCACAGATACATTGGTTTTCACTTCAATACACATAACACCAACATACCGTGCATGATGTACATGATGCATGCACTTATCCTTTTCAATGTGCAGAAGGTTTTTATGTGCTCTTCCTGAGAAATATTTGGTGGCCATCCATGGTAGTTTTTTTCATAGTTCCAGTAAGTATTAGTGCTCCCTATACTGCCTTCAGGTCAAGCAAGGAGTACATTTTGAGAAAAAGTTTATGTTAACTGCCCTAAAATTGGTTAATCATTGATTCATCAACACATTTTATGTTTGAAAGTACACTCTAACCTAGTTGTTCTTGGACACTTCAGCATCCAAGAATTCCTGAATTCTGTCCCTCTTCTAGGGTACTCTCAACCATCTTCCCAGTAATGAGGACCATATCTCCCTTACAAACGAGTTTAGCTGTAATGCAGTGCTGTAATGATCAACGCTTTCAGAATTTGAAAGTCTGTGGGGTTGCTCTAATCATGTTTTCCTGAGAATATAACAATTTTGAGAACAGCTGAAAAGTATATGCATCACAGCTACTTGTTTTGTTCATCAAAACTATTGATAAAACACTTAAAATATTTTGGTGTATAGGTTAAACAAAAATTATTCTTTACTAATTTGTCCTGATCAAGAGGGGGTTTTTAGAGGATAAAAGGTAGAGTAGATGGACATCAGTGGAACACTCAGTAATGTGCAATGATGGAACGCTGGCCATTTACGTGATGTACCGGATGCACTGGAGTATAAACATGCTTTAAAGACATATGTGTAGAGATATAGCTCATCATCTTTGGGCCCAGTAGCTCAGCAACTCAAGACCCACTTCTCTTTTCTCCCTGACCTCACTCTTTCTCCCTCAATTACTCCTGTAGCACCAGAGGTCCCACCTAAGGAAAAAAGCCTCATCCTAAAGCAGATGCCTTAGAGAAATGTAAACAGGCTTATTTAGATACCCTACCTAATGATCTTTAGGATGATGAGGAAACGGCTATATCTGAGAGTGTTACTCTAGTCAGGAGCATTATGGTGATGATTGAGACACTGAGGCCTGTGACCAATATAACAGTAGATCTTGGCTCCCACTGGCTAAGTGCAAGAGACAGGAGGATCTTGGCACAGACAAGAATCCATATAATGGACCGGTTCCTTTGTATTCCCTCTTACGGGATACTTTTGATGCAGAAGAAAAAGACCAGCCCCTTTTCTCTGACAGAGCGCCATCTCCCAAAATGGATGCCTACATTTCGACTAAACTTACAAAGCCCTTTCCTAAGCAGGTACAGAACCAGCTCTAGGCAGAGTGTCCGAGGCCTTCCTTACAGGGGCATGTGACCAGTATGCCAGACATAGATCCAAAATTAATAATGTTTTTTGGCAAATTTATAAAGGATCCAAAGAGTAGCAACATATTTTGGAAAGCATGCCAAGATATACTCCTTCACCTGTCTGTGCCCCTATCCAAGATCAGTGACCCAGTATTTGCAGCTTAAGAACAGTGAAATTTCGTTGATCCCAGTATCTTAGCTGGTTGGGCCGAGATGGCTATTTGTGCTATAAGCAATGAAAACCTCTCTATTTATGTTGAAAGACACAGGTCTATTGCATTTTTACAGGTCTATGTTCTTATGTATAGAACCAAACTCTGCAGGTTAGCCACACATGAGGCAGTGCTGTCAGCAGAGAGTTTCCTATTAGGTAATCCCTTCATCAAGGATGGGGCAAGGTTTGTAAACACTTTTACCTCTCTTGATGAAGCTCAGTTGGCACTCAAGAACGTATTTCATCCACACCTTTTACCCGGCCTGATAACGGAAGGGGGCACTCTGCCAGTAACTCATCAACCCATGCTCCGTTCAGAGACAATACTTCTCCTAGGTCTCAAGGCTTTATCTACAGAGAGGAAATATTTTCTTTCCCACAAGAGCACAATGCCTCAGTGACCGTTTCTATGTGAAAGGTCTGATGGAGCAGTTTCATTCAACTCTTACCCCGGACAGCTACCAACTTTTCCCCACTAAAGCAGAGTAGCAGAATAAATCAATTGTTGCATAACTGGGTTCAGATCATTCGGTGTGCTTGTTCTCTGCAAACATTTTAAGGGTTTCGTCTTAAATTCTATGCAACCCCCTACCAGTTCTCATTGCTCAGGCAAATTCAATTTTCTCTTCAGAAACATGGCTTTATAAATCAAGAAAGTTGTCTGCTTTTTCAGAAAGGGGTGATCAATCTTTGCTCTTTCCATCCCAATGGATTTTTGATCAACAAGTGGTGGCTATGTATTGTTATAAATCTCCAATATTTTAATTCTTTTATATCTTTTATAGGCACTCCTGGATGGAGGGTATTCATCACCTCAAAGATCTGCTAAAAGAAGAATGCTTCATAATATGTCTCAACCTCAGGATAAACTACCTGGCGGTCCCAATTGTGCCCCTTCATTGTAACTTTTTACAGTTCTAGTGGAGGGACATGACCTACAAGTACTCTGCATTGCCCCTCAGGCTATATTCAGCCAATTGGTTATTGACCAAGTTGATGAAACCAGTTGTATAATTTTGAGGGGATGAGGGATTTGTCTATTAATCTACCTAGTTAACATTCTGGGTATGGCCAAGGATCCAAAATTGATAGCACAGCAACTTAGATTAACAAATTCGTATTTGCAAGACCTGAGCTTTGTTATCAACCAAGAAAAATCAGACCTGATTCCTTCCAGTCAGATGACCTAGACATTGCCATACAGTTCAGAAGATCAGGTCCATTAAGATGGAAATTCAAAGGGTTCTGGCAAATGAAGGCTAGTGAGGCTATTAATAGCATCCATCCAATCAATCTACCTAGGCCTGCTCACTACAGGGCCCTCCAGTGCCTGATTAACTCTACTTGTGGAAGGGTCTCTCTTATGTAGAGCTGATTCCTTTGTCTGCAAATGTCCACCAGAAACTCGAAAGGGGGCTCATTTGTATGGAGGCATGAAACAGAAAGGCTGTTTTTGTTCTCATTTCCGATGTGTGGTTGCATCAGGTGCCAGTCATCTGGGCTGAGGAGTGAGATGTGGGGAGATAGAAATGGTTGACAGATGGTCCTACAAGCTGAATCTGCACCTCAAATGCCTCCAGCTCTGCGCCTGCTCATTTACATTTCATTCCTTGGCCCGTCAACAGGCTCACTGCTACATACTTCTCAAGATTGAGAATGTCTCTTCAGTCCAATAGTTCAACCCTGCTGCAGATGAGATCTCGAACACTGGCAGAGTTTTTTAAGTATGTCAGGCATTACCACCTCTCCCACAACATCTCAGTCTTCGCAGTTCACATCATGGGTAAAGAGAATGAGCTGTGAACTAGAATTCTCAATATTACAGGGATTCCAGCAAATAGAAACTTCAGTTATCAATATTTTCCAAAATCATGGAGAACTGGAGTCCATGCAAGACTGGCCTCTTTGCTACCGTCATGACCTTTCAACTTGTACTCTACATTTGGAGACAAGATCTATTGTTCAACATATGTCTTTCTGCAGGAATGAAAGGAACTGAATTATGCCTACTGTCTTTTATCTTTGAATCTAGGGGTTATTCGCCAAATGAATAAGCGCACGGTGGGCTTACTGCTTACACCTTCTCACACTTCTGTGTAGAATGCATAGTTAGCTCTCTGTTCTGTTGGAGTTATCTTGCCAACCTCCAATGATTCTTTGCTCCTTTCCAAAAATCCATTTGGATTCACACCCAATGGTATTGCTTCACCATCTTCAATTAGAAGCATGGAGAATTTCCCAAGTACTTGGAATTTCAGGACAAGTTCTTAGAGTTATCAAAAAAGCTTGGTCTGACTCAACTCACAGAAGATACCACTCTGCATGGAGCAGATGGTCATGCTGGGGCATGGAAAGAGATCTGGACCCAATGTTAGCAAATGCCCCCTTTGTGGTTGAGGGTCTTTCTTACAATACATGGTTCCGCTATTTTAAGGTCACATTCCAAGTGCAGATCACCCAGTAGATGAACACCCTCTTATTTCTAAGTTACTGAGTGGTGTCAGCTTATCTTCCTCCCCTCAGGCTTAGGATTCCTTTCAATGGGATGCCTTTGAGTTTTTTTAATCTTGGGAGTATACAACACATTCCCATAGAAGCAGCTCTCTGCAAAGTTACCCATGCTACATTGCTTCACCTCATGTCAAAGATGCTAGAGCGCTAGACTTAGCGGGAAGGTTTTTCATTCTAAAAGAAGTCACATTTGTAAGTACTAACACACTATTACATTATAAATTAGTAATTAAACTATAGAAAATTAAAATTGCTCATAAAGAAAATCCTAAATACTCTTAAATAATTAGAATAACAATTAGTCAAATAAATAATTTACATAATTACCAATAAAGGGGCTTATTGTGATGTCAGGCGGATGCAGCACTGTCGCAGAAACGGGACCGACGGCCTCTGGTCGGAGGTACCGAACTCCTAATTACAATGCGACCACACATGATGCGGTTGCATACACCCATTTCCCTATGGGAGTATGTGCTACAGCTGTAAATCTGCTGTAGTGCAATCTCCCATAGGGAAATGGGAGGTTGTGCTCATCCCTGCACCACGTGGCAGGTACCTCAGGGTGCCTGCTGCACGGTTTAGGAATCAAGAGGTCGCAACCAAATGGGGGCCAGGCTTGGGGCCCTCAAACTAGCTCTCCAACAAGCTTTCCATGTCAGAAAGCCCGGCATGAATAGTCTGCCGGAAACCGAGCATTGTAATCCAGATGGCGTTAGACACCGTTCATATGGATTACGGGCCGGTCTCCGACTGGTGGGCGGTATAACCTGCCAGTTTCACTTCTGACCGCCTAAATAGTAATTAGGTGGTCGGAAGTGAAACCGATGATCTCGGTCAGAAAGCCTCGCCTTAAGGGTGGAGGCTTTCTGACCAAGATCGTAATCGGCCCTTAAGTATGTTAGTAACTTAAACTGTACTTCACATACCATATAATAAGTAATTATTTTAAATAACGTCCCACTGTATTGCTCTAGGATTCCAACAACTTGCTAATAAATTATAAATGACTAATTACAAGTAAAGACATCACATATACAATAAACCTTCCAAGCTCTACTAAAAAAGTAGTATCATTATTTGAATATTTAAAAATAATATAACTAATAACTATAGTAAAGAAAACATCATTACATACATTTTATCTGTACCTCAATATATGTTTGACTTGATATTATTTTTGACACAATATTCTTGCAACTCAATATCTTTTAAACAATATTTGTACCATTCAACAGAAAGTATTTATGAAACTCTCAGAAGAAACATGAATTGAGGACCTTAAAATATCTGGCAAACTATCTATAAGGTGATCTCTATTACAGCGCCATCCCACCTACCGACCAAAATTATGATGTAAGGTGTTGTTTCTCAACTCACATATACAACATCAACAGACTTAAGAGATGCAGTAAGGAGAGCACCAGACTGGGGGCTGTCAACTGTTACACATAGGAATATGGAATGCAAAATTGGTAGCAGTACTCTAGGTACTATTCGCACTCAGCTTCAGAAACAGCTGAAGACTCTGCTCTTCAAACAGTAACTCATCAAAATGTGCTCTACTGATCACTGAGCCTCATTATTGACCCCTCCATGTCTCCCCATCCTGTCCCCACACTCCATTTCAGTGGCCACAGAGGCAAACTCCACATTGCTTGACTAACTGAATCCCATCCTTTCATGGGGAGAATTTCCCTTCTCACCTTAATTGAACAGTTCTGATTGCTGTGTCTCTAGTTTCTCATTCTATAACCACATACCAACACACGTGCTTAAATATTTGCAAAGCATCAAATAAACTAACTTTAGCAAAGTGTAACATTGTGTGGAAGATGTAGCACTTGATTATCTGTGTGGTGAAGACTGAAAAATGTTATCCCATTTTGTTTACTGTCTAAACTCTCTATCTTCACTTTGTATTTTTCTAATAACCCCACAGCTCTTATTGCTAGGATGATGTAGGCCTCAGCAATAGACGTTGATATACACCCTCTTATTTCTAAGTCACTGATAATAGAATGGAATGCACAAGTGTGTTATAGGCATTAGTAGAATGGATACTGCATCCACGCCAATTGTAAGCCTGGGACACAGAACAGTATGTTATGAAGTGTACTCCTTTAAACAGATCACAAGAAGTAAAGTCCACCTGCGTTAATAGAAAGGGATGGATAAAGCAAGGGTATATGCAGGTAAGGTGAAGAACACAGATTTAAGATTAAGAAAACCCAGTCTTTTATCAGCAGCCCACACTGCGTGCGAGTAAGTTAAAGACCCAGCACAGCTGACATGGAACATATAACACATACAAGTCATAACAACTGAACCATAGTATAGAACTAATGTAGTAGTACCAATGACAGAACTTAGCAGCAGGAACATTGTGTGGAGGATACCACACAAGGCCGAGAGTAATGAGGGATACAATTGGTGAGAAAGAAAGACACCATTTCTATACATTATATTAGCATGTAAAAAGCGTAATATATTGGTGTTACCCAAGCTCAGATTGCATACAAGTTCCATCTATTGGGAAAAATTGAGTGATGCAAACTTCAATGAAAAACATAAAACATTTCACTTACTCATCGACATTATCCATGGAATAAGAAATTAGATCACTCCAAGTTTGTGACAACAATTTCTGGACCCAAATGCTCCTCCATCTCACTCTGCCATCATCCATCTTTTTCTACATTAAACACAATAAGACCCGTGAACAACCAAAGAGGTCCAAAAACTGTCTAAAAGAAATATGGCCTTGTATTCATGGGATATCTGATCTTCAAAGATGATCCAAGAATGCTCTATTGAAAATACATTTACAATAATGAACTTCATTAACTCCTTCCTTCAAATCTCTCTCTGTATCAAAACCTCTTGAAACATCTCCTCACTCAGTAAATTCTATTGTCTTCATCAGTTATTGTCTTATCTCCAACATGACTTTCTCTGTCAAGAAATTTGCTTTACTTTGACCTCTTCACAAAGCGAAATGGAAGATGAGCTGGAAACCACTGAGCAAAGTGGCTTTCCAGCTCGACTTTGGAGGCTGTACACAGCCAATGTCCATGATTGTGGTGGGACTGCTGGGCAGCGAATGCTTTTTAGGTACGTTTCAGTATGAGACGCCACCCCTCCAAGGCCTAGTTCATTAAACACACATAGAACAAATTTATAATTTGGCAGGTCTCACAGCATGAATATTAGTCAAATATTCTATATTTTTGTCTTCTCTCAACAAATCCTTTTCCACAAAAAGAGGCTCTTGGCTGTTTGTAAAATCTAAATTTAACACAGCTTAGAAAAATCTTTCTCCTTTGTGGGCACTACAAAATAAAACTGTCTTTTCAGGATAATAAAGGTAGAGTAAGACCTAAGTGTGTGAATGCTCAAGATATCATTCTAACTCTCCTACATATACTCCAGGTGCCAAAATTGATGTCTCCTGTTGATCTGACATAATTCAAAAACTATAGCGCCTGCACACCCCAGGATTCATAGTGGTACATAACTGAATGGCCGAGGGACACACAACACAATTCAAAAGCAATGGATAAAAACTGGGTACAACATGTCCAAGCCCACTGTAAAGTAACCACTGCTTCCCTGACCGGAGCAGCATGAGAAAATCAAATTCAAAGTGAATGCTTGCATTCAAACAACAAATTGAAAACTGCATTCTCTTTAAACAAACCCAGCTGAATAGTGTGCAATTTAAAGAACATTTTTGAACTTCCTGAAATCGTTGCGGTTTACATCACATCAGTGAGTCTATATTTAATTTACCAAAAGTGTATTGTGTTGTAACACCGCATCACTGTGGGTAATTTGAAGGTAGTAAAACTACAGGACAGAAAATGTGTAGCCCTTAATTGTGCGTGGTTTTCAGATATTCAGATCAGGGAGCTAATACATGCTCAGTGCCCTTTTAATGAGAACGGCCTCGAGTTTTCCTCTCTTTTGTTCAACTTTAATAATAAATAAATTCTGAATATCAGAAAAGTACATTCTATTTTTCTTGGCATGTCCTTGCATCCTTATGTCCGTCGATTGCAGAAGTCATGCCACTGGGAGATCGCTTTTCCAGACTCCATTGAAGTTGTGCCACAAAGGCTGGAGATGATTTGCTGAAGCGCTCCAAAGGTATTCAAATTTCTTTAAAGAAGAAATTCAATTTATGTGCATTTATATTATAATGTCTGTCAGGGAAAAGGTTATAATCACCAGCATATTTTTGATTCACATTTTCCTCTGCATATGAGGTTATGGTATTTGAGGTAAACTCGGAGCTTTAAAGTTCAATTCAATGTAAGGCCCCATTCTCTTCGCTGCCAAGAGTGTGTTTTTAAAATTCGTGAGTGCAGCATAAGTTAGCATAAGTGATACCACTATCAAGAAAAGGCTGGTGTCTGCGAGAATAAAACATTTGTCGATAATTTTTTTTGTATCCTCCTAAAACAATTCAGCAGATGTTTGATGGATATTAAATTCAGTGTAGTTGTTTCGAGCCATGTTAGGAGCGCCATACTAAAACAAGCATTGGCAAAGCCAAACGGTCTGTCATTGGTTGCCAGTCTTTTGGCTTACAGCATTGCTTGTTTTGTCCTTTAATGGTTTATGCAGAACTGTATTTTTGGGGAGGCAGCCGGGCCATCATTAATCTAAAAAAACATTAGCTTAATTCAAAAATATAGTGGGGTTTCAAAAAAGCCCCCATTACCATAGTATTCTCTGATGCTGAAGGTGACCTCTTTGCATTGATGTGCTCCTTGTGAAAGGGCAGCATGTAGACAGACAGACAGACAGACAGGTAGATAGATAGATAGATAGATAGATAGATAGATAGATAGATAGATAGATAGATAGATAGATAGATAGATAGATAGATAGATAGATTAGTAATGCTAAAATTAGTAATATTATAGTGAAATGTCTATATAAGCAATGCATATGAAAGCACTGAAAGTACACTAGAAAACCATACAAGCAGAACATACATACTTAATTGATTTACAAATATAACTGCAGAGCCAGGATAAAATCTCCTGCTATCATATCCAACTCTAAACACAAAGGCAACACCAAAGCAATAAAATAAAAACTAAAATACTGGCACTGACACTGAAGAGAATAGATTGTTTGCGGATGTGCTCCTTGTGAAAGAGCAAAGTGACAGCCACACATGGATAAAATGGTTTTAAATCATAGAAGGGTGGTTGGTGCTCTAGGGCGAGAACATCGTATGTCCATCTCCAAGCCCATTGCTCCTGCCTTGGATATCTATGCTGCTAAAGCTGTGGGCAGCGCCCTCTATGGTGCAGAGTTGTGGGGTTTCGATTGCATTAACAGCCTGATCACATCTGAAAACAAATTCCTTAGGGAGCTGGTATCCCTTCCAAGGGGCACCCCCATAAAAGCACTTTTGAGTGATCTGGGTCGTCACTCCATTCAGGACCTAGCCAGGCTAGGCCAGGTTATATTGGGCTAGGTTATGGCGGACCCCGGAGCTCTCAAAGTACTTAGATGGTTTGAAAGAGGTCATGAGCCTTAACGGTGCCCATAAAATTAATTGGATCCGCAACTTAAAGAAGCTTCTGCACGAAACTGGCTTGCCAATTGATTTGGAGCTTGGAGTTCCTTTATCCAAGGGCGAAATTAAGCGAGTTTACTGGAATTGGGTTGATGAGCAAGACCTAAGAAACCCAGCCCAAGGAAGGTTGACTGAAGAGTTTAAACAGCACAAACCAAAACCCCGCTTGGAGCCTTACTTGGATTTCATTAAGAAACCAAGAGACAGATCCCTGTTTATTCAATTCAGGTTGGGAAACCTCCCCCTCCATGAGTACACCTGTAAGTGGAAGCCCCCATACCAAACCTCACCTGACTGCCCAATCTGTAAAGGTGTCACTGAAAGTATCGCCCATGTCTTCTTTGCATGCCTGGCCGATGTAAAACCCAGACAGAAATGGCTTAAACCCGTGTGTTTATTGCTCCGGACCAGGGACCATTCCTCCGCACTTAGGATACTCAAGGCTGACACTAGTACAAGCTTAGTGTGTGAGGTTGCCAAATTCCTGAGCTCGGCTTGGCTGATTAGATCAAAGGCTATGAGATGACCCTATTTTTAGCTGATCTTTTAATACTCACAAAACTGCTAATGTGTTTTTTTTTTAAAACCTTTATTGTGCAGATGGAAGCATAGAAATACGGGCCTACAACCAATCAGGCCGGCCACGACACATTATGAGAAGCACATGAGACAATAAGGAGGTTTCCCGGCAGTCGCTCAGCGTTGTGCAAGCTAGCAGTCCAAACTTAGAAAAGCTGAATACGACCGCTGGAAGCAGGATGAAAGAAGGTTAATTTTATAATAGGAAGTATAGCAGGATCAGTTGCAGTTTTTAGTCATCTAAGTTCCCATAGTGGGCCACGAATCAAACATCAAGACATAAGGGCATCGATAAAAACGGGTATCAGCAGCGGTTCACAGCAATCAACTTATAGACGCCATAGTTCAAATCAGTGCCCACCGTGGCCCATCACGCGCCCATCGACCACCTAATTATTGTGCTAGTACATAACGGAGGAACCAGAACAGCAACGTAGTTACAATCATCCTCTATACTAACCCAAGTAATAAGAAAAAAGGGGAGGGGGGGAAAATATCATAAAGAGGAAAAGAAAGAACGCCGCGCTGCTGCACGCGCCCCACAGCGAATAAGGCACGCAAGACTGAAAGACCCGCTATCGGGGGTAGGGCGTGCAAGTCATGATATATGTGCAATCAATACCGTAGAAAGAAAGCAGCTCACCCCCCATTCCCACTAGCTATCCCACCATGGGAGACACGCACAGACACAGCGTCCCGATGAAGGGATACAAAAGAGCCATAGAACTATAGGGAAAACGAACACGAAAGAGACCCCGTCTCACCCACCCCACCCTGTACCCCTGCAGAAGGCTACGGCCTACCCCCCCAGCAGCGTGCCTGTCGCCCTAAATAGAAACCCGAAATATAGGAAAAGTTAGAAAGAGGGAATGGAAACAAAAGAGAAAAAAGGGAAAAGAACCAGGGGGAGAGGAGACCATCAATCGAGTCGTTCGGCCCCTGCCCCCCGCCTTTACACACATTTATGCCACATCAAAACGAAATCGACACAGTCTCAGGTATCAGAAACAATCGAGGGAATCGGCCATATTGTCGTGGTTGGGGGCATTCCTCATCTCCATCCGTTAACCAGTAGTCCTCCGGATTCAGACCGGCTCACCCCTGTCCTTTCCTAGTCATCGCTACCACGCGTAATAGAGTAGTGGGTAGCAAACATTTCGAGGCCACAGGATCGGAACAAAATGGGCCAAGGGTGTAAACCAGAGGACACCAGCAACAAACGGCAAAGCAAGAACTTTTTGCGGCAGTCCAGACTTTCCAATAGCGACAACAGGAGCAGCAAACAGTACGGGTGCAGTCTCGCCACCCAGGAAAGTGAGGTCTCCCCCGCAAGGTAACGGCGGGACCTCACCGAGGCAGTTCGAATCGGAAATCCACATCGCTCCCCAATCATTCGAGCAGGAACGGGCCCCAGCGCGGAGCCCACACCAGCGCCCGCCACAATCAAAGCTACCTGGAGATTCGGGGCCGCAGGCGTACAGTCGTATCGATGCACGGCGGCAGCACTCCTCGCAGCAGCCGAGGGGGGCGAATCAGCACACACTCGAAGTCGAGCCGCGTCCATGAGGGACGGCCCAGCAGAAATGGCGGCAGACCTTCTATCTTGCACAGAGGCGTCGAGGGCCATGGCCGCACGTAAAGACTGTAGGGCGTCAAGGACATCGCCAAGCGTGGGCTCGCGCTCACAGGACCAGGCCCCCGTGCACTTCAGCGACCCAAGTTCGCCGCCCTGAGTAGATCCGTGACCCAGGGCGCCGGTCGCCATCTTGTAGGTCCAGCCGCGTCTCCACGCGCCTCAACTTCTGGAGCGGGCTCTCAAGCAAGGCCACCGCTGGAGTCCCCTCGAGCCCCAGAAATGGCAACCTGGGTGCAGAAAGGAGGGCCACCAAAAGTGGGGACCGCCAGCGCCACCGTCCCACGGACGCCGCCCGCCGAATCCGGGCGCAGGGCTTCAAGATGGCCGGACAGGGCAACAAAGGGTGTATGCCTCCTGTGCGGTCTTCCCCCATCCACGGCGGGCCGCGCCCTACCACAGGGCCCCCAGGCCGCCAGACCGGGCCCGGTCAGTCGCCACCGGCATAACCGCACAACGGCCTCTCCCAGCCGACCCCTCTCCTCCACCAGGGGCCGCCGCCGACACCTTCACTCCGGCCGACCTTCACAGGCAAGTCCCCGGTCTCCACGCCGCGGAGGCCCCGGACCAAACAGGGGCACAGCTTCGGATCCGCAGCTCGCAGGAGCCCCCGGGACAGACGGTGAGTACGAGCGTTTCTTCATCTTTCCATTTCTTCCTGAGTGTGTCGCCTCGGGGCAGGATGCTTATCAGGATATGCGTGTTGGGCAGGAAGATTGGCGGAGCCGAGCTATAATGCGGCCATCGCGGTCGCGAGCTTGGCTCCTCCCCCAAAAGCTGCTAATGTTTAATATGCCTTTTAAATTATTTATTGCAATACGAATGTTTTTATTGTAACCCATCTTGTAAAATGTAACTCTTATGAATTGTGGTTTTTATATTTTGTAAGTGCTTTTATGATATCTTGCATATCGAAATAAAGCTTTGAACGAACGAACGAAAGAGCAAAATGCAGTCACCTAAAGTGACGTTATCATGTGGCTGAAGTGGGCACCCCCCCTGCCTCATTCTACATGCTGTAGTGGGCGGAAGCAAAATGTGAATGATACACCAACAGACCAATGAACACAGACAGCTGGCAGATAGCCTCTTTAAATAAGTATACTATACACCTATTTTTTTTAATCAAAAGGTCTGGGCTAACGCCAGACCTAATGCTGTAATCTTTCATTCTTGTCACCTAAAATCTCTGCCAATAGTTGGCTTGTCAATAATGTATTTATTCCTTTATTTATGTGTCAGGCAGGAAGCCTTTCAGCTTTTACAGAGCCAAGAAAGAAAAGAGGGAGATGGGTACAGGTAGAGAATACTATAGAAAAGATAATTCATTCCCCAAATGTCCTGGACTTCCTGCTCACCCCTCAGACTGTCTTATTGAGTTTCAGGGCACACATTCATAAATATATAAATATTTGAGGAGGTTGTTTGCTTGAATGAAGATGGTCGTAGTGGCATTGTGATAAACGTATTTTGGATGGTATTAGTAGGAATATGGTGGATAGTGATAGTGAGGAAGCAATCTCTAACTCTGGCTAACAGGAAAAATCTTGTATCAAAATAATAATATACATATTGCAACTGTCCTCCACTTGAATAAAACCATCTTTATATGTATAAGGCATTTCTGGACATAAACTCAGGCACAGCGGTGGTTTATAGGGTTGTCCGATAGAATAATGAATACAAAATATTGTATAGGCAGAATATTGTGTCAAAAATATCAAGGACCAAAATATCAAGAAGGTATGGGCAAATAGGTAAGTATAAATTGACTATTCATTAATCCACATCTACGTACATTGAAGATATATATATTGTCAAGGTACAGATGTGTGGAGTTAGGGAAACAGCCATTACAAAGCAGCTGTTACCATGCATAACCATTACAATGCGGCCATTACAACGCAGGTGCATTACCATTTTTTTTACTATGCATATATCTTTACCCCGCATACCTTTACAATAAATATAGTTGTAAATGTATGAATTGTAAGGGCATATGCTTTTTAAATGTAATATAAGGTAAGTATTAAGCATTTATATATTTATGTGTATATATATATATTTGTGTGTATATATATATATATATACTAGCAGCCTGTCCCAACGTTGTCCGGGAGCAATTAGGCTTCAGGGCCCCCGCCCGCCCCGACGTTGTCCGTGGGTCCCCCGGAGCCTTCCTCCATATATTGCAGTATTATACCTCTATGTTTACTTTGTACGCTTTTGTAACCTGCACCCGTCACTTTTTCCTCCTATACCTCTATGTTTACTTTCTACGCTTTTGTAACCTGCACACATAACTTTTTCCTCCTGTAATGCACCGATTGGATCACTTTTGTAATGCTCCGTTTGCTTCCTCTTGCTACCCGCACACATCACTTTTTCTTCCTATACCTCTATGTTTACTTTCTACGCTTTTGTAACCTGCACACGTAACTTTTTTCCTCCTGTAATGCACCGTTTGGCTCACTTTTGTAATGCTCCGTTTGCTTCCTCTTGCTACCTGCACACGTCACTTTTTCCTACTATACCTCTATGTTTACTTTCTACTCTTTTGTAACCTGCACACGTAACTTTTTCCTCCTGTAATGCACCGTTTGGCTCACTTTTGTAATGCTCCGTTTGCTTCCTCTTGCTCACGATTGTCATTTTTGCTTCATTTTTCCGTCGCTCACCGCTCCTAACTAAATAAATAAATAACCTACCTCATCCGCCGCTCCTCCCCGCCTGTCCGCCACTCCTCACCGCTTGACCGCCGCTCCTCATCGCCTGTACGCTGCTCGTCCCTGCGCAATGTCCGCCGGGCCTCCTCGCGCTCATGGACGCCGCTCCTCCCCGCGCTCCTCACGTCAGCACACACGTCGTGGCGGCGCTTCTTCCAAGGGACTACTTTTTTGGGTAAATTTTTTAAATAACGTATATTTATTAAGTTTGTATAGCCTATGTCCATCTGCACACGCTGACGATTACAACGATGTATCGGGTGTGTGGATTGGCGCTTTGGTTCCCAAGTTTACCCGCCTCAAAGGTTCAAAGTTCTTCCTTTATAATAGTAGTATAGATATATATATATCTATATATAGAAGGAAATAGTTTTTTAAAGGGTTTAGGGTGGATATGGGTACATTTTAAATGTATGTTTTAGGAATATATATATATATATGTATATATATATATATCTATCTATATATATATATATATATATATATATTACCTACTGGCGATAGCCAGTAGGTATATATAGTTAGGATTTTTTCTCTATGGAACTTTTGAAAATTCTATGCCTAATAACTTTGGCGTTTGTGGACGGAATTGGCTGAAATTTTCAGGAAAATGGCACATTTTGTTTCTGAGCAGCTCCTGGAAATTTGGGGGGGGTTCGTCAAGGGGGGGCCGAGAAAAAAGGGGGGTCCCAAAACGCGTTTTTCCCATGTTAATTTCCATAGGGCGGTTGGCCTCACTTTTAGCCCGAACGGCTGAATGGATTTCCACGAAACTTGGCAAAGTTGTAGGGACTGTTAGCCCGATGTGCCTTTGCTAGGTCTCAATATATGTGCTTCAGTGAATTTTGAGAAATTAACGTTTAAAACAAGATATATATCTGTAACAGCGCTCCGGGCAGCGCTCCGGTTCGCGAACTTTTCGCGTACCGGAACTTTGCGAAGCGAAGCTGATTGGCTCTCCGGTGTCTGTCAACATTCTAAACAGTTCGGAGCGGCCGCCATCTTGTCTCTCGGTAGGATCGAGAGACAAGAGGAGGCCAAAACAAAGGGGGAAATGAAGGAAAGGGGGCAAGGTAGACCCCTTCTGACCCCCTAGGATTGATGAGGGGGATATTATAGAGCCACGCCGGGCCCAAAAAAAAAAAAAAAAATCAGATTTTTTCGCCGTAGAGACGCGTCTTGGTACGCGAACCGGGCAGCTAACCGGGCAGCTAACCGGGAAGCTAACCGGCAGTGTAACGGGAGTCTGAGGAGTAGCTGATTGGCTGTCAACATTGTAAACAGTCCGGAGCGGCCGCCATCTTGTCTCTCGGTAGGATCGAGAGACAAGAGGAGGCCAAAACAAAGGGGGAAATGAAGGAAAGAGGGCAAGGTAGACCCTTTCTGACCCCCTAGGATTGATGAGGGGGATATTATAAAGCCACGCGGGGCCCAAAAAAAAAAAAAAAACATCCGATTTTTTCGCCGTAGAGACGCGTCTTGGTACGCGAACCGGGCAGCTAACCGGGCAGCTAACCGGGAAGCTAACCGGCAGTGTAACAGGAGTCTGAGGAGAAGCTGATTGGCTGTTATCATTGTAAACAGTCTGGAGCGGCCGCCATCTTGTCTCTCTGTGGGATCGAGAGACAAGAGGTGGAAAAAAAAAAAGGTGTAAATGAATGAAAGGGGTAAGGCAGACCCCTCCTGAACCCCTAGGATTGATGAGGGGGCTATTAAAGTTCCCTGGGGGGTGAAAAAAAAAAAGAATTGCGATTTTTCGCGGTAAAGGTGCTTCCTGGTACGGTAACCGGGCAGCTAACCGGCAGCGTAACGGGAGTCCGACATATTGTGTTTTTTGAACGTTTGTGATATGTGCACATGTGGATTTTGTCTAATTAAGGTTGAAAAAATATATATATATCTTTAAGCGTGTTCTGGCGCGCTTACGTTTTGGGTTTGGTTTGCGCTGCAGAGACGATACGTCACGGTTATTCGATGCATCATGAGGCGTCTCACGGGCTACGTGATACGTCACTTAATAAAGAATATATTTTACAGCTATAGATATTAGCTTTTAAAAAACCAATGAAATTCACAGAAAAAAACCATAGGTTATAGACCATATATAGTTAGGAATTTGTATTTACAAAACCTTGAAAATTCACTGAAAAAACCATAGGTTATAGACCATATATAGTTAGGGATTAGCATTTAAAAAACCTTATTTTATTTGCACAAAACCATTGAAATTCCATATATAGTTAGTTGCACTAACTATATATCGCGGACCCGCAATCCACTGCTAATGATGTCACATATTACATCATTCATGACATGGTCAGTGACATCACTGATGACATCACTGATGACATCTCAAATGACATCACTGATGACATCACTGATGACATCTCAAATGACATCACTGATGACATCACTGACATCTCATTTGACATTACTGATTACATCACTGATGATATCATTTATGTGATAATACATCTTCAGACTCTAATATAACCTTAGATACACTCAGTGTAAACAGGCACTCACAGACTGTCACACATCCATGGAGTTACTCACACACCTAGTCAGTCATGCAAAAAATCAATCACATCTCCATTTCCTCAACTATACAGTTATACACACCTTACTTATTCAAACATATACTAACACATATTTACTCTCTTATACAATCCTTGATACAAGTTCACAATGATTCATACAGCCACTCTCACATTCACTGGCTCTTATGTTCAGTTATTTATATATGTCAACTCTCACATGGAGTGTGTTTTACATATGTACATAACTTTGACATGTAGAACTGAGATATCCATTCACTCACCAATATACTCATGCACACAGTCAACTGTCCATACAGCTGTTTCTACATGCACTTTTGAACCCATACACCTAGGGAATCAACTGCTCACACATCTATGCACAGAGTTATACACCTCCCAGCCACCCACACACATACTCAGTCTCCCATACAAATACGTGGGCAACCATTCAATAACCCATATAGTTACTGATATAGCTACTGGTTTAAACATGCAGCACTTTACAGAAGAACATAAATAATGATTGCCAAATTAAGACACTTTAATCACTAACCCATGCACTCAGTGAGACACATTTAATCATTCTCTCATACAGTCAGTCATGCACCTACTAAATCCTTCATCCAGACACTTATACATCCACTCATTCTTCAATATGTAAGACATATTTTAACTTTACAGAAACATACAGTCACTGGGTGTTGTCATCAGTGATGTCATCAGTGATGTCATTTGAGATGTCATCAGTGATGTCATCAGTGATGTCACTGACCATGTCATGAATGATGTAATATGTGACATCATTAGCAGTGGATTGCGGGTCCACGATATATAGTTAGTGCAACTAACTATATATGGAATTTCAATGGTTTTGTGCAAATAAAATAAGGTTTTTTAAATGCTAATCCCTAACTATATATGGTCTATAACCTATGGTTTTTTCAGTGAATATATATATATATACATATATATATACTAGCAGCCCGTCCCGACCTTGTCCGGGAGCAATCAGGCTTCCCCGACCCCCGCCCGCCCGACATTGTCCAGCAGCCCGAGCCCCCGCCCGCTCCATCCCCCGCCTGCCCCGACATTGTCCGTGGGTCCCCAGGAGCCTTACCTCAGCCGCCGCTCCTCCCTCGCGCTCCTCAGTTCACCGCTTGTCCTTGGGTCCCCCGGAGCCTTACCTCAGCCGCCGCTCCTCCCCTGGGCTCCTCAGTTCACCGCGCCGCCGCTCCTCGCCGCTCGTCACCGCTCCTCCCGCCTGTCCGCTGCTTCTCACCGCCTGTCTGCCACTCGTACCGCTCCTCCCCCATGCCATGCTCCTCCTCACACTCCTGGATGCCACTCCTCCACGCGCTCCTGACGTCAGCACGCACGTCACGGCCAGCGCTACTTCAAAGGGACTACTTTTTTTATAATGTAAAGTTTTTTAAATAAAGTATATTTTTTTACTTTATATAGCCTATGTCCATCTGCACACCCTGACGATTACAACGATGTATGGGGTGTCTCCTCAAAAGAAGAACTCGGAGGCCAAGAGGAGTTCAGGGCAAACAGCTCGCTTTAATCATGGGTTCCCAGTGGCGGCAAATGCATTTCGGCTCAAAAGGCCTTCCTCAGCGCCCAATCACTGTGGCATGTCCTCCCCCAAATGACTCCTTCCTGCGTAAAATACCTCCCAGCACCTGGATCTCCTCCCCCTGATGTAGTTGACACACCCTTTGTAGTTCGTGTGACATGAAGAACCGCAAGTCCCAGAATGCACTGTAGCGGCTCAGTCCGGGTGGGTGGCGTGGGGGAGTGAGTCAAACGGTAGGTTCGTGCTGGAAACAGGTAGGTGGTGGTAGGCGCGCAAACATGGAACCGGAGACTGTCCACGGCCGTTTCCCTTAGTCCCTTCGTACTGCCACAGCCCGCAAAAACACACAGTCAATCCGCTGGGCAGGGGCAGTCAATGCGGACTGGGCTCCCAAAGAGGTAAATTACCAAAGTCTCCCCACTGGTGCTGTGCGAATCCAGGCGGTCACCAGAGCTATCGATCCTTCGATACAAAAGAAGTGCTGCAAGCAGCGTGGGTCCAGGCTTGCTCAGGGACACTTTGGTGTGTCAGGGCCATCCGTACTGCATCGCAGGCAGGCGCAGAATACATCAGAGAGAAGTTTCCTCAAAAGAAGAACTCGGAGGCCAAGGGGAGTTCAGGGCAAACAGCTCGCTTTAATTATGGGTTCCCAGTGGCGGCGAATGCATTTCGGCTCAAAAGGCCTTCCTCAGCGCCCAATCACTGTGGCATGTCCTCCCCCAAATGACTCCTTCCTGCGTAAAATACCTCCCAGCACCTGGATCTCCTCCCCTTGATGTAGTTGACACACCCTTTGTAGTTCGTGTGACATGAAGAACCACAAGTCCCAGAATGCACTGTAGCGGCTCAGTCCGGGTGGGTGGCGTGGGGGAGTGAGTCAAACGGTAGGTTCGTGCTGGAAACAGGTAGGTGGTGGTAGGCGCGCAGTCATGGAACCGGAGACTGTCCACGGCCGTTTCCCTTGGTCCCCTCGTACTGCCACAGCTGCAAAAACACACAGTCAATCCGCTGGGCAGGGGCAGTCAATGCGGACTGGGTTCCCAGAGAGGTAAATTACCAAAGTCTCCCCACTGGTGCTGTGCGAATCCAGGCGGTCACCGGAACTCTCGATCCCTCGATACAAAAGAAGTTCTGCAAGCAGCGTGGTGCCAGGCTTGCTCCGGGACACTTTGGTGTGGCAGGGCCATCCGTACTGCGTCGCAGGCAGGCGCAAAATACATCACAGAGAAGTTTCCTCAAAAGAAGAACTAGGAGGCCAAGGGGAGTTCAGGGCAAACAGCTCGCTTTAATCATGGGTTCCCAGTGGCGGCGAATGCATTTCGGCTCAAAAGGCCTTCCTCAGCGCCCAATCACTGCGGCATGTCCTCCCCCAAATGACTCCTTCCTGCGTAAAATACCTCCCAGCACCTGGATCTCCTCCCCCTTGCTTGTGGGCTCCTCCTTTCCTGCAGGCAAACTTCGATGGATTTTGAGCGGCATGCCTGAGAAGCGGAGTGAGCCCTTGAGCTGTGCTAGCCCACCAGGGAGACGCCTTAACAGCGCCACCGAGAGGAAGCAAGGGGCCATTGTTGGCAGATAAAGGACAGCTGCGTCTTGCGATGTGATGCAGCACACCCCACTGTGGTTTATTTCTGACAATTCGTGTGCTCAAGGGCAGGCTACCCACTGGGGAGGACAGGTAACTACAAACACCAGGATGCCATTTGGCTGGCCACGCCCTTTGAGGCGGGAGTTATAATGCTGTGTAGCTACCAAAAATCGTTTGCCTTTGAACGCAAGCCCGAGCCTCTGATGAAGTAGAGATACCCAACGCGTCAGGCTGGACTTCTATGCTGTTGCTGAAATTTGCATCCATTTCACTGCTGCTTCCAACAAGGTTATTAAAAGGCTGAATGTTACCTTGCTTGTCGGCTCCTCCTTTCCTGCAGGCAAACTTCGATGGATTTTGAGCTGCATGCCTGAGCCGCAGAGTGAGCCCTGGGTCTGTGCTAGCCCACCAGGGAGACGCCTTACAGCGCCACCAAGAGGAAGCAAGGGGCCATTGTTGGCAGATAAAGGACAGCTGCGTCTTGCGATGTAATGCAGCACACCCCACTGTGGTTTATTTCTGACAATTCGTGTGCTCAAGGGCAGGCTACCCACTGGGGAGGACAGGTAACTACAAATACCAGGATGCCATTTGGCTGGCCACGCCCTTTGAGGCTGAAGTTATAATGCTGTGTAGCTGCCAAAAATCGTTTGCCTTTGAACACAAGCCCGAGCCTCTGATGAAGTAGAGATACGAAACGCGTCAGGCTGGACTTCTATGCTGTTGCTGACATTTGTATCCATTTCACTGCTGCTTCCAACAAGGTTATTAAAAGGCTGAATGTTACCTTGCTTGCGGGCTCCTCCTTTCCTGCAGGCAAACTTTGATGGATATATATATATATATATATATATATATATATATATATATATATATATATATATATATATATATATATATATATATATATATATATGTGTATATATATGTGTATATATATATATATATATATATATATATATATATATATATATATATATATCACCGGGTAGGTCTCCTCCTTCAAAAGCAGACACAAGGGACAAAGCCGAGCACGATTTGGCAGCTTTATTTAAACAGAAAGGCAGACGCGTTTCGGATAATACCTTTTTCAATGCCGCTAGTTTAAAATCCAGGCTGCTACAATCCTTAAAATAGTCCCGCCTCTCCCACCATTGGAGAGGGCTCACCTGTATCCCATATGTTCACTGAACCTCGTAGTGGTTTCAGAGTAGAGACTCCAACTCCCACAATGCAGCATAGTCAACAGCTGCAAAGTGGAAATCCTGCCGCCTGTATGTAATTGGCTTGCTGTGATTAGAAGTCTACATGGGAAAGTAATGAAGGTAGATTTATTGCACAGATCTTTTCCGAAGCTGGTTCCGGTGCCCCTACTTCCAGCCGCACTTTCCCAAGTCCATGCAGGGAACCTGAGACAACAGTAACAGTGACTGCGCCTCTCCAAACAATGCTGGCCTGATATCATCAGCAGTTCCTCAGCCTTCTTGGGTTGAGTGGCGGTCCAACGGCCATCTGATACCTCAAGATACAAACAAAAGTTTGCCACTGTTGCCGCGGACACTTAATGGAAGAGTCCCGCTGGACGCCACTGGCTAGCACGCTAAACATCACAGGGTAGGTCTCCACCTTCAAAAGCAGACACGAGGGACACAGCCGAGCACGATTTGGCAACTTTATTTCAACTGAAAGGCAGACGCGTTTCAGGTAATACCCTTTTCAATGCCGCTAGTTTAAAATCCAGGCTGCTACAATCCTTAAATAGTCCCGCCTCTCCCACCATTGGAGAGGGCTCATCTGTATCCCATATGTTCACTGAACCTCGTAGTGGTTTCAGAGTAGAAACTCCAACTCCCACAATGCAGCATAGTCAACAGCTGCAAAGTGGAAAAATCTGCCGCCTGTATGTAATTGACTTGCTGTGAGTAGAAGTCTGCATGGGAACATAATGAAGGTAGGTTTGTTGCACAGATCTTTTCCAAAGCTGCCTCCGGTGCCCCTACTTCCAGCCGCACTTTCCCAAGTCCATGCAGGGAACCTGAGACAACAGTATCAGTGACTGCGCCTCTCCAAACAATGCTGGCCTGATATCATCAGCAGTTTCTCAGCCTTCTTGCGTTGGGTGGCGGTCCAACGGCCATCTGATACCTCAGGATACACCCGAAGGTTTGCCACTGTTGCCGCGGACACTTGATGGAAGGGCCCCCCTGCACGCCACTGGCTAGTGCGCTAAACATCACCGGGCAGGTCTCCTCCATCAAAAGCAGACACGAGGGACACAGCGGAGCACGATTTGGCAGCTTTATTTAAACTGAAAGGCAGAAGCGTTTCGGATCATACCTTTTTCAATGTTGCTAGTTTAAAATCCAGGCTGCTACAATCCTTAAAATAGTCCCGCCTCTCCCACCATTGGAGAGGGCTCACCTTTATCCCATATGTTCACTGAACCTCGTATTGGTTTCAGAGTAGAGACTCCAACTCCCACAATGCAGCATAGTCAACAGCTGCAAAGTGGAAATCCTGCCGCCTGTATATATTTGTATACTGTGGAAAGTGCAGAAATGTTTTGTAAGGAACTAAACAACAACAGTTTAAATTTGTTATTCACCAGCCATACTAGTAAGACCACCATACAGTTCTTAGACATAGAGCCGTATATTGAGCATAATCACCTACAGTCGAGAACATACAGAAAACTCACTGCAGGGAATGCAATTCTGCACGCGGGCAGTTTTCACCCGCACAGTGTCAAAGAAGGAATACCATATGCAGCATGAGAGGCAACTGCAGCACAGAGGAGGGACTAGACAAATCCACAAAATAACTTTTTGACAGATTAGAAAAATGAGGATACAAGTCTGAAACTCTGACTAAAGCTAGGAGTAGGAGCGAGAAAGTAACAAGAAAAGACCTATTCTTTAAAAATGACAACAGGAAAGAGAAAAAAACAGACGCAACTGATACATCGAGACTTATCACTGGGTTCCATGCATACCACACCAGACTCAGGCAAATACTCTACAAACACTGGAATTCAGTCCGGAATGATCCGGTATTGGGCTCTACCTGTCCAAAAGTACTCTCGATCAGTTTCTGAAGAGCAAAGTCCATGCACCAACAACTGGTGCAAAATGCACCAGCTGTAGCAAAACCACTTAATTGGTTACAAACACTGAAAGGATTTGCCAAATGTAGTAGGTGCAAAGTCTGTAAGCTGGCGTGAATACAAAATCAGTGAACATACCATTTAGACAAACACTGTACATTATTCGCGGAAGTTTCAATTGCAAAACTGACTTTGTAGTATGCATATCGCAATGTACCTGTAATAAACTTTACGTAGGAAGCACCATACACCCAGTGCACATACGCATACTGCAACACTTGAGGGCCATAACCCATGATGACCAGGCCTATCCGGTAGCTCGGCTTATTAATTCATGTCATGCAGGAAAGGCCCAAGACCTCACGTACTTTGTCATTGACAATGTACCAAAAAACCAAAAGGAAGGGGATAGGCAACTGTCCTTGAGAAGGCTGGAGTCGAGATACATTATTCTGCTCAACTCTAAGATTCTACATGGGATGAATGCCGATGAAGCCCTTAATGTCCATCTATAAAAGACTATAGCAAAGTCTCCTCTAAAAAACTGAACCAGTCCTCTTAGCATTTCATTTCTTCTTCTTTTTAAATTTGTTTTGAAATTCTGTTTTCTCCTATTGTATTTTTTGTTTTTCCCATCCTTTAACACCTTGCTAACCACTAGGCATTTTGACCACCATATACTCTACATATAATGTATATACTTATGGTCAAAACTTTTTATGTCCACTTGGGCAGAATCGTTCACCATCTAGTACTCTCACCTAGCACATTATACAGACCCCCAAAGAGACAACCACTCTCCCTATGACAAGGACAGCTTCTCCTCCTCTCAGGTAACACACTTAGGCCCAGATGTAGTTAAAATAGATTTACCGATTTTTAATTACCGAATTCTACCGATTCGGTAATTAAAAATCTGTAAATCTAAGGGGTGGATATGTAGGAACATCCAGATGTTCCTTTTACCGAATCGGTAAATATCTGTATTTACCGATTCGGTAAATACCGACCGGTAATGCCCCATTCATTCCTATGGGCTTTGAAGCCCATAGGAATGAATGGGGCATTACCGGTCGATATTTACCGAATCGGTAAATACCGATTTTGACAAGGGTGCAGGGGGTGTCACTTTGACACCCTCTAGCACCCCCAAAAAAGTTTCGGGGGCCATGTGGCAGGCATACCTGCCCTAAGGGCAGGTCTGCCTGTCATATGGCACAGGTGTGCATGCACACATGTGCATGCACACCGGAATCGTTATTTTACCATGAAGTTGGACTTCATGGTAAAATACCGATTCTGTAAGGCTTGTGGGACTCAGAAGAGTCCCACCTACATCTCATTGTTACCGAATCGGTAAAAATACCGATTCGGTATTTTACAGATTCGGTAAATTTACCGATCGGTAAATTTACCGAATCTGTAAAATATGTGGCCCTACATACCATTTTGTGAATCTCGGTCGGTAATGGCCGAAAATACCCATTTTCGGCCGTTACCGACCGACCTACATCCGGCCCTTAGCTACTGTGAGTCAGCCGACCGTTGCACAAACAGACACATGTCATATAATTCCCAACATAGGGTTGTGCTTATGCAAATAGGGACACCAGTACCCCGCTTATACTTTAGGTTCCGGGACAGGGCTTGTATATTTATGCAGCCAAGTGTCAAGTGGACGATAGCATGTCTACACTTAATAGGGACTGCGCCATCTCATACAAAGGCCTTTTTTATTTTTGGGCATTTGCTCCCCTCACAAAGCATTTTGTTCGGCTCATGGCGTAAAGTTAGATTGTCATTACTTTTGTTATCATAGGTAGAAGGGGTTTCTGATTACAACAGTGAGAGCAGAACACGATGGTAACAAGTGCTAAGTACACTAGCTATTATAATCTAAAAACACACTTATTGGGAAAAACATTTGTTTAATTTTTATTTATATAACACTTTTGAGTGCCATCTCTTAACTCAACTGTAGTAATTATAATTTGCATTTTATTGTAACTTGTTTTCTATCTTGAAAAATTCTTAAACTGCAATGTCATTGAGTACAGCCTTAAATCACTCCTCTATGTCTATGGCTGACTTTCGGTTGCTAGGACAACCAAGGGAGAATTTACATGTGTATATCCTGAAACAATACAGCAGAGTGTGAAATGCAGTGAACAAGGCGGTTGCAGCGCCGAAACGCGTCTGACCTTGCAATTGGAATAAAAAGCTACCCGTGCCACGAAGAATCACGGAGTCGATGCCTGTTTTGCGTACGCTGTCAGGACGGTGAAATATATATATATATATATATATATATATATATATATATATATATATATATATGGTTGAGCAAGGAGCCCTTGAGCTTCAGAGGAGCACACAATGCTGCCCCTAGCTTAATCCAGCCTTTGTTTGCCTCGCTGTCATTTGCTTCCTGCACATCTTCCCTCATCAATCTTTTCCCTTTCTGACGCATTTCGAGGCTGGAGCGCCCCGTAATCATGGAGTGCTTCACAGAGAGGTCAGAAGGCAGCGCTGTATTTCACCATTTATTAAGTGGAATGTATCCTCCCTCAGTGGACGTGGCACATTCTGGACGCATGGAAGGGCTCCTTGCTCAACCATACACTACACGGCTGCCCTGGCCGTGAGAGGAGGCACCAGTTTCAGCAAGATCATGAAAGATCATGTAAACGGCGTCGTAAAGGAACCTATTCTCTCTGAATAGCATGCTGTCTCATGGGTGATAAAGTTTGCAAGCCTGGATACCCCTGCCTACTCAAGGTATTAATTAATGCACAATTGTCACAGAATGTCGGAACCTACTAAAGGCAAGCACTGAGCAGCGCTGTTAGGACTTTAACTACCAGCATTCCATGCGTCCAGAATGTGCCACGCCCACTGAGGGAGGATACATTCCACTTAATAAATGGTGAAATACAGCGCTGCCTTCTGACCTCTCTGTGAAGCACTCCATGATTACGGGGCGCTCCAGCCTCGAAACGCGTCTCAAAGGGAAAAGATTAATGAGGGAAGATGTGCAGGAAGCAAATGACAGCGAGGCAAACAAAGGCTGGATTAAGCTAGGGGCAGCATTGTGTGCTCCTCTGAAGCTCAAGGGCTCCTTGCTCAACCATATATATATATATATATATATATATATATATATATATATATATATATATACATATACATATATATATACACATATATATATATATAAATATATGTACCAAACAATTTCCACCACTTCCGGCGTGCGGCGAGGAAGGAACTCAAACCACCACAGCAAGTCAGGCAGGATACAGATTTTATTTGCGTTTCTTCTCCAGCCTGCAACGACGCGTTTCGAGCTTCAAGAGCCCTTGATCACATTCCTATACATATATATCATATATTTATATAAAGATATCTATCAAAAACCAGTCCAAGTTTTCACATCAAGCAGGCGCTGACTCCGTGGATTGATTGCCAAAGAAAGGTATATTTATTCCAAATTGACCCAGACGCGTTTCGGCAGCGGACCGCCTTGCTCACTACATCTGTTTCTTCACTAACATCAACATTATATATACATTTTGGCTTGACAGGCAAAAACTGGTTGGTTGTCACAGCAACCGTTTGGAAGCATCAAACATGGAAGAGTTTCCTGCATCAGCATGATAGTGCAAAAAAAGACGGTAAGGAGGCAAGAAGAGAAATAAGGATTTAAATATTATGCACTTTTACCAATTGTTATATGTTGTACAAATGTAGTAAATTAAAATCTGTGGTTAATGTATGTATATATATATATATAACCATGTAGCTCCTCCTCAAATCTCTCGGCATCTCAGGCACAGCCTCGCACACCAGCAAACAAGGGAGACGGACCACAACGAATCAGCATCAGTGAGTTTATTAGTTCACAGAGATCAGCTACGCGTTTCTGGCAAGTTATGCCCTTGATCACGCTGCAATATACAGATGTGTCTGCACTGTATACTAGTATAAATCATAAGGATGGCATTAGAGCGTTGAAGCATTTTCTAGGCACTAGAGCAATTGGTCTATACCAACATAACAAAATGTTAATCAACATGACCAAATTTTGCTTAGAAAATTATTTCTTCATGTTTCAGAACCAAATATTCCAACAGATTAGAGCGTGGCAATGAGGGCTAGCTTTTCACTGAGTTACGCCTGCCTTCACATGGGGTGGTGGGAAGAAATGATCCTTAAGGCCACCTATAAGTAAATACTTCACAAACATGTGGTCAAATGGATAAAATATATTGATGACCTTTTCGTAATCTGGCAAGGCAGTGAGGAAAGTGCAACAAAGTTTATCTCACAGATTAATGACAACAACATTAACCTACACTTTACATCAGACATTATTGATACATTAGTTTGCTTTCTAAATGTAGAGGTTTTTATAGTCAACAAACAAATAGAAACCAAGTTACATTGCAAACCGACAGCTGGCAACACCATCTTGCATGCGTCAAGCTTCCACCTTAAACACACCATACAGAGCATTCTATACGGAGAAATGCTTAGGGTGTGAAGAATATGCAGCAGAGACATGGACTTAAAAAGCGCACAGGCAGAACGCAAAGAACAGTTTTTAGCTAGGGGCTACTCTGGAAGTAAAATCAACACAGCTATTAAAACACACGGGATCTGTGTAGAGCAGACGTACTAATTAAAACAACACACAGTGAGTCTAGGCCTTCAGAAACAGATCATGCAACACAAGAAAAAGAGAATACGAGGCTGATTTTAACATACAATATACAGAAAAGTAGCCTTTGTAGCATAATCAAGAAAAACTGGCCCATTGTCCTAAGCGATCACATAATAGCAGAGTGGTTACCCCAAAAAACAACTATAACGTTTAGGAAGGCAACCTCCATGAGTGACTCCCTAGTCAGCAGGAGCCCTGAAATAATATCCCAAACCACTGGTTGACACAAAGGAAAGGATTCATAAGATGTACCACATGCCGTGCATGTAGATTTGGCACAAACAAAACATAATATTTAACACCTATTAAGGACCAGCCGATCAAAATTCAAAAATTCTTGACATGCAAAACCGATCATGTGGTATATGCGCTGGAACACTCTTGTGAACTAAGATATGTAGGTAGTACAAAACTACAAGTTCACAAGAGGATTCTCCAGCACATAAGAGCAGTCACCAATTCTGATTCCACATACCCGGTGGCTCGTCACTTTAAGGAAGTACACGGAAATAGCTTAGAACATCTCAGATATTATGTGGTGGACTCAGTTCCATGCATCAGGCGAGGCGGCAATAGAGAGGCTGCATTGAGAAGACTTGAGACCCGTTACATACTAGAGCTCGACACCAAAAGCCCACAGGGGCTACATGCAGGTGAGGATCTATACACATGCCTATGAGATACCAAGGTTTGGCATACAGGCGTACAAGGATCCCACAAATTTCCAGCAATATTGACATTTATTAACCAATACCCTAAAGCCACATATGTATTTAATGCATTTTAATATGGGGCACTCTTTCTTCCCTTTCTTTTTCTTTCTCCTTTTTTCTCTGTATAGGATTCTAATTAGGAACATGTAGTTCCTTATGTATAAGTACGGTGGCACTGAGGTGGGTGTGTAAAGCAAAGCAGCACAGTAGGCCCACTTCGGCAGTATTATGTAACATCAACAATCTGGTCAAAAAAGCAATCCATATGCTAGTTGGTGGAAAGACAATCATGCGCAGAAATGCAATATGGTGGAAAACGCAGTATTAGGTGTTAATGGTTTTCAGATTTAATCTATCATGTTTACAATCATATGTACTGTATTACTCATTCACAAATGTATTGAGATTCAAATATGAATAATGCATACTGTGTAAACAATTATACGAATTAAGTAAGATTTAATTACTATTATGCTGCTATTTGTAGAAATTTGTTAAAACAGGACGAAAGTCTGTTTTCAGTATTTATCATGCACATGTCACTTTAAAAATGAGGAAGTTTCCTTAGCAGCGTCATGTGATCAAGGCCTGCGAAGGCCGAAACGCGTCATGGCGGAGAACTGAAATAAATATATGCCCAGGTAAGAGTGGAGTCCGTTCCTGTTTGTTCCACGCTGTAAGGGAACACAAAAAAATCAAAGGACTGAATCGGGGCTGCCGATGTGACAAGCAGGAACTTCAACGCTGCACGCAACGGGAGACGCAGTGAGCTGCCCGGAGCCTGGAGGAATACTCTCTCCTGGTGAGGGCACACCATTTCTTTCTCTGCTTCTGACCGTTACTCCATCTACGAGGGGTTACCTGCACATGCCCGGACACTCGCCTTGGGGCGGCTGCTGCCCGCTGAGCTTCCCTGGTGGGCCCCTATCTCCAGATAAACTGTGCACAACTGACAGAAAGCACTTACAATAACAATCTCCCCAGAATACTGCATCGGTAATGGCGCCGTCTTGTCAGGCGGACTAGCTGCTGCACTGCTGTATGGTCACTACTACCCTGCTGCACCCTCGCCTGGAACGCACCTTTTTTTGACATCTGGAGGTCCTGCTCACCGCCTGACTTCCGAGATCTAAATATCGACCCTGCCTTCAAGATACCCTGGGAACACTCCCTTCCATTCGAGTGACCGCTGACGGACCTGGCTGCACTCCGCGCAGTGAGTACCTTGCAATTCCTGGACCGGGCCTCTCGTCGGGAGCACAAATTGCTTTATCCAATGGTCACTTATATACCCACATACGACCACCCCATCTACATCTGAGCGTCTGGGACGCACGGGGGAGGTGGTGGAGCCGTGAGTTGCCACGTCCAAAACCTGATGCTGCCATTTAAGATCCTGGAGAGGCGGTCACGGACCCACTGTTTTCGTTCGACTCACTTACCTAGAAGTGCTGCCCACGGAAAACCAGTGCGCTCTTGACCAGCATCACTACACCTCTGCCTTGACAGATACTACTTGAAGATTGCCTGCTCCCCATATTACTGTGGTACCTACTTAGATTGTAGAGGAAGATGGGGCAACCTGATGGGCGACAACCCAGACTCACCTTCGAGAATAAAAAGATCTCTGCACAATCCAGCTCCGCAGACTCCGGGCAGACCAGTACAGACCAGGCCTCAGTTCCCTCGCCATCCCCTGACAATGACATAAAGACACTACTCCTGGTCGTTCAGCACAGCCTCACTGATCTTTCCGGGAAAATGGACACAATGAACAATCAGTTAGATTTCCTTGTTCAGAAAGTTGACAAAAATGATGGACAGTTGAAAGAAGCTGAGCGCCGCATATCCGAGAAGAAAGAAGCCACTTCACAGATGCAACAACAGATGTCGCAAATGGATAAACTCTTTAAAGTAATTACAGCCAAAAATTAAGACATAGAAGGAGAAGCCGCCAGAACAATATTCACATGCAAAAACTACAGTTGATGGACCGAATGCAGAACAATGTCATACATTCACCCCAGTACAGAGATCTGGGCCTAAATCCATTGTTTTTTTGCACTCCACACCACCCCAGTTCAGACATGGCCATATGCAAATCAGCCTTGACCCTGTGCCTTATGGGAACAGTCCGCCCAAACTGCCAATTCATGTCTTTCCTGGACCGGAATCAAGCATCCTAGGACCGGTTTCTGGCTACCAGCCGTCTTCAGCCAAGATACCATGACTCCAGTGGTGTGGACAGCATGGGACTCAATTCTGAGCATACCCTTCCCACTCGGGGTGACAAATGCAAAAACAACAGTTGATGGACAGAATGCAGAACAATGTCATACATTCACCCCAGTACAGAGATCTGTGCCTAAATCCATTGTTTTTTGCACTCCACACCACCCCAGTTCAGACATGGTAATATGCAAATCAGCCTTGATCCTGCGCCTCATGGGAACAGTCCAGCCCAAACTGCCAAGCCATGTCTTTCCTGGACCGGAATCAAGCATCCTAGGACTGGTTTCTGGCTATCAGCTGTCTTCAGCCAAGATAGCTTGACTCCAGTGGTGTGGAGAGCATGGGACTCATGTCTGAGCATACCCATCCCACTCGGGGTGACAAATGCAAAAACAACAGTTGATGGACAGAATGCAGAACAATGTCATACATCCACCCCAGTACATAGATCTGGGCCTAAATCCATCTTTTTTTTCCAATCCACACCACCCCAGTTCAGACATGGCCATATGCAAATCAGCCTTGACCCTGTACCTCATGGGACCAGTCCTGCCCGAACTGCCAAGCCATGTCTTTCCTGGACCGGAATCAAGCATCCTAGGACCGGTTTCTGGCTATCAGCCGTCTTCAGCCAGGATAGCTTGACTCCAGTGGTGTGGAGAGCATGGGACTCAAGTCTGAGCATACCCATCCCACTCGGGGTGACAAATGCAAAAACAACAGTTGTCGGACAGAATGCAGAACAATGTCATACATTCACCCCAGTACAGAGATCTGGGCCTAAATCCATCGTCCAGGGAGGACCTGGCTTGGCAGTTCGGGCTGGACTGTTTCCATGGGGCACAGGGTCAAGACTGATTTGCATATGGCTTGGTTCAAACTGGAATGGCATGGTGAGGAAAAAAACGATTGATTTAGGCCCAGATCTCTGTACGGGGTGAATGTATGACATTGTTCTGCATTCTGTCCATCACCTGTTGTTTTTGCAATTGTCACCCCGAGTGGGACGGGTCTCGCTTCTCTAACTATGTCTTGGACGTGTTTGATGGAGATGGGATATGGCACAGGGAGTCTTGAAATTCTAAACACTTTTATCACATACTATGCTGATCTACATGGCTCTCACCGTACCTCTTCCCCTGATTTTTCTCAATACCTCCAGGATATAGTGTTGGGCTGGCTAGGTGACCACCATCTTCATTTTTTGGCGGCACCATTTGAAGACAATGAACTTTGCGCAGCCATCATGCAGATGAAGTTGGGCAAGGCACCGGGGTCTAATGGCCTTCCCATAGATTTTTACAAAACCTATATTGATTAACTTATACCAGTGTTAAAAGAAGTGTTTCTTGAGGCTCAGGAAACACAGATGCTCCCCGCTTCGATAAGAGAGGTGCTGATCACTGCGTTGCTGAAACCAGGCAAACCTGCGGACCAATGTGAGTCCTATCGGCCCCTTTCTCTAATAAACTCAGACGCAAATCGCCTCACTCTATTAATGAGGAACCTTGTTCTCCCAGATCAAGCAGATTTTATCCTGGGTAGGGCGACCTCCCACAACCTTAGAACGCTATTCTCAGTCCTTCAAACTGTTGACCCGAAATTATCCCTAGTGGCGGTATTCCTCAACACCACAAAGTCCTTCTGTCGAATGGGACTACCTGTTCACTATATTGCAATGTATTGGGACTCCCCATGGGATTTTTGGCCTGGATCCAGCTCCTCTACACCTCACCGACAGCGAAGATCCTTATAAATGGACATATCTCCCAATCAATCCCCCTCCCTTGTGGCACCCGGCAGGGCTGTCCCCTATCACCCCTTCTTTTCGCCCTGGCCATGGAGCCTCTGGCCGCTAAGATCAGGCAACACCATCAAGGAAAAAGCCTTCGGTGCTTCCTCCTCCCAATCCTCAATTCCCTTTACGCCGATGACGTCATCTTATATATCAAGGAGCCGCACCAAAACCTAAACCTGCTTCTGCGGGACTTTGTTAAATTTGGGGGCCACTCGGGTATCCATATAAACTGGGCCAAATCCCAGATCTTCCCACTGACCCCTGCAGCCACACCGTTCGTAACAGACTTCCCCATCAAATGGTGTTCTGACGATGCAAAATACTTAGGAATACATGTTACTACAGACAGCGAAGAACTGATGAGACTCTATTATGGGTGCACAATGGAACATTTTACCGGGTGTATCACTCGATGGATCGCGCTCCCGTTGACCATGGCTGGCCACATCTCTCTTACTAAAATGGTAATCCTTCCTAAATTCTTGTATTTATTTCTTAATATACCATAAAACCCCGGACGTCATTTTTTCACTTCCCTTCGGTCTGAGTTGATTAGACTAGTATGGAGCGGCAAACAACCTTGCATACAATGGGATAGACTCATACGACCATACTCGCAGGGAGGTTTTGACATTCCCAATTTTGAATTATACTATCTATGTGCCCATGCACATTATCCCCATTTTTGGTTTCACCCTCCCCGGTATATACCACACGTTGCTACCGAACATTGGCTCGCAGACCCTATACCTTTGGAAGGTATTGTACTATTCAAGGAAGGTACACTTGGACCTCATCCGTCTTCTGTGGACTGCACGATTAAGGCTTGGTCCTGGATTACCAAGCGCCTACAAGCGCCCTGCCTGTATTCCAATACTTCCTCTCATCTATCACCCAGACCTCTCATTGTTGCAATAGGGTATATTTAAAAAAAGTGCTGTTGCCCGCCGCATCCATTGCTGGGGTGACTTTTATCTTAATGGCAAATTTCGCACTTTCCGGCTACTCTTTCCATACCATCCACCTACTACTATGGAAACCTTCTTATACGCCAGACTTAGACATGGGATCAGAAAATGCACCTCATCATATCCTCTGGAACCTACAGTGTTGGCCCCTTTGCACCAGGTCCTCCGCAGACTTACTGCCTCGCACCTAGTTTCCACGCTATATCACAGCTTATATGTTGACACTGAATACCCTCAATGTGCAGCTCGAAATAAGTGGTCTATTGAGTTGGAACATGACATCACAGACGTACAATGGTCTTTCTGTTGTAGCCAAATGGTGCAAATCTCCTCCAACAGAAGGCTTTGAATCATTCACCACAAATTCCTACAGTGCTGCTACTACACCCCAGCTCGTCATGAACAATGGGAAATAGGGGCATGCAGCACCGGGGGGAATACCTTTAGCATTGAAGGTGTTAAGGATAAATATGATGGCAGTCCAAAATAAAACAAAAGCACATTGTAGTTTGGGATCTCTGTCCTCCTATCAAAGGGATTGTCAAGATAATTTATTCTCTGCCAGTAGAGGTAGTATGAAGTCATTTTATCCATAATCAGTCAAACTCTGACAAAGTTTTTTTAGAACTGCAACTGTTTCTTGTGGGAGATGACAATGATGTGTGTCCTACAGCTTCACCGTTGAGTGCAGATGCCATTCTTGGATCACCCACAAGCCTTCCAGAGGCACTACCCGATTCATTTGCTGCAGGTTCAGGACCACACATCTGACCTCCATCATAGCAAGAAAGGAAGTCACCATACTTTGTAACTGGTTCACTCTGTCTAGAAGAAAGTCTTTTTCTGCTCTTGAAGCCTTGAATGTATTTTATATAGCTTCTGAAGCATGTGACAAAACTAGTAGTGGATTGGCTGTTAGGTTCATTCTACAAAAATAGACTTTGCAAACTGACTGAGTGATATCTTACACAGCTATACACAAACCTCCTAGAAGCCTGTATCACCCAAAATCTGACTGTGCAAGAATACTGAAGTAATGTATGACAAGGAAATAAGGTAGAATGGGACAGGGTAAGGAAAGTCACCAGTTAGATGATATGGCACATAATCCCTGTGAGTTGGAAAAAAATGTTGTTGCAGTCAACAGGAAATAAAACAACTACTTTATGTAGGGATGGATCAATCACATACACCATTTTAGGTTGTGAAAAATGGCAGTTAATATCTATAGGAAGGGAAAATTAGAGGTGCCATCTTGTGCAGGAGCAAACACAGGACACCCATCCCTAAAGCTACACTTAGACTGTCCTAGAATGGTTCCCATTATTCCTGGACTCAGGGAACATCTTGGGTCATACCTCACAGGATACCAAACCTACCAGAATCGATAAGGGACACCCAGATGTCTTAGAGACCAAGCAGAAGGAAGCACTGACATTAGAATAAGTTGTCTGGCTGATGTTTTAAATATAGCTCAGGTAGATATTCTTCTTCTTTGAAAGATGCGTTATATAGACCATAATGAGTTGGTACACAGGGTAAGAAAAGGAAGAGGGTCCCTAAACAAGTTCACTTCAGTCTCACGCTATCTGGGTCTTTAAAATCCAGCATTTTGAATACTTGATGGTGATTTTTTTCAGATTAACCAAAGCCTAATTTTGAGGGCATACTTTTAGTCCTGTGAAGGATATTTAAGTTTTTTTTTTGCAGCACACCACTGAACGGTTTTACCAAATTCAACATATGTTTTATGCAAAAATGTTATCTGAGCTTTGCTCAGAATTTGTAGACAAATTAATAAGATCATGATTTTATTATGCTGTTTCTAGTGACCATAAATATGAACAACATTTCTTTAATTTATATATTACTTTTTCATCTTATGGCCAAAAGTAGACCAAATCATGAAAAAGTTGCAATTCAAAGGGATTTATTTGCAAGGGTCATCACATAGTCAACAAGTACTGGCAAAGCAAATAGGCATGTCTGGCGTTTGTGTTGTAAACAGAACCATAGGATTTACCAATACTTACTATCAGCAGCTCAGTGGTCAATGAAAAGGTGCACTGAAAAGCAGCAGCGTGGTAGTGGAAAATTTAAAAAGAACGTTTTGGTGTTGTGCTGTTGCAGGGTGTGTCACAATCCTCTAGTTGGGAGAGATCAGATACCATGATCCTGAAATGCATGTCCATATGTCTTGAGAATGTGTTGCTAATCATACAAAACTTCTGAACAGCATGCTAGAGGTCCTGAACTGCAAAGGGTGTACTAGTCAGGAGGTTATTGAAATTGAGGCTCAAACTTGAGCACGGACAAAAACAAAACAACCATTAGCTTTGGCCACCAGCCTTCTGCCAGTTCTTGTTTTCTTTTGCATGCCCTGATCAATCTAAAAGAAAAATAATTTGCTAAAGGCAAAAGAGTTTTTGGGGTTTTAAAAAACCACTCTTCACTAGTGGTGTGCGGTAATGGTGGAGTTTTATTCCGCGGTATTCCACGGAATTACATTAAAATTCAGCGAGATTCTAGGAAATTCTGATAAGGTGGAGAGTAGGCACCGCAATGTGCAGTGCATACCGCTCAGTGCCCTTACATAAGTATGTAAGGGCCCCGAGGGGAATGCTCTGCTGTGCCATGGTTTAAACGGCTGTAAGCCGTAGCAGTCCCTCTATGTTCAAAAACTTCTGCAGATTAAACTTTTTTTGCAGTGGTTTTTAAACACAGAGGGGCTGCTCCCTCTTTAAGCCTTGTTTAATTAAAAACCACTGCAGATTAATTCTGCTGACAGAGTGGCAGAATGTAATCAATTATTCTGCTTTACATGAGTAACGTGGAATTACTAAATTCCTCCAATTCAATTAAAACTCTGCCCACCCCTACTCATTACCATAGTATTCCCTGGTACTGAAGGGAACTACTGCGCATGTGTTCCTTGTTAAAGGGCAGCATGCCATAACTCGTATTATAGTCGGCCAATGGCTGAAGTAGGCTGATGCACTGCATTTTAATGAATGCTGGAGTGAGTGGAAGAAAAATGTGAATGACACCAACCTCAGACTAATGGATGAAGTCTGTTGGAAGACACCAGTAAGTAACTATGTTATACACATAATTTTAGCAAAATCAAAAGGTCTTGGCCAAGAAATGCCTTAAAAAAAGTAAACCAGTCTACAATTAGCTGTTTTTATCTTGAGCATGACCTTTAGGTTTATGATGTTGTAAAAACATGGCTGCAAAGCTAATTGTGTAGAAACTTCATTGCTTTTTTCCAATAACACTTTTTTTTGTCTTTTAACAACTACGTTTAGCCAGTGATTACAACTAAAAGCTGTTCTTAATATTCAGTTCACGATTGAAATAATTAGATCCCTTGTTTATAGTGTTGGTAAAATGTGTTTCTCTTTCCAAGAACTATTACAAAAATATTGTACTTGAATCAGCTCAGTTTTTACAAGTGGTTTCCTATTATTAGTAGCAAAATTAATTATCGAAAATATTCTGTAGTTGCACTGCAGTGAATCATGTAGAAAAACAACATAGTTGAAGACATGGGGTAGATGCTAGTGTTATGTTAATTTGATCTCTGGATTTAATTTTTTTAATGCTGAAATATGGTTGGCTCGTGAGTTTTTTCATGTTTTTAACAGTGTTTACACTAGAATGTTGGGAGTTTCTTTGAAAATAATAGAGTTGCTCAGGTCTCATATTGGCTGGTACAAGCCTTCTTCTCTAACATTCCAAAGTTTGGCTTTTTGTTTCTCCCTTTTTAATTTAGAACATTCTATTCTCAGTGTGTGACACATTCTAATAACCTTATAGCCCTTCTGCTTTGGAATATACCAGTTGTTAAACGCCTTCTCTTTTGTTATAGACCCTCGCCTGCAGCTCAGGATTATAAATCGGGTTCAGGGACTTTAACAACCAGTAAAACCCTTGGCAGAGGCTATGAGGCTATATTAGAACATTGGAATGTTTGTGCTGTACTGAAGACAATCAAGTGCCAGAGGACGGATAATAGCTGGCATAGGCCCTCTCCTCCTATTTTTCAATTTTTCTCTTTCAATGCTCCAACAATATAATGTTTGGCCATTCAGTGAATTAAGGCTCAATAGTTCTCAATATCCAAGCACGCAATATAAAACAATGCAACATTCTGCAATGCCTATTGCTGAAGACCAATAGGGATACAAGACTGGGTAAAGAGAAAATTGTTTTCCTCTACACTGGATGGCCCCATTAACTTATAGCATTTTCCCTTCCTCGGGTGGTATGCTCTTATATCATTGTACCTTATGTCTTTGGCTCTGCTGGACATTTACTGCTGTTTCCTGCGTTTCATGTCCTTGTCTTGGACACTGGTCTACAACTCATAGAGACTGCATGAACGGACTGGCACAGCATTCAACAGAAGACTATTATGCTGTATTTGAAATGTTTCTATTGGTAAAGGAAGATATACAAATGTATGCTAATAACAAATCAGAGCATAACATATTCAATGTAGGCAATGAATACATTCAATATTACCATGTCGCATGGACTCAAAATCAGCTCATCTCAGTTCTTCCTCACTTGTCCACTGTTCATGGTCCACTGCACCTGTTCTATTCCCTTGTTTGCATTTCCACTCTCGTTGCATCTAGAGAGGCCATTAAGGGTAAAAAACTAAGTGAAATCATTGTAAATATGATTTAACAAATGTGGGTCATCTTCAAATTGGTAGTTCAATGAGGCATGACCTATCACTATAAACATGCATTGCATGGAGGAAACAAGACAGGGGTGTAAATGCACATATGAAAGCGTACTATTGGTTTGTACTGATCTGTACTTGCATTGATATAGTGCTTCAAGCCCCTAGCGAGATACCAAAGTGACTTTGGTATACAGGTAGCTTTACACTCTGTACAGTTTAGTTTGTAGGTGAGCGCTCAGCAGAATGCAGGTGGACTAGTCAAACAAAACATTCCTCTACAGTCACCTCCTTGCCCAGTGAGGCGGGATAATATGAGAATAAAGGAAATACTATCAAGTTAATAAAAAGTAGTATATATGTTAAAAGAAAGCAATAGGCAAATGTCTTTGATGCTCAGAGCTAAATGGTACAACAATGTTGCAGATCATCTCCAAAAAATAGAGAACTATTTTAACTTGAAGCAAAATTCTTCTTAACCAATATTGGCTACCCGTTGCTTGAAGTAATACAAACATACCTCAATCTGTTACACTGAGAAAATTAGCAGAAAATGTGTTTATCCTCAAAGATGGCTAGAAAGGTAAGTCTTTGAGAAAACAACACAACATAATGGACACAGGGAGTAGGTTGTATTTTCAAAACTAAGGACAGTCCCATGATCCAGAGCTTGTACATATGTTAGAAATCTACTTCACTGTAAAGCGAGAGGAAGACCAATTCACAGGAGGTTTCTAGAAACTCGAAAGCAGCAATTATTATGATTGACGCAGAAAAGCCTTTGATTTGGCCATTTGAAATATTCTTTTTGCGATATTTAAAAAATTGGATTTCTATCTAGAGTTTTTAGATTTACTTAAGAAACTATATGGTAAAGCCCAGGTGGAAATAATAATTAACTCTAACACTGCTGGTATAGGTTGAGATCCAAAGAGGAACTTGGCAAGACTGCCCGATGTCTCCCTTTTATTTGCCTTTTATATGGAGCCACTAGCGAATCTGATACACCAAATCCACTTAATCAAGCTACCAATAATAGGGGCAGCCAAATTGAAATAATTTGCAGACAACCTAATCCTTTATCTTGAGGCAGAAACGACAAATATCAAACAAACATTTGACACAATTGAAACATTTTCCAACTTAGGAGGATATGAAATCAACAAAAGCAATCTGAGATCCCAATATTTACCTGCCATAACCAGTTTCAACCCCAGGCTCTTCAACAAGGAACCAGCGGTGACCAAGGCACCCTTACCCAACCAGGAACACAGCAAGAACTGACCAGCCTCAATCTTCTGACAACTCGAATAATCTGCAGCGTCCAAACCCGCAGCCTCGCCTATCTCGAGTCTTCCGCATCACGCGGAATGCAGCATATGACGTCAGACGTTCAACCGAGGCTGGCGGGAATTGTTATCTTCCCGAGCCTCATTGCGTGCCTGTGCGAGCAGAGCCTCCGTATCCCCTGACATAAACTGACAGAGTACTGGAAAAGGGTCTTTTAGTCAATTAGTCGGCAACTCAAACAGAACATAGACCCCAATCCTATAGCTATTCTATTCAGGATCCAAAATCCAACTTTAACGGTGCGACAAAAACAATTTGTTTTTAATGCTTCTTTAATAGCCATATCTTTGATTTTACACAAAATTGTAAATCACTGGATCCACCTAAATTCCCACAATGGGTAGTCAAAATGAGAAGCACAAAAGAAGGAGACAAACTATATTCCCTTAGAATAGGGGCCATTCAGAAATGTATACAAATATGAGGGGCAGATTAGAATCAGACACTGAAATAAAAACGTAAGGTGAAGAAATGGACACGGATAACTGGCAATAACTATAACTATTCATTATACATGTTACTATGGTCTATTTATCATACTTTATATATGTTTACTAGACATAGATAATTAGCGGCAGCAAGTAGAATCTAAAATATATTATGTATGCCAGTATGTTGTCCTGTTTTATCACATTTAAAAAAACATTGAACCCAGATACAAATGTTCATTCCAAAGCATTCAAGAATTTCATTGTACATCAATATTTATTGCATTAAAATCATGAATTGTCGTTGAGATTCTACTCTATCCTTTTTTTACATCATGAGTTTGTGATTGATTGAAAAATAAAGAAAGAGAAAAAAAAGAGATTTCTAGAAACTGGATTCCACAGAACCTATTTGTATTTCATGTGTGCTGTTGCTCCGCCAGTGATCAGGTCATTCTAACTAATCAACCTCCACTTGACAATCTAGAGTCTGAAAGAACTTTCATAAAGCAATTGAGAAAAAGAATCTTCACTTGTACTTAAGATGCGAAACATGTAGTTCAGATCTCATGGAAATGAATTTACACAGCTCCAGCTTTTTATTCAAGAATTCCCCGATTTGGGTGTTGTACACAACTCAACTCAAAAGACTTTATTCGGTTATATTTCATAAATAACCATAAAAGTACAACATATCACATCAAAATATTACATCGACATAATTACAATATTTTAAAAAACAGTATACACAATATTTGCATGGGCTAAAAGTTGGAATAGTAGAATTCATATAATTATTGTCTTACGTAAGTAGAAAATGCTTTTAAGTAATGCCGCAACAGAAGCAACAGAAAAAATATCCTCCAAGAGTTGAATAGCTAAAAATGCTGGACGACACTGTCTCATATTCATGTATTTTAAAAGTATTTTAAATGTATTTTAAAATGGGCATAATCCATCTCTTCCTGTAATGATTCCAATTTGAACATTCAGACCTGGTCCCCCAATGGTGAACATTCAAAGTTGTGGATGAGGTCATGGATATAGAAGGATTTGAAGATCTTTCCTTTATTTTATTAGTTTACATATGAATGATCAATTGTGCAGAGGAATACATGCTTGTCAGGTTTTGCACTTACATTTGGGCACAAGTTCCAACAGAAGCAATGTTCTTTTCTGCCTTTCACTGTCACTACAAGTGACCACATATTCTAATACATGAGAGCCAGTGGTAGAAGTGGGGAAAGAGGAATGAGGTAGGAGAGAAAACAGAAACACAGGATTCCACCCTCTTCTTTGTCATTTATAGAGTCAAGGAAGTCTGCAGATTGTAGTCGATCTCTACAAGACAAAGATACAGGTAAAGTAATCTATCATTATAACACTGAGCATACTGTAATTGTGAAATTACATACTTAAGTAATGTACATGTATAAACAACTCTCTATGCTTTGACAAGGTAGTCGTAATTCCTGAAACATAAATAGAAAGCGACATAAATATTTTTCTAGATATATACATATACAATTCTCCCTAGGGTAGAATACCTACCTCAGGTTGCATCACTATATAACCTTCTGTGGAAAATGGATCTCGTTTTCTATTTAAATGCTGTAAACCACATACTTAAGAACATAACTTACATCCTGTGATTCCCAACAGTGCGCAATATATATGCATAATGAGATTCTAATGCCTTATGAACTGTGTATTGACATTAGAATACATATGTGTTTGTTTTCAAGTCATTTCAGTTGTGTCATAGGAACTTTAGCAGAACATATAACCTCAGTCCTTACAGTTTAAATAAATATGTCAAAATAGTTCAACGTTTGTCTTCAAATCGCATATGACTTCATGTACTTCTCCGAGAGCCAAAATGTCCATAACCCAGTTTTTAGGGAACTAAAGGCCTTGATGCTTGAAAACCTACATCCATCTTGCAATGTCTCGCAGCAGCAACATTGTAGCACAAATTGCCTAGTAAGGACACCATGGACCATGAAAGAAGTTTTTCATATAGGTACAAAACAGCCCGTCATCTCTCTAGATTCATGAGAGCCCCTGACTCATACGACAGGGGAGTTTTCTACTAATGCTGTATGGATGCAATTGCAGGCATCACTGTGGAGAAAGTCTGCTTAGTTCAGGTACTGGTTGGATGCCTGCACGTGTATCAATAAAAATTGGTTTTATATCCTTTGAAATAATAATTAACTTCTTTCCAGATCTCCTCTCTCAAACATCTTGAAGATGGCTTACATTGGTCAAGTCACAGCTTAGCCTCATTTTGTTATGCCCTTTTTCCATATTAGAGCATCCTTAATATTTAGTATAGCGTAACGTGATCATGATAATATACAAGATTGGGAAACTGCAGAGCAAATACTTAACAAGGCTGCAATAGGACGTTCCAAAGCATGGCAGTGCGTCTCATCACCAACAAATGGGTCAAATCTATAATGTACACACATATTTAGTCTTCTTTGAGCGAACCACCAAAGTTAAAAGGCACAATAATGTCTCTTTCGATATTAATCTCCTCATTAATGCAATCAAGTATTGGAGCACTTCATCCCAAAACAACAATACCACTGATCATTGCTAGACCACATGTATAAAATGTGCTTCATTTTCGCACTTCTGGGACATGCAGTTGATGCTCCCACATACATACGGTCTATGAGTTATGGAGTCAGATAGGTGTGGTGGTATACAAATGAAACTGGGTGTATTTCAGCCTAGAAATTCTTGGAAACTGGTTTCGCAATATTTAAACATTTTGGGAGCAGTTCCTGTCGCAGGTTACCCCGTTAGCCTTTCATGATAGGCAAAAAGGGCTTCGGTGAGAATTATATGAAAAATGGGAAATCAGGTATATTGAAAGGTGTAAAGGGATTCTCAGGGTCAAATGTTCCTCTGCTATAGCGCTCTGATGCCTACGGGTCTAGCCAGCACTTTATAATCCTTTTGATGTACCTTCTAATGCAATGTTCCCCTGGTTATGCGCTCTGATACCTCCGGGTCTAGACAGCGCTATATAATCTTCGCAAATCAAATAAACTAAAACTGTTTTTTCCTGAACGCTGAGACCTGAGCAACATGGCTGATGACCGGTGGAGCTGCTTGACAGCTAATGAGGAGTCTGGCCCTGGTTTTCCCCCTTGACCGTCACCTACCCAGCCGGACATTGGGCATTGTTCCTCCTTGTCTCCCCGCTTATACTCCTTCCTCCCCTCCATTCTACGAATTATTGAAACATTGTTCATGTGTACTGTACCTTTCTGTGCTCTTGTATCTGATGCATCTTGTAACACAATGATCCTAAATGTAAAGCGCTCTGATACCCTCTTGGGTCAAGTTCGCGCTATATAAAACTTTATAAATCAATCAATAAATAAATAGGCTACAATGAATTTGCCATCTCTGTCTTACCATAAAGGTAATGCCTACTTCTTCTAAAGGCTATTTCTCCATCCAGGTTGAAACAAGAAAGGAAACGGTAAAAGAAGCAAAATGAAAATACGTCAAAAAGGAAGAACTGGATAACCAATAAAAACACACCCTTGGATTTCAAACAGACTGAATAGTGACAGACGTCTACAGCAGGAGAATGTGAATGAAAATTCTGAAGTCTGTAGGAGCGTTCTGCACAAGGAGTCAAGACACAGGCTCACAGGCCCCGGAGACAAGTGTGGCCCGGAACGGACCGGTCAGGAGCAGTCGCCAATTGTGGCTGTGTTGAATTTTTGGCAGGCTCCCATGGTCAAATGTGATTTGTTGCCATGGGATTGGCGGGGTCACCTGGGCGAGCATCAGGGACAGAAGCACAAGTTACATAAAGGGCAAAGCTACCTGATTGCCCTTTCTCTGCTAACTCCCCCTGACGATTGCAGACGTACCCCCTAACCTTTTGCCACCGGAATTCTTCTTTTTCCCACCCTCTTGTCGTTAAGGCCACTGGGTGATGTGCCTTTTTTTATCATCGCTCTAGGCGGAGGAGGAGTCATGTTTGGCCGCAAAACAGGTAGACAACTTTGGCATCAAGAATATAAGTGAAGGCGAATTCAGGATGGAATCGTTTTTTAAGCCTTTAGCTCAAGCCGGGGCATGGGTACTACAGTCTTTATTGGAAGGCTGAGGACGTGCCCTACCGCGATTGCCCATAGCTGGCCATTACACAGCCCTGGGGATACTGGGGGGTGGTGGCTGTGCCAGGGGACCAAGGTATGGCCTGGTTGCCAAGGCCCATTTCCCAATGGATACCAGGGGGGATCCATGTGTTGGGTTGGCTGAGGGGTGTTTAACAATGACTCCTTTGGAGTATTTACTAAGCAATTTCATGAATTTGTTATGGAGCATTTAATAGGAATTTCATGTATTCGTTATGTTCATGTGATGCCATTTTGTACATATTGTAATTTTATATGAAAATGAGAAACTTTTTGTGTTTATGAGATGTAATAAAAATGGCCAGAGAATGTTTTATACTCTAACGCAATAATGGTGTCTGGTATTGGGTCCTTTTACAGAACCAGCTAAACATTTATGAGTGTATAAAGTCTGGTGTGAGATTTGACCAGTCTCGCTGTGGTCCACCACCTGTGGAGCGAGCACAGAGGTATATCAAGTAAAGGTGTGATGCAGCAAAATGGCCTTTTCCAGTAACCTGGAAAAGAGCAATAACAGGAAGAAAAGGACTTTTTCATCATCTTGGATGGGGAACTAAAAAAATAACCAATATCACCTGATTTGACTAATCTCTATTAAACAAAAATAGAGGGATGACTGGAGATAGTTTTTGGAGCATGCAGTCTAAAATGCGGCCTTAATCTCAGGTTATAGTAAAGTTTATTCCTGACAGAGATATTTGCTGTCAAAGAAAGATATGGATTTGGTGAGGAGTCACACTATCGAAATTTTAATATCAACTAGCTTGAATGATGACTTCACAACATAGATTTACACCAAAGCAACAAAATAAGTAGATATGGGCCAGACAGCTATACTTCCTTTTATCTATTCTTACCTTGACTATATAGTGGTTGTCAGTATTATGGAGTTGATATTTGTGCATGGTGATATTTCTGTCATCAACATTGGGACATATAAATAGTGTTTTCACTACCTTTAGCAAACCAGACATCAGGTAAGAAATATAATTAGAACCAGCATTAGCAAAGCAATAGGGTTCGCCTCTGAAACCGGGGAACAGACATCACACTTTGTCTATGTTTTTTTAGGAGTGGGCGTACGTTGTGTAACCGGCGGTAGCATATTTAGGTGAAAATACAGCTAAATTAGACGAGATTACAAAGAATTACATGACAAGCGTAACCCAGCATGTAGTGCCACTTTCTTAGTGCAAGAAAATAGTGCAAACTGAAACAGAACACGATTAACATCAGCCAGCCGCCGCTCGTGCTCACTAAATTCGTTGTTTCAGTACTTCTACAATAGAATGTTTGTGCCAGATTACTCATAATTACCAAGCAGGCATAATCGTGCAATTTCTGGTAATTCCACATCACAAGAGTAACATAAAATTACTCCGATTACGCTGGCATAATTAAGATTTCACCCCAGCCTAGTTGTTCTCCCACATGGTCACGTTACTTTGGCATGCATGGGCATCCTTCTAGGAATGGCTTTTCTCAGACCTTAAGATAACTAATTACAAGAGGGTTGGACGTTGTGTGTGTGTGTACATACAGTTGCCATCTTGGAATGCTTTCTCTTCTGCTTTAAGAAAAACCGTTCCAAAATGGCTGTTGTGTGCACACAAGGACTGCCATCTTAGAATGGTTTTAAATGAAATGAATTTGTACTTTTAAAACACACTTATATCTCATCGGCGTTTCCTTGCTCTGTACGCATACCGTTGTAGAACCCTTCCTGGCTTTTCCCTGTGAAATGTCCACTCCTGGGCACCCCCAAGGCGAAGCCAGGCATCCCAGCACTGTTGGGGCCGTTGTGGAGATTAAGCAACCTATTGCCCAGAGTTGCAGAGTGGGACCCATGATTAGAATAGGCATTGAGGTGAGAATATCAGGTCCGAGGAAATTGAGCCCAAGAACCGCCGAGGCGGGAATTGAACCCTGGTCCCAGGCCAGACCTCTGCATCAGGGTCTGCCGCTCTAACCTGAGCCACACTTCTCCATGATTCTTCACATATGATTAAAAATTTAAGGATGGGAGAAGGTTCAAAGGCTTTTCCTCCTCAACATAGTGAACATTCATAAAATATTCAACAGAGAATCTAATCCATACTTGGAAAAATGGATGACATGGAGTAGAAGAGGCTTCTAAGTATGCTCGGGGAGACTATGACACTAAATTCCAGTACAGCTCATACGGCTTGACCAGTACTAGTGTGGAAGGCTAGGTGTCTGTGCATGGCAAGAATGTTGAGTAGCGCCCCTGGGATAGGAACCCTACTAGAGGCTGGCAAATCGGCCAATGGCAATAATCAGCAACTATGTTTGGTATAATGTGTGTAGTTCACAGCCAATACCTAATTGCTGCTAATAAATAATATTGAATGGAAAATGCACAAAGGAGCACATTCAGAGTAGAAAAGTGTATGGACTCTTTAGAATAAACGCAAGAGTATTATAAAATGTTCCAGAAGTGTAAGAAGGCCCCCTAAAAAGATTTGCTTTAATGTAGACTGCATTTTTAGGTCTGAAATTCAATGCTCTCTACCATTGTTATGAAGTGTAACTCTATAAAAGGAAATTAATTTAATCTACATATATTTCTGTAATGAAATGAAATGCTTTCATTTCAATATGGTGCATATCCAAGTTTTTAAAAATCTTTTTTATCTGATGTGGCAAAATTGTTTGATACATAAAGCGCAGCACATACCACAGACAGAAGTCGCCTGCCAGGGGCCGTTCATGACGTAAAATTCGGTCAAAATTCGGTCACATGTTCTTTGCTGCGGTGAAAAACCACTCGTTTAGCTAACTCTGGACTTTACAAGATTGAACAAATCTTTCTGGTGTGCTGGTTGGAGATGGATTTTCGACTCTTGCCAGTAGCCACAAACACAGAACAGCAAAGAAGGGACGCCATCCAACTGCGGAGGCCAAAACAGTTAACTTGTGTACTGGGTACATAGTGTGCATGGCCTGTTCATTGTAAAACCACATGTACTCCAGTTAACTGAGATTTAGTGTTTTTGCTTTGAAAAAAGGAAAACATAAATGCATAAACAGTTGCTATGAGCCGTAAGAATGGATTTAAATTGTCATCCGTTGTTATCTTGATAGTGATGATGAGGCAAGCACTTTATTCCTTAAGCATATTCAATTTTATTTTTATTCTGATTTGCATCCATTGCCTAACAATGGAGGACTTGCATCTTGTCCAGTGGCGGCTCCTTCGCTAAGGGGAAGGAGCGCTGCTCAACTGCATTCTGAGCACCGCAAAACTGATGATAGCAAGACGTTATTATCATTTAATGTTACTGTCCAGCACTAGACCCAGGTCAGGGCGGGGCTAAGCAAAGTAATGATTGGTGTGCACTCCCTAACTGCGCATGAATGTTTGGCCGGCCCTCTTGGGTCAGCCAAACATTCATGCGCACTTAGCCTGTTTTCCACCTGGATGTGTTGCACAGCGAGATGGAGAACATGCCTAGCCTCCCAGTCACTGCCTGTGTGGCGAAATAGGCATCTCAGACCAATCAGGATACGGCTCATGCAGCGTCGTGATTGCCTGGGAGAGTCTGCTTTCGGTGCTGCCAATGCAGACCAAGAGGACAGAGGAGAGGCGTGCGGCGAAGGGAAGGGAAGTTTATTTTTTTAATTCTTTTTTATCCATTCCCTCCCGCCCCACCACCCCCGTTCCGAAGCAGCATTGGTGATCCTGTCTCCATATCGCTACCTGTCTGCTGACAGCGACCAATGGTCGTTGTTAGCAGAACAAAAAAAAAGATAAGAAACAACTGTGGGTTCTGAGGTCCAGATTCACAAAGTAGAACATCTGCCTTACGGGTTTCCAATCTAGCATGGGCGCAGGTATCTGATTCTTGGTGTTCACAAAAGATCTAGGGTCACACAGGGAAAGCTGAGACAGTTACATGTTTCCAGGCATGCGATGCCTGGACAACCTTTGACAAGCTGCAATTGCGACTATGTGGGGCTGTTCTGCATGCACAATGTGAAAAACTGTGCTTGGGGAAACAGTAGCACATGTGTGCACTAGGACTTTTCTTTCCCCTCAGCTGAAATATATTTAAGCAATGCAGAAGACTCTACCCACCACTCACCTCACTCTTTGACATGTTCCTACCACCTTTCCACCCTGAAAAGAGTTGGAGATTTACTCTAGTTCTTGGCAGAAGTAAAATTCCAACTATTTCCAGGATAGGAATGGGTCGGAGAAAGGTATGAGAATGCACAAACTCTTGAATTTGCGGGTGTTCCAAACTTTCTAAGACATCTTGCCCTGGAATTCCCACGCTTGCCCCTGCAGTGGGATCTTCCTGTGTCCAATATTACACCATTGTAGGTCATTCTTGCACATTGTTACATATATTTATGAGTGCAAGGTGACCTGCTATGAATCCTTGAAACTTCTAAATCAAACTATTTACCCTTCAGGATCTTTCTAAGACATACTGCCCTGGAATTTCCAATCCTGCCCCTGCAGGGAGATCTTCCTGTGCCCAATATTACACCATTGTAGGTCATCATTTCTTCACACGGTTACGTGTATTATGAGTGCAAGGTCGCCCGCTGTGAATCCCTGACACTAGTAAATCAAACCATTTGCCTTTGATGAATTTACACATTTAAATGACATGGTGAATTGGGCCTAGTATAGGAGATTGGTGGTATTTATCTCTACCCATAGGCAGGTTGGAGCTGTTAATTTTTCCGCATAATTAAGGATTGGCCACATTTGCCACATAATCCATCATCTACTACATACTCTGCAGATTTTAATAAAAAAATTGCTTCTACCTCGAAGGTATCAAAAGTTACTAAAAATGCTGTAAAGTGTTCGCTCACAATGGAAGGCCCTTTCTAAAGGTTAACTAGTTATCTTTCATTTCATTATTTCTATTTTTGGTTGTTAAATTGGCACTCATGAGGGGGTTGTCTATACATCCTTAAGTGCAGCTTCCTGCTAGGAATCTAATCAAAAGTGCAAATGCTTTAAGGGCAACAATTATAACTAACAGGACATTCCTCATAGTCTATCATCCATACTAATATACTAAAGAGAGAGCCCAAATTTTGAGGCGGGTAATCTCAGGAACCACAGCACCAATCACAACACCCAATACAGCGTTGGAAAGGGCAGTTGCAGCAGAAGGACATAGGCTATGCCGACGCCCACCATATACATTTAAAAGGTAAAAGAACCGTGCCAGAAAAGTAGTCCCTTGTGGGCGTGTCTGCGTTGTGCTGTGGGCGTGTGCTGGGGGCGTGACAAATGCTGGGGGCGTGTGGTACGTTCCGCCCTTCATGCCATGTCTCATATTGTGTGCTAATCCCACCCTGCTCCCTTTAAATACCCCTGCACCCCATAATCATAACCCACCCTTACTCTTTAAAATACCCTAACACCCTTAAACACTAACCCATCTTAACCCTATAATTATACCCTGTACCCTGTACCCTGTACCCCAAAACCCAAACCTATCCCTAAACCCTAAAAATACCCCTGTACCCCAAAACCCAAACCTAGCACTGAACCCTATAAATACCCCTGTACCTCAAAACCCAAACCTACCCCTGAACCCTAAAAATACCCCTGTACCCCAAAACCCAAACCTAGCCCTGAACCCTAAAAATAGCACTGTACCCGCAAAACCCAAACCTACCCCTGAACCCTAAAATACCCCTGTACCCCAAAACCCAAACCTAGCCCTAAACCCTTAAAATACCCCTGTACCCCAAAACCCAAACCTACCCCTGAACCCTAAAATACCCATGTACCCCAAAACCCAAACCTAGCCCTGAACCCTAAAAAATCCCCCTATACCCCAAAACCCAAACCTAGCCCTGAACCCTTAAAATACCCCTGTACCCCCAAACCCACACCTATCCCTAAACCCTAAAACTACCCCTGTACCCCATAATCCAAAACTATATCTGAACCCTTAAAATACCCAAACACCCCAAAACATATACCTCAGTACCCCAAAACATATACCCCTATACTCATTCTTATCTTATCCAAACATTAAAAAAAACATGCTTTTACCATTCATGCATTTACAACAAATTTAGTTGCAAGTGTATGCGTGGTAAAAGCATATAAAATGTAATGCCATGCGTTATAATGGCATTGCGGAGTCATGGTACTTTCGTAATGAAAGTATGTGGAGGTTTGGTATGCGGAAAGAAAGTTGTGGAATAATGGGTGTTTACCCTCCCCCGGTAAGTACATTGGTGGCACAGCAGCCCACATTTCCAGCAACATACTCATATTTTTTCACCACCCATTTTAAAAATGCACAGGTCTCTCTCATTGATGGCCAGCACCGACATACAGGCACGGCCCGTGCAGGGTGTTATACCAGGGCGGTGACGTCAGGTGGGGGAGGGTCAGGGTAGGGGGTCATAAAATGCGGGATATGTACCATTACAGGTAAGTACCGAAAAAAGAAAAAAAATGAATTTGTTGCCCGTGCTGCATCACATTTGGCGATGCAGCTCGGGTAACGAAATTCGTATTTTTTTTTTCGGTACTTACCTGTAATGGTCCATATCCCGCATTTTGTGACCCCCCACCCTGACCCTCCCCCACCTGACGTCACCGCCCCGGTATAACACCCTGCACGGGCCGTGCCTGCCGACATACACTTTTAGACACACCTCCCGCCACAAGTTCTAGAATTGCGAACTTTAGAGCTGGGGAGCTACGTTGGAATCTCGGCATCGGCTCAACATCCCGTGATTCCAGGCAAATCGCTTTGTCTCCTCGTGCCTACCACAAATGAATGTGTTCTTCTGTAATGTAAATTGTGCTCATGCCATGTTGTCGAGTTCGCGCTATATAATATTGCAAGGAGAAATTAAGTAGGGAAACTCGAGTTCACACACTACTGAACGCGCACTCTTAAGTGCATCAGCAGTGCACTGTGAATCGGAGCGTTTCACAGGCCTGTCACAGATAAGAAATGCTATCAAAACGAGATCCTACAAAACAATATACTACTGGCCGGCAGCAATTCATACCCGGACAACGTCGGGACGGGCTGCTAGTTGATTTATAAAGTGCAAGTGCAAGAATAATTGATGACATAATTCCAAGTACACATGTACATAGGGTCACTAAAGTTTCAAGCCTACCTTTACTTTTTTTTATACCCACATCAAACAGGTATCTATTGACACTAAAAACTATTTTTTGAGAGGTGTCAGTTTTCAATATTCTTTCTGCCTCAAAACAGGACCTAAGGCCCATATTGTCAGCGTCAAGCCACTCCCTGGGTTTCTGTGTGATGCCAAAAGGGGTCCACCTCCAGACTTCCCCAACTCTGGAATGAAACAACTCAGAGTAGTGAGGTAGTCAGGCGAGGGAAATAAAGAAGTAAGCCGGGACCAGGGGAAAGCGGGAGAACCTGCAACATAAAACACAGATTTAGTACATAGACAAGCTAAGCTTACTACTCTCATAATAGTCTCGCTAGAACTCGCTAATACCTTTCCACTGGTATGGGATTCCTGTGGTGAACTTCTAACAGGCAGGGACTTCAGCATCAACTCAAACACCTATAACAAGAAACCACAATGGATCAAACATTGATTCCACTACCACCACGTACACACAAACTGCAGTGCTTGCTCACCAACTTACAATTATCCGGATTCAAGATAACTCAACTCCCAGGGATAAGGCTTTCTTCTCACAAAGGAATGAAAGGTGAACGAGCCACAAACCACAGAACTCCGCCCGTTCGGAGCCACAGTAAGAGAACAAAATAATAAACTCAGGGTCCATATAAGAGAAAGATAAGTATTCCGCCGGACTAAACACTCCAACCACGCTTCCTGCAGCGCAGCAGTAAAAAGGAAGAACGTCGAGCCACTGACACAGTTACCACCTTATTGTTCCGATTTCATCAAAGGACAAATGTTAGGCTCGCAGTAGGCATCGGTTTGTCTCCCTTGGGAAAGCGTTTCCACAGCGTGATGAACATAAATCAACTCCCCTCCGGTGATCGCACCACACTGGAACTTCCTTTAGAGATTCCCGACAGGGGAAAAGGCGATGAGAGGAGCCGCGCTTCCTGCAGCGCGAACAAAATACCAGTCCAACTGAAGAGGAACAGCCCACCCAGCAACTGACCGGGAACTGTAAAAGGAACCAGGAGCTTACTTCAACGCCCGAAATAACTTCTAGGAGGCGACGATGTGCAGAACGCAAGTTCAGCGCCAACAACAGAGGTCCGAGGAAGAACTCCTCGCAGCAGGAGTTGAACTCTGTAATCCAAAAGAGAGAGCCCTCACCCAGGCAGCGTGAGTCTCGTAGTCCAGGGAGCAGAAACCAGGCAATGTAGGCACTTTAGTACAGCAGGCTCCTGTCAGCGCCTGACAGTATGCCCTCCTCCCAAGCGCCTCCTAGAACCAGGCTTCACAGGACAACGAGCATAGAACTCTCGCACCGCCCGGGGGGCATGGACATTAAAAGAGAGTTCCCACGAATCGTCCTCTGCTCCGTAACCTTTCCAAGAGATGAGATACCAAAGCCTACCACTCCTGATCTTAGCATCCAGCACCTTTCAAACCTCGTACTCCAGCTGCCCATCCCGCACCACCGGTGACACAGCTCGTCTGGACGCACTCAAAGCCAGTTTCAACAGACTGCAATGAAATACCGGTGTATGCGCAATGAAGCAGGAAGTTTCAGTCTGTACTCCACCGAGCCCACAGGGCGCACCACCTGATACGGACCAATGAAGCGGGGATGAAATATGCTTCTGTAACGGAAGTGAATGTTCCTGGTGGACAACCATACTCTATCCCCGGTCTTGTAGGTAGGACCCTCCTGACGTCGGCCATCAGCCCATGACTTATACAGTCGTTTTGCAACATCCAGATTCCGACGTATTTTGATATGCATCGCCTGCAGACGTTTGATCAGCATCGCCACTGTGGGTTGATTGACAATGTCACAGGGAACCGAAAGAGGAAGCACCTTGGCATGGAAGCCATGATTGGCCCGAAAGGGGTATTCTTTGATAGAGCTGTGCCACGCATTGTTGTATGACAACTCCGCTAACCACAACATAGCGACCCATGATTCTCCAGCTTCTTTTGCATAACAGCGAAGATACGTCTTGAGTGTCTGGTTCAGTCTTTCCGTTTGGCCATCTGTCTGCGGATGGAAACTCGTCGAGGTGGCCACCTCGATTCGAAGAACCTTGCACAACATCTTCCAGAACCTGGCTATGAATTGCGGCCCACGGTCCGACACAATAACCCTGGGGAGTCCATGCAACTTCACCACCTGAGGCAGCAACAACTGGGCCGTTTGTCTTGCTGTGGGCAGTTTCCTACAAGGGATGAAGTGTCCCATTTTAGTTAGACTGTCTACCACCACCATGATGGCTTTGCACCGTTGGTCTTTAGGCAGCCCCACCACAAAATCCAGACTGATCGTATGCCACGGTTGTGTTGGCGTAGGCATAGGAACCAGTTTGCCCTTAACTCTACAATGTTCGCCTTTGGCTCTTGCACACACATCACACTGTTTAATCCATAGGTTTACATCGTTTTTCATGTGTTCCCACCAAAATTGTCTCTGCATGAGCTGTAAAGTCTTTTTAACACCAGAATGTCCTGCTAACACAACATCGTGACACCAGTTGAAAGCTTTCAATCTGATTTCCTCGGAGGGAAGGTATACCTTGTTGTTAACAAAGGGCAGACCATGTTTGAGAGTTCTGGACGTACTGCCCTTGGCCCACCGCTTCCACTCTTCCTGGTTTCTTTGGTCTTTCACCTCTTCTAAGAAGTTCTCTATAGTGAGGGACCACAACACCGTCTCGGGTGAAATGATGGCTTCAGGAGGGAGGGTTTGTTTTTCTAGCACATCCTCTTGTCTGGATAAAGCATCCGCTTTTCTGTTGTCTGACCCGGGCCTGAATGTTATTACGAAGTCAAACTCTGCGAAGAAGAGCATCCATCGCATTTGGCGTTGTGTGAGATGTTGTTCTGACCGATTTGTTGCCCCTTTTCTTGAGTGAAGGTGATTGAAGGTGACTTTAGTCTGCTATCATTCTATTAGGAGGACTAGAACCTTAGATAGGGCCTATTTACAAGGCGTTTGATACAATTCCATACCCTTCTCTTTAGTTTAGGGCTTATAAATCTATGTTAAGGGATAGATTCCTTAGTATGAGTAGTAATCCGTCCTTTTATAAGAGTGCTAGTATATTTCCGATGGAGTTATGCTTATTTCGGGCCTTGTAGGCCTCAAACGGGAGAGACTCCATCTTTCTTTCTGCCCCGACAGCTTGAGATGCTTCTAGGTCAAATGTAATGTTTTAGTTACGAGGTGTTGTTCGCTTGGAGAGAACCGGCTCAGGCTGGCCCTTATCGAAAGACTGTATTTTTCTCCATGCCGAAGACATAACATCAGGCCGGCCGGCTGAGAACATGTCCTTGGTACGGGGAGGTACAAGAATTTGGTGGGCGGCAGGTTACTGGCCGTAACTTTCCATGAAGGCGCAAGCTTCCATATTAGCGAAAGCATGAGGCAGTGAGTCAGTCAGTCTGCATCAATGCAATTAATTATTTCAAGGCAGACAGTCGCCATTTTGAAGTCCGAGAAAGACTGAGAAGCTGATACTCTCCTAGAAAGATTGAAGCTATTTTAGTTGGAGCAGCTGGCGAGCTTTGACATTAATATCAGAGCATACAGAGTGAAGCAGTTAAGTTGAGGGAACGAATACCAGAGTGATAGAAACTGAGTTATAAGATCGAAGCTGAGAAGTGAAGACAGTCCTTGATTGAGAGGAGAGAGGAGTAGTGCAGAACAGCCAGAGAGAAAGCAACTGATGAGAGAAAGGTTCCAGTGACTTGGAGGGAAACGGAGGAGACAGAGCATAGCGGTACAGACGTGTATCCGTGACTGCAGAGGTGTGATCCTAAGACGAGCCAAGGCACAGACGAGAAGGGAACCCAGATGACTGCTGAGTCCAGACTTCATATCAATAAGGTGACGTCGACCCTTTCTTATTAGCGTGCACACACATTCTAACCTTTCCTTTTCCTTCTTAGGCTATATGTTATAGTATAGTATTATATTGTTGATATTATTGATATTGTTATAATAAAGGAACCCCAGTTCTTGGTGAACCAGTGTGTATGTTTTATTGTTTTATGATAGGGTTAACCTTTCTTCTAGTCAGGTGCTATTATGTGGACGGATGTGACTCCCAGCCAGGTAAATGGTAACTGAATAATGAGGGGGAGAGGAGAACTTGTATTAGATAATAAATAATACACCGTGTAATTCGGCCATTCTTGTGTGATCCATAATATTGTAGTATTGTACCTCTAGTGGATAGTGAGAGATTCCCCAACATGAAGAGCTAAAGGTATTCATAGGAAAGTGATCGTCGTTGTAAGGCGGCGTTAATTAGAGAATCGGGAGGGATACCGATGTGTAATGAGATCGCCTCCAGAGAAAGAGGCGTTAATGAGAGCATCGACTGAGGTCGATGTGTATACCCACAGGATTGTGGCTTGAGAGAGCACTGGTTGCAGCCAGTGTGTAATGGTAAGTAATCAGAACTGCCCCAGGGTAGATTAGTCTGGGCCCATGTGGTCGCGAGACTATATTGTATGAGTGTGGTATTTTAGAAGATCTAAGCTTGTATATTGCTAATTCCCCATCCTTGGGTAGGAAATATAGATACCTGTTGTAAATAGGTCCTAAGGAGGGAGGTGGTTAAGTTTCGGCTGGGTTAGTCGTGTCTTTGTGAGCTGATTCTATCTGGTCCGAAAATCTAGCCGTTACAGATGTCTGGCGGTTTTCATGTATTGTAGGTTACGGTGGTCTGTGTAGACAGTGACAGGATGTTTGGCCCCCCACAAATAGTGCCTCCATTCCTCTAAGGCTTTCTTGATGGCCAACAACTCTTTTTCTGCCACTGTGTAGTTCAGTTCGGCTGGACTCAATATTTTGGACAAAAAGGCTACTGGGTGCAACTGTCCCGAGAAGCGATCTCACTGTGAGAGCACGGGTCCAATAGCAATGTCGGATGCGTCTGCTTCCACCACGAAGGGCACCTCGATCTGCAGATGTTGGAGAATGGGAGCCGATGTGAAAGCCTTTTTGAGGTAATTAAAAGCGCTCTTTGCCTCCTGAGTCCAACAGAACGGATGTCCCTTTCTTAGCAGCCGTGTTAAAGGAGAAACCAGTTGCGAGAAGTGGGCAATGAACCTCCTGTAGTAATTTGGGAACCCAAGGAAACACTGCACATCTCTTACAGTCTTAGGGGTAGGCCATTCTTGCACCGCCAAAACCTTCCTTTTAGCCATACACAACCCAGAGGGGCTCAGAATCACATCCAAAAACTCTACTTGTTGTACATGGAATTCACACTTGTTCAATTTGCAGAACAACCCATTCTCCTGCAATTTCCGCAAAACCTGCTTTACATGATTACCATGACTGTTTGTGTCTAGGGAGTAGATCAAAATATCGTCAATGTAGACGAACACAAATTTGTCCACATAACTCTTCAACACATTATTCAGGAAGAACTGAAAAGCCGCTGGGGCATTGCAAAGCCCGAACGGCATCACTAGATATTCAAAAAGGCTGTAGCGGGTTTTAAAAGCCGTCTTCCACTCATCTCCTTCTCGTATCCTTACCAGGTGATAAGCCCCTCTCAAGTCTAGTCGGGTATAAATGACTGCTTCACGAACCTGATCTAACAAAACGGGGATGAGTGGAAGAGGGTAGCGATTTTGTACCGTGTTTTTATTCAAAACCCTGTAGTCCAGACATGTTCGCAATTCGCCATTTGCTTTTTTTTATAAAAAACAGAGACGAAGCAGCAGGTGAGCGGGAGGGACGTATAAACCCTATGTCAACATAATGGTCCAGGTACTCCCTCAGGTGTTGTGTCTCTGGGTCTGATAGCGCATACACTCAACAAGAAAGCAGTACTGCTCCAGGTATCAGATCTATTTGGCAATTGTACTCTCTGTGTGGTGGTAATCTCTCTGCCTTAGTTTCACTAAACACCTCTCTGAACTCAGCGTAGGCCGGGGGTAGCACAGTTTCCTTTTCAGCAGCTGTAGCCACCTGATAGACTCGTGTGAGAGCTAGTACATGATTGCTTAATGGTTGGACACAGGATGATAGGCACTGTTCCGACTCAAACCTTAAAGACTTCTGTGTCCAGTCAATAATGGGGTTATGCTTCCATAACCAGGGCATTCCCAATATCACCTCGTATTGAGGCGCTTCAATAATGTTCAAAGTTATTTTTTCCACATGTATGTTCTCTTCTCCTTTCCTGACCAGTTCTAGCTCTTCAGTTACTTCCGTTATGGGCCCTGACTTCAGCGGCTTCCCTTCCACTGCTAAAACCCTTTCCGGAGTGTTCCTAGGTACTCAAAGCAACTCCAGACGCTGTACTAGACCACTATCGAGGGAAATAAAGAAGTAAGCCGGGACCAGGGGAAAGCGGGAGAACCTGCAACATAAAACACAGATTTAGTACATAGACAAGCTAAGCTTACTACTCTCATAATAGTCTTGCTAGAACTCGCTAATACCTTTCCACTGGTATGGGATTCCTGTGGTGAACTTCTAACAGGCAGGGACTTCAGCATCAACTCAAACACCTATAACAAGAAACCACAATGGATTAAACATTGATTCCACTACCACCACGTACACACAAACTGCAGTGCTTGCTCACCAACTTACAATTATCCGGATTCAAGATAACTCAACTCCCAGGGATAAGGCTTTCTTCTCACATAGGAATGAGAGGTGAACGAGCCACAAACCACAGAACTCCTCCCGTTCGGAGCCACAGTAAGAGAACAAAATAATAAACTCAGGGTCCATAGAAGAGAAAGATAAGTATTCCGCAGGACTAAACACTCCAACCACGCTTCCTGCAGCGCAGCAGTAAAAAGGAAGAACGTCGAGCCACTGACACAGTTACCACCTTATTGTTCCGATTTCATCAAAGGACAAATGTTAGGCTCCCTGTAGGCATCGGTTTGTCTCCCTTGGGAAAGCGTTTCCACAGCATGATGAACATAAATCAACCCCCCTCAGGTGATCGCACCACACTGGAACTTCCTTTAGAGATTCCCGACAGGGGAAAAGGCGATGAGAGGAGCCGCGCTTCCTGCAGCGCGAACAAAATACCAGTCCAACTGAAGAGGAACAGCCCACCCAGCAACTGACCGGGAACTGTAAAAGGAACCAGGCGCTTACTTCAACGCCCGAAATAACATCTAGGAGGCGACGAAGGGCAGAACGCAACTTCAGCGCCAACAACAGAGGTCCGAGGAAGAACTCCTCGCAGCAGGAGTTGAACTCTGTAATCCAAAAGAGAGAGCCCTCACGCAGGCAGCGTGAGTCTCGAAGCACGAACAAACTACTGCAAAACGGCAGATTACGCGCACCGCACCCATGACCTGACTGGGCAATATAGACGGTGCTCCTCCCACATAGGCATTCTGGGAGTCGTAGTCCAGGGTACAGAAACGAGGCAATGTAGGCGCTTTAGTACAGCAGGCTTTAGTCAGCTCCTGACACATATTTCGGCAAATGGGTTTGATCCATTTTTTCCCTGGTTTAGTATATGCAGGGCAAAAGAATAATATATGTAGGTCATTTTCTCGAATATCTGATTGGCATAATACGCAGCACTCAGTATTATTCTCCCCTTGTTTACGAGCCCATTTCGATGTGTATGAGTTGATTTGCAGAACACCATATCGAAATTTCATGTGTAATGATTTTGCTAACTGTGGCTGCACTTCATCCGGAAATAGCTCTAAATTTGCAGTTGGCTTTATAAGAAGAAACTGAGTTGTTAGTGTATCAATAGCAGAACTATGGGACACACTATTTTGGGTGTACACCCAAAAGGTAGATTTTAATATTTTCTTAGAAAACATTGTCAGTTGAGCAGGTTCTTCCCAAAAATGCTTCAGTCCTATTTTGCAAAACCAACAGAAAACATGCTTGAGCCACTGGAGACTCATACTTCGGTAAAACCTTAACATTTCTTCTAGGCCATCTTTGTAGTGGGCAAGTTCTGTTGGAGACCACAGTCGCACCCAAAACATTAATGTTCTCAGTATGGCTTGATGATCTATACGTTTAATGTTTAGGTCCATAACAATAGGGATTAGAGGCGTGCGCACTGGGAGACATAAAAGCTTCCTGAAAAATGTATTTTCTCCGACCGCAAAAGTATTCTTACATGAGGGCCCCCATTGTTCCGCCCCATAAAGGGATGCAGATTCTGCCCTGTACTTGTATACCTCAAGGGCAGGGGATACTGACTTAGAGGCTTTGCCCTCGTGTTTCTTTACTATCGGTAGGGAATTTTGGAGCAAGACAGACTTGCTTTACTCCAGTTGCGGTTTCCACGTCATTTTAGTATCCAAGGTTATGCCTAGATAATTAAAATTTTGCACATATTCTAGTTTCTGGATTTTTACCTCTTAAAACATTTTAAAGAGTTTTGTGTGGGTTAACTGCCATATATTTTGTCTTGCTGGAATTTATTTATAGGCCCTTAGTATCACAGTATGCGCTGAAAGAGTCTATTAGACATTGTAAACCTTTTGGGGTTTGAAATATTAAAATAGTGTCATCTGCAAATCTTAGGGCTGGTCCCGGCACCCGCCCTAACTTTGGTGAATCATGTGCACAACTCATTAAATACTCTGGAATATCATTTACGTACAATGAAAATAATGCGGGTCCCAGTACACACCCTTGCCTTATGCCCCTTTTTACTGGAATTGCCTCGGTGAGTTCTCCCTTCGGACCCCATAGTTATCCTCATGCAGTCTTATTATTTGCAGGAGGAGTTCTCCTGGTACCCCTTGATCTTTTAGTGATTTCCAGCGTTGATTTCTAGGGATGAGGTCGAACACAGCCTTCAGGTCGACGAAGGCAATATACAGATGGCCTTTCTTTAAACTTGTATATTTCCAGCTCATACAGAGAAATCTAAAGACTTGATGAATTGTGCTGGTTTTGAGTCTAAAACCAGCCTGATATTTTGAGGGTATGCAGTTTTCCTCAATCCAGCCATTTAGTTTTGTTAAAATGTGCCTAGCGTTAATTTTTGTACAATATCTATCAAACTAATCGATTGATAATTTGAAGGGTCTTGACGGTTACCTTTTTTAAAAATGGTGGTCATTTCGGCCCCTTTCCATGATTCCGGGATTGGTGCACCCGCAGCTACTGTATTACAAAGAGAATTAATGTAAGGGCCCCAAACAGTTTTGTCATGCCTCAGTAAGTTTCCCGGTATCTTGTCTGGGCCTGGTGCTTTCCCCGGTTTTACTGCATCAATTGCTGTCAGAGTATCTTCCAAACTAAGGTGCAGGGGGGCCATGCTAGGGATGATCACATAATCTTGTAAATTATGTGTTATTTCAGTTGTAGATATGGAATAAAGATGGGAAAAGTGATTGACCCAAGTGTTGGTGTCTAAAAGAGGTCTTTACTACATCTTCCCGTTAAATTACCTTTTGCTATTAATCGCCAGAAACCAGCGTGATCTTTAATTTTTGCTGCACTAATAAATTCCGTCCAAATATTATCATCCCAATTTTTCTAAGTTTGTACAAGTAATCTTTTATACTTAGTCCTTTTCTCCCCTAAGGCCATGACATTATTGTATTTTGCTGCCAAAACAAGTTCTTTTTGTTGCCTCGCAGCACTCCTTGTTGTACCAGGGATTAACTAAATTGCTTGTATCAATGTCCCCCCTCTGCATTCTTTAGAGATCCTGCTCACAATAGGTTTTCATGCATCTACCAATGTTTGATGTATAGTCAGTATTGGGAGCTCTGCAGCTGGCCGATCAATATATGAAGAAATAATGTCTGTAAAGGTGTCATAAATCTGCATCATAGCTTTGTTCTTTCTGAGTATGGATGGCCATTTTAAAGCTCTACGTTTATTACATACTAAAGGTTCATTCAGGATGGGGTTGGTGTCTCCATTACTCCAAGAAATACGTTGAAAGGGGTGAGCTGCTAATATCAAATGAAGGGGGTAATGATCACTATCTGTTCTGGCGTCAACTACCAAGTCATGTAAATTTGGCCAGAAACCGATGGATGTCAATATGTAGTCAATGCTACTCTCACAATCAACTGTTGCAGTCTCTGAGTCCATGCCCGGACACCAATCTTGTAAGTTGGGCAACTGAGCAGGGTACTGCTGGGCTGCTTTCCAAAGAGGGGATATTAATTGCCATATCCTCCTCTTCAAAAATATTTTCAAGTCCCGCAACTGCTTCTAATTTGCGATTACCATCACCCCCCCCACAATTACCATTACCCTTGGGTCAATTGAATCTAAAATCTGGTCTATCACCAAGGATTCCTTGCTAGCCGGGCATGGTCTACTGTAGATATTTATTAAGTATATTTCAGTTTTGTCCCATGTACAAATCTTCACACCCACTTTATACTGCGACGTAAAGTCCTACTGGGTTATGCCAATACTGAGGGTGATTTTTACCCATATTATAAGGCCACCCGAGGGCATACCTCTAAACGAGGGGGTAGCGTTAACACTATGGGCCCGATGTAGGTAAATCCCATTTACCGATTTTGAAATACCGAATCCTACCGATTCGGTATTTCAAAATCGGTAAATGGTATGTAGGTCCCAACATCTGGATTCGATACCGAATCCTTAGCAATTCTTTAATTACCGGTTCAGTAAATACCGAATCGGTAATGCCCATTCATTCCTATGGGCTTTGAAGCCCATAGGAATAATTAGGCATTACTGATTCGGTATTTACCGAATCGGTAATTAAAGAATTCACAAGGGTGCAGGGGGTGTCACTTTGACACCCTCTGGCACCCCCAAAAAAGGCACAGGTGCCATGTGGCAGGCATACCTGCCCTAAGGGCAGGTCTGCCTGTCACATGACATAGGTGTGCATGCACACATGTGCATGCACACCGGAATCGGTATTTTACGATGGATTTGTATTCCATGGTAAAATACCGATTCTGTAAGCCATGTGCAGAAGGTACATTGCCTACCTACATTGCATTTTGGGTAATTTTACCGAATCGGTAAATATTACCGATTCGGTAATTATTTTACCGATTCGGTACATATTACCGAATCGGTATATTTACCGATTCGGTAATGATACCGATTCGGTAAAATTACCGAAAATGTGCCCCTACATCTCAATAGCCCTTTACCGATCGGAAACGGCCGAAAATCGGTATTTTCGGCCGATTCCGATCGGTAAAGGGCAATCTACATCGGGCCCTATATGTTTCTAAAGCCCAAGTTTCTTGTAAAAGACATATATTGCTTTGTTCAATATATTCCTGCCATTCTGCATCCCTTAGGTACCTTTTCAGCCCTGCTATGTTCCATGATGTGAGACGTATTTATGGTTGTCGGCTTTCCCTTGTTCCCTGATTAGGTGCAGTTTCCATCTCAGTCCTGATTCCCTGAACTACATAGTGTTCATTGACAGAGTCAGAAGCGCACATTACGTTGTTATATAATATCAGATTTAATTCAAATGTGACCGCTTGTTCGCAGGGTCCGGTCACCAATGATGTATCTAAGGTCTCTTGGGGTGTGGCTGTGACTTGTTCATTTATTGGACAAAGCAGATCCGGATCACCAATCCTCGGCTGGAGACCTGCGACGTTCCAGCACGAAATACTTAAATCTATGCCGGCCTTGATTTTATTTATGGCTAGCTCTTCATCTAATATATCAGTAGAAGGGGGATACAGGAGGGTGTACTGGAGCATGAAAATTATTAGAGGAATACAAATCATGTTCCAATAATAAGGTTGTCAATCCTGGGCGTCTAGGTCTGATAAGGCCTGAAACCTGTTGGATAGAGGGGTAGGGGCATAATTATGTACAGTAAACCTAGATGGTGGTTTGTAAAAATAACCCAGAGGTAGTGCACAGATACTGGAGCTTTGGGTAAATGGTTGTTCACAGAATCTTAGAAGGCAGCCAACCATCTGTGGCCTACGGAAATTGACCACTACGCAGTCACCATCAATTTTCTTAGGGGATTGGCCAACCTACCCAACTCTGCGGACCATAAGGATCTCTTTCATATCGGATGGGTGGAATCTTTTATGTTTTATTAACCAATTTACAGTCTTATTACGTAGCTCCGCCCAGGACTCCTTCTGGTCCCCTTTAAGGGTAGGAACACCAGCCAATATCAGGATATAGGGGCATGTGGCTGGAGGTAGGCTCAAAACATCAGTTTTGGGTTTCGGGCAATTGTTCCTTGAGCCGTCTACTGTGCTCCTATTCGGGTTGATTAGTGTAGTGACAGAAAGTGGACGTCCGGGATATATGCTACGTAAACCTGTGCGCTTTCTATTATGATCCAGTGGAACTTCCTGTGTATTTTCCTCCCCGGTGTTAGGTTTTGATATAAGGTGTTCCCTTACTTTACTGCTTGTACCACAAGGATTAGCAATTAAATTAGCATCTACTGATGTTGACCGACCCCCCCCCCCCCATGGCATCAGAGTGTAAAATTACATTGTTGCTACTTAAATTATCCATGACAATGTTCACCCGTTCTAATTTTTCCCTGAGGAGTACATTTCTTGTTGATTAATTCTTTGATGCGGGCTAGTGCAATTCCCAAAGCAGACTCCACAACGGTGGCAAAGGCAGTGTTTTCATGACTCAGTGAAGACGAAAGCAGATCCACATCAGTCTGTGTGATAACGGAATTGGTTGATCGTGCTACAGGATCAGTTACATGGTCGGCAGGTTGAGATTCTTTTGTGCTCTTGGTTTTTTGAGTGCCAACACCCCGCTTTCGTTTGACCGGTGGTTCTCTCACCTTATTCTCATCTGGTGGTTTGGAGACCCGTGTTCTAGTACCTATACTTGACACATTTGGGCAGCATTTAGAGGTATGACCAAAGTTGGCAAGGCAGAGGTCAGGGGCACATTTTGGGGCGTAGTGGGCAGGCCCAATTGTGGGGAGTCCCCTGGATTAGAGAAACCCACTGATGAGCGTCTCTGTAATGTTGATGGATCTAGGGAGAGTCGCCGCACTGTCATTTTGATCTTGTGGGTCAATAACGATTCTGCCCTGACAATAAACGCATCTGAAGTGCCCACTACTCCTTTGCGCTTGCTCATGTTGGAACTAGAACTACAAGTCTTGGATAGTTAAATAGTTTAGTAGTTTCCATACGATGTTGCAATAGAGCACGAGTACTAATTACAAGGAGAAATAAACAATAAGTACAACTGTACCTGTAGCTTGAAATATGTAGTCAAGAACCGATTATCAGGGGGGTGGCCCAGCCTTTTCTGGGCTCTAACGGGCACAGACGGGTGGCCGGACCCCTAGCCGTTATTTAAGCGCCTACTGGCACTCTCACCCGCGTTGGCGGAGTGCGCACCATGAAGACTCCTGGGGGATGCAGTCCGGTCTGGACTCCCTCGCGGGACCGGGAAGAAACTGGCCAACCACTGTTGCAGTCCGTAATGGAAGGCAAGGCATTGTGGCAGATTAACAGCAGCGTAATTGTCAAAGGCTGAAGTCAAGTTAACATTGGCTATGGCAGTGCTGAGGTGGCCAGATGTGCATGCAGAGGCCATACAGGCCCGGGGCTACTGATCCAATGTTGTCCAAATACATGAAATACCAACATAATCAAGCAAAAGAAATTACACTAGAGCTTACATATTGTAACAACATCATAAAAAATAAGAAACATGATACACAATATATTAGCAGCAAATTCTGAATACTGCACAGCGGCAGAAGCAGGTTACTTTGCTCACTAGCTACAGCTGGAACATATGAATGTAGTTATTGAGGACACTTGCCCTGGCAGCTAAAAGCCAATAGCACCTTTTGATCGCACCTATAGAAATCAAATTTTTCTTTTATGTGCATTAAAACTGAAAATTGGAACAGGTATACGACATACTTGTGTTAAGACTACCTATTTGCCAAGAAACAGACATATTGGGCCAGATATAGGAGAGGAAATACCGGACGGTAACGGCCGAATTCGGCCGTTACCGACCGGTATTTAGGAATCGGCATGTAGGGGCCAGTATTTTACAGAATCGGTAAATTTACCGATACGGTAAATTTACAGATTCTGTAAAATACCGAATCGGAAATTTTACAGATTCGGTAATTCCACATGTAGGTGGCACTCCTGAGAGTGCCACAGGCCCTTTAGAGTCAGTATTTTACCACCCAATCCTATTGGGTGGTAAAATACAGAATGCAGGTGTGCATGAACATCTGTGCATGCACACCTGTGCCATGTGACACACAGACATGCCCTTAGGGCATGTCTGTGGGCCACATGGCACACATGCCTGTATTTGGGGTGCTAGAGGGTGTCAAAGTGACACCCCCTGCACCCTTGCAGGATTCGGTATTTACTGTTGATCGCTATGGGCTTCAAGGCCCATAGGAGTCAATGGGCAATACCGATTCTACTGAATCGGTAAATACCGAATGTTACCGATTCGGTAATTGAAAATTAAATTTTACCTACATCTCCCACCTTCTATTTTACCGATTCATAAATACCGAATCGGTAAAATTCGGTATTTATGAATCAGTAAAATAGGATTACCTACATCTGGCCCATTGTCCTATTAAAATCAAATGTAGTGGATATGTATTTTTTATTTTAAATTATTATTGGAAGCATACGACTGCCGTGTTTAGACAGCAGCATATTTATTTCCTTCATCTATTTCCTGTGGCATATGCTTGCTAAGACGAATTTAAAAAGAAAGCATCGCACCATCTTGCCAATGCCAGCCCTGATTGGTTTTGTAAATGCAGTGTCTTTCTTGTGATGAAACTTCTTCTGTTCTTTGTTTCGGCAAGTAACTCTGAGCAAAATCATACCCGCCCATCCTGACATGAAATTGACAAGCTTTTAAATGTAACATGTAATGCAACAGTGTACTTGTGAATGGGAGTTGTGCAAGGAGCAAACAGAGCTATACCTAGCGAAATCGACAGAAACCAATCAGCAGTATCATGACAGCACAGCGTGGGAGGGTTTTATTAGCTCTACTGTTATCTGGTGTTCCTTCCTGTACCAGTGCTGTCTTTGATAATCCCTTTTTTTGTGCTCTTTGCATTTCCTGTTCGTTCAAGCAGCAGACTGACATCTAGTTTAGTGACTGCTCGTGATTGATTCTGCAGTTGCTATTTTTGATTTAACGTTTCTGCTAATGCATGTTTGTTGTCTTGGCGAGAAGAGCCGGCGTGCTGGACAGATACATCAAGGGCAGCCGTTAAAGTGTCTTCATCAAACTTGTTCAGTCTATTAAAGCAGGCGTGTTTGATTTGCCATAGGAAATCATTAGTATCTGAAGACGAGGCAGTAAGCTTTGATGAAGAGGGGATAGACGCAGATCAATTGGAGACGTCGCGTATCCTTCCGCGCGCACTATTGTCAGCAGATACCGATGATCAGAAGTGTTGTTGTGAAGGTGCAGGACTTAACAGTGAACATCAAGCGAAGAGAGAAGGCAAAAAAATATTCCATTTGTTCCTGATTCGGATATTTTACAATACAACCTGCCCACTTCACAATATATTCAGCACACAAATACAAGGAATATTCTCAGGCCCATTGGAATTATGAGATTTTGCAGGCCTGGTATTTTCCGCATTATTAGGGATCTGTCGCATTTTCCACATAATACATTATCCGCCGCATAATCTGGAGATAGTCACCTTTTTTACTAGCTCGAACAGATTAAAACACAATGATACATGTTGCCGCTCAGTGTGGAAGGCCCTTTTCAAAAGTTGACTGCTCCTCTTTCTGTTGTTTATTGTGTATGTGGCTGTTAAACTGGTACTAATGAGATGAAACCTTTGCTCAGCCAGTGTGAGAATGAACCAATAAGGAAGTAATACTCATTGCGCCACATAATAAGCCTTTTCTTGCCAAGTATTTCAATTAACCTGCCCCATAATTTGATCCTCCCCTCCCGCATAATTCCAGTGAGCCTACATATTATACATTAACATTGGATCTGGTCTAGTAAAAAACAAAAAGAATTGTCCGATTCACAAAGGAGGGAAATCTACTCCTGTGGGTGTACTCCTATCTCTGGAGTTTATTGTTGACTTGTTTAATGGGATTTACAAAGGACAACACTAGTTCTCCTGTAAGTCAAATTTCTACCAGTTCGCCAGCTCTGTGTAATTTGTCTATAAAGATTTTCCAGTAGGCAAAGAATTTGCATGATCCTAATGAGGTAGATGTATACTTATGGGCATGTAACTTTTTTATCTCCACGGCAAAATTGATTTTTCTGTTTAGAAAGAACATTCTAGAAGGGTAATCACTCCTGCCTTTCACTGAATGAATTTGTGTGATTTTCCATGGTGAATTTAACACAAATTCATTCTTTGCATTTTACACTGAATCCACTTGTGGGCCGCCTCCTGCTGCTGTCTGTACAAGAGCATAAACCTATCACCTACAGGTTATGTAGAGGTCTTTGCAGGAGACACTGAATCACATCTGCTATAATATCCCTCCTTTCAGGGAGTGAATTTATGTAAGTTTCTATGGTGGGAATCTACCTACAAAATATTTGGGAATACTCCCAAACTCAAGTTTGTTTGGTATCCATTTGCATATTTGTGGTCACCCCCAAGAAAAAGCCACTCTCCTGCGCCTAACCGTAAACTTTCAGTGTTGGAAAATCTTTGCGACCAAGCATCCTCTCGGTTTCCACGGAAGACAGGCTCACGCCAGACTTATTGACCTCTGTAGTAAATCAGAACAGGTCAGTTTAATTTAGGGGACATTCAAAGCATGATTACTTTTAGGCAGTGATGAGATGTGTTTTTAAGACGGAATGTAATGTAGTACTGCATGTAGAAATTCCGTATGAGGTCACGAGCAACCAAACAGCACCCTTAGAGCACTGTGATGCTTTCCCCAACCAATAGCTCATTCTCTTTCAATCCTCCTGATGGTAAACCCCAACTGCAATCTTCTTTGTCACCCCCATGCCCTCCTCTTTGCACCTCAACTCCACCTACAGCTTTGAACAGTGCTCAGGTGCGTCAAGGGTGCCGGTGTGGTAAATGATCTTAAGGGGGAGAAGGTCACAAGGGTATAGATGCATGCCCAATTCACACAGACCTAAGGAAAATGCTAGAGATTTGGAAGTTGAAGCATGACTGACTGTTCTAAGAGCATGTTCACACCTGTTTTGTAAAAGTAGCATTACCACCATTTCTTTCTATTACGCTATTTTACTTGCATATCCATTCCAAGCATCTGCAACATTTGTGGGCATTAATTAAGGAGGCCCATATGATTATTTTTGGGAGTACACACATGAGGAACTCGGCTCTCTACCAAAATGCCCACCCTAGGATATTTCTTAAAGCTTTTCCAATAACGCTCAATAAACTGACCTCTATAACACATGCTGTGCTGCCCTGTTCTTATACTCTGCTGGTTAATGAATACGATTATGGAATTTGGATTACAAATGTATGTGTGCATCTTTTTTCTCAATCATAGTAATCTAGACCCTGCCTACTGACCCTAAAAAGATGAAAAATAGCCCATAGCTTAGCATGAGGCTACCCTACAAACTATGTCTCCCTTGTACAATATGAATATAACTATCCCCTGATGTGTGATCTAACCAAGTCTTCTGGCCAGCAAAGGAGTACCCTGACCCATAAACAGATACAGGAATATGGCTTAAAAGGGGCCGCCGAGGAGGCAGGATTATATGCCGTGAAAATTCAAGGGAAATTGAAGCTCACAGAAGAGACATAAGATGTTTTGCCTGCCACTATCTCAGAGGACAAAAGACACACAATTGATGGACGGAATGAAGAACACATCAAAACATTCACCCCGAGGGGGGAGGAGCCAAGATGGCCACCGGAGCGGACGTGTAGTCGCCCGGCTCCGCCGGCCCTTGAGCTCCGCAACAATATCCTGATACTCTTCCTGGCTGAATCCGGCGGCGAAATGCGTGCGAAGACGAGCTGAGTGCACCGCTCCTCTTTCGACTTTCCAGCGCTACTGGGTGCTGGAGAAACTGGTTGTACCCTCGCCTACATGGCCGCTCGTCGGCGGCGCCTGGATGCTTGTATGTGGTCGGCTCGGTTGGACAGTGCGGATGACTCAGCGGAGGCGCCTTCCCATCCGCGGCAATCGCCACCGCACTGCTGCTGAAGCTCATCGCGGACCACGCTTGTACCGGAACGGCCGCTTTTGAGGAACCCGTCGGTGGTGTTTCTACGCTCCGCAGGGAAGGTGAGCGATGCACGGGGCCTGGCGACCCACATCAGCGCAGACGATTGCTCTCTTCCCGATGCTTAGCCGGGTGAGAGACGTCTTGTGGGAGGTGTGCCTGATCTGACTTTGCCGCTGGTAGTCTCGAAGCTCCTCAGCGATACTCGCTACTATTGCACCCTCCCCAGATCCGCTACTTTGTTACCGGCGCCATGATTCCCTTTGTTCTCCCTCGGCTAGGGAGAGCTACCACATCCCTGCCCGTAGACAGCCGAGCCCTGCCGGAGCGGTACACTGAACTGCGAGAACCAGCGCTGGCACCCGCCTTACGAGAACATCAACCTGCACTCTCCTACGGCATTATCCTGGCTGCCCTCCGTGATCTCCGTTCGGAGATAGTTGTTGGCTTCCAAGCACTGGGTGATCAGCTAGAAGCCATGATGTCTACAGAGGCTCGCGAACGCAGCGCTTGCCCCCAGTTGAGTGAGTGTTTGCCCTTGCCTCCCTACGATGATACAATGTTTCCCGGTGCCTGCTCTGCAGTTAGCCTTGTGGATGTCTCAATCGGAGCCGGCGACTGGCAGCCCCTTAGTTCCGTGACTGCTACATTGTTTCCCCTTCCCCCTGGGCCTGGCTTCATGTTGCCTGCACCGCCGAGTTCAATGGGTGACTCTGCTGAGCAACTCTTATCCTGTGTGTTGACTACCGACTGGGGGCCCTCACTTCTCCTCCCGCCGAATCTGTACTTTATTGATGCCCTGACGGACCTAATCATGGAGGACAAAGGACCTTGTATTGATGGCCGGCGGCCATTTTGGGATCCTGCTTCTTCTCACAGGCAGCCATATTATCCTGATGTGCACGGGGGGAGGGGCTCTCCTGATGTAGTTGGCGTGAAACTTCGCCCGCGATCGGGCCAGGGCTAAGCTGCTCTCTCACTGCGGACTGATTTTGCTGGCTGTAGGGGATGGGGTTGGATCTGATTAACGTTTTTGATGGGCGCATATCGTACGATGTTTTTCCACACTCGCATTGTAGGACTGCTTGATAATGTACTATACTTTACTGAAGGCCGATGTTTCAACTGTGGATCTCGGGAGGGCCAGGATATACGGGTGTTTAGTATCGAGTGGGCTCCTCCCCGCCATTTTCTTTCTGGGAATGTTGATTGATTTTCTCTCTCTAGTTCCCTATATCAAAGGTATTAATGTCTTTTTTTTTTTTCTTTTTCGTTTCTTCCTTATTCTTTCTTGCCTATATTTCGGGTTTTCTGGGGCGACAGGCACTCTGTGGGGGGGGGGAAGGCCGTAGCCTCCACAATGTTGCAGGGTGGGTGGGGTAATTTGCTGTACTCTTGGTTCTATGGGCCTTTTCTTTCTAGTTCTGTGCTTTAGACTCTGGTTCGTTTCCGGGACTGGGTTGGGGTTGGTAGGGTTGGAGCGACGATGTTTGGGGTGCATGATTATTAGTAAATTGCTGCCACTGTTTTGCACCGCCACGATATACCTGGTGTTTAACCTTCGTTGATGTTTTCAGAATGTAACGTCGCCTGCCCGTAGCGTGAAGACACTGTGCGGACTCGAATCCTCTTATTATTTTTCCTTCACTGTATCTTTTGATGAAAACGTTTAAAAAATTTAAAAATTAACCTTCACTCCTCCTCTCCCCCGGCGATACGACTCTTTCTGATGCAAAGTTCAATGCTTGTTAGTCTTATTGCAGCTGCTGGGGGGACCGTATTGCTTGCATTTGTGCTGATGATGTTTCGTGGCCGGCCCGATGGTTGTAGGCCCGTATTTGATCTTCTGATTATGCACAATAAAGGTTTACAAAAATAAAAAAAAAAAAAAAAACATTCACCCCGAGTCAAGTGATCTGGGTTATATCCATCATTCTTTTGCTCACCATGCCACCCCAGTTTAGACCCGGCCACATCCAAATCAGTCTTGGCCCTGTGAACAATGGAATTAGTCCAGCCCGAACTGCCAAGCCAGGCCCTCCCTGGACCTGAAAACAAGCATCCTATGACCGGTTTCGGGGTTTCACCCCTCTTCAGCCAGGATAGCTTGACTCCAGTGGCTCAGTGAGCCCAGGACCCACGTCTGGGCATACCTGGCGCACTTAGAGCGAGAAAGCAAAAGACACACAATTGATGGACGAAATGCAGAACAAATCAAAACATTCACCCCCAGTCAAGAGATCTGGGTTAAATCCATCATTCTTTTGCTCACCATGCCACCCCAGTTTAGACCTGGCCATATGCAAATCAGTCTTGACCCTGTGCCTCACCGGAACAGTCCAGCCCGAACTGCTAAGCCAGGTCCTCCCTAGACCGGAAACAAGCATCCTAGGACCGGTTTTGGGGTTTCACCCCTCTTCAGCCCGGATAGCTTGATTCCAGTGGCACAGAGAGCACAGTAACAGACTAATATCCACCACTGAAATTACCTCATATTTCACCATGTTAATTCACCACTAATCCTTTATAGGCTTCCTGAATAACGTGCGTCAACAAGCGATAAATAAATACAAACCTTTGTCCTCCTCTATCGTTCTGCTCTTCGGCCAGGGTGACTGACTCCGGAATCTGGGGATCACGGTTCGATCCCCAGGGCCGGCGGCAGATTAGCCCAGCACCATGTGACTCTGGGCAATAGCTTGCTTAATCTTCCCGACGGCCCCCAGCGCCTAGAGACCCTTACGGGTGATTGTGCGCTTTACATATGTGGATTATTATTATATATCATTCCAAATCCAAATAACTGACTAACCTGTTGTAGGTAACGTACAACAAGATACAACAAGCAGGGGCACGAGTGGCTGCATTAGCAGGATAGAGGGTTAAGGTGTTGTTGGAGGTATCAGTGGCAGAAAGAAAATTTACATTTTGAAAACAAAACATTCTTGAAGATGTTCAAATCTCTGTAAGCTTTGAGGTATCTGTGTGCTGTGCAAAAAGAGCTTGAAAAACTAAAAAAAATGCAAGTGAAAATTTGTCATTTTCAGCACTTGTATAAACTGATGGTAACCTTCCTCATCAAAGTACCACCAACTGCCAGCCTGCTACCATTTACAAGCCACAGAAAGGGGTAGCATCAATCAATGTGAGTCACAATTTGCAACCTACCTCATGAATATTGATGAGGTACATTAACTTGTGACCCACTCCACACGGTAATTTTTGCAAAATAGTACAGAGGTCGATTTGCAAAAAGTCGGTGTGCAATTTGCGAACACTTTTATTTTGCAAATCAATTTTTGCTTTGTACATCAGGACCATAATGCCTTAATTTTACCCTTTGTTTTAAACGTCTGTGTGTTTATATATGTGTGTATACCCATGTGCATATGTGTTTGTGGCTCTAGAGAGAGGCGAGTTCAGTTTCAATAAACGCATCAAAGCTTCTGTGAGAGGAGGTTCTAAGTCTCCACATCCCAGGTGTAATCCAAAACTGACACCAGCATACTTGACAAAAGTATCTGGACCCAAATGCCTAATAGAAAATATATTTATTGAGGGTGGGGGTGTAATAGCACACACGCCCACCCGTAGCTATGCTCCTGAATCAACATGTGATGTAGAGATCTTTGGTGCTGACACAAGATGCACTCCCTGCTGCTAGTGCTTACACCTATCACCTACAGGTTATATAGAGATCTTTGTCGGATTCACCTCCTGCTGTCAGTACCTAGACATCTCATCTACAAGCTGTAGAGATCTTTGTAGCTGACACTGAATATGCTCACCACTGTTGCTAGTACTTACACCTATCACCTACAGGTATACAGAGTTGTTTGAAGGAGGTACCAAATATACTCTGGTGAAAGATGAGGCTTAGATCTGAGTCATTAGCATTTATCACCCATGGTTCCTGGATGTGCTTCATGCTTGAGTGGAGATACAAAAGTGCTGGTTCTCGCTATGCCAGAGCACTTCTGCCACATTATAAGTATTGCACCTGTTGGAGGGAGGGTTGGAAACAAAATCTAGGAGGCGGGACTATGGGCTCAATTGTTTCTGTTTATTTGAATATTTCTACAACAGCAAAAAACTTATAGTAGGAGCAGTTCTTTCTCACTCTACAGTCCTTCTTTCTTTCCTCTCTTTTTTTCTTTCTTCCTCTTTCTGTGGTACTTGGTGATGTCCTCAGAGCGGTTGCCTGTCCCTGATTAACGTCCTGTGGTTGTGTACTTTCGTCATATTGTGACTGTTTTCACAGAGCTTCTTTTCCTCTTCTTCTTCAGGTCTTGGGACTGGTGATGGTCGCACCCCAGGATGCTCGCAGAGGAAAAACAGAAGAGAAGGCGGTGAGCAACACTCATTTTTAAGGCAATTGTCATATGTTCAACATCAGATTTTGCCCCAGAGCAATAAAGTGAAATGCAACGAAGGAAGAAGAAGCAAAAAACAGGAAAACACTGACAAAGGAAGAAAAAGAACCTGCAATAGTAAAAAAAGAAACCAGAAGTGTAGGATGGTGAAATAAAGAGCCATGGGGTAGAATCAAAGCAAGGCAGCCTTGATAGTCAGCAGCTTCTAGCAATAGGGAGCACAGTACGCAGTCACAACACATGTTGTGTAGTGGAGTCACTTTGGCGTTTCGAAGAACATCTAATATAGCCAACACGTGATTAGTCAGATTGACTTTTTCAAGACTGTTAAAGTCTGCAGAGCCTATGATAGATAGATGACAATTTGTTAAAAAAACGTCACTCACTCAACAAACAACAACCATTCACTTGGACATTTGGAGCATCAAGCTTGCATATCAACTGCTACCCTGTGGATTGATCATCACTTATACCTCTATATTGGCTCATTTATTTATATTTTGTAACCTATGTACTGTGATGGGATTGAACACTGTCATTAGCAACTTGACTGTAATGTAGGCCACTTATTGTTTGCTGTATAGTATAAATAACCACGTTATTGGTGCAGAATGCATTACACGTAGAAAGATTAAAAAATAAGATGAAATAAACATAATTCTCCTCAATAAACATATTTCTCCTCGCTGCGCCTCACCTGGGAAGGCGTAGCGTTTGGATGCATTCCCAGGTCTACCACTCATGGTAAATCTAGGAATGTGCCAAAATCTATGGGTGAATGCAACAGCCAAACTTCACCCAAACTTCACCCATCAAATGCCTCCCTAGAGCACAGAAATGCATAGCAATGGCTTGTGCTGCCTTGTGTTACTCCATGTTTAACAAGCACTGCAGGGCCACTTAAGGTTGCCTTGCGCTGCTTGGTAAATCCAACTTTAGTGCTGCGTTTCCCCTGGGTTACGCCAAGTAACGCAAGAGCAATGCAACACTATCATAAATCTGCTCACATAGATTCAGATGGGCAGGGTGTCTTAGATTAGAGTGTTGAGCAAAGATAAACAAACAATAAATACCACAGAACACAAACAAGTCAATAGAATGCAAGAAAGTCAATGGAAATGTATGTTGCACCAACATTTCATTGGCAATATTTCCTTGAAAACTAATTGAAAAAACATAGATCAGTTGATTATCATTAATTTAATATTCCACTTCAGATATTACCATTAAGAAACACATCTGAATAAAGTATTATGTACTTCACACAAATATACAAAACTTTCATTTATAGTAGCAATGTTATGCACGAGTAGGTACACACAGTTACTTATTGATAGAAGGCAGAGTAATGCCCTCACATTTGGTGGAGGGTCCTTGGCTTTGATTCAAGATCTCTTACTATGCTACTTATTAATTACCAGTGAGTGCCCTTTGCCCTTTCATTCAATGCCTAATTAGGAAATATTTAACTGCCAAATTCTGCCATACTTGACAACGAGGCACAAGAAATTCCTCTCACATGGCTCCAACCTACTGTTGAGATTGGATCATGATACATGCATTAAAGGAATATCTCACACTGTCTTTCATGTATCATATCCAAATTCACCATAACTTAGCAAGTGCATCACAATATATTTTATATGTGATAATTGACAGCACAAGGTAGGTAAGGGATAGACTATTGTCAATGTGAAAGAAAGTGTGCAAATAAAAACACGTCCTTTCATCTTTTGAGCTCTACTATTTTTTGCATTACGTAATCCTCTTAGTGGAGTAGTCAAAGGATGAAACATGACTCCATACATTAAAATAGATTTGACCCATTTGTTTTAAAATCTCTTCAGAATGTTCCGGATTTTAGATGGGATCCCATTTGTAGGGTCCTTTTCAAGGATCATATACCCAGACTATATTTTGAACCTGATTCCTATACTCGCAAAACAATAAGAGACTTTGGGAAGCAAAGTACTACAAATGTGTTGAATTCTCATACTGGAGTAGGTACAGGTTGAAAAATCAGCTCACACATTAAAATAGATGGAACAATGTGTTATGTCCAATAGCAAGCACATGTCAGGTGAGGCAATTTCCCACCATCCATCTCAATAGGAAGTCATCCACAGCTTTCCCACAATCCATCTATGGAGGAAGTGACATCACTGACTATCTGCCAAAACTATCTTTAAAAGAAGGTAGGGAAGCAGACTTCATTTATCAGCATCCATCTGATGAAGCACAATTTTTAAAATCATAATACATGACACATTTACTAATTAAAGACACAAACAGCTGAAAGTGCACTTTACACATGTTAGACACAGTGACACATGAAACGGAGACAAGTGTAGTAGAAGCACCATAAAGGCGTACTTTAAAATGCAAGATAAAGAAACATACATACAAAGCAATACTAATACATGTAAACGAGTTGAACTAATAAGAGTTTCTTATGAACATGTTGTTTATTAATGTATACTGATGAAATGTTGCTGTTAATAAAGTGACCTAATGTTTCTAATGCTTTTTCTTAGAAAGCATGATTTAGAAAAGTCAGTGCAAAAATGTGTAGAAATTAGGTACAATCATGAAATATTGCATAATAATACTAGAGATTCTATCATTTATGAAAAGTGAAAAACAAATTTTGTTGTTCGAATTTAGAAAATATTGGTAGTTTCTAACGCTAGCTATTTCCATGTAATAATCTCTGGTGAAAGTTCTACGTATTACATATTGAATTGATTTTTTTACACTAAGTTTTATATTGATTTAGAGTTTATTTCATTTAAAATGTGTGATGCTAACTTAAAGGGTGTTTTGAAAGTGCTTTTTCGAAAATGCTGACCTTTTCTCTGACCTAATACAATGGACCATTTACAACTAGTCAAATGTTGTTTTATTTGTTCTGTACATGTGTATATCTCAACATTATTAATTGTTTTTTCAATGTGCACAGGGAAATATTCCTGAGGGAACAGGATTTTAACAGTTGCTATAGATGGATTCCTTGTATTTCTTTTTCACTGATATTAGGCCAATTTGGGCTCCCAAATCTTTAGTTTCTCATGACCAGCTTGGGAAAGCATCTCGCTGATGCAGGTGTCCTAGGTAAGTATATGAATTTAAGCATATGACAGTCTTCCAATGGTGGTGTGATGCAACATCACTGGAATTTGCTAGACAGTTTATAAAAGAAGAAACCCCAAAGGAGGTGCAATGCCATTGATTTTTGCTTCTTGACCAACTCCATACTTTTCTCTTCCCCTTGCAAGAGGATGTTATACTGATGGATTTTTAATGGTTACTATTAACTTTTTTACTTACTTTTGGACTGTGCTGCTAATGCTACAGTCGGTAGCTGATGGACTGAAATCTTTTTTGCCGTACCATTTTAATTTTTTATTTTCTTCTGTTAGGCTATTGGACTCGCACTTAACAGACTTTAAATCCGAACCTTTTCCCCTTTAGTGTAAGATTTGAACTGTTTGACAAACAATCTATCCTTCTGCCTTAATGATAGCGGGACTGTAACTCTGTAAACTGATCTTTATAACCATCTGATAAAGCCTTGCCTAAATGTTTGGTTCTTTAATGCAAGCTGTATTATTCTTAACTGATATGCTCAAAAGACTGCTACTGGCTATACATTTTGGATCTTTAACACAATAACCTAATTAACCTAATGCCTGTCTGAGTCTATTATTTAGTCTTGTTAGTTCTTCCATTAAACTGTGCTGTTTTATAAATGTTTTAAATGCATTGTATTGATAATCAGCGAGCTCTTTCAGAACATCAAGTATTACTTCTCTTGGCTGGGTTTTCATGATGTTATTCTATATTTCTACAGCATGGTCTTGAGAATGGCATACCTAAATCTGATCTCAAATTTGTGAGTTTGCTGCCAATTAATGGTCCTCATTGGACGGCTAACGTAATGTTGTGGCCACCCTAATTTCCACTCCGCCTATTGGTTGAGAAAGACTCATTAGAGGATCATTGCCTCTGTGGTAAATGTAAATGCTGCAGATTGTCTTATCGTAGAGGGCCCAGTAAGGTTAGAGTAGTAAGGAGAGTAAATGTATTATACAAATGTTTACCATGCTTGATCTGCTACAAACCTTTGGTAGCAGAGGATGGTTCTGCCTAGTAAAGTGAGACTTTAGGGTGCCAAAAACAGTCCATTGCCCAAGTCTAAAGAGTCCACAATTTTTGGTTCGGCAAAAAGAAGGATTGATGGAGTGCTGATGGAGTATCGCTCTGGATAGAGTCAATGTCTAGCAGCAAAGCAGGGTGAGTATTAATAGGGATGCGCATTGCTATAGCTTTTTTTTAAGATTACGGGTTTTGAAATTTCTGCGTTTTGTTGAGCAGATTGAAATGGTTAAGTCCACATCATTAATGTCCATGTATGATTGTAGAGCCTTGTGCAAAGTTGAAGTTGTAAACGGGTCAGTCATGGCAAAAGATCTCAAGATAATTACGTACAGGTTGTCTCAGTGTAGAAGACACCGAGTATGTTGTCTACTGTTTTGCGGAGTTGGTCGTGAGATGTCATCGACAACACCTTAGCAAGCGTTCTCTTTGTGTGTCAGTGGTAAACGGTTAGTATGGTTGATCGCAGGTGCCCAGGAAATAATTATATCAACTAAGGGTGACATACCACTAGTCGAAGTTTCAGTTGAAACTAATGAGAGTAGAAAAGTTTAGTTACCTTGTGAGGGTGAATATCCTTTAGTGGAGCAGACGCTTTTATTTGTTGCATCGTATTGTCAATTTGTTTAAAGAAAATGCACAGGAGAAGATTGTGAAGGAGGGTGAGTTGCTGTGAGAGGCAAGATTGTCACACTGTGATTAGGTGGGTGGTGTAAAGCCGCACAGTGATTGGTTCAGTACGTTATAAGCGTTGTACGTTATAAGCGTCATGCTGTCATTGTTTGAGGTTGACGAACAGGTGAATTTTGGGAGAATAACATTTCCTGTATTTACGGAAATCATTTTTGAATACAGAATTGAATAAAAATGAAATGTTTCAAGTCATTGCAGAAATTTCTAAAGAAAGAAGAGACCATTCCTGTCAAAACAAAGGTAGAAGGACCACCTGAGGGTATGCCAATATACATTGTCATGATGGACAAATGATTACATCCATGTCTGTGCCTCAAGGTTTGGTATAAACATACTGAAAAAGATGTGACATTACAGTTCCCTTGTTATGGAACATTTAATTTGAGGATTATAGATAATTTAAGGAAAAGAATGCTCGAAATGAGAGACCTTGTTAGAGCCACTGTTATTGAAGTTTTAAATACCTCGAACATATTGAGGATCAGCAAGACAAAGAGAAATACCAAGGAAAGTATAGGAGAACTATGGATCACTATGCAGAATCTAGATGAGATGCTCAACAATGAGGAGAGCAGATTTAATACATGGAACACAATTGTATCCGATACTAGAGGTCGAAGAAGATGCTAAGGGTAAGAGAAGAGAGAAAAAGAAGCATGTAGAGACAGACCTTTGAATGATTTAGTGATGAATCGTCCACCACCATACAATAAGACATAGACAACCTACTTGGCACATACTAGTACAACTGGGAAACCTATTGCTCCTATAATGCCTGAAGTGCCTAAGGAATCTATGGTTATTTCTACTGCGAGTGGGAGAACAGAAATGTCTGCTCCTATGAACCTGAATGATTTAAGTACTCCAGACACTTTGACTGTTTCCATTACTATTGGACCTGTTACGCCCCTTTACAAGTCTGGGCTACAGGCAAATACTGTTCACAATTTGACTGTACCTACTGGAGTAAATACAGTATGTGGAAATTCTTCAGACCTGACAGCAAGATCTATGCTTCATATACCTATTGTTAAGATATGAACCAATAATGCTGCAGTTATGAATGTTGTCCCAAATCAGACAAAATTTGATCTGACACAAAGAATGGTGCAGGGGATTCCACCTTTTTTATGGCCAAAACACAGAGTGGACCTCCTGAAATGAATTATCATGCTTCTGACATGACTCTGCCAATGGGTATTTCAGCTCCAAATACATCAGTACTAAGGGCTCAATTAGGATCGCGGTTTTCCCGCATCCTCCGGCCCGGAGGATGCGGGAAAACCGCTGTGGAGGCACAAAAGACCCACCGCCAAATTAGGATGGCAGTGGGTCTCAAATCCGTCCGCAGCTTTTCCGCCGCGGTCGCCTTCCGACCGCGGCGCAAAAGCTCTAACATGGCTGGCGGTGTCTGTCAGACACTGCCAGCCATATTAGGATAGCGGAAAACATATGCTTTTCCGCCGTGGAAAAGCATACGGAGATTGCCTTCGGGGGCCCGTTGCGGGTCCCCTTGGTGACGGGGGGTGGGGGGGTGCACATGGGGGGTACCTATGGTACCCCCCTGCATTTGTGTGGACAAAGCGGCAGGCACCACGCGGTGCCTGCTGATTTGTGCACGCAAATGCCGTGCATGCTTTTTTAACATTGCGGCAGGAGCAGCTTGAAGCTGCACCTACCGCAATGTTAAAGATTGAGGATGTGACCGCCACCCTGGCGGTCACATCCTAATCTGCACGGAGGGACCTCCGCAGTCCCTGCGGATGGTCCCTCTTACTCTATGGTGGCGGACGGACTCAGGTCCGTCCGCCATCATAATCGGCCCCTAACTGTGCAAACTGGAACAAGTGCAACTTAATGGAGGCCTAAATTTAAATAATACAAGAGAGCAATCAAGTTTTACGCCTCAAAATATAATAAATGGATTAAAGGATATAGCACCCTGAATAATCAGAGTTCAGCAATAGTCCCAGCTTCAGATATTTTCCAGCTATGAATTCAGTCCCCTTGCAAACTTCAGTTTCTAGTTCAGCACCTAATTAGGATTTGGTTTGAGGTTCAAGTTCAGTTCAAAATTCATTTTAGGAAAATAGAGCACCCATCGATGTGAGACAATTAAACATTGAATTACAAGAAATGATTCAGGTAACACTTAACCCTTCAAGATTAGAGATCTACCAAGAGGAGGAACTATTGTTTTTCTGTAAAGACATTACAGGACAAACAAAATAAACATTTGAGAGACTGGCACAATTGGCTCAAAAATATGCAATAGATATTCGAAATTCAAAAAGTTTACAAAAACCATACCGGTTAGATTTTACAGACAAAGAAATTGTGAACATAAGGGCACCAGGAAAGAAATTGCAGATAAAGAGCTAATGGTATTAGTCAGAAAATTGGAGGAAAGATAAAAGTGGGAAGGTAGATGGTCGAAAAAGAAGGAAACAACGTGAGTTAGAGTACAGTCACTACCTGGTGTTTTTGGTAGTAGTGGAGGGGAAAGTTATGTTAACGTGCCGTGGACCAGGCAAGACATTTTTGCCCACATGCATCAAGGGTTTTTGCATTCGCAAACGGTGCGAATCGCAATTTTCGGCCGTTTGCGAATGCAAATCCTTTTTTTGGGATGCATTAAGGTTTTGGCTATTTTCGCAATTTAAGAAATCGCAATTAATTTGCGATTTCTTAAATTGCGATAGCATTTAAGAAATCGCAATTTTGCGATTTCTTAAATGCTATGCATGATCATTTTGAAATTGCGAATTCGCACTTTGTAAGGAGTAAATTAGCATGAAGTTAAACTTCATGCTAATTTACCGAAAACTTTCAAACATGCACTAGTTGCATATTTGAAAGTTTAAATTTACACACACACATGTCCTTGGGTCATGTGTGTGTGTAAATTGCATTTAAACTTACATTTCAGGGGTGCAGGGAGGGGTTCTTTGGACCCCCCCTGCACCCTTGAAATGGCATTCACATTTTGCGAATCGCAATTTGAAATTCGCAAAATGTGAATGCCTTCCCATTGATTCCTATGGGCCTTTTGGCCCATAGGAATCAATGGGAATTGCGAAATCGCAAATTAGAATTCGCATAATATTTGCGATTTCTTAAATTGCGATAGCATTTAAGAAATCGCAATTTTGCGATTTCTTAAATGCTATGCATGATCATTTTGAAATTGCGAATTCGCACTTTGTAAGGGGTAAATTAGCATGAAGTTAAACTTCATGCTAATTTACCGAAAACTTTCAAACATGCACTAGTTGTATATTTGAAAGTTTAAATTTACACACACACATGTCCTTGGGTCATGTGTGTGTGTAAATTGCATTTAAACTTACATTTCAGGGGTGCAGGGAGGGGTTCTTTGGACCCCCCCTGCACCCTTGAAATTGCATTCACATTTTGCGAACCGCAATTTGAAATTCGCAAAATGTGAATGCCTTCCCATTGATTCCTATGGGCCTTTTGGCCCATAGGAATCAATGGGAATTGCGAAATCGCAAATTAGAATTCGCATAATATTTGCGATTCGGTAAAAATTGCGATTTTTATTGAATCACAAAAATTATGCGAATAAATTGATGCATCCTGTTTTGCGATTCCTTATTTGCGATTGCTTAATTTTCGCAAATAAGGAATCGCAAAACCTTACATTGATGCATGTGGCCATGTGTCATTTACAAACGATTTCCCTAAATTGAGAGAAAATCCTGTGGAATGGTACAGACAAATTGAACGATTTGTGAACATTTCAAACGTTTTTTGGATTGATTTGTATACTCTGTTTGAGATTGCGGTTCCGGAAGATTTGTGGGCTGAATGTAAGTTCACTGTGGAATGGCCTGAGGTAGAACCAGAAAATGGTCCTAGAACAGGAGCACCATCTCCAGTGGTATTGAGGAAATACCAGAAGGTAATAAATCCCCTGAAGGCTAAAATTCCCCTGAATGAGATTGATTGGTTACAGATTGACAGGACAATCCAAGAACTGAAAGAATCAATACATGCCTTTTACAAGAGATTTAGTACAGACTTTCAAACAGTATAGTGGATTGGATAATGTTACATATGAAGATGTGGGACATTTTGTGTACAAGTTTATATTTCGTTTGAGACCTGAGTTTTCTAAAGTGATCCTACAGCAATTATTTTGCTGGCAGAGCAAGTCACTGGACGAGATTTTGCATTATGCAATATATTGGAGAGACTAGATTGAGCTGAGTCACAAGAAGCTTAAGGAGAAATTAATGATGCCCAGATAAAAATGATGCAGAAAGGTCAAGATCAGATGGGTTTTGATAATACAGTACAGGTATAGGGAGGTTATAAACAAGTTCCGATGATGCAGGGTGTTAATGGTTTTCAATAGCAGAATTTCCTGTAACAAGGTAGAGGTTGTGGTAACAGTGTAGATCCTGGAACTGATATTGATGTGTCACTTTAGAAGAAAATTAATCCATGTCATGTTTGCAGAAAATTTGGACATTGGAAACGCAAGTGTAAATCTGTTATGTACATTGTAGGGAATCAGATGCAGAATGTGGAATATGGGCAGTCTCAAGGAAATAACATCGGACAGACTCAACAGACGCTAGGGCAAAGAATGCAGAATTCTAATGTGTCACAGCAAATGCAAATTCCCCAAGCTCCAATGCCACAACAGAATACTCAGATACAAAAATACAATGTTAATCAAAATCAGCAGGCAAATAGAAATTCTTTCCAGAATCAGAATACAGCACAGCAGTGTTTTATTCAATTGAATGACAGTGACCAGAACCCATTAGCATGATGAGGCCTGAGGAGGGAGGAAGACTGCGTGCTTGGTGCAGCCTGAGAAGTAGACCAAAGTGGTTCCTTTGTGGATGGAGAAGTGGATGGGAATCCTGTCACATTCCTTGTGGACACCGCTGTTACCCGCTCTACTGTAAGAACACCAGAGGTTCCAAACATACCCCTCTCGGGAGAAAGTATCCAAATTGTAGGAGTAACACATAAAAAGTTGTCTACCTCAATTTCAGAACCAGTTACAGTTAAAATAGGATACTTCAAGGATTTACATTGATGTGTGGTGTGACACATGCCCAGTGAATCTACTTGGATGTGATCTAATATGTCAATTACATTGTTTAATTTATTGCACACCCAGGGGAATTGATTTCTATATAAATGAGGAGGATGTTGTTTTTAAACTTGCCCAACAGAAATCAAATAGGGGGATGTATCTTCTCCTGAAGAGTGAAGATTTGCCTATTGAATTGAAAGACACAGTGCTACCTGAAGTCTGGGACTTTACAGGTAAAGATATCTGACTAATCAAAGGTGTCGATCCAGTCTGAATCACAGTTAAACCAAATGAGGAGTTTCCAAGAATCTCACGATACAATTTGTCTCCAGATACTATTGCTGGAGTTACTCCTGTGATCGACTCAATGATTGAGCAAGGGATCCTGAAAGAGATAATGGGAAGTCCATGTAACTCTCCCATTATGGGCTTGCAGAAGCTGAACGGTAAGAATCGTACTGTGCAGGATTTGCGAAGGGTTAATTCTATTGAGGTTTCATGTTGTCCTGTGGTACTGAATCCAGCTGTGATTTTATTTCAAATTCAATGTGAAGCTGAATGGTTTTAAGTTATCGACCTGTGACAGGCTTTCTTTTCTGTCCCATTGCATGAAGATAGTCAATTTTATTCGCTTTACATTTTGGCAGTCATGTTTTGGCTGAGTCCACAATGGAACACGGAAAGCCTCTCAATTTTTAATTAGATACTCCAAATGAATCTCAACCCTCTGATAATGCCAAAAAATTTGGTGTTAGTGCAGTATATTGAAAACCTTTTGGTGGCGTTAACTAGGAATAAAGCTTCCTAAATTGACACTATTGCTTTGTTAAATCATCTTTCAGAAAATGGACATAAAGTATTCCCGATCAAGATACAGTTCTGCAAAACTGAAGTCCTGTACTTAGGACATCACATTCAGAAAAGGAGCGAGGAAAGGGTCACAGGAAAGAATCTCAGCGATTTTTAACATGAATCTTCCAGCTACCTAAAAATAAATCTGCATGTTCTTAGGAAAGGTGGGCTATTATGGACAGTAGATTCCACATATTTTTTAACAGCAAAGCCTCTCCAGAGGTTGACACACAAAAACAAATCTGATCTGATACCCTGGGATGAGAGTTGTATGATTGCTTTCACAGAGCTGAGACAATGCCTTTGCAGGGCACCAGCTTTGGGAATACCTGATTACAACAAGTGCTTTGTGTAATTTTTCAGTGAAAGAGAAGGTTGCACTCTTTCAGTTTTGACACAAATACATGGAAGCAATTGCAGGGCTATCGCCTATTTTTTGGCAATACTTCACCCCGTTACGGCTGCATTGCCTGGATGTTGGAAAATCAGTTACATCTACATGTGTGAGTCTTGAGAAATGTGAAAGTATTGCCATGGGTCATCTTCTGATAGTATTTGTGCCCCATTCAGTGGAGATACTATTGACTCATTCTCGAACACAGTACCTGACCAATAGTGCTCTGACTAAGTATGAGCAAATTTTGCTGGGTGCAGAGAATGTGACTCTTAAGAGGTGTACAGTGTTGTATCCGGCTACTTTGATGCCATTGCCTGGAAATGAGAATGTGATTGAAGACGTCGAGCATGATTACTTGGACATGAGTTGTGTATGAAGCTCTGTCCTGACATCTCCGATGAGTCATTGCCTGAATCTGATCATCTGTTGTTTGAGAGACAATGAAGGAAATCTAAAAGCTGCTTATGCTGTGTGTATAGTTTGAGGTGTTGTAGAAGCTTCATGATTCCAAGAAGTATTTTCTGCACATGCTGCCGAGCTCATAGCTCTGACATGAGAATGTACCATTTCAGAACAGCTTCAAGTTACAATTTACACTGATAGTCGGTATGGCTTTGGAGTCGCACATGACTTTTGACAATTGTGGTCACAACGTGGTTTCATGACGTCTTCTGGTTCTCCCATTAGAAATGGGGAGGGAGTGAGGAGCCTTTTGCAGTCCCTACAATTGCCGGCCCAAATTGCTGTTTTGAAATGTGTTGGTCATCAGCAAGGTACTGACGCTGTAACAGTCGGCAACCATTATCCTGACGAGATGGCAAGGTATTGTTCCTTGAATGCACACACATTTAATGCAAGAATGCTGAAGGAAACATCCGACATCACAGACTGTAATTTGTTGTTGTCAGGTTTAGATACTTGGAAGGAGGTGAAGAAATTGCAGCCGGGATGACAGAAGCAGAACAGCAGGGTTGGGTGCGAGCAGGTTGCACCAAAAAGGAAGATAACGTATATGTTTACATTCATGGCAGACAAGTGCTGCTTGACAGCCTACTGTCACCAATGACAAGACACTACCACGGTCCTGCACATGTTGGGAGAGATGCAATGATGCACCTTCTTGAACAAGTGCGGTACAATCCTAGATTCAGAGTAACTGCAAAAACGCTATATCATCGTTGAATGGTGTATCAGCAACAAAACCAAGGAAGAAAAAGACAGGTTGTAATGAGTCAAATTGGTAAATCTGTAGGTCCTTTCAATTGGATGCAAATAAACTTCATAGAGATGACCCTTTCAATCAATCAATCAAGCAATCAATCAGGATTTATAAACCACGGCTAATCACCCTATAGGGTATCCAGGCGCTTGCAGGCCCTGGAGGCTTATTCGAACAGCCAGGTCTTGAGGGCCATTCTGAATTCCGGAAGTGGGTTGATAGTCTGGAGATGAGTGGGGAGGCTGTTCCAGATCTTTTCTGCGATATGGGAGAGGGAGCATCCTCCACTTCTGCTTCAGTAGATGATGGTGAAAGGGTGGGGGAATATAATCTTCTTAATGGTTGATGTAAGTTCATGCGGTGGTTAATGTAGGTGGGTCCTTGGTCGTGTAGAGCCTTGTGTGCATGGTTCAGCAGCTCAATTGGCATGCCTTCTGTATGGGGAGCCAGTGGAGTTTCCTGAGGTTGAGTGTGATGTGAGTTAGTTGGGTAAGTCTGAGGAGGAGTCTGGCTGCGGCGTTCTGTATGGTCTGAAGTCTCTGTAGAAGGTGTGTGGCAATTCCAATATTAAGGGCATTACCACAGTCCAGTCGGCTGGTGATGAGGGCTTGTGTCATGGTGTATCTCGTGTGTAGAGGTAGCCACTTGAAGTTCTTACGTAGCATGCATAGAGTGAGGAATCAGGTGGAGGAGACAACGTTGATCTGTGATTTCATGGTGAGCTTGTTGTCAATGATGATTCTGAGGTTTCTGGAGTGGTTGGAGGGAGTGGGTGTGGGTCCTAGGTCTGATGGCCACCAGGAGTCATTCCATATGTTGCTGCTGTTCCCAAAAATCAGTATTTTCGTCTTGCTTGTCTGGGTTTAGCTGCGGGCTGTTGTTCTTCATCCAGTTGGCAATGTTTGCTATGCATCAGTGGAAGTTGGTTCTGGTGGATGTGTGGTCGTTGGTGAGTGAGAGAATGAGTTGAGTGTCATCTGCAAATGAAATTATGTTTAAACAGTGGGATCTCGCGATGTTGGCCAGTGGGGTCATATATGCATTGAAGAGCATGGAGCTGAGGAATGAGCCTTGGGGGGCACTGCAGGTGATCTCCCTGGGTTCAGAGGTGAACGGTGGGAGGTGGTTCCTCGGGGTTCTTCCGTTGAGGAAGTAGATGATCCATCTGAGTGCATATCCTTGGATGCCAATGTGGAGGAGTCTTTTGATCAGTGTGTGGTGGGATACGGTGTCAAAGGCTGCTGAGAGGTTGAGGAGGATCAAAGCTACTGTTACTCCTCAGTCGAGGAAAGTTCGGTTGTCATTGGTGGCTGTGATCAGGTTAGTTTTGGTGCTGTGATTGCTGCAGAAGCTGGATTGGTACTAGCTGAGTAGCTGGTTCTGCTCCAGGTGTGTCATGAGTTGATTGTTAATGATCTTTCCCAGTACCTGTGTTGGGAATGGGAGCAGGGAAATTGGCCGGTAGTTTTTAAGTTCACTGTGGTTGGCAGAGGGCTTTTTGAGTAGTGGTCTGACTTTGGCATGCTTCCAGCATTGGGAAATGTTGCGGTGGTGATAGAGGTGTTGAGTAGAGTGGTGAGTTCCTGGCTGATCTTTTGGTTTCTGAAATTGAAGTTGTGGTGCGGGCATGGGTCAAAATGCTAAAGATGGCTGCCGTGTTGGAGCCCCAAATGGAGCTCTAGGATTCGGGATCACATATCAGTGATTAATCCCGCTACAATCCCATCCATCTACCCTCCAACAGATAAGCATCCCCTACCTCATCGCGTGAGTAGAGGGTTTTGGCTGCTCTCATCTGGAATTAATGTACCCGCTGGCGGCTGGCCACTTTCCTGTGTCTGCTTTGGGAAGGCTGCAGTGGAGGTCCTGATCCTTGTTCCATTTCCTTGGGCCCTGTTGAGGTTCATCCTGCCCCCGGGATCTAGGCTAGCGCCTTGGGCATGGAGGCTGCTGCCCTCGTCGAAGCCCCCCGAAGGTGCCCTGGTGATTCTGGGCTTGCACTGTGGAAGAGGAGGCTGCTGTCCCTGTTGAAGCACCGCCGCTGTGCCCTGAGGGTCAGGACCTGCCCCTTGGGCTCTGAGGCTGCTTCCCTCGCATGAGGATCTGAGGCTGAGCCTGGGTTTGGTGGTTTGCATTGATTCTGCCCACCCCCTACTCCTCCTTGTACCTACAGCTGAGAGGAGCGTACTACACAGGAAAAGCTTGGCCGAGCCCGGGTTTCTTGGCTCTTGCTTGGGGGTCAGAGGCTGTCACCTGTATTGAAGAGGCGTGGCAGAGCCTTGGTGTTCTTGGTTCGCGCCGGGGATCGAAAGCCTAGCTTGAGTTTTGCAGCAGCCTGGACACTGCCCACTCCTCCTTCTTGTGCTTGCAGCAGTGAGAAGCGGATTAAACAGACGTACATCTCTCACTGGTTAGGGTTAGATGTGCTTTCTTCCCGAACCACTATCACGACTCTTAGGGAGTTGCCTAGCTCTTTGCTGATGTTCTGCTACCCTGGCTTCTGCCTGTGCTCAGGAAGAAGCTCATTTGTATGCATGCCTGAGCGTCTTATACCCAGATGCCTGCTTGTTCTGTGTTTTTAGCTACGCTGTATGGCATTAAACTCTTTTGATCTCTTTGGTGATTGCTCCTGACAAGTAAATGTCTCCTTAGTGATATTGGTGGTTAGACCAGCCAGTCTCAAAAATAGTAAAAGGACTTTCAACTCGAGCCTAAATAGTTGGGCAAAAAAAGAAAGGTAATACTACCTTCTTACCTCACCTTTGGGGCGGCCGTCTTGGAATAGCCTTGCTGCAACAAGTCTCAATGCACTGTTTTGAAATCGGATTCTCTGTATGTCTCTGTACTGCACTTTTACGTGTTCTCAGCACTCCAGCTTTCTTCAACAAATCACTCTGGGCTATGGCCTTCTTGGATCATTATAGGAACTTTGTCTGTTTTGTAGCTCAAGTTGATACATCTCACTACCCTCTGGTGGCATCTTCTCTAAGGAGTGTTGTTGATCTCATATAAAGGTGCAACTTCTCACTACCGTTGAATTTCAGCAACTAGCAAGGCCTGCCTGGCACACTGGTCTGCCGCACTTGGAACCCAAGATCAGATTATTGCTCCCCTAAATTGGACTACCTCACCTCCCTTCTGTTGGTGTTAACAATATTGAGATGTGATCTTTTCTCACCACCTCTTATCTGCTCGCTCTCCTTGCCATGGCTCAACCTACTACTCGCTCCTCTGTCTTCCTTGCTCAGGTAGACCTGAATGCTGTTAAGACTACCCCCCAACCTCTCTAAGAAAGCGGCAAGAACCTTCAAACACAATCTGCTCAAACAATGTCCGGAAAAGCTAATCTCTGACACCTATTATTGCACGTCAAAGGGTATTGTGGTTACAGACCTCATTTTTTTACACCACAAGAAGAGCCCTTACTTCTTCACTTCATTCCAAACCTCTGAGCAAAACCCCCCAGAGTTTCTGAATAATCATATTACCCTCGCGAGTACTCGTGCTGATCTGATCATTTTCCTCTACAACAATGGCAACATCCTTCTTCAAGCCTCCGACCTAAATCTTAAGTGCTTTGACAGAATACTTTTGAAGATTAAAAATACACTTAATAACTCTAATCCAGCCAGTCCGCATCATATAAATCTCCCTACTATGGCTAAACCTTGTGTTCCCTCCGCCTCTTCTTCCACCATCTACGCTTCCCCCTCATTCCCTATGAACCGGTTTGTTATTTCCCCCTTCACTGAGGGTGAGTGTATTACCCTCATAACTAACTCTGATAACCCTGATAATCTAACCCTTGGCTCCAGTAATGTCAACTTGAGGGTCCTACTCCCAGCGTCTTGCCCCGGTACTGCACCCATTTACCCACACTTTCCTATCTCCCCCCAGTGCTTCCTCCATTTCAATGGAAAAAATCACCTTGCTCATCAACAATCCTACTCAAGAATTCTATCCGCATCCGCTTACACCGAGGCCTGATGCCATCTTTGCTAATCCTCCCCCCCTCAGTGGATTTTACGATCGATCTCAAGTGGGATACTATCTCCCCCTCCATACTTTATGGGGGATTTACTTTGTCATACAACGTCCCTCTTCCTAAGGGGACCCCTCCATTATCCTATTCTAGGCCAGTCGCTGGTTGCGAAGGACTCACTTACATTGAGGAGAAGATGGCTGACCTCAAGCAGGATCTCCATACTGTCAAAGATAACCTGCAGACCCTCTTATATTTCTCCCTGAAGATGAAGAAGTTTTGGAAACTATTTCCCTCACTTGGGACCGATCAACCCTGTCTTCCATCAAGTGTTAAGCACAGCAGGGTTGAAATGTCTTCTTTCACGTGCCCACTTAGCCCTCTCTCGAGAACCGGGCATCTTTCAAACCACCAGTCAAGGCCCCTTAGGTTTTTGCCTCAATTGTCAGATGACGACACCCTCGCACTTCTTCTATCATACAAGGGGTCTGGGTGTGTCTCATCTGACTAATCAATAAACATCCCAACTATCACCTCTGACCCTGGTAGCGACCCTAGTATTAACCTTAGATCTGTGAATACGGATAACCTACTTCAGAGCACCACATCTCACCTGGAAGCGGTTGCTACCAACTCACACATCAAATCAATGCTTCTCAACTGCAGATCTGCAGTGAAACACGCAGCAGATATCTCTGAACTCATTATCTCGCAAGATTTAGACCTCCTGATCTTTACCGAAACTTGGCTCGATGACTCCTCCCCCAATTCTCGACATCCTAATCCCTCCTGATTATGATATTACCAGATGCAATCGACCTGTTAAAACTGGGAGGGCATCGCTTGCACCCATCGCTCCAGCCTCATGTTGAAACAGAATCAACATGCTTTGATGTCTTCCTGTGAGCAACTTGTCACGAAAATCTGGAACAATGGCAAGTTTGTCTGTGTGCTCCACACGATATATCATCCACCAGGTGATAATCTGCTCTTCATCGAGCAAATTATGGAGTCCATTACCTCATGCTGAGACCAACACCCCAGCCACATTTTCTGTGGAGACTTCAACCTTCATTGGAACAACACAAATGATCCTTTAGTATGATCATTTAAGGCTTTCCTCTCTGACCTCAGATTCACACAGGTCTGCAAGGGACCCACCCACAACAAGGGCGCTACCCTTGACCTTACCGTAGCTAAAGACAACATCATACAATTTGATGACATTTTACCCTGGGACTGGTCAGATCATCAGCAAATATCCTTTAACATCCTAGAAAAGGTCCTGTGCAGAAAGGGCCAACCGCTTAAAACCAAACAACTGTCTCGCAATCTGAGAAACATCAACATTAACGATCTAACATCCATTACCAAGAATCGTCTTCAGCCACCCCCTAACATGACCAACCTGGACGACCTCACTGATCACTACATTAACTCTATGACTAGTATTTTTCGACATTATTTCACCAAAGCAACTCAAAAGGATTCAGATAAAACAATCCAAACCCTGGTTTAATGGCTCCCTAAATTATGAACATCGCAAACTTAGGCTTTCTGAGAGACTTTGGAGAAACTCTCTCTTCACCACAAGCCTCAAACAGCTAAGGACGATGAAAAGCACATATAACACACATATTCGTAAGGCTAAAACCAATCAATCCAGAGCTCACCTTGACAGCCCTAAAAACAGACCCAAGAAACTGTTTGAAATCATCAACCAACAAGCTAACCACTTTACTAACCATATCTCGGCACCCATGACCTTCTTTCCTAGTTGGGAGGACTTCTCAGCACACTTCTGCGAAAAGGCAAGAAAAATTGAACTTGAGCTGCAACCTGCCACTCCAATTATGCTGCCTTTGAACTCGTGCCCTGTGTCTTCTGATCCTTCTTGACTTATCCTCAGAGTTTGACACCATCAAACATGAAAACCTGATTGCTCTTCTTCAATATAGGATGGGATTATCGGGCCCTGTCTTAAATTGATATGCGTCTTTCTTATATAACCCCACCCAAAAAATAAGAATTAACGAATCGCTTGTAACCAGAACCCGGGTCATTATTGGAGTATCTCAAGACTCCGCACTTTAGCCCACACTCTTCAACCTTTTCATGGAACCTCTCCCCGATATTCTGAACCACTCTAACATTCATTATCATATGGATGTTGATGACACTCAACTGTATTTGAAGATCTCCTCTCCAAATGACATAAAACCTCTAAATAATGCACTGCTAAAAACGCAACATTGGCTAACTCATAATCATCTATACTCTCAAAACAGAATTCCTTCTAATTGCCTCTGCAACCACTCTACACCTACCCAGGACCGGCTCAAACAACTTACTGCTCTTAACTGAACCCCTGATGTTGTTGACTCTGCTATATCTTTAGGTAAAACCCTAGACAAATACCTAAATATGCAAGATCACATCAGTGCAACTATTAGGGGAGCTAATCTTAAGTTCAACACTCTTAGGAAAATCAAGCCATTCCTTCCGCCCGAGGACATCCAGTCAGCAGTCCAATCCCTAGTTGTCTCACGCTTGGGCTATGGGCTGATGACCCTTGCTGGGCTGCCCAAAGCTAGTTTGGCTCCGCTTGGAGCCATTCTCAACTCTTCGGCAGAACACATCACAGGCTCCAGAAAGCATGACTACATAACATCAACTAAACTGGCTGACCATTGAAGCTAGGATCCGGTTCAAGATAGCTTACCTGATGCACAAAGCTATTCATCACAACACCCCACTTACCTGGCAAAAAAACTTGAACTATCTGGCTCGAGTCGGAACCTAAGAATCTCTAACACCCTACTATTGAAACCTTCCTCACGAGGTCAGATCCAACCCATCTACTGCCTCTTTGAAAAAATACTTGAAATGGCTACTCCTATTTTTCCATCAACAGCATTAGCCCAGATACCATCTCAATCGACTTCTTTCTCCTGCTTGTTACTTTTGTATACCTGTCGTTCAAAATGTATTATGTTTCTTCTCAAGTGTCCTTTTGATTTGTTGCCCTGCTGAAACTTTACAGGTCCTACTAGATTGGCTGACCGTGCCCCCCCTATAATCTTGTTGTTGTTAAGTTACCTAATATGTTCTACTTTGTTGTTGAACTCATGATTTTTTCCTCAATGCACTTACGCTCCTTTGTACAACGCTCTGAAACCTGTATGGATGATGTTCCCGCTCTATAAAACTTTTCAAATTAATGATTAAATAAATAAAGGGGTCAGTGGGAGCTCCTGAGTGGATGAATTTCATGGTGAAGGTGATGTTCTGGGTAGAGAGGATGTGCCAGTTGGTCAGTGTGTGGTTTGTGTCGGTTACGGTGGCGGTGTATCTGTCGAGGAAATCCGTAGGTTTAAGTTGGGGTATTTGCGATCAGACTAAGATATGTTTTGTTCATTGTGTACATTTTTTTCAAATGGATTGAAACCTAGCCTACTCATAGGAGTGGCAGTTTGACTGTGACAAAATTACTTTTGATAGAATTGATTCAGAAGTTCGGATTTCCATCTTTTCTTGAGTCAGACCTCAGAAGTCATTTTAATAATGAGGTCATAAGAATTTATGTGCAGCACAGCAGGTTGAGCATTAGCTCTATTGCAGTTATTGACCAGAGGCTTCTGGGTTGGTTGAGCAGATCAACAGCACATTGAAATCCAGATTGGTGAAAGTATGCGCTTATTCATCTCAGAAGTGGCCAGATGCATTGCCTCTTGTTTTGATGAGTTTGTAAAGCTCTCCAGATAGAAGGACAGGATTTTTGCCCCACAAGGTTGTCATTGAACGTGTGATGAGGATGGCAGCTGTTCCTGCAAATGCTATAATCAACATAACAGATTAAATGATTTTGGACTTCTGAAAGGGCCTCGCTGATGTTACATGTTCTGTCTCTCACCAGGCTGGAGAAGCTGCCAATCTAACAGGAGCAGTGCCATGACCTCAATCCGGGTGACTGGGTAATGGTTAGGAAACACATGAATGAAACGTGTTTGGAACCTCGTTGGAGGGGGCGTTCCAAGTGATATTGTCAGCAATACCACTGTGAAGTAAGGTGGTCTCCCGAACTGGGTGCACGCCAGCTATACTCACCGAGTCCCAAGTCCGCTTGATGATACACCAGCACCTGTTCCTAAGGTGCCGGTGGTAACAGGGCGACAGAGGGATCAGGTTAGTCAAGCTGTTGCTGGGACAGCACTCGTTTTGTCCAAGGGGTGTTCGAAAGAGTTAACTGTAGGTACCTAAAAGTCAAAGCCAAGAGAGTTGACTACAAGAGGTACAGATCCTAACAAATGCACTAGTACAGTAACAAAGTGAGTTGTACTCGGAGACCATTGCCCAAAAAGAGTTGAGATTCTGAGAAGCTGCAGGGTGAGTACCACCAACTATTTCTGAAAGTTCTGAACAATCCGGTGAAATTAATACAGATGATGAGCAAACAGCTGTGAGGAGATCAAAATGAGAAAAAGTACCAAGTAAAAGGTACGCATTTCCTGAATGAACTTATTTTTCTTCGAATGAGTGTAAACGATAGATCTACAAATATTGCGCTAACAATATGTGTCCACCTAAACCTCCTTGAAACAAACTTTGTTAATTTGAATTTTTATCTATATGTACCATTTGATGGACTGACGCCGTTTTTCTTGAATATACTCATCAATTTTTGTAACTGAGAAGATTTCGAGCTTTGCCATAATTTTTAGTGCCAAGACTTTGCTGAAATTGCTCAAACCACTACTCCCATTTTTGATTTTTCTTTAGTTAAACAGTCTGAAATGTAAGAAGTCATGTGATCCAACACTGTAATCTCTTCTAAATACAATTGTGTATATATAGTGATTCTTTCTATTGTTGTCTTGATAGTAATTATAATGCTTATTTTCTTAAACTTGCCACATAATGTTTCTCAGAAAGATTGTAAGCTTACTATCCCTTCCTGAACTACTAAAATAAATGATTCTAATTCTATTGACTTGAATGACAACTCTTTACACAACAATGCTTTAGAAATATATTTTGCCTCAAACATTTATATTAACCCCTTGCATGCTGATGACGGCCCCCAGCCGTCATGCACTACGGCGCTCGTGTGCTGATGACGGCTGGGCGCCATCATAAACCCGCCCACTTGGGATTTGCAGCATGCAAGGGGTTGATCTGCTTAGCAAATATGTAAATACTATGGAAGTTGGTGATTACTACGTGTGTATACACATACCTTCATCAGTTGGTGAGGGCATAACTTACCATAGTTTACCTTTCACTTATTGAATGTCTTGCAGTGTGTTAGCTAGCTTATTTAGCTACTGATCAATTACAATATTATTACTCCAATCAAGATCGTTTCTTTTCTGAACTTCCTGTGCTTAAATATTTAAATCGGTACAAAAGGGGGTGGTGATGGACGGAGCATCTGAATCAATCAAACACTCACATCCAGTCAAAAGATCTGGGTTGAATCCATCACTGTTCTTTAGCCCACCCTGCCACCCCAGTTCAGACATGGCTATATGCAAATCAGTCTGACCCTGTGCCTCATGGGAACAGTCCAGCCCGAACTGCCAAGCCATGTCTTCCCTGGACCGGAAACAAGCTTCCGAGGACCGGTTTCTGGCATTCCAGCCGTCTTCAGCTCGGCTTGCTTGAATCCAGTGGCAAAGTGAGCAAGGGACTCACGTCTGAGCATACCCTGCCACACGTATGGCGGCCAAAAGCGGTACAAAAGGGGGTGGTGATGGACGGAGCATCTGAATCAGTCAAACACTCACACCCAGTCAAAAGATCTGGGTTAAATCCATCACCGTTCTTTAGCCCACTCTGCCACCCCATTTCAGACATGGCTATATGCAAATCAGTCTGACCCTGTGCCTCATGGGAACAGTCCAGCCCGAACTGCCAAGCCATGTCTTCCCTGGACCGGAAACAAGCTTCCGAGGACCGGTTTCTGGCATTCCAGCCGTCTTCAGCGCGGCTTGCTTGAATCTAGTGGCAAAGTGAGCAAGGGACTCACGTCTGAGCATACACTGCCACACTTATGGCGGCCAAAAGCGGTACAAAAGGGGGTGGTGATGGACGGAGCATCTGAATCAATCAAACACTTGTTTGATTGATTCAGATGCTCCGTCCATCACCACCCCCTTTTGTACCGCTTTTGGCCGCCATAAGTGTGGCAGTGTATGCTCAGACGTGAGTCCCTTGCTCACTTTGCCACTGGATTCAAGCAAGCCACGCTGAAGACGGCTGGAATGCCAGAAACCGGTCCTCGGAAGCTTGTTTCCGGTCCAGGGAAGACATGGCTTGGCAGTTCGGGCTGGACTGTTCCACTGAGGCACAGGGTCAGACTGATTTGCATATAGCCATGTCTGAACTGGGGTGGCAGAGTGGGCTAAAGAACGGTGATGGATTAAACCCAGATCTTTTGCATGGGTGTGAGTGTTTGATTGATTCAGATGCTCCGTCCATCACCACCCCCTATTGTACCACTTTTGGCCGCCATAAGTGTGGCAGGGTATGCTCAGACGTGAGTCCCTTGCTCACTTTGCCACTGGATTCAAGCAAGCCGAGCTGAAGACGGCTGGAATGCCAGAAACCGGTCCTCGGAAGCTTGTTTCCGGTCCAGGGAAGACATGGCTTGGCAGTTCGGGCTGGACTGTTCCCATGAGGCACAGGGTCAGACTGATTTGCATATAGCCATGTCTGAACTGGGGTGGCAGGGTGGGCTAAAGAACAGTGATGGATTCAACCCAGATCTTTTGACTGGGTGTGAGTGTTTGATTGATTCAGATGCTCCATCCATCACCACCCCCTTTTGTACCGCTTTTGGCCGCCATATGTGTGGCAGGGTATGCTCAGACGTGAGTCCCTTGCTCACTTTGCCACTGGATTCAAGGAAGCCGAGCTGAAGATGGCTGGAATGCCAGAAACCGGTCCTCGGAAGCCTGTTTCCGGTCCAGGGAAGACATGGCTTGGCAGTTCGGGCTGGACTGTTCCCATGAGGCACAGGGTCAGACTGATTTGCATATAGCCATGTCTGAACTGGGGTGGCAGGGTGGGCTAAAGAACGGTGATGGATTTAACCCAGATGTTTTGACTGGGTGTGAGTGTTTGATTGATTCAGATGCTCCGTCCATCACCACCCCTTTTGTACCGTAAATATTTAAAAATCTGCATTTTAAAGCTTCAACAGCTGAAACTATGGGTAACATATTTAGACCAACTCAATCTTTGGATGTGGCATATGTACTTATAAATAACCTAAAATGAAATTTTGTGAGAGTTGAAAATAATTTTATAAATTTAGTGGATAGTAGATGAGAGAAAGTAACAAATAATAATAATGAATTGCCTAAATTAATTCCTTGGAGCTTAACACAAGAAGAAAATAAAATCATAGAGGGACTGGTTTCATTAACTTTAGACTGGAAACACAAAGGTAAAATTTGTATTAACAGAAAGAAATCAAATACTAATACTGTTTTTGTAGGACTTAGCAAATGTGAACATACATTTGAAATGTATGAAAACTTGGGAATATATTTAGAAGGTGTGGAACCAATTTTCCCTCTGTGTCATATTTGTGGGAAGAGTGTTTATTACAATTTGCCAAAAGGATGGCATGGAAGTTGTAATTGTGGATTTTATTCCCAAAAATGTATCATGTTAAGCAAATTAAAGAAGAATTAGTGGATATAAATGCGAGGATGAAAAGAAGTGCGAGCGCATGTGAAATAGTAGGTGATATATTTGGAGTTCTGATACCTTCAATAGGAATCACATTAAACTGTCAGAAAATGAGAAAGCTGTCTACAGTTATTGATAAACTTGCCAGCAGTACAACTGGGGGGTTTTCTGTGGTAGATGAAGAAATAATAAGATCGATGATGATTCAAAGTCGACTTGCCATTGATATCTTTTTCACGAAGGAGGGCCAAGTCTGCTGATTGTTAAAAGTCTAATATTGTGCACTTACATACCAGGCTAGAGTAAAGATTTTGAGGGTTATATTAAAAACATTACTGACTCAAACAATGACTTGAAAGGCATAAAAGCAGATGGTGCCTGGGAAACCATAGGTAAGGGCTTAATAAATGTTAGCAACTTGTTGGGAAACTTAGGGAATGGATTAGTGATTTCCATCTTGAGACCTTCAGTGGCGATCTCTTTGTGTATAATACTGATGATATTGTCAATCACATTTTGCAGATACAGAAAGAATAAAAACCATGGAATGAAAAGAACAAGAATTGATCTTGAATTAGAGGATGAACAATGTAAATATTATAATAAAATAAAAACTTTAGAAGAGAGCTGAAGATAAAGGTTACAGACTATACACTGTTAGAAATGGGGGTCTCTATTTGGCTGAGGTAGGTACCTTTGTCCACATAGGGATCGATGCTTCTAGTCAGAGTAAGATGGAAACACACCCTTGCTCACCCCCTGGGTGGCTTGGCATGAGCAGACAGACCTATCCCAAAGGTAATGTGTAAAGTATTTCTACTCAAAACACACAGTAATACACTGATAAAAAAACAAAAGGACACGACACCAGTTTAGAATAATACAGTATCTTTATCTCAACTCAACAAGACCAAAATAAAAAAACTCTAACATAAAGGTAATAAGATATGACTTTAAAACAGTTATTGCAAAAATAAAGCTTGTGGAAACAAATTGCTCCACCTGGGGCTAATGCGACGTCGTGACAGCAATAAATCCAAAGTATGGTGCGGACGGCGTCGGGCACAGAGTCACATGGACCCCCAAACAAACAGTACCTTGGAAACAAAGTCTTTGACGATGTATGGCATCATGGAGGTGAGGCGTCGGAGCCGAGGTCGAGGCCTGCCAAGGGGAAGGCGAGGCGTCGTGTCCGCGAGGAGGTGACGTGACGTGTCCAGGACAGGGTAAGACAGCTGCATCAGCAGTGAGGCATCAGTTCTGGTGCCGATACGAAGTTGGCGAGTTTGTGGAGTCACCCTCGTGGTTATCTGTGCCACGATAACAGCATGCGGGTGCTGGTGATGACAGAGTCAGTGTCGTATTTTGACGATGGCTGGGTTAGCGCTTAGCTTTGCTACACGATTCCCGCTTAAATTAGCTATACATAGAAACGCCATTTTGTATGTATTGGCGGCCATCTTAGATCATGAACGGCCTCGTGGCCGGCATGCCCTTTAGTCCGTTGTCCGTTCCACTGACCACTTCAGTCTGCCCAGCAACAGGCTATTTTTAGTACTGGTCAAGCCACACATGCGCAGTTCACACTGACCAGTCGTTCCTCAGGAATGTGCCGCAAACTGACCAGTGGGTTTGAAACCCTCCAATGAGCTGGCAGTATTCCAAAATATGCCCTTATATGTACATAATGTTCTGTAACTTTGTGCCGCGTGTATGTTTTATTACCTGTAGAATCATATAAAAGAAGGGTCACACCGATGTTCGGTGTGATACCTCTTGCATTACCGAAGGGTGCTGTATGAGTGTACCACCACCCCATGGGGTCTTAATAAATTTGTTCTTTGACTTTTACAGTTTCCGTGCCAACAGTTCTTGAATGTAAGTGGGTTATCTTCGGAGCATGTAGGCCTTGGGAACCCTGATTACTTCAAATTGGCGACCACGAAGGGACTCATCGGCGACTCGGATGCCCGAAGGAGAGGTCGTGACGAAGGCTTGGAAACTCGCCATGGACGCGCGCTGCCACGAGTGACCCGAGTCTTGGCTGCCACGGTGTTTTTTCCTTTCCTTCCGATCTGACCTTCCAGGTGGCGCCGGTCTCCGACTGAGTTTTCAAGTGTCTGCATCGCTGAGAAAGTGCTGTTTGGCTGATTTGGTTTACAAGACCTTGGCAGTTGGAATCTGGACATTTGAGACTTTGGGTAAGCTATGTGTTCGGTAAGGTAGTCTTCGGACGCTTACTGAAGTTCTATGATTTGTGTTCGGTAAGGTAGTCTTCGGACGCTTACTGAAATTCTGTGATTTGTGATCGGTAAGGTAGTCCTCGGACGCTTGCCGAAGTCCTACGTTTTGATTTGAGTTAGCTAACATTGTGAATTTGTGATCTTTGAACTTATATGTGTAGTGCACTTCACATAGGCAGGCATGTAGAGATGTTTCTCTAACTTTGTTTTTTTCCTCTGAGCGGCACATTTGTGTGAAGTACTGTAAGTGCCATTTTATACGGTATCACGCTTTCGTGATACTTTTTGAACATGCCTGTTTTTAGCACACTCCGAGGGATGTGCTGTCTTGGAGAAGGTACCTCAATTAGGTTAGCGGAAGCACAGCCGGCTCCCCCAGAGGGAACACCAAATCGTGAGATGTACATCAAACATGGCCTTCCCCCTATTATGTACAGCAAATTATGGCATAAGTATACAAAGGCCGATTCCGAATTGCAATGGCCTCTACATGGGTCGTTCGATTTACGTAAAGTACAGTTTGTAGAGCAATGTTTGTTTCAACGCAGGTCTAGACAAAACATGTTTGATTGCGTGCGAATGTGGGAGAAAGCGGTGCGCGAGCGAATGAAGCGTGAGGTTGCCTTGGCGGACAAAGAGCAGCGCAAGGCTGCTCGGGATAAGGCTTTACAGCTTGAGGAAAAGGAGGCTCAGGAGAAGAAAGAAAGGGAGGAACGGGAACGTAAATTGCAGACGACTGGTCAATTTCCTATCCGCCGACCACTTTATCCTGTCCTTAATAATGAAGTTGATGATTTTTCTTTGTTAGATCGGTCACCACCTCCGTATGTTTCGCCGACGGCTCCAGCTGGGGATTCAGAGGACGATGGACAGGATAAGTCGGATCACAAGGGTATATCTGCTCTCAGGTTTACTGCGGCGAGGTCCGCTCATTTGCGGAGTTGGGCTCGTAAAGTAAATAAGAATTGTGTTTCTCAGGAGCAGTTGTTAGAAGAAAAGAAAGCGTGGTCGGATCTTGAATTAATGTATTTTCTGTCTAGTTTGGCGGATGAAGTTGTAGGCACGTATCGGGAACTTTCAGACACGTTAGAATCTAAATCGTTGTCAGTATATCGTGAGAATTTGGCTAAAGGTGATTTTGATCTTTCAGATGTTGACGACCTATTCAAGCAACTGATCGCGCTACGGGATGAGACAGCCGGATTGCGGGAGGAGGAAAAAAGGAGGAAAGAGGAGTCTGGTTCGGGCAATAATGGGCAGACTAAGGAGTGCTCTCTCCGTGGTTCAGATAAGAGTTCTGTATTGCATGTTATGCCTATGCGTGAAGCCGCACCCTTGTATGTTCCACCAAAAGGGGAAGGTACGGATGATGATAAATTGTCAAAGGATGCGAAAGGGTATTTTGTGTATAATTGGGTATATACGCCGTGGAATAGAGCGGATGTTATGGCGTTGAAAAATTCTTTACCTGATCTTCGAAAAAACCCGGCGGCATTTTACGAAGGGGTGGAAGGGGCTATTTCGTCTTGTGTGATGACTCTTGTGGATATAGATTTGTTCTTTGGGTTAATTCTGCCACCTGATATGTGGCGGCAAATTCGTAAAAATAATGATGAAACGATATTGGGGGGTACATGGAAAGAAATTAATGCTGCAGATTTAGACAGGCCACCAGCATGTAAGCCTTGTCAATTAATTCTAGATCTCCCGGCAGCTATTCTGACTAAATTAAAGACGCTTGTTCCCTCTAAAAAGATTGATTGGACTATGTTGACGTCGTGCAAACAGAAACTCGATGAAACGGTCTCAGATTTCTTTACACGCTTTGAGGAGGCATTTCATGATTACAGTGGTCAATCTTTGACAGACGATACGGGTCGGCATTTGTTTGTAGATAAGTATGTGGCTAATCTCCTACCGGAGATTGCGAAACGATTGAAGTCGAGTGAAAGTTCCTGGGCCACGGCGACCCCTGCGTCCTTGTTAACTATGGCTCAGTACTATGAGCGGCAGGAATTGGAGGCTAAAGAAAGTGTAGAGAAGAAGGCGAAGGAATTGAAAACGAAGGTGATGTTGGCGCAGGTTCGGGGAACACAGGGTAGAGGGAATGAGAGAGGTAGACGGGGTGGAGGAAATACGTCGTACGGTCGTACGGACATAGCGGAGGATCAGTGTGCTTATTGTAAGGAGTTTGGGCTTTGGGCCGAAGATTGTCCGGTACTTCGTGAGCAGCGTAGTCAGCGTGGTCGAGGAGGTGGAAGGTCAAGAGGAGGTTATACGGGAGTGAGAGGTGGCGGAGGAGATCGTGGAAAGGTTGAGGAGAGGGGCCGTGGCCAGGATGAACGAAATACGTTTGATAGGCGGAATCAATATCAGATTTCGGAGGGAGAGAATGTGGAACACCAGGATTATGTGCATGCATAGGACTGCGTAGGATGGGGTAAGGAATCAGTTGAAGTGCCGGTAGATCAGCAGGGTCCATATGTAACAGCGGGTATTCTGGGTTCTACTGATCAATTTCTAGTCGACACAGGAGCTACACGTAGCGCTTTGTCGAAAAACTTGGTTCCGAGGGCTCCCCTGTCTGGCGAAATGATTACATGTGTGGGGTTTGATGGCACACCCTCCCCCAGCCCATTGTCCAAGCCCCTTGCACTATGTCTTGACAAATACTTTAGTTTTGGCCAATTTTTGTTATCACCCCATACCCCAGACAATATCCTGGGTATTGACTTGCTTAAATATTTTCGAGCAACAATACGTTGCGCTCCGGAGGGAGTGCGGGTTATCCTGAATGATAATTACCCTGACCCCGACAGGTTTTACGTAATTTCAGATATTTCAGCTTTGGCCTCTCTCCCGCACACGTTATGGGCAACCTCAGACACGGATGTGGGAGAGATGCGTATTCCACCGATACATATTACTGTTAAGGAGGGGGCCCCTCTACCACGAGTGCCACAGTATAAGATTTCGAGAGAAGGTGAAATTGCATTGACACATATTGTTCGGGACTTGATTTTTGCAGGGGTTGTGGAGGAGGTCCCTTATAATGTTTGCAACAGCCCTATTCTTCCGATCCTTAAGAGAGATACTGACGGCAAAATCTATCGCTTTATTATTGACTTGCGAGAGATCAACAAAATTGTCATTCCTCAATACCCGGTGGTGTCCGATATTACGACCCTGCTTACTTTGGTTCCACCAACGGCCACCACGTTTAGTGTAATTGATTTGAAGAATGCGTTCTTTTCTATCCCTGTTCATCCTGATAGCAGATACCTGTTTGGCTTTACGCTAAATAATAAATCGTATAGATTTTGTCGTGTTCCCCAGGGATATACTGAAAGTCCTAGCATCTATAGTCAGGCGTTGAAAAGACAGTTGGATTCCTTTAAATTGCAGTCTGGCGTTGCTCTTATCCAGTACGTGGATGACCTTCTGCTGGCTGCTGACTCTTATGCACAATGTGAACAGAGTACACTTGCGTTGCTTTCCTTTTTGGCACAGAATAATCATAAGGTTTCGAAGAAGAAGCTTCAATACTGTAGACCTCAGGTGACCTACCTCGGTCATCTGTTGTCTAAGGAGGGGCGTGCATTAACATCTGATCGAATTCAAGCAATTTTAGACACACCAGTCCCACGCACGCAGAGAGATGTACGTGCCTTCATAGGGTTGACATCCTTCTGTAGACAATGAATCATGGGTTTTTCACATATCATAAAACCTTTGTTAGCATTACTGTCCAAACCTACACCAATGCCCCTTGAGTGGACAGATGAATGTCAGAAGGCTTTTGAACAGCTGAGGCAGGCCCTTTGTTCCGCACCCGTGTTAGGCACACCAGATTATACGAAACCTTTCACATTGTACGTGCACGAGAATGATGGGTGCGCGTTGTCAGTATTAGTGCAATTACACGGGGATAAGCAGAGACCATGTGCATACTTCTCTGCCGTTCTGGATCCTGTAGCACGAGGGTTGCCTGGGTGTTTTCGAGCGGTAGCAGCAACAGCAGTGGCCATACGACAGAGTGAGGGAATAGTGTTATCACATAAATTGTTGGTGTTAGTTCCTCACGCAGTAGATGCTCTGTTAAACCAAACAAAGACCCAATACCTTATGAGTGCACGGCTAACAGGATATGAGCTGACACTTTTGGCGCCACATATTACACTAAAAAGATGCGCTACTTTGAACCCTGCCACTTTATTGCCCTATCCGGCTGAGGAGGGTCAGGAAGAAAAACATCATGATTGTGTTTTCCTGACCGAGGAACAGACAAAGGGTCGTGTCGATTTACAGGATGTCCCACTTCCAGATGTGGATGGGGAACTGTGGGTTGACGGATCGTGTTTAAGGCTGCCAGATGGCACGACTTCCGCAGCCTATGCGATCACGACACTTAAGACAGTGGTAGAAACAGCTAGGATACCACAAAAGTCGGCTCAGGCAGCAGAGCTGATAGCCTTAACAAGAGCTTGTGAATTGAGTGCTGGTCTATGTGTGAACATATACACGGACAGCCGGTACGCCTTTGGAGTGGCACATGACTTCGGGCTACTCTGGAGAGAACGTGGGTTTTTGACATCACACGGAGAGCACATTATGCACGGAGAGCTAGTGCGTGATCTCCTAAATGCGCTGCTTGGCCCAAAGAAAGTAGCAATAGTGAAGTGCAGTGCCCACAAAAAGATTACGGATAAAGTGGGCCAAGGAAATGCCTTTGCAGATAGCATAGCAAGACAAACGGCTATGTCCCGAACTAGCTCCCCCATGTATGTGGTGCAATCGCAGGCTGAGCGATGGAGTGATGCTAGGGCAGAAATATTGGACATCCAAAAGTCAGCCACTGAATCTGAACTTGCGACATGGGCAGTAGATGGGGTACTAGATGACGAGGGTTGTTGGAGAAGCAAAGACATGGAGAAGTGGAATTTGCCTGCAGCTTACTTGTAGGCGATGGTCCAGATGACACATGGACTGGCCCATGTCGGAGCTCTTGCGATCACTCGGCTCTTAACTCGAGTTTGGGAACATCCCGAGATTGCCAATACTGCAAAGAGAGTAGTGCAGACCTGCCTGGTATGTTTGCAGCACAATCCTGGAAAGGGGACCCATACTCCGAAAGGAGGTTTCGTTCCACCTTCTGCACCATTTGAGGTACTCCAAATGGATTACATCCAACTTGAGCGCTGCAATAACCTGAAGTACGTCCTAGTGGTGGTATGTGCTTTTAGCAAATGGGTTGAGGCCTACCCCACGAAAGACAACACGGCTTTGACAACAGCTAAGGTGTTGCTTAAGGAATTCTTTCCTCGCTTTGGAGTTTGCAAATTTCTGTGGAGCGATAATGGGCCTCATTTTGTTGGAAAGATTGTGGAATATGTACTGAAGGGGTTAGGGATTCAGCAGAAGTTCCACGCTGTATTCCACCCTCAGTCAGCAGGTCTGGTTGAACGGTACAATGCAACGTTGAAGCTTAAGCTGGCCAAAATTGTGGCGTCTACATCGTTGAAGTGGCCAGATGCTTTGCCGCTAGCACTTCTCTCTCTTAGATCGGTACCCCACTCACGAACTGGCCTTACGCCCTATGAGGTGGTGTTTGGGCGCCCCATGAATATCTGGGGGGTGCCCAAGCCGCGATTAATACATGATGTGCCTTGTGTTATGATGAATGATTATCTGACACGATTAACAAATGATTTGCTTTCTATTCATCAACAGGTTCGAGAAGCGCTCCCTGACAACTCTACTGGAGAGGGCCATGATCTCCGTCCTGGTGACCATGTGATGATTCGGTCGTTTGAGAGAGCAAGCAGTCTGGAGCCCAGGTGGAAGGGCCCGAACAGGTCCTTCTTGCAACCCGCACCGCTGTACGAGTGACCAACAGGAAGCGGTGGGTGCATTCGACACATTGTTGCCGTGTCTCTCCGGATCTGGTGACTCCTGCTGTGTTGACCGACTACAAAGAGATCTTGGAGAAAGAAAAGAGCCCAGCTGTGGCGTCGGCCGAAGTCGAGGGAGCCTTCCCGGACCACACTGTTGCCGGACGAGAGCGCTACAACTTGCGCCCTCGATAAGAAGATTTTTTTTAACCTTTTTATGACTGGTTGGTTACCGCTCCAGGTTTGTGAAACGGAAACCGGGAATTCCAAGGGGGGGGGATCAGTTCTGCCAGTGTAGCGACACCCGTCTTGGCCCGGAGAAGAAAACAACGGCTACCTCGGAGTTCAGCACCGTGTTTTTCTTTTTTTTTAGGTATACACGCACGTGTATCTGAGACTTTGTGAACAATTTTTGTTACTTGAGACTCTGTATGAACATTTTCGAACTATGGCATCAAGGGTATCACGAGATAAAAGAATATTGGGTGCCTTTCTTTTTGTCTTGACAATTGTGGTGATAGCTGTTATAGCATGGGTAGTCGAACTCGTGGTGCCTGTACGTGAACATTTGCTGCCGACTACCCCAGCTCCGTCTGAACACTTCCACTTTACATTACCTTTTCATGAAGAACGACATAGGCAAACGTATTTAAATAACAGCTTCATTCAGATTCTTCACCACACACATAATATGACAAACACTTCAAATTGCTGGGTGTGCGGGATGTTGCCTGGGCATCAGAAGAAAGGGGGTACTCCACTCATCCCTCTACCGTTTTCGCATAATGGGTCTTGTAATGCATTTTATACTCTCCTCTTTACTTTGAGATGGCCCACAAAAGGGGGAGTGCTTTTTCGTTTGAACAAATTGTGCCATCATGATCGGGATGGGTATCCACAAGCTGAGGGTACTCGATTTGAATATGAGGAGTACCGCCCTGACAATGAGTCTGCTTCACGAATGTATAGCAACCAGCGAAATGTCAATGTATCGAATGCACATGTTATCAACGTTATCGCTACCAAAGCAGACCTATGTATACGTAATAAAGGCGTAATATCTGTTGGGAGAAGTGAATGTAACACTACACTTACGTTTGATAGTCCTACTGGTATATCGTTTGTCACTTCTCGAAATACTTACTTTATCTGTGGAACGAAAGGCTATCATCAGCTTCCTTTGGGATGGTCAGGCACTTGCTACGTGTCTTTTGTATTGCCGCCTGTATTCATTGCCCCACCCATGTATCACAACAACTACGTCCTTTACCACGACTTTGTCTTGAATCGTGATAAACACTCCCTTGTCTTGGACGATGTTGACCAAACGGATACTACCTTGCAACAATATGTGGACTTCAATTTGGGTTTGTTCTCTTTCGTTGGGGCAGCTTTGAACAGTCGAAAGATCCGACGACTAACTCGCGTTGTTGAGGCTGTGGCTAATGATACCGCAATTGCACTTGGAAACATCACTGAAGAAGTACAGATTTCTAGAATTGTGGCGCTTCAGAATCGGATGGTCTTGGATGTAGTGTTAGCTGATCGTGGGGGGGCATGTAGAATCATCGGAAGTAGTTGTTGCGTTTACATACCTGATAATTCACCTTCTGTATATGATGCCATCACTAAACTACATAAGATAGCGGCTGAAATACATCCAGATAATGGTACTTGGACTCTGTCAGGATGGTTCTGGTCAATACTCACCACCTGGGGATGGAAACTGTTAACGATTCTATGTATTATTGTGGGAATTCTGTTTTCTGTTTGTTTATGTATTCAGTGTGGCCCAGTTTTTTGTTCTATGTGCTTATCAGTTTGTGTACCCTCGAGACGAGCTCTTGCCCATGATAAAATGATGCTTCATAAAGAAGTAACGCAAATAATGCTAATTGACACAGAAGATGAACACCCTGACTATGTCCACTATGAGGTAGCTTCAGCTAAACGCTAAAAGGGTTGTCTGTCGTATTTTGACGATGGCTGGGTTAGCGCTTAGCTTTGCTACACGATTCCCGCTTAAATTAGCTATACATAGAAACGCCATTTTGTATGTATTGGCGGCCATCTTAGATCATGAACGGCCTCGTGGCCGGCATGCCCTTTAGTCCGTTGTCCGTTCCACTGACCACTTCAGTCTGCCCAGCAACAGGCTATTTTTAGTACTGGTCAAGCCACACATGCGCAGTTCACACTGACCAGTCGTTCCTCAGGAATGTGCCGCAAACTGACCAGTGGGTTTGAAACCCTCCAATGAGCTGGCAGTATTCCAAAATATGCCCTTATATGTACATAATGTTCTGTAACTTTGTGCCGCGTGTACGTTTTATTACCTGTAGAATCATATAAAAGAAGGGTCACACCGATGTTCGGTGTGATACCTCTTGCATTACCGAAGGGTGCTGTATGAGTGTACCACCACCCCATGGGGTCTTAATAAATTTGTTCTTTGACTTTTACAGTTTCTGTGCCAACAGTTCTTGAATGTAAGTGGGTTATCTTCAGAGCATGTAGGCCTTGGGAACCCTGATTACTTCATCAGTGCAAGCCCTGGCGTCATGAAATGCCGATAACTGCAGGCGTTGAAGTGTGTCGGAGCTGCAGTGCAGGTAAGGTGGTGCGTTGTTCACTTCACAAGCCGTGCCCCAAGCCTCGGTGCAGGTTGTGGTGTCACAGCGGCATTGCTGACGGCGTTGAAGACAGGTTTTCTTACTTCTCTTAGGTTTCTTCCAGCTCCCAACAGCAGGAACAACTTCCAGAGGGCCAAACCTGGAATAGGCGCCTCCTGGCAGGTCAGAACTCTAGGCAAAAGAGTTTAGGGGAGCTGGGGGTGATGTCTTTGTGTCCCTGAGATTTCAAAACAAGAGGCCAGCACACTCAGATTGGAGATTCATTTGCAGGCAGGTTCACAGCAAAGTTTCAGTCTTTGTCATTTCCTTGGCAGGAACAGCAACTGCAAGACAACCCCACACAGCAAAGGGGCAGTACTCCTCCTCACAGCTCTTCAGCTCTCCTCCTTGGCAAAGGTTCCTCTTGAATTCATAAGTGATCTAAAGTTCTGGGGTTTAAGGTCCACTGCTTATACCCCATTGTGTCTTTGATCTCTTTGTGCAAGGGCCTCTGAGCCCAGTCCAAACCAGTTCTGTCCTCACTTGTGCAGTGGGACCACAGGAACTGGAGACATCATTGTGCAAGGAATACAGGCCCTATTCAGGTGCCAGGAAAACTCCTCCCACTACTCTAAATGCAGCCAAGGTATATTCAGCTCAGCTCTGAGTCATCCAGGAAGGGCCAGGCACACCTCAACCCCCAGTTGCTGTCCACAGTGAATGCACATTCCCAGGCCCAGTCAATCCAAAAACAAACAGCCAATCCACATACAGGCAGAGACACACAGAATGGTTAAACAAGAAAATGCCTACTTTCTAAAAGTGGCATTTTCAAACACATAATTTACAAACCATCTGTACTAAAAGACGTGTTATTAACTTCTGAGTTCAGAGAGCCTAAACTTTATTTCTTTATCTTGTCCCAATGGGACGCTATACTTGTAAAATGTTACAAAGAACCTTCCATTCTATCCTATGGGACAGATAGCCATTCAATAGTGAAAAACAAAACTGGCAGTATTTCACTATCAGGACATCTCACACACACCAGTACTTGTCCTACCTTTCACATACACTGCACCCTGCCCAGGGGATACCTTGGGCCTACCATAGGGTTGCCTTACATATAAGAAAAGAGAAGGTTATGGCATTTTAAAACTGTGCGCAGACACTACAGTGGCAGGTCTGAGATACCTTTTCAGGGCTACTTATGTGGGTGGCACAATCAGTCCTTGTGTTTCTTTGCAGGCCCACTAATAGCATTTGATTTACAGGCCTTGGCAGTGGCAGACTCAGTGCACTTTACTAGGGACTTACCATTACATCAAATATGACAATCAGTGAGAATCAATTGTAATCACAATTTACACAAGGAGCACTTTGACACTGATCAGAAGTTGCAAAGTGCCCAAAGAATCTAAGTCAGCATCAACGAAATCCAGCACAGCATCAAAAATACAGGATGTAGAGGCAAAAAGATTGGGGAAACCACGCAAAAGATGCCAAGTCTAACATACACCCATAATCTGTGACTAGATCTGATTTTGTAGATAAGATGATGGCTTGATTCGCCATCAGAGTGGGGCCTGATGAAGCAAGATTTAAAAAATCATAATACATGACACATTTACAGATTAAGGGCATAAAAACGTAAATTGTACTTTACACACGTTAGACACAGTGACATATGAAACTCAGACAGGTGTAGTAGAAGCACCGTAAAAGCGTGCTTAAAAATTCAAGATATAGAAAACATACATACAAAGCAATACTAATACATATATAAATGAGTGGCACTAATGAGAGTCTCTTATGAGCATGTTGTTTATTAACGTTTACGAATGAATTTGAGCTGTCATAAAGTGGCCTATTGTTTCGAATGATTTTTGTTAGCGAGCACCAGCTAGAAAAGTTGGAGCAAAAATGTGTCGAAACTAAGTACAATCTTGAAATTGTGCATAATAATACTAGAGGTTCTATAGTTTATGAAAAGTGAAAAACTAATTTTGGAGTGTGAATTTAGAAAATTATACCCCAGATTCAAATCTAGCTCTCCAACTTAAACCTACCAGACTTTATCCCAGATGGCAGCCCACACAAAATCCCTGGCATTCACTCCTGACATAGTTCTTTAATTCAAGCATAACATAACCAAAAAGACCAAAACAATTGAGCATCATCTCTTCCTCTGGAAGATGACTTCAGAACAACTATCTTCTCCGATCTGGTCAGAGGCAATGTAGTTCTTAGTAGTCTCTCAGATACCACCCTAAGACCTCTGAACTTGCAGCATGACCCATCTTTAAGACTAGCTGCATCACTTATAACGCCCTCAATAACATGGACCCAGCTTACCTGGTAAACAAATCAGCCACATCTAGGGACAATGCTAGACCAAGAGCCTAGATATCTCCAAACTGAAGACAAAGCATTGCAAGAAATAAGAACCAGAAGGAAAGTCATTTCCGGTCATCTTCCCAAGGTCTGGAACAACAACCCATTGACATCAGACCTGCATTGACTCTCCTACAATACAGAAAAAAACTGATGACACACCTCTTCAAGGAGCACTACCTCTGACCCAATAGTTTACCCTTTGACTTTTTCCTAATGATTGTATCTTCCCAGGGTCCATTCCACTTGTCCAGTGCCCCATTTCTTTTAAGATAGGTTTGTGCTCGAAAGTTCCAAATCATATTCATAAATATGTACATACATACTTACATACAAAACCTCTTCACCCATGTGGAATCACTTTAGCTGAACTAAATGAACACCAAAGTTCTAAGGCACACTGACTCATACCCAAAACGAACCACAACAATCTCACTTGGATCAGCTGCAACAAATCAATCCCACCAAAAGAACATGAAGTGCCACCATATGCTACTGACTAGCACTACAACAGACCAGACTATGGTCAATGAGAAGTCATAGAACTGTGGAGAAAGAAAACCAAGATTTCTAGAAAATAAGAGTTCATAGAAACAGGAAAATATTAGACACATGCTGGTAATATAACATAAAGCAACACCACCAACATCTCCTTTTGCACTAATTTGCTGTCTAAAATGCAACTGTCAACCTTACAATAGACGGAGTATCCTGAACCACCTTGGCCAAGTGGCAATTTGGGAACTCCGTTATCTTGCACAGAAGCTACAGTTGCTATATGGCAGATTGTGGTCTTAGATACTGTAACCAGATTTGGCCCTATGAAACACACGCCCAGGAGAGGCCTTTCCTGGTTAACACCTGATGTGATCATTGCACAGGTCAAAAATATTACCAGCGCCTTGGAGACCATTTGTTTTCCATGTGCAGTTCATAATATTTCACGAAAAGTTCATGTGAAGTTGACAACCCTACACAAATCAACATTGCCCAAAAAGCCTTTTTGTGTTGCAGAGAAATTAAACACCCTGAGCAAGCAGTAGATAATGGATCCCACGAACGAAAGGACATCCCTTAATCCATTTAAAATAGAGGTGAGCGTCCACCGATTATGCAAGCAGCGACGCCTGAAAGTAATATGTCCTCCTACCTGTTTACCAAGCTTTTCCTCTTCTGTCATCTCAGGAGTTAAGCAATCTATTTACGCATGTGTGTTTGCTATCAAACAGCTCTGCTATTTACCTACACTCTGATTTGCACCGCATGCCTATTCGCCTCTGAACTTGGGACACCTTCTTTAGAGACCAGAGCAAGATGAAATGTTAGTGCATGAAATCTTCAGTCAGTCCCATCAGCGGGGGTCCTGGGAGGAATGTCTGTCATGAGAGAAGGGAATGTTTGCAGGAAAGATTACAAAGGAGATAAAAAAAATGTAATGCCTGAAGCGGTTGACGAAATGTTGATTTCGCTCCATTGGATAAAAGTCTTTAAACTTTTTCTCTGGTACTTCAAGACTGAGTCTGCAGAGCTGATAATTGGTACAGCATTGTCGCCGGTCCTTTGTCACAAGCTGCTCTATGGGTACAAAGGTTTATCATATATATGCCTCAGACGCCTCTTAGCAGCAAGGGTTCTGGAGGCAGCAGAATAAAGAGAGCAGTCAATGTTTGCAGAAAGGATACAAAGAAGAGAAACAGGCAGAGTGCATGAAGGCTGATGAAATATTAACTGCACCGACTCTTAAAAAAAGAAAATGTGGCGAACACACAGTACAAACAAGGAATGGGTACCATAATACACTTTTCAAGTCAGAAACTTTTACTGAGCTAAATGCAGATGCCTAAAATATATTTCCGTACATTGTTACTGTGACTCTAGGTTTTGAAAAAAAGAATTATCCGCGTATCTACGTAGTGCTATACCTTGTTGGATATCTGAATTTGTTTTCTCGTTTTTCAAACGTAGTTTTGCTCTCAACATTTAACTGTACACACCACACACACACATACACACACACACATATATATTCATATACATACATATATATATACACATATATATAGATAGATATTATATATATATATATATATATATATATATATATATATATATATATATATATATATATATATATATATATATATATATATATATATATATATATATACGAGTGATGTAATATGTGACGTCATCAACAGTGCATTACACGCGCAAGTTATAGGGAGTCCAACTAACTATAACGTGGAATTTCAATGGTTTTATGTAGTAAAGCTGGAAGTAAAATTTCCAGCTAACTATAACTGATGTGAAACCTTTGGTTTTTTCAGTGAATTTATTAGGTTTTTTAAATGCTAATTCCTAACTATAACTGGTGTGAAACCTATGGTTTTTTCAGTGAATTTCATAGGTTTTTTAAATGCTAATTCCTAAGTATAACTGGTGTGAAACCTGTGGTTTTTTCAGTGAATTTCAAAGGTATTTTTAATGCTAATTCCTAACTATATAAGACCTGAAAGCCCACCAGGAATCTCCAGTATGCGCCAGGGGACTGCATTGCAGAGATGTGTAATGAAGCCACGCCCCTTTTTACACCTCTCTGCAACGCAGCCCCCGTGCATGTTTGAAGAGGGGGAACTAATTCCCCTTGCATACTGGGGGCCCCTGGGGGCCAACTAGCCCACCTGGAGCCTCCAGTATGCGCCAAGGGGCTGCATTGCAGTGGTGTAATGAGGCTATGCCCCTTGTTACACCTCTCTGCAACGCAGCCCCCTGCCGCGTTTGCAGAGGGGGAACTAATTCCCCTTGCATACTGGGGGCCCTGGGGGCCAACTAGCCCACCAGGAGCCTCCAGTATGCGCCAGGGGGCTGCATTGCAGAGAGGTGTAATGAGGCCACACCCTTTTTACAACTCTCTGCAATGCAGGCCACTGGCGCGTTTGCAGAGGGGGGACTAATTCCCCTTGCATACTGGGGGTCCCTGGGTCATATCTGCCCAAACACCGATATTCCGAACAATTGAAAATGTTTTTTTCTTGAGAAACATTTGGATTTGGATTATCATGTCCTCTTTCCCCCCTCCTCTTCAACCTCTATATCCGCCCCCTTATTTCCTCTCTTCTTGAGCTGGGGGTCTCAGTGTATAATTACGCTGATGACCTCCAGCTCGTCTTTGATCTATCCTCCCCCACTCACTCTCTTCCCAAGCTCAGGTCAACTCTTGTCTTTATTTCTCAGTGGATGAGCTTCAATCATTTGAAGCTCAACCCTGACAAGACAGAGCTTGTCCTCACCGGCGGCCCCTCTAACCCTTGGTCCTCTGTCCACTGGCCCCTTTCTTTTGGTCCTCCACCTTCCCCGGTTCCCTCTGTTCGGACTTTGGGCATCAAGGTCAGCAATGACCTTTCGATGCACGCACACATTAGTTCTGTTGTATCCTCTTGCTTTCTTTCCCTCCGCCTCATCCGCAAGATCTCCCGGTTTTTTTCTGTTGATGCCCTCAAAGTTATCATCACTGCCCTTATTACATCCCGCCTGGATTATGGTAATGGCCTGTATGTAGGCATCCCTGCCTACGAGACCCGTCGTCTCCAGGCCATCCAGAACCAGGCGGCCGGTCTTGTCCTTCGTTTACCTAAGTTCTCCCACATCACTCCCGCCCTAAAAACCCTTCACTGGCTCCCCGTTCAGTTCAGGTCCCAGTTCAAACTTGCCTGGCTCGGTCCGCTCCTCTCTTCATCAACTCTCTGATCTCTTCCTATGCCCCTCCCCGCTCCCTCTGATCTTCCTCCCTCTCTCTTCTTCACGTTCCCCGCTTCCGTAAGTCCCGCACAGGGGGCACCCACTTCTCTGTGCGTGCTCCGCAAATCTAGAACTCTCTTCCCCTCTCTATCCGCTCCATTCCCATTTTTTCTCATTTTCGGAAAGCCCTCAAAACTTTTTTCTTTCTTCAGGCTTTCCCGGGCTAATCTCTCTTGCACCAGTTAGGCAGTTACCGATGTGTTCCTCAGCGCCAGGAAGTCGCTTGGCCACAGAGCGCTTTATAAATTTCTTTTTCATTTCATTTCATTTCATTTCATTATACTTTGGAATTTTTGAAAGACTGACTTTGAGGATGCTATAAATTACTCAAGTCTGCCCGAATTGTGTGGGTAAAATTGATACCTAGTCACTTTGAATAAGAATGTACTTACGTCTCGTCTAACATTTGGAAGAAATATCTAGTTATATGACAACAGGATACCAACATAACTTGAAGGAAATAAGAACGCCCTGAAGAAGTTCTGTTGTACAGAACGAAATGTTTCGGCTGGCTGTGGTACATAAACTTAAGGAAAATAAAAGCATTTGAATATACACCAAGATTCAGCACTTCAATAAGGACTCTAAGTGATATGATTTTATTGGACTCATTGTGCAAGTGGTGCTGTGCCAAACTTTGGAATATTCTCCATTACTCTCTACTACTTACTCTCTCCTACTCCACTACTCTCAAATACTCACTCTCTACTACTCATTCGCTACTACTCTACTACTCTCTACTACTCACTCTCTACTACTCACTCCCAACTACTCGCTACTCACTACTCTATACTACTCACTATCTACTATTCTCTACTACTCACTCTCTACTACTCTCTCTCTACTACTCACTATTTACTACTCACTACTACTCTCTACTACTCACTCTCTACTTCTCACTCTCTACTACTCACTCTCTACTACTCTTTCTCTACTACTCACTCTCTACTACTCACTCTACTACTCACTCTCTACTACTCTCTACTACTCACTCTCTACTACTCTCTCTCTACTAGTCTCTACTACTCACTCTACTACTCTCTCTCTACTAGTCTCTACTAATCACTCTACTACTCACTCTACTACTCTCTACTACTCACTCTCTACTACTCTCTACTACTCACTCTCTACTGCTCTCTACTACTCACTCTACTACTTACTCTCTACTACTCTCTACTACTCACTCTCTACTACTCTCTACTACTCACTCTACTATTCACTCTACTACTCTCTACTACTCACTCTCTGCTACTCTCTCTACTGCTCTCTACTACTCTCTACTACTCACTCTCTACTCTCTATTACTCACTCTCTACTCTCTACCTCTCTCTACTTCTCTCTCTACTAGTCTCAACCTCTCTTCCGCTACCTCTCTACCTCTACCTCTCTACCTCTACACCTCTACCTCTCTACCTCTCTCTACACTCACACATATACACATATATGCATATATATGCATATGCATTTATATATATATATGTGTATGTATATATATATTAAAAAAACAACAAAAAGATTTTTTTTTTAAAACAGTTACTTTTTTTTAAAACTGTCATTCTTTTTCCCCATGGTACGCTCCCCGGTACGCGCACCGGTGCTCTGATGAAGAAGCCTCCGGGCTTTGAAACGCGTAAGGAACTTTGGTTATGATGTGGAAACAGACGGTTTTACAAATTAAAGCTTGGTTGAAGCACTCCTCTGCGTGGGTGTCTTTGCTGCAGGGCAACTTTTTGATGAATATATATATATATATATATATATATATATATATATATATATATATATATATATATATATATATACACACACACACATATATAACCAGTTTCTTCCCTCTCCGGAAGAAAAGAGCCCACACAGGAAGCCTGGGATGCAATCCTTTTATTAATGCAAGTTAGACTGCATGACGCGTTTCGTCATCCAATCGCCTTTCTCAAATGCAAATGTCCTTCTTGCTATACACAGTTCATTTAAAATACACAGCGCCTCACAAGAGATTGGTAGAGGCCCTGCTCACTGGCTAAGGGGGAGGATCTTACATACTCGATCACCGAGTCACAATTGCATGCAGACAATCACATAAGTACATGCCCCAGTGGGCAGTGTCTGCAGCTTTTGCCCTTTGGGCCAGGAAGTTACGATGGAGACAAGGTGTTGAATCCCGGCCGTCCCACCAGCCGCTTTTCTCCAGTAGCATGCAGGGACACCGGCAACTTCAGTGTGTCTACGCATCCTTGTGAAGTCACAATCCAGCAGTTTCTGGCCTCGCAGAAGTACTACCAGACGCGGCGGTTCGGCGTTTCCCAAACGTTTTGAGACACCGTCAAAGTTGCCACTAATACGCCAAACTCTTGTTGGAGGGAGGCTCTCGGTGCTCGTGGCCACACCTACATATAGAAAACCAGTTCCTTCCCTCTCTGGAAGAAAAGAGCTCACACAGGAAGCCTGGGATGCAATTCTTTTATTAATGCAAGTTGGACTGCATGACGCGTTTCGGCATCCAATCGCCTTTCTATATATATAATATATCATGACTCCTCCATAATTAGCAGGCTTATTAAATCAACTGATTTGAGACAGGCTAGCATTCCTATCTGCTGCATACTTTGAAACTAACATTAACATTTTCGAGTGCAAGGGAGCTGCAACTGCGATATAAAAGCAACTGGGGGAAAGTGCTCAGCTCAATCTCTTTCATTGACTAGAACTTCTGTCGTAAGCAAGAACATAGAGATGCACTTGTGTATAATTTTGAGGAGTGGGATATCTACCAAACATTGTGAATGTCCTATCAGGTTATTTAGAGTGCCATTAATTTCAATGGACTTGCATAACAGCACACATCAGACACTTTTTAGCAGATTTCCTGCATCCATCCAACTCTAAATAAGGCCCATATTAGTAGCTGAATATGTACTGTGTGCAATACAAATTTCTCACGCATTCACTATGATTATATAGGATGACATGATTGAGATTGAGGTTGATGACCCTAAAATATGCGGTATTGGGCACCATTTTTGTACATTCTTTGCTGCTGTCATAATGGGCATGGCGGGTAACCCTCAGTTGTATTCACCAGTAAGATTAATTTTCAAGGACTGGGTGCATTAAATGATGATAAAAGGTAGCATATGGGGATCATGTACTGGTATTGTGGTTTACCATGTGCAAGTGCACAGAAGGCATACTGCAAATGTTAAACAGCCTCCATCTATGAAGTTTAAAAGTCACCCATCAGAAATAATAATGAGATGGCCTGAACCCTTCAAAGAGGAAAAAGTGACCCTTGATGCAGAGTTGCAGCACCCACCCTCCACTCCCATGTCTGTGCACTATTCTCATCACTATCATGTTGGGAGTTGGTATTTGCTGTACTAGGATGATTATTGGAGAATTACCACCTGACTATAACATCCTTAATCACAGAAGTGGTGTGAAAACGCAGTGAGTGCCACGTGAATTCTATGCAATGTTGTGGAATGGTAACTGAAGCTGGCAAATTTTGTGTTTCTGGCTCTATAACTGTGTATTGTGCATAGTGGTGAGTACATTCAGTGGCACAATTATGAAATACACCAGAATGTGCCCCAGATTAAAATTATAAATCATTTCACTAACTACCTGGATAGAAAATCCCTAGGATCCAGATAGCTGGTATATTTGAACTACACTGGATCTTATAGTTGCCCTGTATGCCACCTACTCTGAATGCTTGTGGACCTGTTAACCTCTCAGTGTTTTGCCTTCTCAGTTGGTCTCGTCCCTTTTTGTAAGTTATCATGAAAAAGTCCCAGAGGTACTAGATAAGTCTCATGAACTAAACTTTGCCTGCTTGCGACAAATCTTTGGGAGGATTCCACGATGTATGTTTTGCAGACTTTTCCACTCTAATTCTTCCCCAAAGGGAGCGGTTGGGCTAGACTGATCCTCAGCATATGATTGCTGTGCTCCTGCTAACGTTTCCAAATCAACCATTTTTACAGGATATACTGTAGGATAAAAAAATGTGGATTCCTTTTTCACTATTGGTAAAGTTAGACATATTTCTGGTATATGGTGGACAATGCCCATACTTTGAAAATGCATGCAGTCTAGTTGGGACATAAAGTTCCCCACAGCCCTTTCTATTCCAGAACTTGGAACATGCCTCAATGAATTGTGTCAAATGTACCTGTGATTGGCAGCTCTGGGATACGGCAGCCTGCCATGGGCCAAGAAGGCTTTGAACCTCCTCCCTCATCATCCAGCAAGACCAACTTCATATGCTTTTCTTCAGAGAGAGGTGCTCTGACTGGGAGAAGGTGTCAGTGGCAATAGGCAGCAGAGTCTGTATCTGATCAGAGAAGCAAAGATACACTCTGCATGACACCTCATCAGTTGTTCAAGAGAGAAACCAAGATATGAAAGTATTTACTTTCTTATTCTGTGTCTGTGTGTACATTGTGTACATCTGTGTGTGTATAGTTACCCATTTTAACAAATTTAGAAAAACGTAAGCAGCTGTTTATAGCAGGTTATTAACTCACTGAGGTTCTTTACCAGGATTGAAACTTGTGGCATGCAAATTACAAAAGAATCCCAGCAGCAAGTTCATTAATCCATTGAGCTATATTACAATGACAGATTACATGCAGTGGTCTGGCAATCTCATTAATTCTCAAAACTATTTTAGGATAACTCAAAGGTATTACTAACATGCTACTCACAGATCTCTGCAGCAAATGAAATAATTCCCTGGGATATCTTACCAGTATTCAACCTCTAGAGCTGAACTCTGCACGAGCTGGTCTGTTTGAGACCAATAAAGTAATCCACAATGGATTTTCATTCCCGGTTCTCCTTGCCACCCCTTTCTTTAAGGAGCTGGGGGCATATTATCAAGACAGGCGATAAAATTATCACAATTTTAGCGGCAGAAAACTGCCGCTAAAACGACGATAAGGGGCTTGATAATATTCTCTATGGAATTCCAATTGAAGCCCATGTTAAATGTCCTTCACATTTAACATGGGCTTCAATTGGAATTCCGTAGAGCATATTATCAAGCCCATTATCGCCGTTTTAGTGGCAGTTTTCTGCCGCTAAAACTGTGATAATTTTATCCCCTGTCTTGATAATATGCCCCATAGTTTTCAGTAATAATAGTTTTCAGTAATAATATTGACTTTACATGAAACTTGCCTTACACAGCAGCTTTGCTTTTTTTATCAGCTATTATCCTACTATATATCAGCAGTACAATTATTAGTTGTATTTTTCTAGTGCATTACGCTATACTGGCTCATAATACTGGGCCCAATGCCATGATGAGACTGCCAAGTAATGTTTTAATCTCAATCCCCAATAAATTGTTTACTAGAACACTGTCATGAAGGGAGTACTGTTGAAAATAAGGGAGCAACAGCAGGCTATAAATGTTGGTATATCCACTTTGCCATCAACATTCTAATGCCTAAAATTATATATATTAATCTCCCTTTCAACGCTTCATGATTTGTGGTAATTTGAAAGCAAGAGTCAAACGAGGAGCCTGTGGTTGTGGATTTAGGAAATAAGAGGAGGCTGCTTGCTTCTTCATTCATAACATGTAATAAAGGAAGGGAACATTTCCATAGCCCCATTTCCCCCTAGCCTCAAAATATCATGAGCTATAAAAAGTATGTGAAACCCAGGGCAGGCCGGACTGGGAACCACAACCGGCCCTGGCAAAGTGCTCGCCCCCCCCTCCCCCTCCCCACTCGGGGTGGTTGGAGGTGCCGCCGAGCTCTTTGCCGGGCCGGTTTTCAGACGATTTTGGTACCGGGGGATTGTCCGGTGCCCGCTACGGCCAGTCTGGCCCTGCCCCGAGGGCGTAGCTTGGTCAGTAAGTTTAGAGGGGATGTAAGCTTTAGAGTTCTCAACAATCACGCTGGCATATCTTGTTAAAATACATTATGAGAAGAGGCGCATGGAGGGGGGTTTGAGAGGCAGTGGAAAGAGAAAGGAGTGCAGATTGTTGGGGGTACTGAAAACACAGTTGTTTTCAAACTAACCAAGTTTTAAGGCAGACACGAGAGAGAGAGAGAGAGAGAGAGAGAGAGAGAGAGAGAGAGAGAGAGAGAGAGTGTGCGTATGTGTGTTTTTGTCTGTGTCCATGTAAAAATCCAGGGTGAATTCCAACACACACCCCACCATACCCGACTGAAAGCACCTGCACCCAACTATTCACTACAAAATACATTTTTTAGGGGTACGTAACACCCCAAATACCTCCCCTGAAGCTACGCCCCTGGTGATCCAACCTTCCATGGCTGAATGACAACGACAATTACCAGGACCTTACGCACTTGCAGGGATGTCCCTGCCAAAAAATGTAACTCATTGACAGCCAAAGCCACAAAAGGGGGAATGAAGATGCTGCCAAGAAGAACAGGGCCTTTTCACACCCACTATAGCTCCAATCTGAAGATTCCTTATTGTGACATTTTTCCATCACAGGAAGAACATTCTAAAAACTTAGGGATCAGTTCACAAAGCAATATAAGGCAGTAGACCTATGCATGTAATGGAACAACAACTACAAAAGGATACCTGTCAGTAGTAAATGGTTTCAGTACTGTGTTAGTATCTGCCCCAACTGTATGCAATTGCTCAGACAAGTGGTGGGGACAGGATTGTGACGTTCAAGCGTGGTTTGCCTTGAGAGTTTGTCAACACCTGCAAAGCCATGAGTTTGTTGACTCCCACAAACTCCTCTCCTATCCATTCCCATGAAGGAAGTGGTCAAAGGTTTACACCGCCAAAGAAGTGACATGATTCCGATTCAACACTGGGAAGGGAAATGGAGCACCCCCAAACATTGGAAGGGGTTAGTGCAAGGAGGAAATGCTTTCCTAGTGGAGAAAAAAACAGAACACAAAGAAATGTATTTGCACATCTGGGGTCGTATTATCCATAGTGACCGGAAGGTGCACTGGGTGGGGCACTATAATATTACAAAAGGAGCCCCAGATGCTTGTGCAGCCTCTTATGTAATACTGATAGCTCCAGAGCACATGTAGCATTAGCACTATCTTGAAAGGGCATTCCCTCATTTGCATGGGGGTGGCCCCATGCAAATGAGGGAACCGCTTTGCCTCTGCAGAGGAAACAGGCCGCTCGGAAGCGCACTGCCAGTGTGCCACAAAATGTGGCACAATACCAGTGTGCCCCCTGATGGCATCCTTCTGAAGGTGGCAAAGGGGTCTCGCAGACCCCCCGGACAATCCACCTGCAGGCATGTGCCATTACTCACTGCACCCATCTGTAGGAGAAACTCTGCCCACTCTTAAAGTGCATATGGCTGCCATCTGCACTGTTAAGCATGGAGAGGTTTGTAAACAGGTCTTCCATATTTCACTAAATGCTCTGACACCAGGAGAGTTGTGAGTTTGCAGCTGCCCTTGTGGGCAGAACACTGATTGTAAAAGGGTGCACTGTCACTGGTTGCAACCAGCCACCTGCCTAAAGGAGGGCTGTGGTTCAAATAGGGACAGTGCGACCATTACATAATACAGTCCCTGGTTGCCTTTATTCCATGCAGAAGTATGCCTTGCACATAACTATGCATTAGGGAAATACATTTCATATAATTCCCATCAATAAATCTGGATATTAGCTTAAGTGGTGAAGCTTATCAGTGTACTAATGGGAATGTTTGTGAATTGCCAAAGTTCACACATTTACACATGTGTGTAAGAGTACAGTTGTGGGTGTAAATGTATGACTTTTTTCTGTAACCTTATAGTATGTAGTAGTGGGCTACAATATCAATTAAACACCCACTCCCTTTATATTAGGATTGGCATTAGCCAAGATCTTTACATTTTACTAAAATTATATGTATATACACTTAACTATAGAGTCTTTCAGTCAACCCTCTTCATCCTTTGAGCTGTAATTGTATCATTCACATTTTTCTTCTGCCCTCTGCAGCATATAGCAAGGGGCAAAGATTTACTCCACTTCAGCCACTGCCTGAATTTACTGTGAGGGATGGCCTTAGCCCTTTCACAAGGAGCACATCCACACTCAAAGTAGTTCCCTAAAGTGCCTGGTACTACTGTGGCAATCTATGCTTTTTGAGACCAAACATTTTTAGCTTTTAGCCAATTTATTTTTGCAGATTGATGCAGGCTTGAAAACGTCACCAATGGTAAGGTTTTGAAAAAAACATGACAAAACAAAACAAGTACTCACAACGCCAAAATGTAGGCTATTGATTTGCCAATGTTTGTTGGTTATATTTGTATTTAATAATTTGTTGCACAACAAACGATATCAGAGAAAATCCAGATGTAATTTAACTTTTCCAATCTCATAACGCCAGGGAAGTCACTTAACGTAGATCAACTACAATAAATATTTTGTTTTATTGGGGCAATAACATCTTAGATACAAGCAGCTCTACCTAGAGTAGGCGTGTGTGTGTGTGTTTGTGGGTGTGTGCATGCATGGGAACATGGAACCTGGAAATAAACAGATTTCTGTAATGTGCTTTGTACACACACGCACGTACAATCTGAGATGGCGGGAGATAATGTGATTTGCCCTGAATCAAGCAATTTGTGGCAAATTACAAAATAAGCGTTCAAAGCCAATTTCAGCGGTCAGAACAATTAAGCAACAGAACCGCACACCTTCGTAAATTAAACATTGCACTTGAACTCAATGAGATTTTACGGGACAAGACAACACTGATGCCCAATATTGCTCATGAGATATACTTATTTTGTGAAATGTATAGTTTTCTTTTTTGTATCAATATGCAAGACACAACCCTGATCTCATTTTCTTGTACAATAACCCCATGCTCACTTCAGACATGTTTTTTTCTTTTTCAAGAGTAATAGGTCCATTGACTATAAATAAATGCCGTGAGACCTGCTTGGGGCCTTTGTCGGCAGGATCAGCGCCGTCCCAAAGCATTCTGGGATGAGGCGGCGCGCCGTATCATCTCTTAGGCTAGCAGGTGACCTCCGACCTTACAAAGCGGGCCAACCAACATGCTACAAAGCTCTCCCCTGCTTCTATCAAGTGACAAAGTAAACCGCATTACGTCGTTTCTATAGCAGGGCTCTACAGTATGTAATCTACAAGGCAGGCTTACACCATTTGCTCGTTCTGCTGTGCCGACCACATGAAAGAGCTTGGCTTCCAGTGACTCACAGCCAGTGTTTGCTCATCTCACCTATTACCGAGCCACAAAAGAGCCGCGGAGGTTGAGCAAGCAAACGGAAAACAAAAACAGGACGAGAAGCAATCCGACAGCTTCGAAGAAATGTTTGCCCAAAATGTATGCTGACACGTCTCCATTGGGTTTTTTGGTGTCAATAAGAGCTGGACGGGGTTCTTTTCATCGGCCCGTGAGCCGGATACTTTAAAGCTCTGACACTGTTCAAAGGTGTTCCGGCATATGTTCTGTACGCGCCTGCAACTCAATGGGTTGGTTCATTAGGACTGTTTGTCACCCTTTATCTATTTTTAAAATAATTTCCTGGTTCGATCGGTCGGTCTATCTATCTATCTATCTATCTATCTATCTATCTATCTATCTATCTATCTATCTATCTATCTATCTATCTATCTATCTATCTATCTATCTATCTATCTATCTCTGTCTGTCTTCCTGTCTGTCTCTCTCTATCTATCTGTCTATCTGTCCATATATGTACACACACACACATATATATATATATTAGAGTGGTGATAGCCACTCTAGTTATAGTTACTATTCCAAAACATAGGAACTTCTCTGATTTTTGGTTGGTAATAACTTTGCCACTGTTTGACGAATCTCCACGAAACTTTGCAGACGTATTCCTTTTTCTTCATTGGCTGATGATGAACGGTTTCGTGGTGATTAGTTAAGGGGGGTGTGCAAAGAAAAAGTGGGGGTTCTCAAAACACGTTTTCCCACCAGTGCGTTTTTCGATTGACCTTTTAAACAGAAGTATCGGCAAAATGGCTAAACGGATTTTCATGCAATTTGGCAGGGATATAGATCATGGCATGGAAAGGGTCTTTTTTGTTAGTAGATCAAAATTGATTCAGTACTTTTCTAGCAGTAAAGGTAAAAAAACGTAGTGATATATTGAGCTGCGGCATACAGCAGCACCTTTGCTGTATACCACGGTGTATATATGCTGTGTTCTGGGTTTTTACATGATATATAGCTTATTACTATGTTATTAAGGTATAGGAAGAAATGGGGCACTTTACCAAAGTCTGAATAGCTAGGGAAAAGTATTTTTATTGTATCATATATTTTTAAAAAGATTTATGGATTATCGCAGTAGCAGTACTTCCTTGAAAGTATCGAGGAAGTACATAGGTACCTACTGAAGAAGAAAAAAGAATTATGACAAAAGACATTCTGGGCCTCTCCACGACATGTCACTCCACTCTACAATGCCCAGGTTCACTCTACGACATACCAGTCCATTCTACGCCACTTCACCTACGCCACTCTGCTCTATGATACAACACTCTACAACACAACACTCTACGTCACTCCACTCTGTTCCACTCCACTCTATGCCACCCACTCTATGCCACTCTACTCCGCTCTATGCCTCTCCACTCTACAACACTGTACTGCACTACATACTACAATGCTCTATCCCACTCTATGCCACTCTACTCCACTCTATGCTACTCTACAACACTGTACACCACTCTACAACACTGTACTCCACTCTACAACACTGTAAACAACTCAGGCTTTATGGCATCCATGCCAGTTTACTCCACTCTACTTCATGACACAGTACACCTCTGTACTCCACTAGTTCACCCTATGCTATTCCGCTCTACAACACTGTATGTCACTCAACTCTGTCACACTCTACTCCACTCTAGGACACGCCAATCTACAACACTGTTCTCCACTTTATGCCACTCCACTCTAAGCCACTCCACTCAATGCCACTCTACTCCATGCCATTCCACTCTACACCACAATACTCTGGGCCACGATACTTTATGCCACGACTCTCTATGCCGTGACACACTACTCCAGTTTACTCCAATCTACTAAACTAGTCCACTCTACACCATTCTATGACATTCCACGACATTCCACTCTACGGCACTCTAGGTACTAAACTGTATGGCACACCATCCACTCTATGACACAGTACTCCACTCTGACACGTCACTCCACTCTATGATATGCCACAACACTCTACAGCATGTCACTCTATAACACGACACTATACTCTACTCTACCACACGACACTCCACTTTACGTCACTCCACTGTACACCACTCAAAGCATAACACTATATGGCATGACTCTCTATGCCATTACACTCCACTCTACAACACTCTACTCCACTCTATGTTACTCTACTCCACTCCACTTCAACAACACTCCACTATACGCTATGGCACTCTACCCAACTCCCTCTATGTCATCCATGCCACTTTACTCCACTCTACTTTATAACCCATTGCTCCAATTTACTCCACTCTACTCCACTTTATGCCTCTCCACTCGGCAACACTCTATGTCACTCCACTCTACCACAGTCTATGACATTGTACTCCACTTTTCGACACTCCACTCTACAACTCTGTAATCTACAACACTCTCCTCCGCTATTTTCTACAATAGTCCACTCAATGATACTCTGTTCTACGACACTGTACTCCAATCTGCTCCACTCTACAACACTTGACGCCACTCTATCCCACTCTACCACACTCTACTCAACAACATTCTACTTGAGGGCACTCCACTGTACAACACTCCACTCTACTACTCTCCACAACACTCCACTCAATGCCACTCCACTGAACTCTACAACACGCACCTTCACTCTACACCAATCCACTCTAGAACACTACACTCTCCTCCGTGCTATGGTACAACAATCCACTGGATGACACACTACCCCACACACTATGCCACTCTACTCTACAACACTCTTCTACACTATATGTCACTCTATGACATTCTACTCGACTACATTCCACTCAACAACACTCTACTCAACAACACTCTACTCAATTACACTCTACTCAATGACACACCACTCTACGACACTGCACACTACTCTATGCTAAATCCACTGTATTATATGACATGCCACTCCAGTCTACTCTAGAACATTCAAGTCCACTCTACGCCAGTCCACTCTCCTCTTCTCCACTCTATGATGCACCACTCTATGAGACTGGAGACATTTCCCTCAACAGCACTCTACTCGACTCTATGCCACCTCACTCTACAACACTATACTCCACTCTATGCCACACTACAATACTCTACCAGAAAATACTCTACTTGAAGACACTCCACTAGACAACACTCCACTCTACAAATTGAAACACATTTTTTTTAAATCAATTAAATTCAATGTAAAAAACAAATGTGAAAGATAAGTTACAGTTCGGAAAACTTTATTCATTTTATGTATACAAAGCCAACTTATATTACACAAAGAGTAGAAATTTTAAAGTTATAGTGACATACAATTACAATTTGTGCCCTGGTCGAAACATACTATAAATTGCTCACCGTGTTGTCAACTTGCTAGCCACACGACATTACCTATACCTAAGTATGGGCGGAAAATCCGTTCCGCTCGCGGATTTTAAGGATTTTCGGTAAATTCACGATCCGCGAGATTCGCGAATTTCCCGCAAAATCTGCAAATCCGCGAGCAGCGGATTATATGGCTTGCTCGCACTGTTCGCGTGAGTTCGCGGCTTCCCAGTTCAACTTCGCGCCCCGCGAATAAGCGCTAAATTGCAGAAATACGATCTTAGCAAAACTGAAACTACTTACCAGGTTCAAAATTTCAAGCTCATCATTAGTAGCCATTTCCTGTAGTGCTTCCTGAGGGGCCCCTCCAGAGTTCAGTTGCCTACTTGCAACTATTATGTGACCCTGCTCTGACCCTCAGAATAGTTACACATATGCCACAAAGGTCCTGAATTACAGCTAAGGGAGACAAGCAGGAGCCAGGCTGGAAGTTCAAATCCAGTGACACATTAATCAGCCCCTAATTCATTATTGTCAGTTGGGGCAGGGCAGGTGTTGTAACTAATTTTGCAACAATGAAAGCACTTAGCAAGTGCAAAAGATCACTAATCAGGAAGCACTAAGGAAGCAGGTGCCAGCTAAAAAAATATTCTGTGACACATTAATCAGCCCCAAATTAATTCAGGTCACTTGAGGCAGGGAAGGTGTGCTTTGCTTTGCCACAATAATGTACACTGGACAACCAGAGGGTGCTGTGATGAAACAGAGGGTGGCATGGGTGAGCCAGAGGGTGGCATGAGTAGTCAGAGAGTGGCAGTGGTGACAGAGGGTGGCAGTGACGAAGAAGAGTGTCCCAAACAGGCTGGACACGTAGAAACAACAAGTTCGCAAAACTTGCGACCCGACAGGTAAGTTTGCGTTTACGAAATTGTACAAAAACCCTCGCGAACTGGCAGAAACCCACGCGAACACAAAAAAAAAATCCGCAAATTCGCGAGAATTCGCGGATTTTGCGGATTGCGAGTTCGCATATCCGCAAAATTCGCGAACGCGAGATTCGCAAAATTCGCCCATGCTTACCTATACCTATGCCCTCTACTATGCACACTGTTCTCATGAATTCATAAATTATGTCATTTGAGATGTCATGAGTCTTGCTATGAATGCTATAATTTAACATGTTATATATATACATATATATATACTAGCAGCACGTCCCGACGTTGTCCGGGTATGAATTGCTGCCGGCCAGTAGTATATTGTTTTGTAGGATTTCGTTTTGATAGCATTTCTTATCTGTGACAGGCCTGTGAAACACTCCGATTCACAGTGCACTGCTGATGCACTTAAGAGTCCGCGTTCAGTAGTGTTTGAACTTGAGTCTCCCTACTTTATTTTTCCTTGCAATATTATATAGCGCGAACTCGACAACATGGCATGAGCACAATTTACATTACAGAAGAACACATTCATTTTTGGTAGGCACGGGGAGACAAAGCGATTTGCCTGGAATCACAGGATGTTGAGCTGATGCTGAGATTCGAACGTAGCTCCCCAGCTCTAAAGTTCGCAATTCTAGAACTTGTGGCGGGAAGTGTGTCTAAAAGTGTATGTCAGTGCTGGCCATCAATGAGAGAGACCTGTGCATTTTTGAAATGGGTGGTGAAAAAATATCAGTATGTTGCTGGAGATGTGGGCCGCCGTGCCACCAATACTTACCGGGGGAGGGTAAGCACCCATTATTCCGCAACTTTCTTTCCGCATACCATCACTCCGCATACTTTAATTACAAAAGTACCATGACTCCGCAATACCATTATAACGCATGGCATTACATTTTATATGCTTTTACCACGCATACATTTACAACGAAATTCGTTGTAAATGCATGAATGGTAAAAGCATGTTTTTTTTAAACGTTTGGATAAGGTAAGTATGGGTATAGGGGTATATGTTTTGGGGTACTGAGGTATATGTTTTGCGGTGTTTGGGTATTTTAAGGCTTCAGATATAGTTTTGGGTTGTGGGGTACAGGGGTAGTTTTGGGGTTTAGGGATAGGTATGGGTTTTGGGGTACAGGGGTGTTTTTAGGGTTCAGGGCTAGGTTCGGGTTTAGGGATATAGGGGTATTTTTAGGGTTCAGGGGTAGGTTTGGGTTTTGGGGTACAGGGGTATTTTAAGGGTTCAGGGCTAGGTTTGGGTTTTGGGGTACAGGGGTATTTTTAGGGTTCAGGGCTAGGTTTGGGTTTTGAGGTACAGGGGTTTAGGGTTCAGGGGTAGGTTTGGGTTTTGGGTACAGGGTTATTTTTAGGGTTCAGGGCTAGGTTTGGGTTTTGGAGTACAGGGGTATTTTTAGGGTTCAGGGGTAGGTTTGGGTTTTGGGGTACAGGGGTATTTTAAGGGTTCAGGGCTAGGTTTGGGTTTTGGGGTACTTGGGTATTTTAGGGTTTAGGGATAGGTTTGGGTTTTGGGGTACAGGGTATATTTATAGGGTTAAGATGGGTTAGTGTTTAAGGGTGTTGGGGTATTTTAAGGAGTACGGGTGGGTTATGATTATGGGGTGCAGGGGTATTTAAAGGGAGCAGGGTGTGATTAGCAGACGATATGAAACATGGCATAAAGGGCGGAACGTGCCACACGCCCCCAGCGTTGAAGCCCATAGGAATCAATGGGCATTACCGAATCGGTATTTATCGATTCGGTAAATACCGATTCCAGCAAGGGTGCAGGGGGTGTCACTTTGACACCCTCTAGCACTCCAAATACAGGCATGTGTGCCATGTGGCACACAGACATGCCCTAAGGGCATGTCTGTCTGTCACATGGCATAGGTGTGCATGCACACATGTGCATGCACACCTGGAATCAGTATTTTACCACGCAATTGGATTGGGTGTTAAAATACCGAATCTGAAAGGCCTTTGGGACTCAGAAGAGTCCCACCTACATCTAGAAGTTACCGAATCGGTAAAAATACTGATTCGGTATTTTACCGAATCGGTAAATTTACCGAATCGGTAAAATTGGCCCCCTACACGCCAAAAACCCATTTACCGGTCGGTAACGGCCGAAATTGGCCGTTACCGGCCAGTAAATGGCCAACTACATCTGGCTCCTACTCCCTTCAACGTGAGCCTTCCACATATATATAGGCCACATATCCGTCTTAGAAAAGAAAGAGTCGCACTCCCCATTTAGGATTGTTGTTTTATTCAATTAGCTTAAGGCAAATCTGGTGATTACTCCAGCAATTTTATGATGTGTTTCGGTCCGCCTGGACCTTGTTCACAGGCATTATATTAGAAGCCCATTTTCACAATTTATGACCACAAGTTAATGTCAATCTGTCCGCTACTCAAAGGTCTATGCTTTAATAATGGCTGTTATTTATTACACATCCTTACATGCAACTTATTGATTATAATTAATTCCACGTTCTGTACATACAATTTGACTCCCAAAAAGGCCTCATTGGCTTCCTAGAAGCACGCTAGTACTCGTGGTCACACACTGTACAGTTCAAACATTTCAAACTTTTTCTCTCCCTCTACTGTGCATCATTACCAGATTCACTTTGTTTTTTCTGTTCGCCTAGTTGTCCTTTTGCTGGTTTTTCAAGGTACAAACCAGAACAGACCCTCTGTGTCCGCACTTTTAGCTGCAGCAGCCCTCACCCTTATTCATATAGAAAGCTCCCAAAGAGATCAAAATTCAGGCGATATGGTGTTCTTTTTGTATTTCTAAGCAGTAGTGTGAGCTCAACGGCAGGACCATGCCATTCAAACATTCTCCACAACTCTGTCTTAGAAAAAAAGGAAAGAGTTGCTCTCCCCATTTAGGCTGGTTCTTGTAATCAGTTGGCTTATTGCAAATCCGGTGATTACTCCAGTAATTCTCTAATGCGTTTTGGTTTGTCTGGACCTTGTTCACAGGTAAGATATTTGAAGTCTATAATTTATGACCACAAGTTAATGTCAATGTGCCTGCTTCTTAAAGGACTATGCATTCATAATATTTGGTGGGTCCTTTACTCAGTTACTTACTACACATCCTTATGTGCAGCCCAAAAAGTTAGATCCCAACTCGGCCAATATGGTGCTCTTTTTACATTTCCTTTTTTTCATTTTAAATTTATTTTTATTCGGGCACCGGACATAAAAACACAAAAAAAAAACATTATAGCAACTTCCTCAGTATGACGGAAGATAAACATAAACTATATGTACATGTATTTATATAGCGCATATCACCCACATCGCAGGCATCTAAGCGCTTGCTTAGGGAACCCGTCCTGGTATTCCCCTGTGAGATAAACCCGGCAGGGTATCCACAAGGTGAAAGCCAGGCATCCCGCCGCGAGGGGCCGTTGAGGAGATTAAGCAAGCTATTGCCCAGAGTCGCAGAGTGTGAACCCGTGAGTCGAGTAGGCACCGGAGCGAGAATTATCGAGTCAGTGGAATTATTGGGCCCAAGCCCCGTCGAGGCGGGGAATTGAACCCTGGTCCAGGGTCGATCTCAGCTTCCGGGTCTGCCACCTCTAACCCCTGAGCCACACTTCTCCACTATATCCGATACCCTATTTTTATGTTAAAGCACCACCCTTCCCCCACCCCGGTGGATCCTCTTGAGAAAGATAATACAGATCGGTGCAGAGACTTTAAAAATCCACGTTAATAGTTCAAGTGTATTTAGCCATGAGGATAGCTTTTACTTCTTTTTTAAAGAGTGTGATGGAGGAGATAAGCCTGGTTTCAGGAGGGAGTGAGTTCCAGACCCTGGGTGCCATTCCTGAGAAGGAGCGTTTATAAGTTTTTTCCTTCCGGAATCTTCGAGGTTTTAGCAGAAGATTGTTTGTGCCTCTAGTGTTTCTAGAGACGCCAGAGATTGTCAGCTTCTGGGTGAGGTATCCGGGTGAGCTCAGGTGTACAGCCTTGTGTGTCATGCAGGCAATTTTCAGATGAATTCTGGCTTCAAAAGGCAGCCAGTTCAGGGATTTCAAGTCAGTGGAGATGTGCGAGTGTTTTTTTGACCCAGTGATGAGTCTCGCTGCAGCGTTTAGAGAAGCTCTTAGGGGTGCAGTAGTAGTTAGAGGGAGACCGCAGAGGGCGATGTTGCCGTATTCTATTCGAGGGATGACTAGTGCTTGTACTGCAGTTTGGAAGTCTTTGGCTGGGAGGAAGGGTTTAAGTTTCCTCAGGGTATTGATTTGGTAGTTCGCTCCCTTAGTTGCCTTGCTGATATGTTGCTGCATGTTGAGATTGGTGTTGAGTGTTATGCCTAAAGATTTTACTGAGTCCACGACAGTGGGTTGGACATTGAGTGCAGTTAGGTGTTTAAGCCAAAGTTGAGTGGTAGAGATCTTCGCGGGAGGTGAGATCAGTAGGAACTCTGTTTTCAAAGCATTGAGTTTGAGATGATTGTCAGCAAGCCAGGCTTGGGTGTTTCTGATCGTTGAGTTCAGCAGTAAAATGTCTTTGGGGGATTGTAATTTGAGATATAGTTGGGTGTCATCGGCGTACATGTGAAAGAGTACATTGGATGCTTGTAGCAAGGTGGTGAGCGGTTCCATAACTAGGTTGAACAACGTTGGGGATAGGGAGGATCCTTGGGGGACACCTAACGATACAGGTATTGGCGCGGACATCAGGTTGTTGCTCTTGAATTTCTGCAACCTGTTGTGTAGGAAGGAAGTGAACCACATGAGAACAGTCCCAGATAGACCCATTCTTGTGTTTAAAAGTTCGAGTAAATTCTCATGTTTGACGGTGTCGAATGCTGATGAGAGATCAAGAAGGATGAGGAGGCAGGTATCATTTTGATCTAGGAGTTGTAGGGCGTCGTCAATTATGTGAGTCATAGCAGTTTCTGTACTGTGACCTGCTCGGAAGCCTGATTGATGAGGGTTTGATGATGGGTTTAGTCAATTGTAGTTGTGCGCATTTTTCCAGGAGTTTGGCGAGAGTGGGAATATTGGTAATGGGACGGTAATTGTTTAAATCAGATGGGTCGGCTGTAGGTTTCTTTAGTAAAAGTGTGACTTGTCCAACTTTGAGGGAGTCAGGGATGGTTCCTTGTTGAAGTGAGCTGTTGATAATTTTAGTCCAGAGTGGAAGGAGCAAAGGGGTGAAGTCTTTGACAGCGTTAGCAGGGAGGGGGTTCGTGAGGTGATTGGAAGGTTTCAATGTGCTGAGCAGTTTGCCAATTTCTTCTTCAGAGTAGGTGTCAAAGGATGACCATGAAGCATTGTTTTTTGGTTCAGTGGGTTTACAGTGGGGTTTGGAGTAGAGGCTTGCGTCAATGAGGAGATCACTCTTTATGTTGTCAGTTTTTTGGATAAAGAAAGCAGCGAAGTCTTCACAGGAGGGTGCTTCGGGCATAGGGCTGAGTGGTTGGGGTTGTTCCTTGGATTGTCTACTGATTAGCTCTAACAGTTTTTTCGGACGGTTTTTTGCTTTGTCGAGCTGGAGGCTGAAGAAGTCTGATTTTGAGCGATTTTTTTTCCTGAAGTAGGCTTTCTTTTTTCCTTCAGGGTTTTTAGGTGCAGTGCAGAGGGAGCTGATCTCCAGGTGCGCTCTGCCATTCGCATGGCTCGTCTATCCTCATTGAGACTCCCGTCGTACCATGGATTGGAGATTTTAGCGGAGACTCTTTTTTGCTGCATGGGTGCAGCCTCATTAATTATTGAGGTCATGGCGTTGAGATAGTGGTCAGTCAAGGATTGGACGTCCGTAGCGCCGGAAGGAGGGAGTAGGAGGTCGCAGCTGTTAGGGGATAGGGAGTTTGGGTTGAGTTTTTTCAGGTCTCTTTTCCAGACTTTAGGCTTAGAGGATTGCACCGTGTTGAATTTGACCTTTTCGTTGATGAAGATGAATCTTGTATGCATTTGCATCCTCTAAATACTGTCTCAAATGTATTTACACAAATATAGCCTGCACAAGTCCTCCTGAAATAGTGTATCCTTTTACATGTCTACAAACACCTTGGATTCTCTGCAAGAAAATATTCAACTTACTTGTATTATCTGTCAGTCTGCCTATTTGCCAATCCTACTGGTTTGGGAGGTTAGCTACTCCTTTTTCAGGAAAATTACAGCCTACACATTTCTCACAGTCATCCTAACTCTGTTTGTAAAGATGTGGTTTTAAGAAGCTGAGGCTAAAACTGCCTCCGTGAGCAGGAACCAAACCACATGAAAGCCAGTTAGAACCTTGAAACACTTGCCTTGTTGCACCCTCTGGAGTTGTTGACTTACAGCAGCACTGCACTACATTTTTGCATGTTTGCTTATGAAGGCATGTACTAGTAGAGTGCCAACAGTTTGACATGTCCTTTATTTCTTATGATGCCATTTGGTTTAGATGACACATTGCGGCTGATTAGCAAATGTAAATTTATGTTAGCAAATCTAATATGCATATCTACTCCTACACCTAGGTGTAGCTTCAGTTTGTTTGCTATTCATCATTTATGAGAGGACATTTACACCTAGGTTTAAACCTACATATCTCAACCCCCTACAATGATAGTTTAGAGCCACCTACAAATGAATTTATGATTTTAAACATACCAGTTTTTATGGCCATATTTTACATTACGCCTGGTAGGGGCATGTCAGCCACTGGGGTTTACCTTCACATGGAAGAGAATAGACAAATAGTGTACCCAAATCACACATGCACCTGATAACCATTCACTTAAAAACAACTAAATAGAGCCCACACGTTGACTCTGTCCCTTTTTTCCTCGGATTATTTGACTGCTCAGTCAACAGGAACCTCATTTAGGATGCAGTCCACAGAACTCAAGAGGACAATGAATTTCGCTGAGTTACATTTGTGGTCAAACACAAAAACAACTATATTGTCCACCTCGTGCCTCATCATCTTCAGTTGAGTCAGAGTGGCGCCTTGTGTAAGGAGGTCACATATGCTGTTAATGCATTGGGGGAGGAGGTATGTACTCTGTGGGACTTTAACCAGAAATGGCAGGATAAGAGGAAGCTAGTGAAGGTGAAGTTCTTCAGGATTCAGGTGGCAAAAGCTATTCCTTGAATTGCACTTGGATCCCATCTCTGTCTCACCCCCATGAGGAGTCTGTCCCCTATACTATGCACCCTCACCAGCTATGTGGCCTGCCTGATGCAGATAACCCTGACATAAGCCAGATGAGAACTAAACCCCCTCTTTGTCACTAAAGGTTATCTTACAACTACTCGAGTAACTCTTTCCTTCCACAACCCTATACTGTTGTGAAGACATTACAGAAATATCCTGCATACACAGCCTCTGGCATGCAGAGAACATTTAGATATAATACTATTTATATTAATTTACTTTTTACTGTTGTGTCCTCCTTCAATCAAGACTACTGGTAAGATGGTTATGAGAGCTAGGGCATGAATACTTTTTACTGCACCAGGGCAACACATATGACCTTTCTCCAATGACAACCCTATAAACCATATTTTATGCCACTATGCTATCAAGGTCACTAATACACAACAGAGGTATTTATAAATCTTTCTTTTTTTGAGCCCAGCAGTTTTATTTTAATGGTACATCATTTTGATGAACTTCTTTACTCTACTTTAAATTATATTATTTTGTCTTTAACATTAACATGTGTGTTCACTTGTCCTTTTATTCAGCTTTAAAGGACTGTTGTACTTGTACAATTCGCCACCTCTACTTCTGTTTATAGCCCTGTACCAAAACCAGGACAACAGACAGATGGAAACAAGGACAGGCTACACACAACAGACAGATGGTAGAGGCTGGCCATCAAACTGCTCTTTTTAATATTGGTCTCTCACTACGTGACAGTATCTGTGTATTATCTACCCTCCCATTTCCCCATGGCCACCCATATTCCCATTGTATTCAATTATTGACTGGGATTTTTTTGTCACTGTATCCAACATGTCATAGTCCATCATAATGTAGGTTTTTGTGTGTCCTATTGCTCTGTATATGCGTCTCTTGTCAGCTACACTGAGACAACAGCCCCGGCATACAAATAGCAATCAATACAATCAATGGCATCAGAGACCAGCCTAGCAGCAGCAATTCCCAATTAGGTAAGTCTGTGAACATGTGACATCTACTACTATAGCACATCATTTGTATGTTCTCACAATCTATTCTAGGTTGTTTCAAATATGTTTTCTAAAGATATTTATTTGTTTTTTTATGGATTTTTGCTTATCTTTTTTTGTACAGGTCTCTGTATTGACATCTGTTTTTGTCAAATACCTCTGCTATCCTATGGTTCAAAACTCTTTAAATCAGATTTCACATTAAGCTTCTGTGCAGCTGCTGAATTGAGGGATAGCTCACCACTACCATCTTTGAGGACACTGTTTCAACAGCTAACACAACGGTGTACATCCACAAATCAAACCTCTGCGATTGAAGCAGGTGAATTGCCATTATACACATATAGTAATTCCATGTAAGTATCAACCCTTACCTTCGACTTTTTTAAGTATACTTTCAGAAAGTTATTGTGAAACAAGTCTGGTGAAGTACTGAGCACAAACTATATTATGTATTTCTATGTGTATCATCTTTCTCTTGCAGGTACAGGGGAAACTGACGCTGCCAATGAAGCTGCACCATCCACAAGCTGAAGATAGGACCCAATCGGAGGTAAAAATGCAGTCCTCCTCCAGAGAGCTATCACAGCAAACACCATAGTAGAGGAAGAAGGTAAGAAGGAGCATGAGATGGTTGAGGAAGAGAAGAAAGAGGAGATTGTTGGCACTACTCAAACTATTAACACCATTACCTCATGCCTGTAATGCATTCTTCCTCCACAGTCTCTCCAGAGGATTTCTAGTCCCCAGCCACCAGCTAAGCAGCCACTGATGCTTGCCTCAGCTATGGAGGATTCACCTCCAAATATCTCTCAACCTACAGGTAACTCAGTTGACCCTACATGCCTCTCCCATGAAGTTCAATCTCTGGTCATTTCTCAAACATGTGAGGGGGAGGACACCCCTGGTGAGGAGGCATTTTCCTTCTGCAAACTCCCAGATTGCAACTCCTTCCAGAGGTGGACCCTTAAAGCCCATGTCTAACAGCCATGCATGTGGGGTGGGTTGGCAATGGCAAATCCTGCTCTCCCGGACGGTTACGTTTTCCAAATCAGTCCATTGCCTTGGTTCAAGACACTCATTTGTAATTTTTTACTTATATAATTATTTTCATGGATGTACTGGTCTCACTGAGGACACCTACACTTTCTGATAACTTTGGGCAGCAGGGGAGCCCCAAGGCACCCATGGCCCTGCTGGCTTCCCAGCCAGCACCCATATTGGGTGCTGGCGGGAGCCGGCAATTATTTTCAGTAGGTGCCCACCTGGGGATTCCACAACATGCTCATAGTTGGGGCCTTGGGGGAAGCTCCAAAGCCCTCATGGCTCTTGCCAGTTAACTAGCCAGTACACATCCTGGGTAGGGCGGAAGCCGACTCTATCACTTTGCTTCCACCAGGGTGGGAACAGCTGAACAAAGTTGTGTTCCTAGGTGCTGGTGCGATTGGAGATTCGTTGTGGTTTCGGGTGACAACATACGCCGGAAACCTTACTATTGGACCATACCTGGGTCAGAAGCAAAGCATAATATAATTTAATTGGGAGGGACATTCCCTGTGCCAAACAGATTGAAGTCTTCACTAGAAAGTCAGGATATTGTGCGAAGAATATATGATCCCATCAGTGCAGTATCTTTAAGGAAGGTTGATGTGACCATTTGTGAGAATATAACAAACAAGCCCTGAAGAAGTCCCATGAGGGATGAAACGCATTGGCGGCAGGCAATTTTGTAACTGTTTTAATGAATTTTGGAACAAAAAAGAACAAAATAAACCTTCAATCAAGCTCTTGAAATTGCGTATCTTTGGGAAATCATTGAAAGTTACACTGTGTTGTTTTTTAAAAATCTTACATATTACAATATAGATACGTATCACATATTTGTCTACTCTGGTACGGGGTCATTTTCTGTTTTTTTAAAGTTGTGTTCCCTGCCTGGAATAATACAAGCAGGAAATTAAAGGGGACAGGGAACAGAAGTGTCTCTAGCATGGGGTCACTGGGACACTGCTTTCTTCAGACCATGGGGGATGGTCTGCATGCCACACTCACAAAAAATATTAGTCCGGTTGCAGGACCTGGTGCTCAGTAGGGGGATCTGCATGCTGGCTCCCATAGTAAAGTAATTGGCCCCATGGTATGGGGGATTGAGCCTTACAGAGACTCAGGGAGGTGGGCTGCACACACCTTCCCAGTGAAAAAATTAATCAGCCATATGGGATGGGATCCCAGAGCATGGATAAGCTTTGGAGGAGTGGAGCCACAGGTCCCACCCCTAAGAAATGTAATGTGTTGACGCCCCAGCCATAGCCCACCCTAGGATGCTTAAAAATCAAAAGGGTGGGAGCCCGCCTTTTTTTTGTTTTTGTAAACAGCACTGCAAATCCTACATTTTACTCTTTTTGTCTGGGACGACACCCCGATCAGGCCTAGGAGCAGGGTATCCCTACCCTGCCCCCTATATGTTTTTTCATACTTTTCACAGGACAGAGGACTGAGCCCCCAAGTCCTAAAATAGCTGCCACCACATATTAGTTGATGTGATTGAAGCTAACCAGATAATATCTTTGGATCTATTGGATTGGTTGACCTTCTGTGTCTCTAAATATACATACATTTTGAACCTTAATTTCTCAAAAACGATTGAATGGATTTGCACCCAATCCCAAAAAGCATGCTTTATAGATCAAGATCTATTTTCTGGCGAATTTGGTGTAGTTCAGTTCAGCTGTTTTTGCGTATCACTGTTGAAGTTTTCTAAGGAAAATTGCATGGGGAAATCGTGTTTTAGGACTTCTCCTTTTGCTCAGCCACAGCTTGATAAATCACCCAAAACTTCCCAAGAAGAAGCTGCGGTGGATGAACTTTGGTTTTGGAAAGTTTTGTTAAGATTCATCAAACAGAGCCAAAGTCATAGCAAACCACATTTTTTTTGTCCTATTATTATATATAATATAATTACATATAATAGAGGGGTGGAGATCGGGTTAAAGCTTTGAGAAGATTGGAAATATTGTAGATATTGAATCTCAATTCCAAATTTCCTAAAGGGATAAATAGTGAAGAGGATTTACACAATTTCCTATGAAGGAATGTTTTCTTTCCCTCAAACGTCTGGTATCACTTTAGATTATATATTTTGTTTTCAGGAGAGTATGTTTTACAGCTTGTGGGGATTTCAATCAATCATTGAATCAACTATAACCGGTGGAAATGGTCTAAATATTTTAAAGCAAAAAAAGTTGGTGGAAGGATCCCCTGCTTATTTTCACAGGGAGGGGAATAATTGTTACAGAAAAGCAGACCCTGTGCTTTTTAAGGAGTAAATTCCAGTTAACACATATAAAGCAAGTCTGTGGGGGAGTAGATCTGTAATGGGTTTAGGAGGGCAACTGTCTGTAATCACTATATCTAGTACTAGTCTGGAGTTGTGTCACAATATAATAAACAAATTAAATAACAAACAAATAAAATTGGATTATAAAAAAGTGTTTACACTTTATTAAGTACCTCCCTTAAGGGTTACATTCTAAAATTAATAAAACACATCGTACTATGATGTATATATTCAGTTATTAAAAAACAGTCAAGAAAAAGAGTCGACGCGGCGTTTCGGTGTAGTTAAAATGATGTCACCTTCATCAGGACATTGACATTAACTGTAATCTAGAAATTGGAAAACAATGATTTAGAGATCTTTGCTACATAATTATGAAGTCATAATGTTTTGATGAAAACACAGGAATGACCTAGGAAGCACTTCCGGTCAAACTAAGTAGAGTCAGCATAAAAAGCACCCTGCGTGGCGTTCAAAAATTATCTACGAAACCACGGGCACGCTGGAGCAGGGAGGCCGAATGCTCTGATACAGGTATGTGAAACAACTGAAAACCCTTGCTAGTATTTAAAATAAGATTAGGATATTTCAATTCTTAGATAGACACGAAGCTTTGTCCTCGTTGTCGGTAATTCAAGTCCTAACTTTAATATCACAACAGAGAGGACCTGGATTCCAGTATTTAAAGTAAGACTACGATATTTCAATTCTTAGATAGACACGAGGCTCCGTCCTCGATGTCGGCAATTCAAGTCCTAACTTTAATTTCACAACAGAGAGGACTTGGATTCCAGCATTAACTTTATACTGAACCATGATGCAAAATTACTGTTATAGCTAACTGAGCCCGAGAAGTTTTATTCTCTTGATAGAGATACAGACTTGGCCCGTTTTGTTACTCAATCAAGTCCTAACTCATACCCCATAACTGAAGAGACTTGAATATAAAATAAATATCGAGTGAATATAAAATAGGGGTAAAAAAGTATATTAGGCTTAAAATCGTTATAATAGAGTGTAAGTAGGATTAAAAATCTGTATATCGTATGCAGTAAGCCAAGTAGACATATCTGTTTATAAACACAGGTACACAATATATGGAGCAAAAACAGTGACTGTGAAGTAGATACATATGGCTCACAATCTCCCTGGGACCATATACAATATTACATTACCGTGAGTATGCTCATACTAATGATAGCCTTAGAAGGAGGGCATTAATTAAATAAAGAAACTTAGACCACAGTGCTGTCCTTTATTCCAACCCCCTCCAGTGATTCTGAATTGAAGAAAGAATCTACAAGTCAAAAAAGACTGCATCTGGTATTACATAACGGTGGCTTCAACGTGCCCAATCTCAAAGACTTAAATTCTGATCCAAGGTAAATATGTGCCCCTTATAAATAAGGTGATTTTTAATTTTGAGAGCGAACCGTAGTCATGATACAAAGTGTTTTTTTCTTTAGATATTAAATCAATCAGTCCGCAAGAGGAATAAACATAATTGAAGCCCAAGCGATACCGCATAAAAATCGAACGACAAAGTCTGCTAATATAAATCTTCAGCTTAAGGTATTTACCAACTACAGGTGGTGCAATAAACAAGAACGACCACCTAAATTCATATGTAACAAAAAAGAACGACCCCCTAAATACATGCGATGTTTGAAGACTATTTAGTCTTTTTAATAATATGCGATTGTAGTGGGGATGTATAATTTGTTGGGTAAGATAAAATTTTGTTCAAAAGAGAGGCAAGAAAAAATTAACTACTGTATTGTGTCATAATTATGTAGCAAAGATCTCTAAATCATTGTTTTTCAATTTCTAGATTACAGTTAATGTCAATGTCCTGATGAAGGTGACATCATTTTAACTACACCAAAACGCCGCATCGACTCTTTTTCTTGACTGTTTTTTAATAACTGAATATATACATCATAGTACGATGTGTTTTATAATTTTAGAATGTAACCCTTAAGGGAGGTACTTAATAAAGTGTAAACACTTTTTTATAATCCAATTTTATTTGTTTGTTATTTAATTTGTTTATTATATTGTGACACAACTCCAGACTAGTACTAGATATAGTGATTACAGTTGCCCTCCTAAACCCATTACAGATCTACTCCCCCACAGACTTGCTTTATATGTGTTAACTGGAATGTACTCCTTAAAAAGCACAGGGTCTGCTTTTCTGTAACTAAATATTTTAAAAGCACAACATTAATTGCTCACTCAGACCTTCATTGGTTGCACTGTATTGAAATAATGGTATATTTTCAACATAACTATATTAGGTTGTCATGTAAAAACATGTTTTTGACAGCTCAATTGCAAATACATCTAATTAGTAGATTGCATATGTGCGGGTGAAAAAAGTGTAAAATACGTGGAGAATAGTATTTTGTTTATGTCAGTGTTGACTCTCAATATATAGGCCTGCATAATGGCGCAACCACATTCATGTGATCTAAGCCGCGGCTGAGGCCAAATTGCGTCATGGGGAACATGATTAAATATATATTAGTGGAGCATCCCTGGTGGTCTGAGTCCATTCTGTGAAGGAAAGCGCATCATAAAGAATTGATCAAATCAAGATATGTATACATTAACCACCACATGAACTTCCAACTGTCAAGAAGACTATGCTCCGCCTCCCTTTTACTTGCCCATACTCCCCACATCTACCAAAGCAGAAGTGAAGGGCAGTCCTTCTCATTGCGCAAAGACGTGGAATAGCCTCCTTATGCACCTCTGGAACATCACCTCACTTCCGGAATTCCGAATGCCCCTCAAGACCTGGCTGTTTGAATAAGCCTCCGGGACATGCAAGTGCCTGGATACCTTATCGAGTGATAAGCCGCACTTTATAAATCCTAATTGATTGATTGATTGATTTTGACATGGGCAGGTATGGCATGGGAGTGGGCTGTAGCTGAATGTCTCCCTTCAGGAGAGAAGCAGTATATGGCAATGCCTGCTTTCCTGAACATGCAAAACATGCAAAAGATGTAGAGCCTTCACCTATAAGTAATTCTCCCTCCTCCTAAAATATGTGTTCCTCAAATGAGGTGCAAAGCTACTAAACAATTCACAAGCATAGTGAAGCTAAAATATTTTTACAGTGAGTGAGTTCATTTCTTTCGTCATCAGTTTGCATGTGATTGGTTAGTGTTGTAATAAGTTTTACCAGAAGATTGGTGGTGGAGTCCTCAGTCACTACTCCATGCTTCCTGTTTAGCAGGTGTTGGCTGTGTGTGGTGCTTGACATACTTCAAGCCTTTGCTGTTGTATATTTGAGCTTGTTTTGTCCCTTTTAGAGCTGTAGTAGAATTAGAAGTATATTTTATGAATTGAAATTATCCTACCCTTTTGTTGGGGAGTTTTTGTGATAGCATGTCCCTCCTTAAACCCCTCATTACATTTTTATGAACCCTTTTCCATTAAGTAGTCATTTTTGCCCATTTTCCAATCACTCCTCAGCCCCTCCCCCATTTACTACAAAATGTATACTTATGTATGAGCAGCACACGTGGCAGAGATCCCCGTACAGAAAAGCTAGGAGCCGTGAAGATGTGCAGTTGGAGGTTTGTGATTTGGATTTTGTAGTGAGTAAATACTACTACTGGAGAATTACTTTACATACTCCAAAATAAAGTTTGTGAATTGGGCCTACTGGGATTGCTTTGATCTGTGTAATGTTCTTTTGTGTGATGTAATGATCCCAGCAGTTTGCCATCATCGTGTTAATTGGTAGTTTTGAAACCTGAGAAATACTTATTTCCCAAAGAATTTTGGTAAATATTAATATGCATCCATACTGTTTGCAAAACTTTTCTCTTACACGTCACAAATCTGCTGAAACAGTTTTCCTTATGGAAGAGACTGACACTCATGCACACCTCGGCAAAAAAAGCCCACTATAATTTAATTTCCCTACAAAATCTAGCAGTAATCATCTAAGCATTTTTGCCGTTGGTTACCTTCAGAGTGATGAGGTGCTACCATTGCAGTATTGCATCACAACACATAAATACAATGATTGGCCTTCTCCAGCAAAAGGATGGTGGTAACCCAATGCAAATAAAAGCAGAAAAATGGGCGTCCATGATGTTAGCACAGTTTATGTAACATTTATTTGATTTGAAGGCTAATACTGGAGTTAACCCTGAGCAGTAACATTATTACCTCTCAGGTGGGTTTCAGGAAGAGTAGTGTGAATGGGTAATATGGGTCTTTTAGGGTTCAAGGAAGGGCAGCATTAGGGGAAAGGAATGGGTTTTTAGGTTCAGGGTAGGGTAGCATTAAGAGATAGTAAGCGTTTTGTAGGGTTAGGGGAAGGGTAGAATTAAGGGGTAGTATTGTTTTTTTAGGATTCAAGGAAGAATAGCGTTTAGGGGTAGTACGGAGTTTTTATAGTTCAGGGAAGGATAGCATTAATGGTTAGTAAGGGTTTTTAGGGTTCAGGAAAGCACAGAGTTAATGGATAGGAATCTGCTGTCTTTTATTTTACTTCAAAGGATAAATCTTTGGTTCATGTAACATTCACATTGAGTTTTTATCTCGGCGGTTTCATTTTCAAATCAAGTGGTCGTGTTTAAAAAAAATAACTGTGCATTGTATCTTTCTAATAAAAAAGTGTTTGTTTACTCAGTGTGGTTTTGAATCACATGAAGGTTACAAAAATGTTCAAAGGGAACTTGGCAATCAAATCACTAATGACAGAGAAAGGGATGCAGGAGGGAGCAGAACATGCATGTTATGGTACTGTATCTCTTTTTCATGTGTATAACTGATTCAACATTTTTACTGCCAAATTTTGTATTTGCTATAGGAAGCAATGCAAATCACAACTTCTTTACCTCTCCGTTTTTGACACAACATATTTGCTCTCTATCTTTTTGCTTTCTGGTTTTTTATACTTATGTTGGGACGTAAAAGTCTTCTGCATGGTAATGAATGTGTACCCCTGCCCTGAGTTCCCAACTGTACTGTTCTCTGCATCCAAATGCTGCTTTTTGGTGTGATAGGAAAACATGGGTCATGTGTGTGCACCATGGCATAGGTCTGTCTCACAGGTTGCAGTTTTTTTGGACCGGGAAGGGTGCCTAAAGTACTGTGTTCATAGTGTGGAAAGCTACTACATTCAGCAGGAGTTAAGCAGCACAAGCACAGTGGTGGCAGCAAACCGTATAGTGATCACTAGGAGAAAACAGGCCCCATTTAATCTGTGTCACTGCAGTGAGGCCTCCCAGCTCATTAAGCTTTATAAAGTTCCACTGCTGTGTGTTTAACTCACCCTTGGCCTACATCAGTGAGTGTGAAGTGCTGTGCAGCACAGTAGTAGTCATTGCGTTGTTTGTATGTGTGCCTTGGGAACTGTACAGTACAGGGATTGAGGAGTGCTCTGCAGTGCGTGCATGCATGGCGAGTGCATGGACCGGGTGTGTATATACCTACGAGGAGATTCAACTCTCTTCATGAGGTAACAGACGGCACTTCTCACTATTCCGACTAACCACGCGGTTCCCTTTAAACAGACCATTGGTTGTACCGACATCTATATAAAAGATCCCCTACAGTTTTTCGGGAATACGATACTTGTATTATCCGACGTTTATATCCCTAACAAAGCAGCGTTACCACTCGAATAGAAGCTTTATGACTACAAACCGAGCTTGAATCACCGTGCGATACGCACGCATGGATCGACTTGAAAACACAAGTCGCTTTTGATTTTGTAACAGATTGAACGTTAAAACACGCCGCCCATGCTAACCACGCAGCTTTTCAAACAGTGAAAGGACATTTCTACCCACCCCGGCTCCGGCCACGCTGCACGGTTTAATAACGCGGCTCTCACTTCAGATAAACTTTGATATCACGATTCCATGTAAGGAAGCCAAACAGTATAAGGAACGCGCAGACCGTGGAGTAGCTGTATCTCAGAGAAAGAAAATCTGGTTTGAGTCTCTGACCATACTCACCTGAATAAATCTATTTTTATATCATCTGAAGATACAATATATGTGACAAGATGGTAGTGTCCTGAGGAAGACACTTCTAGTGTGTCGAAACGCGTAGACGGAACCATCTCCATATTGTATCACTTGATTATATAAACAAAGAATATACATCTGTATTATATCAATTGAAAAAAACTTTTTTATTGCTTTTTTCAATCTATATGTCAATGAATTTGTTCATGATATTTTTATACAATTTATTAAATTGAAACCTTGTGCTAATTTCAGTGCTTTATCATTTATTACTTAATCTTTTGTCTGATACTTTGCCAGTGTATATTTGTTGCCTGGGTGCTTTATGTCTCATAATATAACTACGAGGAGTACATTACGTAAAAAATGTAGTGCTATGTAGTGTGTGCACGGTAAATGCATGTACTGAGTGTATGTGTCCCTGCGATAAGCACAATGCTTGAAGGGGGAAGTGTTGTGCAGCATGTCCATTGTGAATGTGTGCGCTGGCAGTGTGTGTGCTTGCAAGGGGCACACCTTGGCACAATACAGAAAGGCTACTCTACTGAGAAGTGTGCGCAGAGTGAATGTGTGTGTTGCCTGTATGCGTGCCTGAGTTGTCAAAATATGCGTAGATAACAGTACTGGTTAGTGTGTGTGCGGCTTGTAATGGTATATTTCATGAAGGGTACTGGGTTCCATTTTGTAATGCCCAGGCATGCATGGTGAAGACATGAGGTGGTAGAGGAATCTTCCCACCCAGATTTGTGTATTTCTGCATTCCTGTGAGCTGGGGGCACACACTGGTGAAGGTAAAGAGAGACTCCCCATGTACACTTCAAAGTGTGTTCTTTGATTCAGTGAAAGATTACAATCAAAGGGACTGGGCACATCTCAGCATGATAATGGAATCATAAGGAGTAGGACTGGGAGCCCAGGAGTAACCTTTTAATGCACATATTACTGTGGCTGACATTCAGGTGTGAACTCTAGTTACTCCCATGGCCTGAGTTGTGGGATTAGCAGCTTCAGAATCTCTCGTGCTGTGACACACAGCCTTCCAAAAGGGAAAAGAGAGAGAGAAGAGGGTACCTAAAAAAAAGCAGAACTACAACATAAAACTTCAAAGACTCAGACCTTAAATCAGATTTGATAACTGGAAATAGACAATAAGACGGGGAGGTTGAAACCCCCAAATATTGTCATCTGCCAAGCAGCTAGACAGGCTCTGTGCGGAAGGGAAATTCTGCAAGACTTCTGCCTGTGACCATGACTTAGGACCAAGGCCTTCTATTCTCCCTGCTGGGTAAGGGGACAAGACCCGGGGAAACGAAGACCACCTGCTCTGGACTCTGGAACACCAGTGCCTGCCTCCTTGCCAATACCAGTGTGCTCTGTTAGGAAGAGGAGAGCATTGGAGGGAGCTAGGTCCAGTTGGGAGCCCAGCCAAGTGGAATCCTGGTGTAAGGAGAAAGCTGTTGCACCAATCGGGTCATTGCCCATGTGCAGATTCAAGTTGGAATCACCCGTATGCCAGGAGAGAGCTGCTGTGAAGATAACCCTGAGCAAATTGTGGTGAGGGCCAGTATTGCCTGAGAGGTGCCGGTTGCAGCCTTCTATACCATGAGAGGCCACCATCAAACACATTGTCAGATATTGAGGGCAGTCGTCTATGTACAGAAACTAGCAGTGACCCCCTGTGCTGGGAGGGGCGGCTGTGACATGGGCTACCATACTGCAAGGGCCAGCACCTTGGTGGGTCGTGTTGCAGCAACCCTGTATGCCAGGAGGGGCTGCTGGAACCAAGATTACTTTAAACTGAAAAGTTGGGTGACCCATAGGTCATAAGGAAGCATTGATGATTGTACCCAAATTGTCCCTGTGAACCGAGGGGAACGCTGTGGGTGCATCACAATAATACTTGGAACTGAATTGGGATCATTGGAATCAAACTGCTCCCCTCCCACCCCCCCACCCCCATTGAAAAGCACAGAACTTACAATGCAAGAGGAGCAACACAGCACCTCGATTACTGCTGGAACTGGCTGCATAAGCTCAGAGGAGGGCCCGTGTGCAAGGTGCTGTCACGCCTTCAGGATGCAGCTTACTCTCAGGAACAGAGTATTGCTAGTGCTTGCGGATGGGCCACCCACCACGTAAATGCTAGCTTCCTCACTGCTGGAGCAGGTAAGACTTGCTACAGGCCTATCGGTCCCCAGAGGACATTCTGCTAAATGCGCTGCAGCACAAATACACTGTTGACTGTCCTTCTACGTGTCAGAGTTGACTTTTGAGTTAAGGCCTACTAGTGAGCATTTTCTGGATGCGGCAACCAGTGAATGGGAAACAACCCCCACCACATTACAAAGAGCGGATGAGACAGGGATTTGCTTGCGAAACATTAGAGCTTTAACCTCAAGGGGAAATGTGTTATTTTTTAGTTTTGTCGCAACATTGCTTTCAATGCATAGAGTTAGAAATAAAATACTTTTTGTATTATAAAAAGAGGTATTTCACTGGATATTGATTTCCTGACATTGCTGTGTGCTTTTTGTGTTCTGAGTCGTGTTCACTAACCTGTATTCACATTTCCTTCCGAAGAGAGCCTATGACTGCTCGCCTACAACTACCACTGAGAGTCAAGAGCAAAAGGGGTACATGGCCCAGTTGCTCAAGATCCATAGTAGGTCAGGCCCCATGACATCAGAATTAAAAAGCCTTGACCACCACAGTTGGGCCCAAATAACCCCTGCATGCCCGTAGCCCTTTGAAAGGGGTTCTGACAACATACAAACAAGTTTCCTTCATATATGCTGATGTGGTGCTTGTATCCTGGACGTTTCAGCAGTATTTGACACCATCAACCACAAGATCCTCTTGACAAACTCTCCACTGAAATGGGGATCAGAGAAAAATGTGCTGTGGTTAACACCCTACTCAACGAGTCACAGCCTCTGCCTAGTGAACTTCAACTATACTTTGAAACACTATGGGTACTTATAAGTGGACTTGAATTCGACATGTACCAGAATGTCCATGACATCTAATATATATAAAAAATTCATTGGTGTATTCAATCCAAAAGTAGTTTTTTTCTTAAAACACTGATTGCTTACTCACCAAGTCATGGATTTCTACAACCCTTGAAGAATTCATGGTTTTTTCGCTATCTGTTGCAAATCTCCTAGATTCTATAAACACAGCAGTCTATCAGCAGAAAGGAAGCCCAAAAAGCATGGTGCCATCTTTCTCTGCACTGCAAACAAATTGCTCAGTGTATCATTCCTATTTGTAAATTAGGAATGTTCAGTTTGCACACTGACTGGTCTGTGAATGGGAATGCAGTTTGCAATGCAACTTGTGTACTAATAGGTCTCATCACAAATTGTCTATTTACAAGGGGTTACAAACCTAATTGCCTAATGAATATTAATTCAATAGGTTGCCATTTGCAACCTCCGATGAATGACTACTAAGCAGCAATGGTGGCCTGCAAAGAACAGCAAAACTCTATCCCAGAATTTGCTTTCCGAAACAGGAAACGTGTTAAAAAATAAAAGCATTCTGTGTCCCTTAAGGGAAACGGTGCTGTTTTAAAAAAAAAATCACTATTTGGGAAGACATCTGTGAAGTAGGCAGTGGTCCTCAGGACCATTGGTTCCTACAGTTGTAAGTAGCACAATACACAGCGGGCTTCAGAGGGAGACTGAATCATATACTAATATAGTGGTATAACAATCACAACTTGACTAGACACAGTGCCTAGTGCATGTAGAATCAGTGGGACCCCAAGGAACCACCCAAGGTGATGACATAGGAGATCCCCGGAGGACGGGTGTAGTGAGGAAACTCAACTGAGTGCTCCATACAACTCTATGGGAAAGTCACAGTTGCAAAGTTAAAGTTTAAGGATCCTTCAATGAGGGCTTCGAGCAAACCTTTCGGAAATTAAGAGGTTGGAGAGCCACCCCACCCGTGGATACCATAGTATCAGAGTTACCTATCCCAGGGGAGCCGGGTGGATAGGTCTGAAGTGGTGTCGTAAACCTCTGTCAATCTCTATGGGAGCTGGTGAAGAAGTACTGCTGCTGTGAAAGTGAAAAGGGTCCGGTGGAATCCAAGCCTGGATTCTGGATGGAAGGAACTTGGAAGCAGAGGGGACAGAGTCTGGGTAATTTCAGAGTGACTAGGGGCTCGGTAGACGAATGCCCACCGATGTCGGGTGCTTCAGGTGTGAAGAAGGGATGCTTGACTCTGCAGCAATGAGGTCCCTGAGGCATCAAGGATGACCAGGAGCCGGAGGTGAGCTGTCCCACATAGGATGTTGAGTGCTGATGAGTAGGTGTGTGGCGGGAGCACCAACAAGCCTTGGCAACAGCAACCCATGCAGGAAAGTCAAATAGGTTACGGTGTGAACCAGCAAGGTCCCGAGGACTCACCAAGCAATGGAGAGTCAGGGCATGTCTGGAGCCATCAGGAAAGCTCAGGAACAATCAAGATAACCCTTAGGAGGACCCACAGTCCAAAATACCAGGAGGTGCAAGGGGACCTCGAGCAAGATTGCTAAGCACTAGCCCACAGAGCACTCGGTGCAAGGAGGCTTGAGTTCTTCAGAGCAAATATTGCCCAGGGTCAGGAACATACGGAGTCGAATGCACAAGCTCAGGAATTGCCAAACAAGCATATGCACTTGCAAATAGGCGCAGTACACAAGGGTTCGGGTTACAAAGCCCCCAAAAGGAATACCGGCCTCAAACTCGGTGAGAGGGCAGATTGACTTCAGGGACCTTCAAGAACCCATGTCCTGTGTTGCTGAATTATTTGGAGTCTGCAGGAGCTCTGGAGCAGCAGATTGGTCAGTTGTGCTTTAGGTGCATGTGAAGCAGGGGAGTGACTCCTTCACTCCAAGGGAGATTCTTCTGTTGTCTTAAGTGCCCCACAGGTCCTCCATGGATCCTGTATGGCGTCACAGCACAAACTAAGCTTCGACGGAAAGGGGGACGAAGTCAGCCCAGTTGAGGTCCAGCGAAATCCAAGGTGTCCAGACGGTCGAACGTCAGTGGTTTCTTCTTGTAGAAGATTGTCCATGTACAATCCAACGTCTTACAGCCAGGTAAGCCCCTTTTGTTCCCCCTGGAGGGAGTTAGACAGATTCAGGGGACCCTCCTGGGGGAGGGGGAGGACAGAGGGGTTGCTACACCCATGTCATTTGTCCAGTTTCATGCCAGAGCAGGAGCCAGTGGTTCCCAGAACTGATTTGAGCTGGACTATGCACAGGGACACCAAATGTGCCCCAAGTGCAGACTTTCAGGCACTCTCAGAGTGCACCCACCCAGCCCCAATCCACTAAATCCTGTCTGGGAGGTGGTTACACCTCCCTGTGACAGAATGCCTATTGTGCTGCCTTCCTCTGCCCAAGCTTGGCTCAGCAGCAGGAGGGCAGAAATGTGTCTCTGGCTGGCAGCATCCATTTTGTGTGTCCAGTTCGAGAAGGCTGGCACCGGATAGACCAGTGACCCCATGAAGCTCGCTTCAGAAGGGTGGATTCATATTATTATTGATTCCTTCTGTGAACTCTGTACACCAGTTACTGGTGTGGAGGTATGATTCCAAGGTGTTTGATACCAAACACGATATGTTTCTAGGCTGCCGTTTTCGAGATAGCATTTACCGCGAGGTTATAATGCACTTCTACCTATTTGTCCGGCTCAGTCACAGACAACCTGGGAGAATGGTTGCGAAGGCTGCAGAGGGGCTCTGCTCATGCAGGGGCACCCTCTCACATAAAACCCAGCACCCTGCCTTCAGGATTGTTAAGGCCTGCTATAGGGGTGACAGAAGTTTTAAGTGTATTGACCATTAGATATAGTGAATCTCTATCTAAAGTAGGCGGTGCAAGCACCATCTTAGATATGCTACAGTAGCAGACCTAGAGTTCCATTTTGCATGGCCTCCCATGGGTGGCATAATACATGCTTCAGCCCATGGAAGGCCTCTGGGGTACCTATGCCCTGGGAACATAGTGTACCATATACTATGGACTTATAAGGGTCCTCCAGTATCCAGTCTGGAGTGTACCAAAGTGCATGTATGTCAATTTAAGGGAGAAAGCAGATAGGCTAGGGTCCTGATTAGCAGGATCCTAGCGAGACTAGTCAAAAACAGTGAGACATCAAGCTAAAAGTGGGGGGAACCATAAGAAGCAGATCCTACTTTCCTACACAACCTCCCCCAAACAAAAGGACATGAAACTAACCTTGAACAGTTGAGTTTTCATTTTCTAAGTGGAAATATCTGGAGAGTCCATCTGCATTGGCATGGTTACTCCCAGGTCTATGTTCCACTGAATAATCCATCCCCTGTAGGGAAATGGACCACCTCAAAAGTTTGAGGTTTTCACCCTTCATCTGTTTAAGCCATAAGAGGGGCTTATGGTCTGTCTGAACAATGAAGTGAGTGCCAAACAAGTATGGCCTCAACTTCTTCAGAGCCCAAACCACAGCAAAGGCTTCCCTCTCAATAGCTGACCAACGTTTCTCTCTGGGGGTCAGTCTTCTGCTTATAAAAGCTACTGGCTGATCCTTAACCATCTTCATTCAGTTGTGATAACACAGTCCCTACCCCAACTCAGATACATCAGTTTGAACAATGAATTGTTTGGAATAGTCAGGACTTTGCAGAATGGGAGCAGTGCACATGGCCTGCTTCAGGTCATCAAAGGCCTTTTGAAGCTAACTGTCCACTGAACCTTCTTAGGCATTCTTTTAGAGGTCAGATCATTCAAAGGGGTCACTATGGATCCATATCCTTTGGCAAACCTCCCGTAGTACCCAGTCAGGCCCAAGAAAGCTCTGACCTGATTCTGGGTAGTTGGAGCAACCCATTCCATTAGGGTCTGGATTTTGCTCAGCAATGGTTGAACCTGACCTCCACCCACAAGGTGACCCAGGTATTCAACCTTACTCTGCCCTATCTGACACTTAGTGACCTTGATAGTGAGGCCTGCCTTTTGCAGGGCCTCCAAAACATTTCTCAGGTGGACCAGGTGATCCTCCCAGCTGAAACTAAAGACAGGAATATCATCAAGATCAGATGCACAATAGTCTTCCAGGCCTGTGAGAACTTTCTTCACCAACCTTTGAAAAGTGGCAGGTGCATTCTTCAACCCAAAAGGCATTACAACAAATTGATAATGCCCACCAGGGGTTGAGAATGCTGTTTTGAGCTTAGCATCCACAGCTAGTCTGATTTGCCAGTAGCCATCTGTGAGGTCAAATGTACTTAAAAACTTGGCTTTGTTAATCTGCCCTTGGAATAGGATGAGCATCAGTCCTAGTAACTGCATTGAGCCCCCTGAAGTCTACATAAACCCTCATCACTCTTTTACCACCCTGGGTGTGAGGTTTGGGTACCAAGACCACTGGACTAGCTCAAGGGCATATGTGGGTTCAATTACTCCCAATTCCAGCCTCTTTTGGACCTCAGTCCTGATGCAGTCCCTGATTTGGTCAGGTTGTCTGTAAATGTTCTTTACAGTAAGCTGTCTCCTGTGTCCACTTCATGGGTGCACCAGATGGTCTGATTGGGAGTCAGTGAGAACATATTTCTATACTGATTGAGGACTTTCCTGCAATCAGTCTGTTGCTGTTCAGTGAGGCTGCCTGCCAAGGCTACACCATCTACTGAACCATCATCAGGGTTCTGTGAGAGGAGGTCAGGGAGTGGGTCACTCTCTTCTTCCTTTACCTCATCAGTATCCATGAGCAAGCCCATGTCTGCCCTGTCAACATATGGATTGAGCCTGTTCACATGGAGCACCCTGTGGGGTGCCCTGGTAGTTCCATGGTCTACCAGGTAGGTAACCTCTCCCTCCTGCTCAAGTATGGTATTGGGCGCACTCCACTAGTCTTGGAGAGCTGCTGGGGCCACAGGCTTCAATACCCATACCTTCTGCCCTGGCTGATACACAGTCAGAACAGCTTTTTGGTCATGCCGAGCTTTCTGTAATTCTTGGCTAGCCTCAAGGTTTTTGGATGCCTTCTTCATTTATTCAGCCATCCTGGAGTGGAGACCAAGTACATAGTCCACTATGTCCTGTTTAGGTGCTTTGAGAGTTAACTCCCATCCCTCCTTCACTAGACACAAAAACCCCTAACTGGATGTCCAGACAAAAGTTCAAAAGGGCTGTAACCAACCCCCTTGTGAGGAACCTCTCTCTAGGCAAATAGAAGGCAGGGCAACAGGACATCCAATTTCCGCCTAAGCTTTTCTGGGAGGCCCATGATCATGTCCTTCAGGGTTTTGTTGAACCTTTCAACTAACACATTGCATTGTGGGTGATAGGGTGTGGTGAATTTGTATTTCACTCCACACTCCTTCCACATAGCAGTTATGTAACTTGACATGAAGTTTGCACCTCTGTCAGTTAAGACCTCCTTAGGAAAACTCACTCTGGAAAAAATTGCCAGGAGGGCTCTGGCCACCACAGGAGCTGTGGTGGTTCTAAGGGGTATGGCTTCTGGGTACCTAGTGGCATGGTCCACCACCACTAGAATAAATCTGTGCCCAGATGCAGTTGGATGATCCATGGGATCAGCAATGTCAATCCCAACCCTCTCAAAGGGAACCCCCCACCACAGGTAGTGGTATCAGGGGGCCCTTTGTAGTACCACCTGCTTTACCACTGGCTTGACAGGTGGTACAGAGGCAACAAAACTCCTTTGCGTCCTCTGACATGTGAGGCCAGTGAAAACGAGGGACAAGCCTGTCCCAGGTCTCACTTTGGCCTAAGTGTCCTGCTAAAGGGATATCATGTGCCAGTGATAATAGGATACCCCTAAACTCCAGAGGTATGACCAACCTCCTGGTGGCACCAGACCTGGGGGATCTACCCTCTGAGTAAAGGAGTCCTTCATCCCTGTAGATCCTGTGAGACCCTGTGGCACTCCCAGCAGCCTCAGCAGCAGCTTGCTGTCTGAGGAGTTTAAGAGAGGGCCAGCTATGCTGCTCCAGGCTCAGATATGACCTGAAAGGGCCCCCTGTCCCCAAGAACTCAACCTGATCAGGTTCAAGTTCCTCTGAGACAGTTCCTTCACAGGAACTGGGATCATCATCCTCAGGAGACTGATCCTAACTCTGAATCTGTGGGCAAGACAATGCCTTACCCCTACTGCTCCTTCTCTTGGAAGGCACCTGGTTCATTTTTCCAGGATCCAGGGCCTGTTCATTGGAAGACATTTTTGCTGTGACCTGGTCACAGCAAACACATCTGCAGAGATGCCCAACATTGCTGCATGTGTCCTGAGTTCCATATCAGCCCAATCTGAAGATTCCAAATCATTGCCCAATGAGCATTCCACAGGGAGATCTGAGCTAACCACAACCTTTTTAGGGCCAGTTACCCCTCCCCAGCAGACATTCACAACTGCCAAGGAATGGTCTGTCCTGACATTGCTTGCATTGGTCACTTGGTACATCTCACCAAGTATGATCTGGTCAGGCCTCACAAGGTCCTTAGTCACCATTGTGACACTGGCTCCTGTGTCCCTGTATGCCATGGCCTCCTGTCCTTTGATTAAAGGCTGTTGTCTATATTTTCCCCGATAACTGGGACTGTCAAATAAATAAATATCCATGCCTCCATCACTGATTAGGCCAGAACCCATTTCAGTTCCCAGGGTTGACCCTAGTATACCCTTGTTTCCAGTACCACCACATGTAGCTGCACTAGGGGGAACTGTTACCTTAGGGGCAGTGGTGTTGGTAGGAGGATCCTCGGTTCTGGTACAATTGGCATCCCAGGGCCAACGCGTCTTGTCCTTACACAGCTAGCACCAAAGCTTCTTTCTGCCTTTTCCCTTGTTAGATTGTGACCTACCCTCAGATGCAGGTTGTTGGGGCCCTGAAGAAGACTTCTGGTCTTTACCCTTCTCCGCCCCCCCCCTATCTGCAGGTTTAGCATCATGCTTCTTTTGGTCACAACCTTGGTTCTGACTTTTCTGCTGCATCCTGGTTGTGACCTATCTATCTGCCTTCATTCCCAATTCTTACCTTGAAATCATTCACTTTACTGCCAAGAAACCAGCCTCCCAGAACCTTAGTAGCACAATCTACAAAGTCTACCCAGTCCTGCATCTGTGTCTTCTGGGTGTCTCTGTACGTAATCCTGTATTGTTCAGTGGTTAAGCTAAACCCATCTATAAGAGCACTCTTCAGAACTGAATCATTGTCAGCATACTCTTCTCTAACAGTGAGGAGCTTATCTCTACCTTTGTCAGCAAAGGAGAGCCACAAGATAGCTGCCCACTGCTCTTGGGGGACGTTCTGTACCTTACATGCCCTCTCCAAGGCAGTTATTTATTTGTGGATGTCCTCCCCATCATTGTAGGGAGGGACTATCTTGCTCAGGTTCCTATGGTCATAAGTATATTCCTTAACCCTAGGGACACTGTTGCTGCCACCATGGGACTATAGTCCCAATCTCTTTCTAGCCCTCTGGAGCTCTAAAGATTCCTTATCTAGTGCCAATTGCTCTTGCTTGCGCCTAAGCTTGACTTTCTCAAGCTCTAGAAATTGGCACTGTCTATCATAAGAGTTATCTCTCTTATTGGATATGGAGGTCCCTATGGAAGTTCCTGATCAGTGAGATTCTACAGAGGGAGATCAAGATCTCCTAGGTAAACTCTAGACTCTTCCTGGTGGAGTAAAGAGAGGGCCACTGGGGCCTTCTCCCCAACCTAGTAGAAGATCTTTGTCCAGGTTGGAATCATTTTGATCCTCCTGGTCAGGGTTTGAGTCCAGGCCAAAGAAGGTTTCACTTACTGGCCTCTCCTCATTCCCTGCCCACCCACTCTATCTACCTCATCAGGCCCTGGGGTCCTCCTAAGGTCATCTAAGAGTAACACCTCAATGAGACGTTGTGTGTTTTAATTTCTCCCTGTCTTCAACTTCCTAGACACAAACATGGCTTTCAATTCCTGGAAGGAGAGGCCATTGTACCTAGTTTGTAGAGAGCCACTGGCTTCTCCTCTAGAAGACATACTAGTGTTATGTAGAGTAGGCACCTGCCTAACCTAGTGGAGGCTAACCTCTCTTAGGTTGGAGAAAGGTTATGCTAGACCCTTGACTTATCCAACCCCAACTTCAGTAGAACTTACTTACTCTAATCTTGAAGTATTATCTGTGCCTAATACTTTTAGTGGTTTTCAGTTAATCACTCAATGAGATGTATCTGGTAAAACAATAGCAAGCTTGAATCCCAACCACTGCACAGCAATGTGAGAAGGTGGCTTGGTGTATGCTGTCCACAAATTAAAGTAGGCACCTTGTAAAAATCCACACAACTGTGATGATGTATGAGGTCAAAGATAACCTTATTGAAAGCTATCCTAGTGGTAGCTATGGAGAGCAGCCTTCAGGCGTAATCTTGAAGGAATGTAAAGCAGCTTGTTTTACCAGAGTATCACCTCCTGAGTGACTAAATGAAGGAGAACCACAAAGGTGTTTATATAAAAATATGTATTTATTAATATAACACGCTCTACTATCCTCTACACGAGGATAGAACACAAGGCACACAATACGCGATCAATAGAACAGTTGTAAGTAATACACAATACAAAGAGGGCTCCAGGGGGAGACTGAACCATATACTAAAATAGTGGTATAAAAATTAAGACTTGACTAGACACAGTGCCTAGTGCATGTAGAATCACTGGGACCCTAAGGAACCACCCAAGGTGATGACACAGGAGACCCACGGAGGTCGGGTGCAGTGAGGAAACACGACCGTGTGCTCTGTACAACTTTATGGGAAAGACGATGTTGCAAATTTAAAGTTTAAGGACCCTTCTAGGAGGACTTCGAGCAAATCCTTTGGAACTTAAGAGGTTGGAGAGCCACCCCACCCGTGAATACCGTAGTATCAGAGTTACCTATCCCAGGGGAGCCGGGTGCATAGTCTGAAGTGGTGTCGGAAACCTCAGTTGTTCTCTATGGGAGCTGGTGAAGAAGTACTGCTGCCATGAAGGTGAAAAGGGTCCAGTGGAATCCAACCAGGATTCTGGATGGAAGGAACCTGAAAGCAGAGGGGACAGAGTCTGGGTCACTTCAGAATGACCAAGGGCTTGATAGACGAATGCCCACTAATGTCGGGTGCTTCAGGTGTGAAGAAGGGATGTTTGACTCTGCAGCCACGAAGTTCCGGAGGTGTCGAGGATGACCAGGAGCCAGACGTGAACTGTCCCACAAAGGATGTCGAGTGCTGAGGGGTCGGTGTCCGGCAGGATCACCAACAAGCCTTAGCAACAGCAACCCATGCAGTAAGGTCAGACAGGTTACTATGTGTATCAGCAAGGTCCAGGGGACTCACTAATCTATGGAAAGTCAGGGCACATCTGGAGCAATCAGGAAAGACCAAGATCAATCAAGATGACCTTCAGGAGGACCCTCAAGCCGAATCACCAGGAGTCGCGAGGGGACGCACCAGCACCAGCCAACTGAGCACTCGGTGTGAGGAGGTCGGAGTTCTTTGGTGTAAATACTGCTCAGGGTCAGCACTACATGGAGTCCAATGCACAAGCTCAAGAATCGCCAACAAGCATATGCACTTGCAAATGGATGCGGTGCACAGGGGTTTGGGTTAATCAGCCCCCACAAAGGATACTGGCCTCAAACTCAGTGAGAGGGCATATCAACCTCAGGGACCTTCAGATACCCCCCTCATTTGTTGCTGAATTCTCTGGAATTTGTAGGGGCTCTGGAGAATCAGGCCGGTCAGTTGCCCTGTAGGTGCTTGCGACGCATGGGAGTGACTCCTTCATTCCAAGGGAGATTCTTCTGTTGTCTTAAGTGCCCCACAGGTCCTGCACAGACCTTGTATGGAGTCACAGCACAAACTAAGCTTCAGACGGGGATGAAGTCGAACCCAGTCGAGGTCCAGCGAAGTCCAAGGTGTCCAGACGGTCGAAGGTCAGTGTTTTTTTCTTGTAGAATCTTTTCAATATAAAATCTAAAGTCATACAGCCAGGTAAGCCCTTTTGTACCCACAGGAGAGGGTTGGACAGATTCAGGGGCCCTCCTAGGGGAGGGACAGGGCAGAGGGGTAGCTACAACCATGTCCTTTGTCCAGTTTTGTGCCAGAGCAGGAGCCAATGGCTCCCAGAACTGGATTGAGCTGGACTATGTACAGGGACACAAATGTGCCCCCAGTGCAGACTTTCACCCACCCAGCCCCAATACAATAAATCCTGTCTGGGAGATGGTCACACCTCCCTGCAACAGGATGCCTATCGTGCCGTTTCCTCTGCTCGAGTTTTGCTCAGCAGCAGGGGGCAGAAATGTGTAGCTGGCTGGCAGCATCCATTTTGTACTGTCCCGGTCGAGAGGGCAAACAAGACACAATTGATGGACGGAATGCAGAACAAATCAAAACATTCACCACCAGTCAAGAGATCTAGATTAAATCCATCATTTTTATGCTCACCATGCCACCCCAGTTTAGACCTGGCCATATGCAAATCAGTCTTGAGAAGGGGAACAGTCCAGCCCGAACTGCCAAGCCAGGTCCTCCCTGGACCGGAAACAAGCATCCTAGAACCGGTTTCAGGGTTTCACCCCTTATCAGCCTGGATAGCTTGATTCCAGTGACACAGTTAGCCCAGGACCCACGTCTGAGCATACTTGGTGCACTTAGGACGAGAAAGCAAAAGACACACAATTGATGGACGGAATGCAGAACAAATCAAAACATTAACCCCCAGTCATGAGATCTGGGTTAAATCCATCATTCTTTTTCTCACCATGCCACCCCAGTTTAGACTTGGCCATATGCAAATCAGTCTTAACCCTGTGCCTCACGGGAACAGTCCAGCCCGACCTGCCAAGCCAGGTCCTCCCTGGACCAGAAACAAGCATCCTAGGACCGGTTTCAGAGTTTCACCCCTTATCAGCCGGGATAGCTTGATTCCAGTAGCACAGTGAGCCCAGGTCCCACGTCTGAGCATACCTGGCGCACTTAGGGCGAGAAAGCACAAGACACACAATTGATGGACGGAATACAGAACAAATCAAAACATTCACCCCCAGTAAAGAGATATGGGTTAAATCCATCATTCTTTTGCTCACCATGCCACCCCAGTTTAGACCTGTCCATATGCAAATCAGTCTCGACCCTGTGCCTCATGGGAACAGTCCAGCCCGAACTGCCAAGCCAGGTCCTCCCTGGACCGGAAACAAGCATCCTAGGACCGGTTTCAGGGTTTCACCCCTTATCAGCCGGGTTAGCTTGATTCCAGTGGCACAGTGAGCCCAGGACCCACGTCTGAGCATACCTGGCGCACTTAGGGCGAGAAACCAAAAGACACACAATTGGCTCTCCATGCCACTGGAGTCAAGCTATCCTGTCTGATAAGGGCTGAAAGCCCGAAACCGGTCCTAGGATGCTTGTTTCAAGTCCAGGGAGGACCTGGCCTGGCAGTTCGGCTGGACTGTTCCCATTGGGCACAGGGTCAAGACTGATTTGCATATGCCTGGGTCCAAACTGGAATGGCATGGTGAGCAAATAAACAATGGATTTAGGCCCAGATCTCTGTGCTGGGGTGAATGTATAAACAATTGATGGACAGAATGCAGAACAATGTCATACATTCACCCCAGTACAGAGATCTGGGCCTAAATCCATCTTTTTTTGCACTGCACACCACCCCAGTTCAGACATGGCCATATGCAAATCAGCCTTGACCCTGTGCCTCATGGGAACAGTCCAGCCCGAACTGCCAAGCCATGTCTTTCCTGGACAGGAATCAAGCATCCTAGGATCGGTTTCTGGCTATCAGCCGTCTTCAGCCAGGATAGCTTGACTCCAGTTGTGTGGAGAGCATGGGACTCACGTCTGAGCCTACCCATCCCACTCGGGGTGACAAATGCAAAAACAACAATTGATGGACAGAATGCAGAACAATGTCATACATTCACCCCAGTACAGAGATCTGGGCCTAAATCCATCGTTTTTTTGCACTCCACAGCGCCCCAGTTCAGACATGGCCATATGCATATCAGCCTTGACCCTGTGCCTCATGGGAACAGTCCAGCCCGAACTGTCAAGCCATGTCTTTCAGACGTGCTCGGACGTGAGTCCCTTGCTCACTTGGCCACTGGATTCAAGATGGCCTGGCTGATGTGGATTATGAATCCAAAACCGGTCCCAGAATGCTTGTTTCCCGTCCAGGGAAGACATGACTTGGCAGTTCGGGCTGGACTGTTCCCATGAGGCACAGGGTCAGATTGATTTGCATATGGCCATGTCTGAACTGGGGTGGCTGAGTGAGCTATAGAATGGTGATGGATTAAACCCAGATCAGTTGACTGGGGGTGAGTGTTTGATTTGCTCAAACGCTCCGTCCATCATCCCCTTTTGTATCGCTTTGTTCGCCCTAAGTTGGCAGGGTATGCTCAGACGTGAGGCCCTTGCTCACGTGGCCACTGGATTCAAGATAGCCTGGCTGATGAGGATTATGAATATGAAACCGGTCCCAGGATGCTTGTTTCCGGTCCAGGGAAGACATGGCTTGGCAGTTCGGGCTGGACTGTTCCCATGAGGCACAGGGTCAGACTGATTTTCATATGGCCATGTCTGAACTGGGGTGGCTGAGTGAGCTAAAGAATGGTGGTGGATTAAACCCAGATCAGTTGACTGGGGGTGAGTGTTTGATTTGCTCAAACGCTCGTCCATCATCCCCTTTTGTTTCGCTTTGTTCGCCCTAAGTTGGCAGAGTATGCTCAGACGGGAGTACCTTGCTCACTTGGCCACTGGATTCAAGATAGCCTGGCTGATGAGGATTATGAATCCGAAACCAGTCCCAGGATGCTTGTTTCCCGTCCAGGGAAGACATGGCTTGGCAGTTCGGGCTGGACTGTTCCCATGAGGCACAGGGTCAGACTGATTTGCATATGGCCATGTCTGAACTGGGGTGGCTGAGTGAGCTAAAGAATGGCGATGGATTAAACCCAGATCAGTTGACTGGGGGTGAGTGTTTGATTTGCTCAAACGCTCCGTCCATCATCCCCTTTTGTTTCGCTTTGTTCACCCTAAGTTGGCAGGGTATGCTCAGACGTGAGTCCTTTGCTCACTTGGCCACTGGATTCAAGATAGCCTGGCTGATGAGGATTATGAATCCGAAACCGGTCCCAGGATGCTTGTTTCCGGTACAGGGAAGACATGGCTTGGCAGTTCGGGCTGGACTGTTCCCATAAGGCACAGGGTCAGACTGATTTGCATATGGCCATGTCTGAACTGGGGTGGCTGAGTGAGCTAAAGAATGGTGATGGATTAAACCCAGATCAGTTGACTGGGGGTGAGTGTTTGATTTGCTCAAATGCTCGTCCATCATCCCCTTTTGTTTCGCTTTGTTCGCCCTAAGTTGGCAGAGTATGCTCAGACGGGAGTACCTTGCTCACTTGGCCACTGGATTCAAGATAGCCTGGCTGATGAGGATTATGAATCCGAAACCAGTCCCAGGATGCTTGTTTCCCGTCCAGGGAAGACATGGCTTGGCAGTTCGGGCTGGACTGTTCCCATGAGGCACAGGGTCAGACTGATTTGCATATGGCCATGTCTGAACTGGGGTGGCTGAGTGAGCTAAAGAATGGCGATGGATTAAACCCAGATCAGTTGACTGGGGGTGAGTGTTTGATTTGCTCAAACGCTCCGTCCATCATCCCCTTTTGTTTCGCTTTGTTCACCCTAAGTTGGCAGGGTATGCTCAGACGTGAGTCCTTTGCTCACTTGGCCACTGGATTCAAGATAGCCTGGCTGATGAGGATTATGAATCCGAAACCGGTCCCAGGATGCTTGTTTCCGGTACAGGGAAGACATGGCTTGGCAGTTCGGGCTGGACTGTTCCCATAAGGCACAGGGTCAGACTGATTTGCATATGGCCATGTCTGAACTGGGGTGGCTGAGTGAGCTAAAGAATGGTGATGGATTAAACCCAGATCAGTTGACTGGGAGTGAGTGTTTGATTTGCTCAAACGCTCCGTCCATCATCCCCTTTTGTTTCGGGGTGAATGTTTGGCATTTTTCTGCATTCTGTCCTTAAATTGTTCTATTTGCATTTGTTACCCCAAGTGGGAGGGGTATGCCAGGATGTGGGTCCCGTGCTCTCCATGCCACTGAAGTCAAGCTATCCTGGCTGATGAGGGCTGAAAGCCCGAAACCGGTCCTGGGATGTTTTTTTCCAGTCCAGGGGGGACCCGGCCTGGCAGTTCAGGCTGGACTGTTCCTATTGGGCGCAGGGTCAAGACTGATTTGCATATGGCTGGGACACCCTGGAATGGCATGGTGAGCAAAAAAAACGATGGATTTAGGCCCATATCTACGTACTGGGGTGAATGTATCACATTGTTCTGCATTCTGTCCATCAATTGTTCTTTTTGCATTTGTCCCAGTCGAGAAGGTTGGCACCGGAATGACCAGTGACCCCACGAAGCTCAATTCAGAAGGGTGGAATCATACCTCCCACACCAGTTACTGGTGTGGGGGTATTATTCCAAGGTGTTTGATCCCAAACACAATTAGTTTCTAGGCAGCTGTTTTCGAGATAGCATTTACTGTGAGGTTATAATGCACCTCTATCCTATATGTCCGGCTGAGTCACAGACAACTCAGGAGAATGGTCTCCGAAGGCTGCAGAGGGGCTCTGCTTATGCAGGGGCACCCTCTCACATGAAACCAATCACCCTGCCTTCAGGATTGTTAAGGCCTGCTATAGGGGTGACTTATAAGTTGTAAGTGTAGTGACCGTTAGATGTAGTGAACCTATATCTAAAGTAAGTGGTGCAAGCACCATCTTACACAGGCTGCAGTAGCAGACTTATAGTTCCATTTTGAATGGCCTTTCATGGGTGCTTCAGCCCATGAAAGGCCTCTGGGTAACTATGCCCTGGGTACATGGTGCACCATATACTGGGGACTTATAGGGGTACCCCAGTATCCAGTCTAGAGTGTACAAAGTATATGTATGTCAATTTAAGGGAGAAAGCAGATAAGCTGGGGTCCTGATTAGCAGGATCCCAGCCAGACTAGTCAAAAATATTGAGACATCAAACAAAAAGTGGGGTTAACCATAAGAAGCAGATCCTAATTTCCTACAGACCCAACCTGGGGTCTGTAACTCAATAATAATTCGCCCAGACACAAACCATTGATACATTCCTTTCCAAATCACAAATAGGAGTGAGTGTCCCTTTTATGCCTCTTCTATTTATTATTCGGACAAGATCACAAAGGCTCTTTTGCGAGTTCAAAATAATTTTTCAACTTATGAAAAAGCTTTGGTAAATTAGGAAAGCCGTTTATGATCGCAGACTCTGTGTTTGTGCAAATCTCCGAGATTGCGACTGTAAAAGGATTTTATATATCAGGGCGTAAATTCCAATATATGCGACTTTGGAGTTATTGCCCAAGCAATGGTCAACATCTAGACAGTGTCAAACCTTTTTTGCAGGTCCCGTAGGAGAACTAATGGGCAGTTCTCTGATAAGTAGAGGTCTTCACTAATGGTGTTCACGTTTATGTCTTCACCTGAAAAGTTTTGCGACAAGTCTCATTATTGACCTTTTATCAGATTTTATTGCATTTACTTGAATATATTTTTTCCACACAGAGCACCTTACATAGTTTTCAGCTGACACTGGTGCAACTGTATATTTTCTTCTGAAACCAGATGCTTAATATGTTCTTGTTCAGTTATTGGGTATTTCAGAGGGGAAGATTAAGCCCTTTAGATGGTGAAGAGATGGAAGTCCTGCCCATCGAAGAAATACTTCAGAAGAAGCTAGGGGTAAACCTTGCTGGACCATGTAGATGCTTGTTGTCTCTGTTGAATTATTTGCAGTCCTTAAGATACTGTTTTCAAAATGTGCATATTTTACTTTTCCTAGTTGTAGTTACGTGTTCATTGTGAAGGTTACAAACTTATTTTAGGTTTGACTTCAAAAGCACTCGCTAGCAACATTTAGAGCCCAATCTCTTGTGGTTGTTTGCTCTTCATGCACATTGTCAGCGAACTCCCACTACCTTGTTGTTGCTATGAAGGTGAAAGAAACCTTCCACCTCCACCTGCATAACAAGCTATGACAAAAGAGTCCCCCCTTCTAGGCTGTCAAGCAAGGGGGAAAATTCCCCCCAAAAAAAGAGTACCTCTCCCAGGCCACAAAGCAAAATACTAGTGGCCCCATACTCCCCTCCGTCGCGAGTCTTCCCTACTAGCCTCCTCTCTCCCAGGCACTCAACACTTGCCCCACTGCCCCTCAGCCCCCACAGGCACACCCATTTGCTCCTTTTCCTGCTACCTCTCCCCCAGGCACTCCCACAATGTCTCCATTTGGCACTCCCACCATTCATCGCCGTCAGATGACTCAAGGAATACCTCTCTTTCCCTCCTTCTACCCAGGAACACCAATTGTGAGCTGGAACTGGCTATATGAGGGAGAGTAGTGCAAGCACAATGCATCAGCCAGAGTCAGGATGGGAGTGCGAGCTAAAGGTACGTTTCTGAAAATACAAAGGGGGAGATTTACTAGATTTTGCGCTGTGTTTGTGCCACAAAAGTGACGCAAATCAACACAAAATCGTTTTTTTCTTATTTACTTTCCAGCACTAAACGCTGCTTCACATTACTTGCGCCTTGGGGGCATACCAAGGGTGAAGCATGGGCGTTCCCATGCAACCACCCAAGGTTTCTCATGCTAAAACCCAATTTACTAAATCAAGTAGATTAGGTGAGAAAACTGCGCCCTTCTCAAGTAGGTGCACAGAAGGAGAAATGAACTTTCTTTTCCGACTGCATGCATGCAGAACTGTGCAGCAAGCATACAAAGTAGGAAAAGCTTTGCATCTTGTCTAGGCATGGTATTTTGCACAGGAAGGATACCTTTCCTGTATAAAACCTATGCTAGACTCAACACACACACCCTAGCGCTATGGCACTAAGGTTTGTGCGTGGCGCACAGCAGCTGTACTTAGCGCCGGCGCAAGGGAAAGGGTAGGAGAGAGCCATATCTTTGAAGATATGGCGCTCTCCTGCTTCCTCCCTGTCTCGCAAATCAGCACAGCCTCGCTGAAGGCTGCCCTGCATGACTTTTTAGTAAATCTCTCTCAAAATGTGTGTGTGTGTGCATGTTTGTGAATAAATGTGCAAGTGCATGTTTGTGTGTGTGTGTGATTTTTATGTGAAAGTCTGTGTGTGAGTGTTGGGGGTTTGTGGGGGTGTGTGGGAGAGAGAATGTCGGCCCAATTCATAAAGGTAAATTTGCATTTGTACATCTACTCATGTGTAGATCTACTTATATACCGAGGTATAAATCTCCACTTTTTTACTACTCACCATTTCCGAGTGGAGATTTTCACGTTCGTGTAGGCATAAGAGTCGACATCCCCTCAAATGAGGGGCTGGAGATTCCTACAAATGAATTTATAAATGCAAAGTCACACATCGCTAATGGGACGGAGATCTCCCAATAGGAAAATATAGGGAAACTAACAAAGTTAATAATAAGTTATTGTAGAATAAAATGGGAAACACATTTCAACAAAAAATATTAACCTAGGGCAACTTAAAGAAAAAATTACTTGTATTAATTGGATTTGAAAATGAACTTAGCTTTATTAATTACTTTTTTAATATTCTTTTTTTAATAATATTTTATATATAAAATCACCAACCCTCACACTTATTTTCATTTAATTTGTGACAAACTTGAATAAGAATGAAGTTTTTATTCATTTTTAATATTTCTTGGACATTTTAAACTAAGGTAAACATTTAATTAAATGTAAATGTAAGTGTATTATTAATTTAAAAATAATTCATTTTGGTAACAATTATATTCAATTTTTAAACTTGAAAAACTGTATACATACATTTTAGATGTAGAATTATTTTAAGTTATTTTACATTATTTCCCTTGAGTTGTTCATGTTAAAGCCTGGCTTCATTGTTTTTCATGGGAGTGTGTGAGTGTGTTGCAGGGCCAGTGAGTAATCCATGCATAATTATTGACTGCTTCTGGGTACTGCATTAATAGGATGATGACCATTCCCAATCTAGTAAAATGCTAGTGCTGACACAACGTTGGCTATTCTTAGCAACTAGTGGGCATCCACAGTAGGATGTACATTGCCCACCCATGATAAAAACCTGGTGTGCCATAATGGTCATAATTGTTGGTAATTTGTGGGCATCCATTGCATAATGGTGTTATTTATTGATAACATGTGAGATTCCATGGCATGATGTCTGTTCCTAGTAAAATGCTGGAACTGGCACAATCAGGATAAACCTGAAATAGCGTGGGCATCCATGGCACAGTGATGCTTCTGGTTACATACAGTGATAATTTGTATTGAAGCCATGCCTAGCATGAAAGGGCCTACCCTAGCATAATACTGGCCTTTGCTCAATGGAAGCAATTTCTGTTTACTTGTGGGCAGCCATGGGATGATGGTGCCAAGGCACAAAAGTATACAAGTAACTATGAATATATTAAACTCCAGGTAGATTCAAAGAAGATAGAAACCAGCGTAAGTAAAAATATGAGCGTGTATGATAGTGTACATTCTTAGCCGAGGGTTGAAAGCCAACTGAGTTATGATTTCTGTTAACAAACACAAGGAACAGGTCAATCTCAGTCCTTCGGTAGCACAGGTTAGGCAATGTTCACAAAGTTCTTATGCACTAACTTGAAGGAAATCCACCTCTTAGCATACAGTGGAATGTGCATACACTCCTTGTTCTTATTTATTGCATCAGTACAATTGACCTTGACTGGTAACCCATTGCAGACGGTAAGTTTTGGAGGAAGGGGGCAGGCGGGACACACACAGACACACACACACACATAACATTCACAGCCAGGCATTCACACACACACACACACACAAACACATCCATTCACAACACTCTTTACCAAACATTCATACATACACGCATGCACGCACCCAACAGAGAGAATGTGGTCCGTCAGCTAGACTGCCGACTTTGGTGCTGGAAACCAAGGTTCGAGCCCCGGGCCACGTCCACATCCTGTGATTCTGGGCAAATCACTTAATCTCCCTGTGCCTGAATGTGTCCTTGTGTAACGTAACTGATGCTCATGTAAAGCGCTCCAATACCTTTGGGTCGAGTTTGCACTATATAAATCTGCAAAAAAAAAACCACAAAAAACACATTAATTTAAAAGCAAACAAAACACACAGCTCTGTCATCGGAGGTTCCAGGAGGCTTTGGACTGCTGCCTTTATTCACTGGCTGATCTAAGGTCAGCCAATGAGAGAAGGCAGCAGTCCCAACGTCATCACAGAGTGGGATGAGGTCAATGAGACTGCGGACCCCACCCCACTGTGATGAAGTGTCACTGATTGACACTCGACCCTAGGCGCTTCAGGTCTTAAAACGGAAGCGCCCAGGTGCTAGGCAATCAGTTAAGCTCTTCCTCGTCACTAAGGGGAGGGCTCCAGGGACCTTTGCTAAGCTGATGAGGTCATGACCACAGTAGCTGTGACTTCCGCATCCCACCAAAGTTCAGCCCTGGCTGCTTGTACTGAAAGTGAACAGTGTATGTCAGGCTGACCATTTTTCAGCCTGACAGACAGTTTGTGAATAGCAAAAGGTGGAGGGGAGTGGCTTCTCAGCCCCTATGGACCGGCTACGCCTGCTGTTAATTAAACGGTCTATAGTGGGGTTTTGTTTCTTTAAAAAAAATTGAACTAGGGGTTAACTTGACAACATCTCTAGTCTTTTCATCCAAGTAACTGTACAAATGTCTTTTGTCCTATGAAGTGCTATAGAAATCTGAATAATACACCCACTTGTGTAATTTGTTTATGGTTTTCTGTATGGCGTCGCCGTGTTTCGCTCACCTGTTTTGTTTTTCAGGGATATTCTGGAATCTCAGCAAGACCTACCAGAGAAGATCACCGAGGAGAGAGGCAGAAAAATCCTCAAAGCAGGTAAGTGGGGTTTTTCGATGCCGTCCTTGGATTCTCAAGTGGAAGCAGGAAAGCGACAGCCTCATGTTGCCGTGAAAAATGATGCCAAGCAAGGCCCACCTGGCTGCAGCTTGGTATTTATACCTGCCCTGGTCAAGATGGCCCCCAGTCACATGGACTCTCCGTATTCTCGCAAGAACACAGAATAATTTTAATAGTGTACCGCCCCAAGGGGAGAATGGTACAACCCCAGCATGGAGGCCTTGAATTTAAAAAATGGGTACACAAGAATCAAGAGGTACCCATTTGAAAGGTGGCAAAGAGGGCCGTATTATTCAAGAGGTGCCCTACCGTTGACCTTGTTATATAGAAATTGGGGCAGAAACATGTTATCAAAGAAACAAATATGAATGGTCATAAACAACCTGCTTGTTTTTAGTTTTGTGATGGAGTGATATGTTACAATTAAGGAGTGGAGTGCAGATGCACATCACTGGAAGCAAGCCGGGACAGATGTTGAAATAGGTATTGCCGTGGAGATCAGTACAGAGGGTTGGGTGTCAGGTATGTGGGTCAGTGCCCCAATGTTATCATCTGCAGTCCCTGGGTAGTTTTTTAAGGCTCCAACTAACACCTACAGAATCCCGAGGAACCACATTAAATCACACACAGAACAATGCAAAGACATTACACCATGACAAGAAAGGAATAACGTAACAATCACAAAGTACATCTCTCTCTTCTCTAACAAACCAAAATAATCACCTCACTCTTCATAACCCCAATTAGCAAAATAACAAGCAACAACTCCCACAACTATTTCATTTCCCAAAAAACAACACTCTGACTCCGTGCTGACAGCTGTACCCTGCATAATACTTTAAAAGTGTGAAAAACTAGTTCTCTGCCAAATAGTTAGAATCAAGCAGAGAGCCAGCCCCCAAATAGCCTCCCTTAAAACCACACAATCACATCACCTATGATGCTCAGCCCACCAGTCACCAAGACGCAGGTACTGTCAGAATAGCGACTACCATCAAATGTACACTCCTCGTGCACTTAAGCTAAGAGGTCGTGCAGCATAACACAGACACGACCAGTGATGACCTCAGTCAAACACAAAGAATGAATAAATGACCAACTGGTAAGATAAAGAATAACATTTACCTCAACTAAACTCTCAACTGGTTTGTGCAATTTAATACATGGAATGCTCACGTTACACTTCCAACTCACAGAGCTTCAGGCTCAGCTACCCTAAAAGATAACGTGGAAAAATATTGAACTTGACAAATTGTACCTCCTACTGTCATACACATCTTCCTTATCTGCTGTCAAGAAATATGTACACAAATACGCATCAACCGGAAGTATATGCTCACAATGCACAATCGCCCATAAACATACATACAGCAGACTTCAATCACCATCACAGTAGCCTGAACACACTGGAACAGGAAACAATGAAAATACCCAAAAGATAATGGAAACACGCCTTTCACCCCAATAATGTATTCACAATAGAATTCCTGAGTACAAAAGACCACAATAAAACAGACACCATAAATACATGTGCACAGGAACATTATAGCACAATAATCTCACACTCACTGGCAGTGCTCGTCTTCTTAAGTATTGCTGTACCATTTTATTTCATCCCTATTAATTATAGAACATGACATTGCATGTAAAATATTGTCGAGTAAAACGACAGATTATTCCACCCACTGAATGGTATTACACTGTACCACATGAAATGAACACAACCTTAAAAGCCAAGACATCCAGCAACGAACACATCACATTACCACAAACAAGAAATACGTTTACCTTTCTCCTCCCTCTGAAAAAAGAATAAACACATTTCTCAACATCTGCATAACATTGGAAGATTTATGTTGTTTTTTTCTCCTCTGAAAATAACAACCACTTTTCTCCACATCAGCATGACATGAAAAGTCTCCTGTGCCAGAAAAAATGTCAATGACTCCATTCCACACACAGATATCGAAGTATTACCTCTCGTTCAAGCACTGGCAGACCTTAGGACATTTACATAAAAAATGTGATTTTAGGATTGCTCTTCTGTTTCATATCACCCTTGCAAACCATGGTTCACAACAAAAGTAGCATGCCGAGCCTCAAAGAGAAAGTTCGTTTTTGATTCAACACTTTACGAGACCTACCCTAGTCACAGACAGAGCCACAAGCAGGGAGGCCTCAGGGCAAAAGTGAGATAGTGACGCATCAGCAGTGGCTGACTAGGATGCAATGTTCAGCGGGCACGCGCGCACGGAGTGTAGACTAGAGCTTCCAACTCCTGGATACTGTTCATGCGCCATCTTGCACGAGGAAGAACGGCCACAAAGATGTCCCGTGTGAAGGACACTTGAGGCAACGGGTACTTTCTGCACAAACATGTACATGATCAACAGTCACATATTTTTTTAGAAGTGCACAACTCCAAAAAAAGTCACTGTTTCAAAATACGTTCCAGTAATTGAACATGAATAATAAAACCTTTCGATTCGGATAATGAAACACCATTAACTGGGTTGGCCCTACATAGGAACATTTACAGCCCACTCAGAAAGTGCAAAGGGTCCCTCATCCTCTAGTTTGCCTGCTCCACAGCAGGCAAAGTGAAATAGTCTCTCATCTCCTACATTTTTTCACCTAAAATCCTACAAATTCAGTTTAGCATGTAGATTCTTCCCACCATAATAATGTTTATGTTTAGGAACTTGTAGAGCGCCAGGTTACTGAAAGGTCGCATGGTACTGATAGCAGGAGAAGCAACAGACATCTTAATCAGAAATTTAAAAAAAACATTTAATGAAATTCTATGTGAGAAATGGTAGATTTAATGGACGGAGGAAGGGGGTTTAGTGCCATTGTAGCCTGGTAGGAAAAAAAGAGCGGCCTTCCATTGGTGTTTTCCAAATTTGCTGCAATGTCAACATCAACAATTTTACAGAACGAAGAGACAGAGATGGTTCATTTAGCGGCAGTCGTTACATAAGCAATGGGTAAGAGACTTTTAGTATCTTTTAAGGACCAAGCATGACATTTTGTATTGAGTTCTAGGTTTGATGGCGAGCCAGTGAAGACATGTGACCAAGGCACTACAGACATGAGGGGCATCAAGGACTTGGCTGGCTTATTCTGAACGTATTGCAACCTATGAATTAAAGAGCTTTTAATGCCAGTTTAGAGGGATTTACAGTAATCAAGTCTGGACATGATTAAAGCAGAATCTGCAGTGTGACTAGCATATCCAGAGAAACTCTACTCAGCTGATAGTTACAAGCAGTGACATCTGTGGGGACTTGTTTATCTATCTCCAGTTTGTCATCTAATTTGGCTCCTCGGTACTCGATGACCTGTGCGGCCACTGAAAAGTGGGCCATCTATTTTGGTTTAGGGATTTATCGACAATAGGGATGGTTTTTTACCTGTTGTCAAAACCTCTATCCTGTCCGCTTTGAGTTTGAGGCAATTTATGCTCAACCAATATTTTGTGTCCAGGAGACGTTGTCTGAATTTCTCAGCTGATTCCAATGGGCAATGCAGACGAAATATCAGTTGAGTATAATCTGCTTAGGTGCAACATTGGAGACCTGTCAAATAAATCAGGATAGCCAAAAGTTAAACAAAGATGTTAAACATATATAGCGCCAGTTCTGATCACTGAGAGATCCCACAGCCAATCTAGAAATGGCCTTAGAAGAAAAATCGCCCAGTGAAACTGTACAAATGTGGTTCAAAGAAGGAAGCTTATCTTTTCACCACCTGACCTGCTATTCCAACCAAGGGAAGGATCTACATCACAGCAGGACGATGATCAAAGGTATCAAATGATACTGATTTATCTAATAGTATCAGGGCACTGACAGAATCACCATCAGGGCCATGTGTACGTGATCTGTGGATGACCACTCTGAGTGCCAGTTCAGCGCCACACTTGGGGCGAAAGCTCATCTGTACTTTGTCTAAGATGTTGTTGTTTAATTCTGGGTGCATGTTAAATTGACCTGCTGCATGTTGTTCTAGGTCTTTAGCAACAAGGAGAAGTAGAGTAATTGTCCTATAATTTGCTGAAATTAAGGGTTAAAAATGTTTATATTTTTTAACTCTGTTTATCTGAAATGGTCTCCCTTTTGAGGTTCAGTCAGCATGACAGCAAAGTTGTACCAAGAGGCAAATAGGAACATGTCATGTAGAAATTCCGAGTAGTACCGCAATCTGTTTTTTTGAAGCTGCACCTCAGTGGCCACGTTCCTGTATTCCTTTTCACAGTGTTCTCACTGTAACAACTGCCTAATTTTCTCTAAAACAACAGCATGACAGTCTGTGGCATTAGGCACATAAAGCTTATCCACCCTCAAGTGAACAAAGCCTCTCCATGGTGCACGTGTAAATCTCCTTGGGGTTTAGTGGTTCTCCAGTGGTCAGAACCTCTGCATACTGTGCCTTCCCCATTCTGTTCTTCTTTTAAGGGTTGAACAAATATTCCCTAAGCACAGCCTCACTTCGCTGTGCCTTGACATGCCTGACCAGCTCCCCAATGCTGGCCCTTCTTCTCCCAGGGGTCACCAAACAAACCACGGCAGTGGTGGGGCACATGACTAATTCCTTCTTCTTCACTATCCCTACCACAAATGTTAGTAATCCAATCTGCCTTTCACCCCCATCCTGGGCTTCTTACTGCCTGGGACTCCTTTAAATCTTGTCGCCAGTGTGATAACTCACTGCCGCCAATATACTCCTAATAGGCTACAAACGTTGCAAAATGCAGCAGCTAGGCTCCTATTAAATCTACCAAAATACCATTCTGTCTCCTCAGCCATTAAAAACCTATACTGGCTTCCCTTCAGACAGAGATCTACTTTGAAGGCACTCTGCATTGCTTATAAAGCACTTCACAGTTTAGGCCCGACCTATTTGCAGCATAGCTTCAAGTGGTACAACTCAGTCCGAACCCTTCTGTCGACCTCTGCTAAACTCATTGTTGTTCCCATATTCCGACTGTTCTCCTTGGGCGGCAAGAGCTTCTTTCTAGGTGTGGCAAAAGCCTAGAATGTGCTACCACCAGATATCAAAAATGCTTCCAATCTGCTGAACTTTAGGAAACAGATGAAAACTTGGCTTTTCAACACCTGCTAACCCAGACTTATTGCTGTATTTTCTTTCACTATATGAGCTAGCGCCAAGACACCCATGGGTAATCGCTCGCTTTTTAAGACTTATTAACATAACATAACAACTGGCATAGAGTGGACACAGGTACACATCACTGAAGACAGGCAGGTATAGATGTTGAAATATATATTAATATGTAGATAAGTACAGAACCACATGACTTCAAACACAGGATAATGACAAGTCATGACAGTGGGACAAAGAAGTGACTAATTGATAGTCTCAAAATGCAACAAGGTATTAATAAAATCATGAAGCGACCGACTTCTACACAATCGAGAGATTGCAGAGAACTACGCTCTGTTGTACATATGTTAGGAGGCTACACTAGTCAATGTAAATATATTTTCCTCTGGTAAGTTTATGTATTGATGAGAAGTGATAGCTCGCTCTTCTTTGCCTGATGTCTGTTTCAAAAGCATTTTAATCAACCATACATTTTTATATGGTGAGTATGGAAATTAAGATATTATAACATGATTTTAATTTCACGCTGATTGTACATAGTCTGGCACCCTGGCCTCTCAAACATATTCTGACAAGCATGTTTGCTTTTGGTCTCTGATTAACACAAAAATATACCTATTTATAAAAATGACTCTCTAGGGCAGTGTACATAACAAGTAATGAAAGTAAAGTATCTTGTTCATTAGAGAAAGAACAAGCATTGTAGTCTGCCTCTATTAAAGAAGATGGCAAACAAAAATTCCTTTAAAGTCCATTTTACCTTTAACAATGAAAGCCCTGCTCGAGTCCTTGGCACTTAAACACTTATAGTTGAAAGCACAATACAAATAGTTGATATAAAGAAAAAGGAAACTTGATGTTAAGACTTATCTTTTGTTCCCTATTTCTTCACCAGAGCACACCTCAATTTTGTAAGAGACCTGAAGCAGACAAGAGGTGACATGTTTCACAGCCTGTCTTGGGTTAGGCTATGGGATGGGTTTTAATATCTAAATTGTTCACAAGATGTTAGACATTAACAGCTGTTAATTGACCCTGCACTCATTATACACCTCGCTTTCATCTCAGGCCCATGATTGCGGAGTGGGTGTTAACGAGTCTGCAGAAGCCATTAACCTATGATAACTGCCCTAAACAGGAGGCATTAAGATTTAATTAACACCCTATGGTGTAGAAAAGCTGCAGATACCGCTTCTGTACTCGCGCTGTATTACAAGCGCCACTGTATCTCTGTTGTCATCTCTGTTGTCACGCTGTATAGCGAGCGCCATTATTTCTTTGTATTCACGCTGTATAGCGAGCGCCATTATTTCATTATAATCACGCTGTATTGTGAGCGCCATTAGGTAATCTCGTGGACACTTGCAGGCGCTTCAAGGGTAACTCAAATTTAATTGCAGCGCTTTATTTCGCGCACTCACAGCTGCAGCGCGATTTAGCATCCCACCCAGTGTGTGTGCCCCAGCCTACCTCCAGTCTCGTGTTTCTGGCGCTGCCGCCATTGTTGTTGTTGTTGCTGGTGCCTCAGAGCCCGTCCCCCACAGCCCGCCCCGCCTCCCAGCTGACCCTCCCTCGCCCCGCCCCCTCCTCCATCCACATATGCCTGATGCCTTTGCGCGCAGCGATCGCGCCCCATGCGCGCCGAAGGTGCGCCAAAGGTAAGCCCGTCTACGCCCGTCCGCGCCTGGACCGCGCCCAGCGCCAGTCCCCCTGGCCCCTGCCGCTCCGAACCTTCTAGATTCAAATACGATGCCGCCACTCTCCTCGCCCTCAATCCCGGACGTACACCACTTTGCTGCGAAGCTACTCCAGGACGCACTCAGGGCCCTTTTGCCTGCCTCTCCTGCAAGTTCAACTGCTTCAGGACTCTCACCAACTCCACGTCCTCCAAACACAACTCCAACTCAAACCGCCTAAAATGCATCCTGCTCAACACCCGCTCGGTCCACAGACACGCAACAGAACTCTGGGACCTAATCGACTCTGCGTCACCTTTTCCAGCTTTTCCTGTGTGTGGAGTGGCCTCAATATTTCCGGGTGTGAAAGTGCCTCTTTCAAGGTCTCTGTCAGCCCTGAGTTCACGCTTTCCGGGATGGTCGTTTACCGTCCGCCCGGTAGCGATGTGGTGTTTAGAAATGCTTTCCCCGACATTGTTGGCCCTTTGGTCGCAGACTGTGCCAACTTTTCCATCATGGGTGATTTGAACCTGCATTTCGACACCCTCTCAAGTCTGACAGCGCGTTCTATTTCCTCCGACCTAGAGGCCTTTCAGCTTTCCCAGCTGGTCTCCCAGCCTACCCATACGGGGGGGCATATTCTGGATCCCTTCTTCACCAATCTGCCGGAGATTAAAATCACCTCTATCTTACCGGTAGAATGGACAGACCACTTTTTGGTGTCCATTCTTTGTCCTATTTCAGCCGCCCCTTCTATCTCTTCGGTCAGACAGGTACCTAGGAGGGCCTGGAAGAAACTTAGGCTAGAAGACTTCCATCATCTTCTATTAGAGGAGCCGTTGGGTCCTTTGACGGACGTGGAAAATGGGTATGACCTCTTCTGTTCCTGGATCACTAGGGCTCTGGACTCTCTGATACCTATTGTATCGACTAAAATCAACTCTAGAGAGTCGAGACCCTGGTATGATGGCGCCCTACGTGCCCTGAAGGGCGCCTGTAGACGGGCGGAGAGGGCATGGCGGAAAACCTATGGGGCTGATCTAAAAGCTGAATACGCCAGGTCCGTCAAGCTCTACCACCGGGCTATTTGTCGAGCCCGAGCTGCTTTTTATGCCGCAGAATTCCGGAACAGTACCAATCCGTCGAAGGCCATTTTCAAGGCCGTAAAAGATCTTATGGCAAAGCGGACTACCTCTACGACCGTAAGTTCCAATTCCCACTGCGAATCCCTTGCCTCTTACTTCTTGGGGAAAGTCCAAGCAATTTATCGGGCATTCCCTAGCATTGGGTTCGGTCGGGAAAGTTCCAGCGGGACACCTCATCAGACTACCCTGCTCTCCTTCCCCCCTCTTACCTCGGACGGGTTTGACAAACTTGCGTTGCAAGTTAAATCTGGATCCCCATCTGACCCAGTAAGACCTGCTCTCTTTCGAGATCAGACTTTTATGGGACGCTCAGCTGTGCGTTCCCTTGTCAACCTTTCCTTGGAATCGGGAGTAGTTCCAGCTAAGTGGAAGCAGGCTGTGGTGTCCCCAATCATCAAAAAGCCCTCCTTGGACCCGTCTAAGCCTGAAAGTTACCGTCCCATCTCGTTGCTACCCTGGCCGGCAAAGATCACAGAGGCCCATGTCAATCTGGCCCTGTCAGAACATCTTGCCCGAACCAACGCCCTCGACCCCACACAAAATGGCTTCCGTGCTGGCCACAGCACGGAGACCGCTTTACTTGTGATGGTGGAACATCTCCGTGCGAGGCTGGATGCTGGTCAAACGGCGGCGCTGATATTGCTAGACCTTAGCGCCGCCTTTGACACGGTATCTCACAGCATCCTCCTGCATCGGCTTGAGGAGAATGGCATTGGTGGCCAGGCGTTGCAATGGTTCCGCTCCTTCCTCGATGATCGTTCATTCTGTGTTGCCATCCCTCCCTTCAAGTCCAAGTTCCAACCTCTGGCCATGGGGGTTCCGCAGGGGTTCTCGCTGAGTCCCACATTGTTCAATCTTTACGTGAGACCGCTGGCTGATGTCGCTAGGCAGTGGGGCCTAACCTTGGTCTCATATGCCGACGACACACAGCTGGCGGTTACTCTCAGCGGGGACGCGGAGCAAGAGGCCCCTAGGTTTCAGTCTGGACTGAAGGCGGTGGCCAGCTGGTTGACAGGAAACTGTCTCCAGCTCAATGCCACTAAAACAGAGGTGATGGTTGTCGGTAGGGGAGTGGAGCTGTGGGGTGACCAATGGTGGCCTTCTGAGCTGGGACCCACTCCGACCCCGGTGTCGGAGGTGAAAAATCTGGGGGTCTGGTTGGACACGGGCCTCTCTTTTGTAGGGCACACCAAAAAAACAGCTGCCTGTTGCTTTGGTTTGTTAAGAGGTCTGAGACCTGTTCTTAAATGTTTTGACGCCCGACCAGGCAGTTGGTGATCCAGGCAACCATCATCTCTCGCCTGGATTACGCTAGCTCTCTCCTGGCTGGGGCCAACCAGGCTGAGTTAACTCGCCTGCAGCGGGTCCAGAACGCTGCGGCTAGAGCCATTGTTGGCCTGCCCAGATTCTGTTCGGTGGCAAACGTCCTTCGCTCTCTACACTGGCTCCCAGTGGGAAAGCATATTCTCTTTAAGGTCCTTTGCCTTACCTTCAAGATCTTGAGAGGTATAGGCCCTGAAATCTTGTCCAGTTGTCTCTCCTTCTATGTCCCCACCCGTACCCTCCGTTCCCAGGGCCTGGCCCTCGCTGTAGTCCCCAGATTCAGACTCAGCCGTATGGGGGGTCGTTCTTTCAGCGTAAAAGCTGCTTCAGCTTGGAACTCCCTCCCTGTTGAAATCCGGCTGCTGGAGGACCTCCTGTCCTTCCGGAGGGCTATAAAAACATTCTTGTTTTAGCTGCCTCTTTCTACTCCTTCATTATCCTGTTGTGTTATGTTCCTCCTTGTCTCTGCGCCGGGACGCTCCTTGGCTGGAGTATCTGTGCGCATAATAAATTAATATAGCATAATATATTATAACATAACCTGACATCGCCTTCCTTACTGAAACATGGATGAACACATCATCAGCTCCCGACATCGCCTTAGCCATACCGGTCACTTACAAGATCATCCGGAAAGACCGCACCAATCAAACAGGAGGTGGCATCGCCATCATCCACAGGAACACCATCAAAATCACAACCAGCTCCGACGACAATCTTGCAACCGCCGAACATCTCCACTTTCAGATCCACACCGACCCCAGGACCACACTGAGAGGCACCCTCATCTACAGGCCTCCAGGTACCCGCACCCAATTCAGCGACGACCTCACGGACTTCGTCAGCCCACACGCCCTAGCCTCCGAGAACTACATTCTTCTAGGAGACCTCAACTACCACCTTGAAAACAAACACGACAGCAACACCACCACCCTTCTGGACAACCTGGCCAATCTCGGACTCAAACAACTTGTGGACACCCCGGACACACGTTCGACCCTATCTTCACATTCAGCAAGCACATCTCCTTCGATCGCACCACAGCTCTCCACTGGACGGACCACAGCTGCGTTCACTTCAGCTACTAAACCTCCTTAACCCACAATCGCCCTCAACGTATTCCTCGGAGATACTGGAACAAAATCACCTCCGACCAACTCCTCACATCACTCAAACAAAACCCTCCCACACTCTCAATGGACCCAGACCAAGCGGCCACCAACCTCAGGCAATGGATTACCCACAGCGCAGACGAATTAGCACCCCTGAAAAAGCCCCAGATGAAATCAACCAGCAAAAAAGCTCCCTGGTTCAATGATGAACTTAAAAAATCCAAGAAGCTATGCCGCACCATGGAGAAGAATTGGAGAAAAACCCCAACCTCAGACAACATGACCTCCCTCAAGACAGCCACCCGCAAACATCACCAAATGATTCGATCCGCCAAGAAATCCGCTTTCAAGGATCGTCTCGACAACAACACTCACAACAGCAAGGAACTCTTCAATATTGTCAAAGAATTCACCAACCCCACCGCAGCATCCAATGACATCACTCCCTCCCAAGACCTCTGCGATGCACTATCCTCCTTCTTCTACAACAAAATTGCCGACATCCACAACAGCTTCGAGAATTCTCCCAGCGATCAACCCACCCCACCCCCTTCTGATCCTACTCCTCCAACTAACAACCTCAGCGCCTGGAACCCAATCTCCACTGATGACACCATTCGCCTCATGAACTCAATCCACTCTGGCTCGCCTTCTGACCCCTGCCCCCACCACATCTTCAACAAAGCTGACTCCATCATCGCACCCCAACTCCGCGATGTCATCAACTGCTCGTTCAACTCTGCTACCTTTCCAGAAAGCTGGAAACACGCCGAACTCAGCGCCCTTCTGAAGAAACCCACAGCAGACCCCTCAGAACTGAAAAACTACCGACCCACATCCCCCCTCCCTTTCCCTGCCAAAGTCATAGAGAAAGCCGTCAACAGCCAGCTCGCCGCCTTCCTTGAATCCAACAACTCCCTCGACCCCTCACAGTCCGGCTTCCGAGCCAAACACAGCACCGAAACCGCCCTCATTGCAGCGACCGACGACATCCGAACACTACTTGACAACGGAGAAACAGTGGCCCTCATCCTACTCGACCTCTCCGCCGCTTTCGACACAGTCTGCCACAGCACCCTTATACAACGCCTCAGCAACATCGGCATACAAGGAAAAGCCTTGGACTGGATCATCTCATTCCTCGCCGGGAGAACTCAAAGAGTCCGACTTCCCCCATTCTACTCAGAGGCCACCGAAGTCATCTACGGCGTACCTCAAGGATCCTCACTCAGCCCCACCCTCTTCAACGTCTACATGAGCCCTCTCGCATCCATCGCACGACAACACAACATCATATCTTACGCCGACGACACCCAGCTAATCCTTTCCCTCACCAAAGACCCCAACACCGCCAAAACCAACCTTCACGAAGGCATGAAAGAAGTTGCCGAATGGATGAGATAAAACGGAGGTGCTCATCCTAGGATCTTCCCCCTCAGCCTGGGATGACTCTTGGAGGCCTTCCGATCTGGGCACAGCACCCACACCCACAGACCATGCACGTAACCTCGGCTTCATCCTAGACTCCTCTCACCGAAACGCGTCGACCTAGTGTGACAGTACACATAAAGACCTGAGACTCCTTAGACACAGAATAAAGAGTGCATGTCGGGTGAATGATAGTGTGTATGAGTAATTTGTGAGATTGTTTAGATGCGTTTTCTGTATGGCATTTTGTGTATTTTTTTATTGTTCACATATGCATTGCTAATTATATATATGTGTTGATTCAAAATATAATGAGATGAGAATATAATGAATTTATATAAAAAATTATAATAAGTAATTTTGTTAAAAAAGAAAAAGAAGAATAAATAATAAAAAAGCATAAAAATGAAATAAACAATTGTGTTTGCCATGCTTTGAAGGACCTTTTTTGAAAGTGGAGGTATTATATGACATTGTTAAAGGAATTCAGGCCACGAGGGAAATTTTCTTTGTTATGAACCAAGAACTACACCAACTGTTTAGGAAAATTCGACTACAGGCATACTTCAAAGGCATATCTACCCCGGAGCTCCTGGATTCGGGACTACGCCACCCTTCTAAATTTACACCAACCGCAGCAATGGTCCCCAGTGAGGTCTTGACCTTTGAGAAAGTGGTACTAAAAGAGACTAATCGTTTGGAACAGGGCACTACCTTCAACAACCTACCGAATCGGCTGCGCTGGGGGTGGACTCACTCAAGGAGGATAGAACCATCTTCATAAAACCGGCGAACAAAGGGGGCATCACGGTCCTCCTCAACATCGACGACTATGAAGCAGAGTGTGCCAGACAACTGAGCAACACCAGATACTAGGTGAAAATAAGTGATGACCCAATGGAACGGCTATCGAAAGAGATCTGTGTGTTTGTGAATGAAACTAACACAGAAGGGTGGATCTCTTCGCACGAAGCAGCCTTCTTAGTGAATGACTACCCCAAAATGCCATACTTCTACGTCCTCCCGAAGATACAAAAAGGAGTCCTCCCCCTTCCTGGACGAACCATTGTCTCCGGGATCAACTCACTCCTGGAACCCCTCAGCCAGTTCAGTGACCATTTTCTGTGCCCGCTGGTACAGGCAACTACAGCGTACCTGAAGGACACACGGGACGTACTCAATCTCATAGAGGCGATCAATGAGGAAAACATTGAACCCATTGACCTTCTGCTCACCCTGGATGTGGAGGCCCTTTGCACAAACATTCCACAGGATGCCACCACTGAAGTGGTAGGACAACTCCTCAAGGACACAGATCTACAATCAGGCACCCCAGCGGACTTCATTTTGGACCTCATCACCATAGCCCTCGAAAACAACTTCTTCATGTACAAAACACCGATATATCACCAGGTACAGGGCACCAGCATGGGCAGTACTTTTGTGCAGAGCCTGGCAGGGCTGCACGTATCATCTTTCGGGGCTAGGAACATCTTATCCGACGACAACCCATACAAAGTGAACCTTATAACATGGAAAAGGTACATAGATGATGTGCTGATCCTGTGGAAGGGACCCAGGACCACATGTGACAGTTTTCTAGAGTGGATCAACAAGCTCAACCAACACCTTCGGTTCACATGTACCATAAGCGAGTCCACCATTCCTTTCTTGGAGCTCAGAATCATCCTTGAAGAGGGCACACTCAAGACTACTCTGCACAAGAAGAACACTGACTGCAACAGCCTGCTGGATTTCCGGAGCCACCATCCGAAGGCCTTACTCTAGAATCCCCCATATGACCAGTTTTTGAGGATACAACGCAACTGCTCCACCACTAGAGATTATGAAGCAGAGGCTGACAACCTGGAGCAGAACCTTCTGGACAGACACTACCCAGCCAAGGTGGTAGAGAAGGCACGGAAACGTGCAAAAAATAACAACAGACAAACCCTCTAAGAGACCAGAGAGAGAGAATCCAATCAAGCTCTAACTTGTGTGACCACCTTCACACCCCTGTCCAGCAGAGTGAAAAACATCATCAGACGGAATTGGAAAACCCTGAATAGCAATACACTGAAATTGGCTCAACCACGCTTTGCTTTCAAAAGGACCGCTAACCTCAGGAATGCACTGGTCCACATACGCCCTCATGGTAATGGGAGGACCATTCGAGACACCACACTTTGGAACCTGCCCCCAGTGTCTGGTCACTAACCTTGCGGTTTTTGTCATCCCTGCCCAACCACTACGCAAACAAAAACTATTCATCTGGGCCATTCCATGTGGGAACAACGGGGCCATACCAATTGTAATACCAAAAACTGTGTATCTCTTATCACATGCCCGTGTGGGTTGAGATATGTCAGCATGACATCACGCCCAATGAGGACTCGCATCAGCGAGCACAAGAGCACCATAAGACGTGGAAGGGCAGAAACCAAACTTACTATCCATTATCTCGAGTACAATCACATATGTGGAGAAATGGCTTGGACAGTCCTCGAAGCAAGACCCAACTGGGACCCACAAGCACTCCTGCGTCAGGAACAGCTGTTGGTGTTCCGCTTCCAAACACAGATCCATGGACTGAACAACAAAATACCCTGGGTGGAACTGTAGACTGAGGCTCAATTATGTTACCTTCAATTGTTTTTTTCTTTTCAGAATATGTGACATGAACGTGCATTTACTGGACAGTCAGTCTTTCCCTTTCCCTGCCCTTGAGAGCCAGTGTCAGCCTGTGAGTTATCACCCTGGTTTGAACTCTCATACTGCTCACGAAGGGCCACTCATGTATACTAATCCACATTGACAGCAGAAGTTTTCAGCGGTACCCCACTGCACTCCTGCTGACACTTCTTCACCACATAACCTATGATCATAACAGTACCATTGACGTCCCTTTACTCCCCCCCGGGGGCATCCCCACCCGCCGCTCTGCGTCCCTCTGACTGGTGGACACCTTTCCCCCAGTGGCACTAAGGGCTACTACCACCGCAAACATTAGCAGACCCATTGCGCATGTGATGAGTATTCGTGAGACACTGACTCTGGCGCAGGCACACTTGACGCTGACACATGACTATGCAGAACACGACCAGAAGCAGGAGACTCCCCCGGCTCTGATTTCAGCCTCCTATGTATGGCAGACAGAGGCCCCTGAACTCTTCCACATACAGGCAGCCGCTGGCAAGGGTAGGTGCATAGGAGCGAGCACCCATCACAACCGTGAGTAACCTGTTGGTCAGTCAAGGCGGCCCCTAGTACACGCCGCTACACCGTGACGCTCACAACCCCGTATTGCTGGGGTCTTCCTGAATGTTAATCTTGCGTGCCTTGTCTTTTTAATTTAATTTCCAGTCCGTATGATGCAGGCATAACCAGCGCAGCTAAGCCTAAGGATACTTCCCTACGTGTATTAAGAGGGTAAGCAGCAACACGCCCTTTATGCACGGGGTATTCTTTAAAAAAAATAAATTTCAAGTGTTCTGACTCACGATAATTTGTTTTTACCACGTGGGCAGTGAGGGGGTGTATTCTGGAATTGCTGGCGCAGCCTCCAGCCGCGCCTCTGCTGCACCACATTTTGGCATCCACAGTGGCCATCCAGTGTGGGCAGAGGGTGCGCATGGTGTTCTGTGCCCCTTACCGATCTGCACCCCCAACCACGAAGGGGTATTGGCTAATGAGCAGCAGGGAAGCATGCTTGGACAGAGGTTCTGGGGCACGTCTGTCATTTCTTAACCCATGCACATGACGGTCTGTGACCTGATGAGCCGCTGAATTATGGTTGTCTGTCTGTTTGCAGTTTTTAATTACAGCTACACTTGTATATGTTCCATTTTATGGTCTGGTCACTCTGTCAGGTAAGCGATCCAGTTAATATGTCTGCAGCATCGGCAGGCCACCTGGCAACTGACGCTTGAGTGTTCTCTCTTCCGTTTTTTCTTTTTTCTTCCTCTATTTTTATCCCCTTCTAGGCATCGCATGGACACATCTACTTACAGAGATTATTGACCAATCTGGGTACTTCTCCATAGGGTCTACCACGAGCGACCTCACACATCGACGGGGTTACCACCACAGAACCCTTTTCCTCTCTGACGTGCACTTACACCCACACTCTCCTTTTAGGTCCTGAAGAAAAGCTACTGATCACTCGGACTTACATAGCGTGAAACATGTCAACCTTGTGTTTACATACACTGGCACATTAAGCCTTATTGTGACTCACTAACCCTTTGGTTTTTTAGCCTACCAGGAGTACCACAAAAATAAATAACCCACCAGTGGAAACCCCTAGATAATTTTACCCTTTGATCTAACTAGCATTTGAGGAGCACGGACACTGGACCACAACAAGCTCCCGGTCCCCCCCTTCCTTTGTTGACTCTGTGTCATTCAACAAGCTTGGAATCATCATTGACAACAAGCTCACCATGAAATCACAGATCAACGTTGTTTGCTACGCCTGCATCCTCACTCTGCACATGATATGTAAGATCTTCAAGTGGCTACCCCTAAACACGAGATGCACTGAGACACAAGCACTCATCACCAGCCGACTGGACAAAGGCAATCTTCTCTATGTAGAAATCGCCACTAACCTTCTGCAAAGACGTTGGACCATACAGAACTCTACAGCCAAACTCATCCTTGGCCTTCCCCAACAAACCCACATGACACACCACCTCAGGAAACTCCAATCCAAGGCAATGCATGACATCAGTGGGGAGGAGGGGTGATGGGCACGACTCAGTGCACATGACAGTTTGCCCGGCCGTCTTAGGCTGGCCAAACCGTCATGCCAGTTAGAATTTCTCCTCCCGTGTTGTACAGCTGGGTGGAGAAAAGCCACAGGCTCCCTGGCACTGTCTGAGCAGCAAACTAGGACACTCACACCATTCCCAGCACTTCTCTCATACTGAGAATGGTATTCCCAGCATGAGAGCAGCATCAGAATTGGCGCTATGCGCCGTGTGCACCAGCCGACCCTGGAGTCGAGGATCGGGAGAGGAGCAACAAGGCAACCGGCAAATAAAGTTTTATATATATTTTTGATTGTGCTTATTTTTGCATCACCCCCCCCCCCCCCCCCCCCCCCCCACCACCCTGCTGCTTTGGACTCAGAGCAGCCACCACTGGTGGGCATGTTGTTTAAAGCAAGTAAGACAGCTTTAATGAGATGTAGACAGAACCATAGCTTTTTTTTTGTGGATTAAATTGCAGACTTCTGTGTTAAAAGAGCAGAAAAAGGTATTTGGTTCCTCTGTTCAATGTGAGAATTCTATCTGCAACCCAAGATCCTTTTATTGTTATGTAGCAGGTAAATCACCCCAGTGAAACTTCCCTCTTGCCACTGTCCCTGGCCAGAGGGTGTCCGCGACTTGGGCCTTTTTTTCCCAGATCACAACTCAGACACAATATACAGTTCCCATTCACTTTTGGGAGGAACACCAGGAATGAGAAATCATAGAAAATTGCACTTTTGACCTGCTCTATTGAGATGTAATGCTACTGGAACTTTCACAAAAACAAATAATAATGAAGAGAGAGGAATGCAATGTGATTGTTATGGATTCAGAAGCTACAGTTTAGGATAAGCCGTTAGTATCATGTAGTTATTAAATGTGTAGTCCACAAGTGATAAGGTCCATTAACTGTCCCTGTATAGTGGTTCGGAGTTACCCACTCAAATGTTAGTGACTGTGACATCCATGGGCCTGATTAGGTAATGCACCCATGGTCTCGGTTTTGCTCCGGTGTACAACCTCATTGCCTTTCCCTTGTGTAGATCAGGAACGTGCACCCAATCACATAGAATGCAATGTGTCCAGTACACGTGCTAACTCCAGTGGCGGCTCCTCCACTATGGTGGAGGAGCTTCGCCCCACTGCTTTTGAGCAGTGCAAAGTAAAGTAAATATAAAATGATAATAACTTTTAGTTATTATCATTTTATGTTTCCTTTGCAGGTCTGCTGGGTTGCTCTGCTCTACGAGCAGGGCAGGGCACGGGAGTAGTAGTTTGCCCACTTCTAAGTGCGCAATGACTGTTTGGTTGGCCCTCTCGGGCCGCCCCCAAAACAGTCGTGCGCACTTTTCCTGTTCTCCATGCAGTCTGCATTCCAGCCTGCATGCCCAGGCCTCATTCCCTGGTTGAGCATCGAATCAGGACGCTCAAAACTAATCACAACGCTACATTGCAGCGTTGTGTTTAGTCAGGAGAGCCTGGGTGCTTACCAATCACAACGTTGCATTGCAGCATTGTGATTGGTCAAGGAAGCCTGGCTGTTCTTCCTGGCTTCCTGTTGAGTCCCACTGGGACAGCAGGATCAGAGACGCGGGACCCAGCGGCAAGGTAAGTGTATATATTTTTTGCATTGCGCAACCCAGCCCCCTTCCCACCGCCCAGTGACTGCCCCCGCCACCCACGAGTCATGCAGGCTGCCACTGGTTAACTCTCCAAATTAGCATATAAGATGGAGTTAGTGCAGCAGTAGAGGATAGAGCAGCAGTTCAAATTCCTGAACAGTTTCTGCAGGTGGAGTCCATTTGACTTTGCAGGAGATCCAGCCCCCCCCCCTCAACCATAATGGGAGTGCAGTCTGCATCTGTCTGAGGAGGGATATCTTGTGGGCCCTAGGACGTTCTTCTGTGCCACATCTCAAAGGGTACCTTAATGGTGTGCATTAGTTCTGCATATTCAAGGTGGCATTTAGTTAGTGCCTCCACAGAGGGACTATTTGCTTGTGCATTTTAGTCCGTAAAATGGTATAAGTGTATAGGAAAAGGCATTCCCTAATTTGCACGAAGGCATGTTCCAAAGTTATCGACTGAACACCCATTCACATTGCGCAGGCACAAAATGTGTACCTGTGCAATATGCATTGGAGAAGGAACGGCAAGTAAGGATGACCTTTAGGAGTCTGAAAAGTGCAACAAACACTGCTATAGTCCAGCAGAACGTTTGTGTTCTAGTGGTAGGCAATTCAAAAAGCTGCAGGCACATTTATATATATCATATTCACAGTAGCGGCTGCTCCCGAGCAATAGGGGTGGGGCAGGGTGAGGGAGGGGTTACAAAAAAAGTAAAAACAGAAAAGATCACTTACCAGCCGGCCGGCTGTCCGGCCACCGCTTCTCCTCCGCCCTCTTCTTCTGTGACCTGAAAGCACACATGCTCCTGGACTCCAATAGCCAATCATGATGATCCTGTCACCAGCATGACAGCAGCGTCATGATTGGTCTGAGCCCTGTGATTCGGCACTCAGACGGGGAATGAGAGCCTGTGCATGTTCTCCACCCAGGCTATGCAATACAGCTGTTTGGAGAGCATGCTAAGTGCGTGTGCCTGTTTGGCCAGCCCAAGACTGCTGGCAAAACTGCCCTGTTCACTTAAGTGCACTCACCCCTCCTCCCCCTGCTGGTTGTGACGACAGCCAAGGCCCACCCATCTCTAATCTCACTTCAGCACCGAAAAATAAAATGATAATAACATCATTTTTTTAATCATTTTATTTTCCCTTATTTGCACTGCTGAAAAGCAGTGGGGCGACGGTCCTCCGCCTTATCAGAGGAGCCGCTCCTGCAGCGTCATTTAATCTTTTGTATTTTTTATCCTTGCACTTCGAGGGTTTCAGCATATTTGTATGCCTCATTATAACCCTGAAACCTGGAACAATCAGATATGGCAATCAGAAAGCAATATTACCCTTCTTGGGGTCATTTATATCACATCGCTATCACTGCAAAATGTCCAATACGTTTACAATTGATAGCACTTCCTAAACAAAGAAAAGTCTTTGTATAATTAACATTTGTTCAGAGTGGAAGGGGATGCACATAAATATAATTACAGAGATAAGTTATTGAAATGGGCCACTTTAATTTGATGGTTTTTTTTCTTCAAAACGAGAAATACAGATAATGATTGGATATGAATAAAATGGCAAGGACATTTGATGTTTGCAGAATGCTAGCCTCTAGGGGTGTCAAGTTAATAGCCCAACTGAAAAACATTGATAATGCGTGGATAGGATGTGGCACTGTGGCTAGTATTTCAAACAGAGCATGTGAATGACTGTTGGCACACTGCCTCGTCGCCTCTACCAGCAGCATTTCCACAGCAAAGTCCAGCCAAGTCCTAATGAAACGCTTAGAGGAAGACAGGAGTGGTCTAGTTGGGGAGACCTCCACACTTAACAGCTGGGTTTGTTATAAGGATAGCCTGATAAGGTCCCCGCCATCGAGATTCCAGACACATTTTCTAAATCTGTTTGTTCACCAGGACACAGTCACCAGGACTGAGGTTGTGGCGCTGATATGGTGGGTCTGTAGCAGCTCCAACTTGGTGAGACACAGAATGCACCATATCAGCAGATCCTTTGCAGTAATCATTAATCATGTCATCTGAAATGCTCAAAATCATTTGCAGGTACAGCTGGAAGTCTCATTACTTTACCCATCATGATTTAATGGGGTGACTGTCCTGTCCTCCGATCAGTAATGCTGCAAAACTCATTAACACAAGGGGTGCATTTGGCCCTTTCAGAGATGTTAAAGCACACACTTTGGCCGAAGATTCAGGCGGGTAACTGTTCCACTTGTAATGCTGCACACAACATCTTCAGGTCCTCATTATTGAAATTAGTTCCTCAGTATGGCTACAACAAAGTCGGGAAACCAAACATCGCTATGAACTCCCTCAACAACTTAGTTACTCTGAGATTATCATTTCTTCTGGTAGGGTAAGCTTCAACTCAATGTGCGATGATACACACAATCACCAGGATGTATTTCAGCCTGTTGCACAAAGGCATTTTGAGGGAGTCTAATTGCATCCTGTTAAATGGCCCATCTGATCTTCCTATGGGGCTCAGTGTCACTACAGTTCTTTTCCCTACGTTCATCTGTTGGCACACAACAAATATGTGGCACAATCCTTCAGCCATCAACCTAAATCAGGGAATAAATAAATTCTGTGAAAACAATCCGATCATTGCATCCCTCCCAGCATGTGCAGGCCATGAAAATGTCTAGCCATTGGAGACAACAGACTACCTGGCAAAACACGTCTTCTATCTGCTGGAACCTAAATTCATCTCCTTTTGCACAACCTGCTCTAACCCAACTCTGGTATTCTACCTCTTGCACTTCCTCCTGTATTCTCTTCACTTACTACCAAGTATCAGCTGTTGTCAACAAAAGGTTGTAATTGGTCTCACCTTCAGGCTCATTTACGAATTCACCATTGAATGTTTGGGCCCTATAGTCACAATATCTTGCAACTTCATCAGCATATCATTTGCCAATTGTCACATAGTCCTCTCTGCGCAGATGGGCAAAACCCTTCACAACTGCAATTTTGGTAGGCAGTCTCAGTGCTTCTCGCAATCTCATAAAATGCGCAGAGTTACGAATTGGAGATCCTGATGAAGTCATGAATACCCTCTGAGACCTAGCTGGCCGAAGTCTTGAATAACATCAAATCCATACTGACTATCAGTGAAAACTATCACTTTTAGCTGTTCAGAAATACAGCATGCCCTAGCAGAGTGCTTATTTGAGCCACTTGTGTGGATGTCACTTCTTGAAGCCAGGAGGCTTCAACTACTCCTGTGAGTTTACAGACTGCATAAGCAACTCTTAGGGTTCCTCCATCATCTCTCAGCAAGGACCCACCAACAAACTTTATGAGATCAGACTCATTCAGTGGTTCATCCTGTATATCCAGTCTTGACTTGGTGCTCAGTTCAGGGACATCAAGACAGTCATGCTCTACTTCTTTGTCATCACCTTCAATGTCAGGCATGGGTAAAAGGGTTGCAGGATTTAAGGTAGCACACCTCTTAAACATGACGTTCTCATCTGCAAGAATAATCTGCTCATACTCAGTAAGTCGACTGTGGGTCAGGTATTCAGTGTATGTATGCGTCAACAAGATCTCCACAGAATGGGGCACAAATACAGTATGGTGATGTTAGAAATGGGAGTTTCTCGGCAATGGTTTGCACCTTTGTTCAAGTAGGGACCCTTCTTCCTAGTCAGGGTAAGGGGGATACACTTCCAAAATAACTCCTGCTTACCCCCTTGGTAGCTTGGCACAAGCAGACAGGCTTATCTCAGAGGCAGTGTGTGAAGCATTTGTGCACACATACAGTAATACAGTGAAAACATTACAAATGGACACCACACCAGTTTAGAAAAATAAGTAATCCTTATCTGCGTCGATTCCATATGCGCCGGGAAGGTGATGAGTCGGTTCCTTGCTCCAGGGGAGGTGATGCATTGGTTCCTTGTTGGAGAGAAGGTGATGCATTGGTTTTGTACAGTGCGAGGAGGTGATGCGTTGGTTTATTAAGTTCAAGTTCGAAAATGTGTATAGCGCACTACTCACCCAGAGGGTCTCAAGGCGCTTGGGGCAGGGCGGGTACTTTACTTATCGAAAATCCAAGTTTTTAGTTGCTTTCTGAAGGAGAGGTGGTTCTGTGTAAGGCGGAGGTGGGTGGGGAGGGAATTCCAGGTCTTGGCTGCTAAGTAGGAGAAGGATCTTCCCCCCATGGTGGATCTATGGATGCGCGGAATTACGGCGAGGGCTTGGTTGGACGATCGTAGTTGGTGGGTGGGGGTGTAGAAGGACAGTCGCGTGTTGAGGCATTCGGGTCCTAGGTCGTAGAGCGCTTTGTGTGCGTGGGTGAGGAGACGGAACGTTATTCTCTTGTTGATGGGGAGCCAGTGGAGGTCTTTCTGTGACCATGGCGTTCTTTCAGACTTGGCACCCCGGGATGATGTGTGGAGATTCAGAATGTGACAGTACTTGATGCTGCAGTGGCACACCGGCGCTGCATTGACATCTTCAGCCACGGTCCCACAATGAGTTTGTTCTGGCAGCCACACAGCAGGGCTCTGCTTCGGTATCTTCAGCCGCACGGTGGCGATGTGTGGAAACATTTTCCGTCACGCATTGTTGTGTCGCAAACGGGTGCGGGAAAATGATGTGTTGATTTTCTTCAGTTCTTTCAGTTTTCTCAGCTCCCATTCACAAAATAACCTCCAGAGGCCCAGAATTGGAGCAGGTACCTCCTGGCAGGTCAGAACTCCCAGTAAGGCAGTTCGGGAGAACTGCTGGTGAAGCCTTTGTGTCCCTGAGATTTCAGAACAGAAGGCAAACTCTACTTCCAGCCCTTGGAGATCTTTTTCAAGCAGGATACACAGCACACAGCAAAGTCTTTGCCCTCTCCTTGGCAGAACAGCCACTACAGGCCAACCCCAGACAGCACACAGCAAAGGGGCAGTACTTCTCCTTCAGCTTTTCCAGCTCTTCTCCTTGGCAGAGGTTCCTCTTGAGTCCAGAAGTACTTTAAATGTGTGGGGTCAGTTCCCCAATATTTATACAGCATTCTTGTCTGTTCTCTTGCGGCAGAGGCTCTGTGCTCAGTCAAAAACAGTTCTGTCCTCTCTGGTCCAGCTTCCTGGCAAGAGGTGGAGACAGCATTGTATAAGGCAGACCAGGTCCATTCAGGTGCAAGGAAATCTCCTGCCCCTACATTAAATGCAGCTCAGGTCTATTCAGCCAAGCCCTACCATACGTGACAATTTATCCCTACCTAGCGGTCTACACAGTGTTCAAAAGGAAGAAGAAAAAATATCATAAGGAAAAGGAACTGAAAAAGAAACCTTCTTTCTTAAAAGAACCCTCATTCACCCTAGTGGTGACATGCTTCATCATGGGGTTCCCACAGGGGAGACCGAATGTCCCCCCTGTGTGCTACGACGCCGGCAATTGCTAGGTAGGGATAAATTGTCACGTATGGTTTCACAGGTATAGTCACTCTTTTGTTGTTGTGTTATTATTAATAAGGGTAGAAGAGTGACTTCGTGACCCTAACTCTCCTGTTGATTAAATATAAGCAAGAAAATACCCACTTTCTAAAAGTGGTATTTTCAAACATACAATATAAAAATCATCTTTACTAAAAGATGTATTTTTATATTCTGATTTCAGGCATACTAAACGCTATTCCTCCATCTAGTCCCAATGGGAAGTTATACTTATAAAAAGGTATAAGTAAACTACCATTCCATCCTAAGGGACAGAAGCCTTTCAATAGTGAAAAACGAAATACACTGTACTTCACTATCAGGGTATGTCACACACATTAGTACATGTCCTACCTCTCACATACACTGAATACAAGGAATTCATTGGGCCTAGCTTGGGAGTGACACTCATGTAATATAAGGGATGGTTAGGGCCTGGCAAGTGGGTGCACATGCCAGGTCGACATGCAGTAGAGACTGAGTGAAGACACTGCAGTGGCAGGTCTGAGACCCCTTTGAAAGGCTGCTTGTGTGGGTGGCACAATCAGTGCTGCAGGCCCACTAGCAGCATTTGACTTACAGGCCCGGGCACACACAGTGCATTTTACTAAGGACTTAGTAGTAAATCCAACAAGCCAATTAAGCAAACACCAATCCATAGTCACAATTTACAGAGGGAGCACTTGCACTTTGGTACCGATCAGCAGTAGCAAAGTGCGCAAAGCATCTAGAGCAGCAAAAATAAAAATTCAGCCCGAAAAAAAAATACAGACGGCAGAGGCGAAAAGATAGGGGAAAAACCACAACAAGGATGCCAGGTCTAATAGGGGATGACCGATGAAAATACTTTCACACCACTCTATGCTGACACCTAGAGCTGCCACAGCTTTAAGACATTCTGGTAGCCCTGTGGCTACGGGGCCAAGGGTGGCTGAAAAATAAGGCACAGGTCTTTATGCATTTTCATGTACTTGTGCAAGCACTGAGAGAGTGGAGCTCTCCCTCTGACTGCAGAAAAGAGCAAAAGCATTATTATAATTGGGCATTCCCAGTGCCGTGCATGACATAGACTTTCTCCAAGCTCTAGGAAGGCAACCAAACAATCATTATCCCATGGTACCAGATCAGACACATCCTTATGTGTCAATCTCTGTAAAAGCTTGGCCGCTATGGAAAAGTTGGGTATTCACTGTCAACAGAAACCCCCATTCCCAAAAACATTGTGACTTCTCTCTGGGTGGTTGGTGGATTATTTTCAGAATCGTCAAGATTCTTCTTGAGACACCTGCCTCACTCTCCTCTCAGTGTATGACCAAAATACAGAACTTGTTTTTGACAATACTGTAACTTATTCGGGGAATTCTTTATGGCAATTCTCAGTCAAATAGTCCAGAAGGGCAACTGTGCCTATGGTAGTGGAGGGCTCAGAGCAAAACAAGTTTGAAGACCTCTGCCCTAAGTGCTTTACCAGACCTTATGTCATTCCAAAAGCGCCTTACGACCCGACTGTACACTCTGCCATAAGCCCCTGTTCACAGCATTCCGTCAGCTGAGTAGCCCTGGTCCCAGTGGACACCTTAGAGGCAGCAATGTGCTTTACAAGTGTGGTTTACATTACATCGCAGTCACACCTGCGACTAGACTGCTCATGGATTTCTTCAGCAAATGCATTAATCACCAGAGTTTTCTAACTGCTGGTATATGCCAGGAATTTCTGGCTAACAAAGATCACTGCAGCTGGTGTATTAACCTGTTAAATATTTAAAAAATGAATCTGTTTGCGATCAGCAACATAAGCCAGAACAGATTCATTCTCACATTTGGCTGTGTGGCCAACTGATTTTGAGCAGAGTTCTTAAAATAAATATGTAAATTGACCGCCTATCTGCTCCTCTGGACTACAACCCCGTGAATCCACTCCCTTTCTACTGACACCCCTTGATCTCCAATCTATATAATCCCACACTGATTTTTTCCATTACCATTATTGCTGACAATCCTTATAATAATCAATCATGGCACACTGAAGCGAACTCAAACGGCCTTTAAAATGCATAATTGATTATACAGAAGTAGTGTGGCTCACTGGTTAGAGGCAGCAGACCCGAGAGCAGAGAACGGCCCGGGACCAGGGTTCGAATCCCGGCACGGCAGGTTTCTGGACCAGGGTCAGCGGACTTGATAATTCTCTCGCCTCGGTGCCCACTCTGATCAGCGATCACACTCGGCAACTCTGGGCATTAGCTTGCCTCATCTTCACTAACGGCCCCACCAGACTGCCGGGGATGCCTAGTCTCACCCTGGAGATACCCATTAAGGGACCATCTCTCAGGGAAGCCAGGAAGTGTTTCGCAGCGGTCGAAGCGCCTTGGGACCCTCCGGGTAAGTAGTGCGCTATATAAATTCCTATACATTCATAGCATTCTTAAGGTCTCCTTTAAAAAAATTATTTAATGAGATCGAGTGCCTCACCTGCATTAGGTCTGCCATGCTAGTTTCATTTACTACCATGGCACGAGAGCATACATTCAGGGGTAAATTAAGTGCACATGGTACAACGTCAGACTGTCATTGTGCGCCCCAGTCTCAAAACCAAACTATTTCTGCTACGCGTCACACCAACCCGCTGAGCAGTGCTGCAAAACTAACCAAGGGGCTCCGATCTGGTCGAGATTGTGCAAGCACTCTCGCTTCCTTCCTAAATGTCCTCATCAGGGAACACTGCTCACAGCCCGGCTCCTGTGAATCATTGGTGGCAGTGTTTGATCTTCGCAATACAATCAGGCCTCTCTCTGCGAAGACTGCTTCAAAACATTCCAGACTTCATCGTTCAAATATGTCTGGCCGTGGCCGGCCAATCCTCTGCAATTTTAAAAGGAGATGGGGCAATTCGAGGGGTGTGGGATGGATGTCTCCTGAATGCATCCTTGTTTTTTGATGAAGGGTCGTGTCCGCATGTTTGCACTGGTAACGTGATCAGCAAACGAGTATGGTCTGTCTTAAAAACAGCACAACAAAAAAAATTAATTGGTATGACAATTTGGACAATCACTGAAAAAGTGAACACATGGGGTGCACCGAGTGATACACAAATGCAACACTTGCATGTTGCTGTTTCTTTGGAAATGCTGATTTGTTTCTGTCTTTTCTGGTGATTTGCAGGGTTCTCTTTGCTGTCTTCTCTGCTGTTTCTGTTAATTCCCCAGTCTGATGGTCAGTCTTACTACTTCATTATTTTCGAGAACCTCTTCAGTTTGCCCAAAGTAATGAAATCGTGTACCTATTGTCCACGTGTGTGTGGCACTGCAGGAGAGGTCGAGCAGTGAGCGCTTTAACAGGCCAACCGTGTGTGACTGAACTTTCCAGGTTTCTGTTTTAGTTGTGTCTGTCAGTATGGACTGCCGGTACGGAAAGCCTTCATTTAGGGAGAGTTTGCCCGTGGCTTTTGTTCCCAACAACAGTCAAGTATATTGCAAGTTTGGAATCTGGAGCACGTTTTCAGTATCCTTCTGTTGCTGGGTTGTTCAAGCAGCATCTCCCAGTACACTATGTTTCGAATTTCTGAGGCGACTCTTAAGTTTCAGACCAGCACCTCCTTTTATGTAGGGATTCTCATACCGTGATGGTCAACAGTGACATTGCTGGGGAAAGCCACCACTGCTTTCTCTATATTTCACTTTCAGTGATAAATAACTTGGCACTCACTTACACTTTCGATGAGTTCCTTGCTCCCTACCACAATGTATTCTCCTTCCTTTCACCCCATGGTCCATTCTAATGTCTGACTTCCAGTGTTCCTATTATAGCACCCTCTCTTCATATGTTCGCAGTCTTCATTCCCACTCTCTTTCACTGATGTCTCCTGCTCTTCTTTCACCACATTTGGCTGACAACCATGCTCCACAGAGGTAGCTTTAGATCACAATGGTTAGAACATACCTTTATTCGGGCACTAATAACAACCTTCTCTCCAGATTGCTCCATATCAAATGCACTTTAAGTTTTTTCCATTCTGTGCGGCCTGAAGTCTTAGGATGAGAATAGTAAATCTGCCACTTAGTCAGTACTTGTTAAGTTCAGCTACTCACCCGTGAGGGTCTCAAGGCGCTGGGGGGAAAGTTGCAGGTCCAACTGGGTGCTGTGGTTCATTCAAAGAGCCAGGTCTTGAGATTCTTCCAGAATTGTGTCAGAAACGGGGAGAGCCTGAGGTGGAGAGGCATGGTGTTCCAGGAATTGGTGTTGAGGAAGGAGAAGGATCTTCCTCTGGTCCTGGTGTTGTGAATCCAATGGACGGAGGCGAGGGCCAGTTGGGCAGAGCAGAGGTGTCTGGTGGGTACATGGAATGAGAGGGAGTGGTTCAGGTATACTAGTCCGGCGTTGTGGAGGGCTTTGTAGGCGTGTGTGAGAAGCTTGAAGGTGACTCTTTGTTTGACTGGGAGCTAGTGGAGTTATTGTAGGTGTTCGGGGATATGGCTGCTGCGGGGAATGTTGAGGACCAGTCTGGCTGCATCATTCTGCACGTTCTGAAGTTTGCTGAGGAGCTATTAGGTGACTCCTGCTTATAGTGCGTTGCTTTAGTCGAGTCTGCTGCAGATGAGTGTGTTGGTGACCATCTTCCTGGCCTCAGTGGGGATACATCTGCAGGCCTTCCAAAGCAGGCAAAGAGTGTGGAAGTATGATCAGGTGACGGTGTTGATCTGGTGGTTCATGGTGAGCGAGTAGTCCAGTATGATGCTGACATCTGCGGACAGTAAAGTGCTCCTCTGAAAGGTCAAGGACAGATTTCCAGCATGGAGGTCCCGAATCACTAAAAGGGCCTGCAGAGAAAAGGAGAGCTGGACTGACAGCATAAGTGTTGCACAGTTCTGGCAAGCATACTAATGATCCAGGCATGTACCAAGAGCTTTAGTGTAGGTTAACTACAACGTGCCATGTGGGGGGAGATCCTACTACCCTCCGGCAGAACATATTCCCTAGCTGAAAATGAAATGTTCACCCAAGATGGCCACCGTTGCCCAGGCATCACCACAAATGGAGAACAACCCATGCAAGATTCTTTCTGGCAGAGGGGAAAAGGATCTCAAGCATGAGGACTGCATCCAGGAAGATGGACAACAAGGTAATGCACTGTGCTGGCAAGTGTGTCATTGAATACTAATAAATCCGAAATTCCACAAGTGCTTTAATGTAGGCCTTTCCATCTGTCCATGTACAACAGAATGCAGCATTGTTTTCATAGATAGGTCTTAATAAGTCAATGAAGGATAATGTTGAAGATTTGATTGTATACCCTAACTTATTAGCACAAATAACATCCTCAACTCAGTGGGCAGTGACACTCATTTTTGAGCACAGATACTTATATTTTGTCATTAGCCTTTGATAAATGGCAAGAAACAGAAAGGCAAAAAACGGAAAAGGGAGGAGGAAGAGAAAGTTTGGAAAATAATAACCAAGGGAAAAAGCAGGCTGCAAAGATGTGATAAGGAGACATCCTAAGAAACACTTATAGCATTTATGTTTTTACAAATAAAGCACTGCCTGCAGACAAATGTTCATGGCCTTCATGTGTAGTGATGTACAGTGGTGGCTCCTCTTTTAAGGCGGAGGAGCATCACACCACTGCTCTCTGAGCAGTGCAAAAAGATTTTAAAAAAATGTTAGTAACACAATATTATTATTATTTTATTTTTTGATTTTGAGTCTGAGCCAGTCTAAGGGCGGAGCAGGGCAGGCCTGTCGTAGTGGGCACCATGAGTGCGCATGTCGGTTTGGCCGCCGTCTTAGGACGGCCAAACAGACAAGCGCACTTAGCAATTCTCAACCCAGCTGTGCTGCACAGCTGGGTGAAAAACAGTTCCATGCTTCCAGGCACTGACTGAGTGCCAAACCAGGCCAGTCAGACCCATCACAAAACTGCTGTTATGCTGGTAATACTATTACCAGACTGTCAGCAGCATCGTGATTGGCTTAGTGGAGTCTGTGAGCTTGTGTGCTGCCGGGAGTCGACAGGAACAGAAGAGGATGGAGGAGAGGCGTCAGCAGGTTAGTAAGTCATTTTTTCTTTTTTTGCCATCAAGCCCCCTCCACCCCACCGGCCACTACTTCTGTACTGCAGCAGCCACCACTGGTGATGTAAAGGGGCTTGTAATGCAGAGATGACACATTTTTTCACAAGGTCAGAAATCCCCTAGGGGTGCCAGGGGAGAGCATGGAGAATTGTGCATCGGCCATTAATAAGGAATGGTCAAATATCTGTGTCTGCCTTACCTTGACTCTGCCTACAAATGCACTCTTTGATGTTATGATGTAGATCAAGTTGTTTCATAGGTATTTAGTACCATTGTGATAAAGACACACTTTTATTCTGCATTGTGTTTATTCCATGCATTCTCTATTCTGCACCATTATTATTCATGTTCACGAAGATCCACTGTTATAGTAAAGAGAGTTCAAGATAAAATAACTATGAGCTCTGCATATCCATGCCATGTGTCCCTTCGAGTCCCGGTGTCTACATAAGTCCATCTAACCTTTTCATATTTTTGTGTCTGACCCTGTTTTTCTGCCCCTTTTACCTTAATGTCTATGGACGTCATTCATTGAGCTATTTAAGTTGGGCTTAGATGTACAGATAACTTCACCTACCAGTGTGAAACTACTTTTCAAATTCAGAAAAGCTGGTTTTGCACTCAATGCAGCATGATTATAAAAACCACAAATCATGACACACTTTACAAATGAAAACAAGAAAAAAATTAAAGTACACTTTGCACACGTTAGACACAGTGGCACATGAAACAGACAAATGCAGTAGGAGCACCATAAGTGTGTGCTTTAAAACGTGAGAGAAAGAAAACATATACATAAAATAACACTGATACATACAAACGGGTAGAATAAATGACATTCTAATGCATAAGTTGCTTATTAACAGATATTGATGGACTTTTTTATCTTAAAGTTAAGCAGCATTTAGAAAAGTCAGTGAAAAAGCGTGAGGAAGTGAAGTACAAGCTTGACATTTTATACAGTGATACTGGAGCCTCTAAAGTTTCTGAAATTATATGAACGACATTTGAAAAATGAAATAAGAAAAAAGTGCACCTATATCAATGTTGTGGAAATTTGTGGTAGAAGGCTATTTCTAAGGTTACCTATTTACATGTAATACTCATTGGTGAGCATTCTACATATTCTTTATTTGAATTAATTTTATTTCATTATATTTGATGTTGGTTTAAATCTCATTTCGTTTTAACATGTGATGCTAACTTAAATGGTCTTTTGAAATGCTTTTCTTTAGTGCTGACCTTTTCCCTGATTTAATACAATGGTTCATGTTGTGCTAGTGAAATGTTACTTTATTTGTTCTGTCAAGTGTGCCCCCAAACATTCCTGAATGTTTCTTCGAAGTCGCAACATTGTATTTCTTTACTACCAATGTTAAGCCTCTGAGGACTCACAAATCTCTTGGCTCTCATGGCTAGCATGGGAAACCAGCTTGATGTTTCAAATATCTCAGGTGACATGGTGTGAATATTGACATGTGATGGTCTTTTGATGGTGATGTGATGCCACGCCTCTGGACATTGCTATAACCTCTATAGAAGAAGAAACCATGAAGGAGGGGAAACAACAGCCATTCCTTTTTTTTTGTACTTGAGCACCGAATGCCAGACTTTTTCTTTTGCAGTGAAAGAGGATGTTATGCAGATCAATCTTTTACTTTGGGCTGTTTGTCGATGCTCCAATCGGTAGCTAATGGACCAAGACTTTCTTTGCTGAACCATTTCTGAACCATTTCTATTTTTCAATTTTCCATTTTCTCTTTTGCTCTAAGCTCATGGACTCATCCCTAATGGACTTTAAGTCTGAACCTCTCCCCCTTTTTTCGTAGGGCCTGAGCTGTTGGAAATTTGAACTATCCTTCTGCCTTAAATGGTAGTGTAACTCTGCAAACTGAATTGTATAACCACTCAATAAGGATTTACCTAAATGTTTGGTGCTGTAATGCTAGCTGTGATATTTTAATACAATAACCAAATAATCTAAATCATGGCTGCCTCTGTTATTGACTCCTGTTGATTCTTCCATTTAAACTGTGCTACTGTACTGATGGTTTAAATGCGTTGTAGGGAGAATCAGCAAGCTCTATCAGAACATCAGGTTCTTCTTCTTTTATTCTGTGTTGCTATTGCAGAGCCTTTGGTTTGTATAATTTTAACTTGACTTAACTTCTTCAAAATACAAGTTAAATGGTGAGAAAGTCCTGACATTCACACAACAAATATTCGTCTTTTTATGACTCCTTGTCACTCAGGAAATAATCAGATTTATTCATGTCAAGATTAGCAGTAAATCCACTTTATGAACAGAAAGGAAAAGGGAACACCCCAAATTGGGGGAATTGTATAATTTCTCGACACATAACGTATTTTTCTCAATAAGAAAAAAAGTTTTCAATTAGATTTATATTCGCAGTATTTTTTACTTGTTAGAATATAAAAATGTAAATTCTTGCATGCGAAGAGAAATTCACAAAACCTTTCTATGATTAAGCCTGGATAGCTGGCGGGGGGTTCCATATGTAACCTGAAAAGGTTTTGTCAATTCTTGAAATAAAAAAATCTTCACCAATGCAAAGTAGTAACTATGTGGAACTTTCCTCTCAGAAGGAGGCCTCATGTGTTTATCTGGGTACCCATGAACCTATCCCTGTAACTGTGATCACCATCTGTGATCTTTCGCTATTAATTGTCCAATCAATCTGCTTCCTCATTGCCATTGCATGGCCTTCACTACAGCAGTTCCTATGTGGTTCTCCCATCCCTGCCTGAGTTAATGGTAGTGGGGAAAGAAAAGTGAGAGCGCCCATTATGGGAGTATTGGTCCCCAGGGGTTCAGATAAGGGAAGCTGGAGATGCACACTTCAATATGTCTTTGAGCCAGGCTGGTCTCAAGGACCTGCCAACTCTTATTCTCTTCTATTGAGCATGTTATGGAGGTGTGGTGGGAAAGGGCTACACCTGAAGGAGTTGGTACCTGAGTTAATTAGACAACAGCACTCATTGGCTCGCAGTCAGAACAGGAAGGGCACTAGTGACCAGTGGTTGTCTCATCTACAAAGCTGAGCTGGTATGGCAAGAAAGATGAAGCAGGATGTAGTTGTTATGAAGCTAAGTAATTTATTTGTACTGCTTTAGAGAAAACAAGCCGGGCAGCATATGAACGGTCAGTGAATACTTTCGATGTGAATTAAATATAACCATTATTCTAAACCATAGATCATGGGGAGCAAACAAACAATGGCCTAAATCCATTGTTTGTTTGCTCCCCACGCCATTCCAGTTTAAACCCAGCCATATGCAAATCAGTCTTGACCCTTCTCCTCATGGGACCAGTCCAGCCTGAAAGGCCAAGCCAGATACTCCCTGGACCAAAAACAAGCATCCTGCGACTGGTTTTAGGGTTTCACCCCTCCTCAGCCAGGCAGGCTTGATTCCAGTGGCACAATGAGCCCGGGACCTACGTATGGGCATACCCAGGGCACTTAGGGCGAGAAAGCAAAAAACACACAATGATGGAAAGAATGCAGACAAATAAAAACATTCACCCTCAGTCAAGATATCTGGATTGAATCCATTGTTCTTTTGCTCACCATGCCACCCCAGTTTAGACCCAACCATGTGGAAATCAGTCTTGACCCTGCCCCTCGTGCCACTGGAGCGAAGCTAGCCTGGCTGATGAGGGGTGAAACCCAGAAACCAGTCCTAGAATGCTTGTTTCCAGTCGGCCTGGCAGTTCGGGCTGGACTGTTCCCATGGGGAGCAGGATCAAGACTGATTTGCATAAGGCTGGGTTTACACTGGAATGGCGTGGGGAGCAAACAAACAATGGATTTAGGCCCAGATCTCTGTACTGGCGTGAATGTTTGACATTGTTCAGCATTCTGTCCATCAATTGTTCTTTTTACTTTTAGAAAGTTGGCATTTTCCTGCCTAAATCAAATGTGCCTTTTTACCAGTGTCCATGGCCACACGTTTGGAAATGGCTCTCCAGTGTTGTTTTCCAGAATAAAACGGCCTTGGGTGTGGGGGCAGGGTGTTGTTCTTCTGTGCAGGATATCATTGGTGGTCATACTCAGACCTTCCTGAGCTTCAAAGGGCAGCCTCAAGGATTTCCCACCCCCTTCCTAACTTCTAATGGCGGCCTGCCTGCCACTGACAAATGCAACCAGTCTTCCACTTGCCTGCACTTTGTTACCCTAGCCAGTGTGTAGTCATATCCAGCAAAGGCGGGGAAAGTGAGACAAAGTTGTCATCTCTCACTCACAGGCTGGCACTGGGTTTCAGAATAGCAACCCCAGAAACTCTTATCAGAATGGTCCTGAACCTGTCAAAGATTCAGAACTGGACTTTCCTGCTTTCTCAAGAACAAAGACTGGATCTGCTTGCCTTGATCCCAGGATCCCCAAAAGTGACTCCAAGGGTTAATTGGCTGACCTCTTGTTTCAGCTACAGTAACATAAGTTTCCAGAGGCCTTTTCTGCAAATTCCTAGCTGACCAGCACCACCTGAACGTGCCTGCGCCCTGTTGCTGGCCTCAGCTGGAGTGAGTTTTGATCCCCAATAGGCGCCTCCCCCCAGGTCCTGGACTCTTGGCTGGCATTGGAGTGTACTCCCCTGCCTCAAAAGTGAACTGCAGGTGATAATCTAGAAGACTGGGGTTCTTTGAGGCTGCAAGCGGACTCCTTGTATCAGCAATGATCGCCAGGTCTCCCACCAATGCGACGTTTCGATGACAACCAGCTCTGCGCACCAAACAGCGACCATTCACAGCTCCCGCCAGCACTATGCTCCAACGACCACCTGCTCCTCGTGCCGACAATGATCTCTTCATGTTGGCACCCACCAACACAAAGCCTCAGCTCAGGCTGGTCATGTGCACTTGGAGTCAGAGAAGGTAAGGTAACCTGTTCACTGAGAGAAACCTGGTCCCTGTTTATGACCCGCGCTACATCGCATTCAGCCTGAGCTTGAGCCTTTGACCCATTCCAGTGCAACCAGATACCTGTGAGTGATGTTTTTGGGCACTATTTTCACCTAAAACTTTAAAAATGCATAACTCCAGTTCTACCTTTTGCAATTTTGTCATATGGGAGTCATTTTATTTATTAATTGTTACTCTATTATTCTAAATAGTTTTGGAATGTTTCTTATGTTGTGTGTTCACTTTAATACTATTTGAGTGCTGCATAAATACGTTCTGCATTGCCTCTAAGTTGAGCCTTATTGATTTTGTACCAAGCTTCCAGAGGGTTATTCACAGGTTTATTTAATGACTCTTGTGGTTCTCCCTGACAAGGACTGTGTTTGTTACTTGAGTGGGGACTCCACCCCTCTCAACCTCTTAACCAATAACCACATTTCTTACACACACCACCTCACATTCTAATACCAAACCCAAATTTAAAACATCAGATATATTAGTTTGTCGCTTCCTGTTGAATATACTTTTGTTCAATAATCAAAACATTTAGAAGTCAGAAATACCTTCTTTATCCAGTAAAAACCGAGGGTGTAAAATAAATATAAAAGGGGCAGATTCAATAAAAACAAGAACATTTCAGAACTTTAACAATAACTTTAGGAATGTTTGCAACACAAACATATCCTCAAAACAAAGATTTTAGAGTACTGCTCAGGAAATAGTTGTAATGGTGTGACCACGTGCTTAAATAAATAATCAAAAGGTCATCAACTTTATTTTAGATATTTTAATGCCATTTGTCAAATTGATCAGACTGACACTTTGCCAGCAACATGAGACCCTACTGAATTTCAAGCAGGAACAAATTGGTCGTTGAAAGTTAGTCTACTTTACCTCATATCTTTTTCTGCCTCTTTTGATGTCCACATAGGTACACTGAAGAACACATAACTAAGGACAAACATACCCTATGCAGTCAATAATACTTAAAAAAAATTCAATCTTTGAGAATCTCCTCTATATGTACTAAATGGGGAGGATTGTGTCTACCCTCTAGTTATAAGAGCTTGCAAGCGCTAGAATTTTTCACCCCCTTTTATCTCACCTTTAACTTGAATAGTCCTATATGAGCTATTGTAAATGCTTCTAATTTTAGCCCTGTTGCTACTTTCCCATACATGTGCTTTTCCCAAATTCTTCATAGGTGAATAATTATTTTGTTACCTGTATTACTTGAAAACGTTGTTTCAATTGTATTGTGGTTTAAGAAGATATTCCTGAATATTATTTTTTTGCTCCCACTAACTTTGCTTCTATTTCTGTCGTGATTCAGTTCATTTTCCTGTTCCAAACATGCCATTTAGAAGAAACACAATTAATGTGCTTCTAAATGTCATAAATATAAGTTTCTTAGTGTTCATGTTACATCTTAGTTGATCTGGGCATAAGGGGACCTGTTACCAAGGCAAAGTTATTTACATAGAAAACAAAATGTAATTGGTAAAAGGTGGTCAGAGCTGACCATTCTGAGAATGTGTGACTAATGTCACACTCTTGCAGAAATGTACTTGGAGAATAATCTTTTTCTGAGGAAAAGTGGTTAATTGAAATTAGATGAAAATATAGATGACACATTGAAAACAATACATCAAAATGTAGTGGTTTTACTCGAAGGAAGCTTTGATACGATTGAGCCTTCACTCATGTTAGTCTTGTTGTTTATTTCATCTTTCTACCATCTTAATAAGCTCTTCTAAATTGCTTGTTGATTCAATTGATTACATATCTGAGCTGTGGTTCATCCGGGTTAATACCCTATTCTTGAATGCTACACTACTGTTGGAAGTCAAAGGTTTGCATGAATGGTCGCAATAGAAAGAGGTACTGAATTATGACCTTAGATAGAAATGTGCAAACTCTGAGATTGTCATTATTACCAAATCCACTATTTCCTTCTATGTCTTTAAGATACCCACCAAATTAGTTAATATTGTAACGGATTTAAAGCCTGGGAAGATTTCATTATTCCAAGTCTCTGAAAAGTCATGCATTGAGTAATGTTAATCTCATTCTAAATATATCCATATAGCTCACAAGGATCAAACATTTTGAATGACCATGACGAGTTGAAGAACTGCAGAAGGCCATTAGGTCTGTTTAATGATACTACAGCTTGTTAGTTTCAAAAATATGTTTTTCAGCTTGCTGATTCCCTTACAATTTGTAGTTGATGTCCATAAGTAGGCCAGTACTACTTGTTGATGTCTAATAATGCAACCCTTCTGTCTTTTTGGTATTAGAATGCATACATGGTTTATCGCCAACCTAGAAAATCGATCTCAATACATAAAAGTGCTCATCTCCACCTCAACTCCTCTTATACAAACATGCCACTTCCACAAGGAGTACCCCATGGCTTTATCATCACTCCCACTTTTCCAACCTCTATATCGAACATCTGGGTGCTCTCTTAAACAACTTCAATGTCTTATACCATTTCTGTGCAGATGACACACAGCTGTACCTAAAGCCCTTTTCACCCAAGAACACAGAGTTCCTCTCCCTGATACTACAGAAAAATAGAATTGTGGATGTCCCAACATCACCTAAACCTGAACCCACAAAAGACAGAATTCTTACTGATCTCACCCCCTCCCACAGCATTACACCAGTTAAAAAATGGATGAAATCCAGCAATATCCTCAACTGCAAACCATCTATAGTAAACCGCACAGCTTCAAATAAAACTACTACTGGGGATAGAACACTTCCTTCCTCTTGAGAACTTGAGACAGGTGGTTCAATTTCTCATTCAATCAAGACTAAACTATGAAAATGTGCTTCTCACTGGGATACCTAAACTCCATCTTGCATCCCCCCTTAAAACAGCCCTCGACTCCATAGCTATACCTGTATCAGATTCAAGAAAATATGGTCATATCACACAATCCTGATTTTACTAAGTTGGCTACCAATTGAAGCCAGAAGTGTCCTGAAACTAACCTACATTATTCTCAAAGTTCTAGACACAAAGATCCTGATCTATCTGGCTAAGGATATGAACAACTCAGAAGTTCAATGCCTCTTGCAGAGCACCAATAACCTCCTACTTGAAATACTGCACTGCAAAAGTAAAGAAAGCCTCAAACAAGCTTCTCTGGATGCACTCCCAGGATCTGGAACAACATTTCTTCAATCAAAACCAACTGCTCTCTGGAAGTTTTGAATATGAAGATGAAAAAGGTACTCTTCCAACAATTTTTCTTCAGGGAATTGCTGCCTTGTTTTTGTAGCTAAGAAGAAAATGGACAGCCCATGTTATGAAGTATAGCCTGACAATTGAATCAATATAGATAGATTTACAACTTCTATTTGAGCTGTCATGTTCACGAGAGAACACCACTCATCAGATAACTACTTGCACGAATATGGCACAAACACAAACTGAAATCTCTCTAACCTCATGGTCCAACCAAAACAAATTATGACTTCTAACACTAAAATGGCACAAACACAGTGCAAGTCTCATTAACATCGGATTCACAAGAACAAGCTGGACTAAATCACAACCAGCACCACCCAGCCATAAACAGGAAAAAGACTACACTCCAAACAATACTACCCATCTACACTGAAAATTAAAGGACCTTTTTGTCTTCATAACTTGCTTGGTTATGAACCTCCTGAAATAAGAAATCAATGTATTACTTATGGACCTCATAGAACAAATGGAACTTTCAACAATACATTAATTGCGCACCAGTGTATATTTTGAAACTGTAATTTTTACATATGACTTTATATATAGCTTACAAAAGAAATGTTGTGAAATCTTTATTGTATCTGGAAAGCGCACTGACATCCCTTGCAGCTTAATAGCCTGTTCTACATAAAAACCCTCAAACAACTAACAAACCAAATAAATAAATTAGAACTCTTGGGAGCTAAACAGTTGCATATAAATCTAGTCAGTCTTTCATCCATTTTTTCAAAGAAAGATTTGTCTCATAATTGGTGACACATGAGGATGTGTGTTTTGTTAATAAAATAATTTTCTAGAAGTTAATTATCTTGAGTAACTGTATGTTCTGATTTCGAGCAAAAACAGCATTAATTTCTTTCTATATCGTTTGACAATAGATATTTACATCATTTTTTTCATATTCTCTAGGAAGATAACACCACGTGTTTAATTGTTGATGGCTTAATCATTCTATAAGGTAAAGTGCAATGCAAACATTAACTTTGCATCTTGACATCCTCTTAGGCTTTTTGTATCTTTGGCCATACTTTATCCGAATGGGCAGTTACCACATTAAACATTTGTCTACATTATTCTTTTATATCTGACCTTGTTTACAATTAGATGTTTAAGTTCATATAAATTGAGTGAATGGAGCTTAGTTCGGTATTGCACCTCCTACTGGCTACAGCATAACCAGTATTTGCATGGCATTACAGTCAATATACAGAGCAGGGCCATTACAAATGTTGGTACTACTCTCCAATGGTCTCTAACATAGAAATGTCTGTCTGTAGTACAGGAATCAAGTTGAACCTCACTGATGAGTCTCAATGAGGCTGAAACTGGCATGTGGTTGCTTTTGCATGCATTCAAAGTGGACATGGCCTGGTGGTCTGAGCTTGACTACCTAGTACAGCATTCTGGAGGTTAGCAAAGTTCTATAATTCTATTATAGCTGAATAAATGAATCAATCTTCACCTTTCTAATATAGGTACTCAGATGAAACTTGGTCCGCTAACTGATACTTTCCATACAGTGAAGGACTTCTTCTGAAAGGAGCATTTCCGTGATGATGTAGAGCCATCCCTAGCTAGGCATCTGTATCTACAATTCCAGTATGGGGCTTTGCCCCTCAATTCTAGGAGGCCTAGGCCTGAGGACTGATGGTGTTTGTCTTGTGGCGACCCCAAAGAAACCATCAAGCATGTTCTGTTCTTCTGCCCGGCCTACATGAGCAGTAGGAGGTGCTGAATAATCCTGCTGTACCGAATCTGGTGTTAGGGAGTCCAAGAAGCCTCTAAGGATTTTGAGATCAGACACTAGCAAATTGATGATTTTTGCACTAACTCAATATCTGATGGTAATGTGGAGAGTTGGGCAAAATGTGTGTGCTTTCCTTGAGAAATACACCTGTGGCGACTCACATGGTATGCAATATATGTATTACTTGCTTTAATATCCTCAGCCTGAGTATTGTATGACCCAAAACTGAAGGATGTATGATTTTCACATTATTTTATATTGTTTTAACTTACAGATTTTTAGGGGAACATTTATTGATTCAAAAGATCATGCTTGCAGATGTGTAATTATAATGCTTCGGACCAATTTTGTTCTTATATGTTTTTATTTAATGATCTTTTTTATGTGCTTTAATGGCCAATGTGGCAAAATAAAGATCTTTGATTGATTGATTGAATACAGGCACAACGTTTTTGCCGCCGAGGCACTCAATTGCTTTGACATCCACAGAGAATTTAATTACTATGTGGGTGTGGCAAGCAGGGCAGCAGACTCATGGGTTGTTTTTAGACTGTCTGGACATGTTTTCTTTTTTCCAGATGCTTAAGGAAGGGCACACAACTTTATCTTCTGATAACCACTTCTTTTTAAAAGAATGTGTGGTCAGAGCACCATGAGCCACTACAGAAAACTAACTAAAAGATCTTACATCCAATCTTAATTCAAGATGATTCACAGTGCAGGTGTACTGGCAACACCACAGACCCGTTTGCAAAGAATATTTGGTTCACTTCAAAAGGTTAAAAAAAAAAAGATATGGCAAAATATGACCATTTGCATCCACCAGCACTGCAGTAACACACATAAAAAATAGCTATTTTTCACAAAGGTGTTATCTTCACATTGTTCTTCCCTTATTTTGTGTACACCATTTGCATATTGAGATAGCCTCCTGCAGTGTTCTTGTAAACTCTGTGTTCTATCTGTGGTCATGTTTTATTGATTTAGACAAATAAGAGAGGTACCTCTGTAGTACAACAGCCCTCCTGCTTTTTATTTTTTTCATTTCAAACAGGAAAGCATCCCTTGATTTTTCCTTAGAACTCTCAGCCACATACCACTGTGTGGCATTCTTTATCCTTGAGTTCACGTCCACTCATTTAGTACCTCCGGACAGGCTCAACCTTTAACCTTTCACAGATGAGAAGGGGAGCTCTTTGATTTATATTGTGTGGAATCCAGTTTTTTAAATATTAAAATGGCCATCTGATCTCCTAATACTACTTTTATTGAAATCATATAGCGATGTAAGTGGAGAAAGCTGTATCTCCCACATATAAATAGATCGACATGTTTCGGACTCACAAGTGCCCCTCAGGTTCAAACAGTTTTTTTCAGGACCTTTAGGGATCCCAAGAGATTAGGCTCTGTTTCGAGCCCTACACCCTTACACACTTGTGCATTTGTTCTGACTGTATAATCCACATGCATACAAACCAACACTTTAGTTGACTGCACTCAGTAATTCCTGGTATCTGTTACCTGCAAACAAAAACAAGGGAACAACATAAACATCTTTAATCAAACTCAATGCCTTATTTGGCAAACCGTGTACCACTGTACACTCTGTTTCTTGTGTTCTAGGTAGATAGCCTGGCCACTCTGCGTTCAGACATCTTGGACTGCTATGCCACCCCCAACTAAAGTTAACTTTATACTCCAGTATGTGTCATGCCACTGAAACTCACAATCAAAGTTATGAATGTTCTCTTACAATCTGATTGTAGTATGTGCTAAAGAAGTGAATCACTTACACCATTCCAAACGTCATTAAACAAATTAGGGCTGTAGTGGTATTATATGTTTTAGTACAACCTTTTATGTGCCCCTGTTCCCCTGGCAGTCTGTTCACAACATTAAATGTTGTATAATCACAGTTACATATACATACACTTAATGGAGTTGGATGTTGCTCCATAGGAGGGTGCATGTGGGCAGGCACAGGTGTCACAATCTGGATGGGAACATAGAAAGAAAAATCAAACAAACTCATCAATAATGGGTGTCTTGCTTGGGCTTTGTCCCCCAGTCCCTTTTGACTCAGTTCTCCATGGGGTTGCATGACTCCTTCACCTGTGTTATCCATGCACCTCATGTACTGGTGGAGTATTCTCTGAGGGCAAGCATTTTAACATCTGCCTTGGTGGGGATGGAACAGGTGCATGGCTGGCTCGTCCACATTTGGTACATGGATGGCCTAAATGGTGGTGGTGATGGCCTCTTATTAGAGGTGAAATGGGAAGGGAGTTTGGATGATGCAATATATTTTGGGATCTTCCTCGTTTACATGCTAATCTTGGTACTACAGCTAAGTATGGCCACCCTCCCCAAGCCTTCTCATGCCCCGGGGACCCCAACACCTGTTTTCTAAAAAGGGAGGTGGGCAGCGCAGTCATCCTCCCTGAGCCTGTTTTGGTCCTAGGAGATGGCCTCCATTATTAAAAGATGGGTTGGGGTCATGGGGGAAGCCACAGGGCCCCTAAGGCCACAGACAGCTAACGCCTAGTGCAGGAGCTGGCATTTCTCCTGCCCGGAGGGAGTAGCTGTTTTTTGCATGCTCCATCGGGCGGGAACATTATGTGTTTTGTTTCCATGCATGCATCAGTGCGGGCAGGGAAAGAGAACACAAGTCTCCTCCCAGCTGGTGGGAGCATGTTTAAAGCTCCCGCTAGCTGGGAGCAGACTAAGGGGATGATTACGACTTTGGTGGTGGGGCACCTGGTCCGTCCCGCCACCACACCCCAAAGCCATGGTCGGGCTGCCTGCCAGATTAAGAGTTTCCTTTGTCTGGCAGATATTTTTTGGTGTTCCCCCTGCCGTGCCTCTAAAAATGAGCACCGCAATGGGAAAGCCAAAAACTGTTCCTGCACGGCATGGACTGAAAAGTCCATGCTGTGCAGGAATTGGGATGCATGCACACGAGGGCACATATTGTGCCCATCTGCATGCAGCCCTGGGTGCAGAGGCATAAGGGGGCACTTTGTTTCTTCTCGGCCAGGATTTTCATGGAGGGGCAACCGCCAGTAAAACCATGTCAGAGAGGAAATTCGTAATATGCTTGACAGGACCGCGGCGGTCCTGCCAAGAATACTGATGCCTCATGACTGCCGCAACACCGCCAGGGAACGGCGGTTCCCTGGCACCTGCGGCGGGGCAATGGCAGTCTGACCACCCTAATCGTAATAGGGAGTTCAGGAATGGGTTCCCCGGGGACTATAATGTCTCGGGGGCCACACGAACCCCTCCCCTGAATTAAAGAAATCAGCCTCAGGGAATAGAATAGACTCCCCAGGGCCTATAATATAGCTTGGAAAGGGAGGTGTGTTCCTTTTCCACTTGATTAAAGAATGTGGCCCTAGGGATGGGCTCCGTGGGACCTATAATGGCTTGGGGAGGGGGGCGTTAAGCTCCCTCCCCTTCTGGAATACAGCATATAGGGGAGTCCTGTGGGACCTTGAAATGAACTACAGATTTTATTTTATTTTTGGCCTGTGGGGTGGGGGGGGGGTTCCTTGGGATCTTCCCACATGGCATAGGGTGCATAGGGTGCAGGATATACATAGCTTGCCCCTTACATCATTTTTTTTTGTTAGCAAGAATTTTCTCATGTTGCTGGCAGCCAATCAGAGTGCTCACTCCCTGGGCCAATCAGAAGGCTCTATTTTTTAGAATTGGGTTCGATAAACCCTTTCGACAGTCCCTCGAAGCAAACCGTCTAGGCATACAAATATATTTAAACCTTAATATCTGAAAAATTACTGAATGGATTTACACCAGATCACAAAAAACATACTTTCTGGACCAAGATCTAGCTTCCTGCCAAATTTGGTGCAATTCCGTTTGGCAGTTTTTGCAGTAGCACTAAAATAGTGTATGGAGAATACATAGGGATTTTGCATTTTGGCACCAGCCCCCCACTCCATTTGTTTCGTCCCTCGCTTGACAGATCACCCTAAAACTTTCTATGCACAAACTAGGCAAAAAAGAGCACATTTTCTTAAAGTTTCGTAGAGATTGGTCAAATGGCGCCTCAACTTATTAGCAAATCAAAAGACATTTCCTATGGAAACGCTGTTGGCTTACCTAACTATAACTACCCAGTGGTGACTGGTTATATAAAAAATGCAAAAATGTGTAGTGTTTATTCTTGTAAGGTACTTAACTTCAAAAATGTGTCAGACACCAGCAGTCACGCATGCGCAAGATGCACTACCTTTCCTTGTCACACAAGGTTGTCGCATCATGATGTAGCACTGCATCGCTAATTTGAAATATGTCATCCCATCCTGGTTAGAGAGCCGTGCATTTGTCAGATTTAAGATATGCTGCATAGATTTGTAGCACAAATGTGACAGAAATCCGTTGTGCATACATTCACAGCAGTCATGTGTTAGTTATGAGCCTCAGAGAGGCTTTGCTTCTTGTGAACACATAAAAGGCAATCTTAACTCATGAGCGTTAGAATTTTATTTCCTTCCGGAATTCCATTTGTGATTCATATATTCTCCATCCGCAGTGAGCATATACGATTTGTTTATGCACATCACTACAGCTAGTCCGCTTTAAGTCCACACCTTCACTGTAACCATCTGAAATGAACGGACCGGGGCTGCCTCTGAAATGCAAATGAAAACAAACAAGCAAATCCCTCTGGGCGGTGCAAATCAGACAAGAAATGAACTATTTATCACATCAGCTTCTTGAAGTCCTCCTTTGAGCGAAAATTCTTTCTGTACTAAAGAGAGATCACTGAAGTACAGTAACTAGAAAGGGGGTTCTCCTGGGTCTGCGTAGGTAACGGTGACCCCGTTCTGCTTTCGAGAATTTAGGCTCGCTTTTTTTTTAATTCTGGCGTGTTAGACGCGTTAGACGCGTGACGTCTAACTCAAGATGGTGGCCTTATTCCTTACTTTACCTAGAAATTCAAAATGGCCTCCCTATAACAAGTGTTGTCAACTGCTTCCTCCATCACATTGAACATAGCGTGCTTTACTCACCTCCTTTACTTTACAGAAGACATAGGTAAGTGATAGCCAGATTTTTCGATGCCTTTCATAAGCGAGGAGATGGGATTAATCAATTACAGCTAACTTTAAGTGCTGACGTTTTACCGTGGAACAAACCAAGGCATGTAAGCTCATTGACCATGGTTGGAACCTCCTACTTGTGCCTCACAGAGATATCAGCGTGTTTAATCTGTAACCTACAGATTACACAACTCACAGGGTGCACACACATCTCTGGGTGAGACGCATTAAACTATGACCTCTCTTAGCAGCGTTGGAACCATTGACCAGGGCCGGACTGTCCGTAGCTGGCATCAGGCTTTTCCCCGGGAGGCTGGAAGGGTGGGGGGCGATTTTGCAGTGGAGAGGTCCATTTTTGCTACTGGGGGTCGGTTTTTACCGCGGTACTGCTATATCGGCCCCCAGTGACAAAATCAGCAGGGGGGCTGGTCCGTCAAAATTGCCAGGGCTCCTCTGGGTTCCCAGTCCGGCCCATTTGAAGGCAGGTCAGATGACAATGAAGTGTACAAACATTTTGTAAAGATTAGCCCCGGTGCATATATGGAGCAAAAACATGTGGCACTATGTTTTTTCTTCTTGTCTGAAAGGTAGTGGGGTAAATAGATCTAAGAATGGTCTTCATGTTTTACTCCAGATGAAAGAAACATCCACATTGATTTGCACCAATTTTACTTTTTTTGTAATAATAAACGAGCAAGTAACAGTTTGCTCCAATTTTTAGGGCTGGCGTTAACCATGACCTTTTTATTTTAGTAAAATTATAAACAGAATATACTTTACTTGCAGGGACTTTTAGCCAGCCCGTTTAATCAGTGGTCTGTTGTTTGTCTTCCACCAATAACACAGCAAGAGGTAATGGATCAGCTCACTTCTTGATTGGCTTGCCTCACTGTGATTGACAGCACCCCACCCTTTCACAAGGAGTACATCCACAACCAATGTAGTTCCATTATGTGCCAAGGACTACTATGACAATATGCACTTTTTCAGAGCAAAACAAATATTTTTGCTTTTTTCTATGTTTTTTCTATTGTTAGAGTCCGGCTGCCATTAAAATGTTTTATAAGAGCCATGGCAAAACAAAAGAAGCATTGACAAATCCAAAATGCTGGCAGTCAATTCTAGACCAAATAGCTGTGCCAATGCTTGTTTGAAAGAATTTGACATGAAGACATTTTTTATTTTGTCAGCATGAAAATAGTGCAAAATGAATGTGCACTGATTTTGCTCCATCAAAATTCATTTAGAAAAGTCAACTTTTCAGATGCTGTAGGACACATTAGTTAGCACTGACATGATTTGCTGTAAAACCCTCCATTTATTTATAATACAGCAATTTGACATCTAATTGCTTTAGCAATCATTTGTTAAGAGCCTAAAAAACTATAAAAAAGGATTCAATAATTTATTTTTGAGTTTGCGGATTTACGTTTATATTTCAAAGAGAAAATATACAGGGTTTTGTTGAATTTTGTCCAATGTTTTAGCCAGTCCCAATGTTTTAGCCAGTCGTGAGATGAAAATAGAATTGTTGCTCAACTATTGTGGAGGTGACACCCCTATATGCTTTCGAAAACCTTTCAAACTATTCAAAAACATGTGGAAACAACTCCCAATTTCACCAATGACTCAACATCAAAAACTAAATTAATTGCCAAATAGTGCAGACTTAAAAATCATACACTTCACTTGTGAGCACTGTGCTCTCTTGACCTTTGACCTATTTTATCTCTTTAGAGTCTAGGGCCTAGATGTAGGTAATAGCAAATTACCGAATGGTAAATATCGAATTTTACCGATTCGGTATTCACTATTCGGTAATTGCTATGTCGGTAAAAAATTCGGTAAAAATACCGAATTGGTAAGAATCGGTAATTACCGATTCGGTAATTACCAAATCGGTATTTGCCATTGATTTCTATGGGCCGTGAAGCCCATAGAATTCAATAGCAAATACCAATTCGGTAATTACCGAATCGGTAAAATTACTGATTTTACAAGGGGGACAGGGTGTCACTTTGACACCCTGTTACACCCCTGTTACTGGCTTGTGTGCCACGTGACACACATACATTCCCTTAGGGCATGTCCGTGTGCCACATGGCACATGTGTACATGCACAGATGTGCATGTACACTAGAATTCGTTATTTACCATGTAATAGTATTACATGGTAAATAACGAATCGGTAATGGCCTGTGGCACTGTTTCCAGTGCCACCTACATCTGTATTTACCGATTCGGTATATTTACCGATTCGGTATTTTACAGAATCGGTAAATTTACCGAATCGGTAAATATACCGATTCTGTAAATAAAATGCAACCTACAAGTCAATTCCCAAATACCGGTCATTAACGGCCGAAATCGTCCATTACCGACCAGTAATTGGCGACCTACATCGGGCCCCTAGGTGCATAGAATGATCTACGTTAGCAGTGGGGCACTAGGAGAGAGAATAGTTGGCTCATGGTGGAAATCTGTCTACTTACCCAAATCAAATTACTTAGGACTTGTGACTATGTTCTCATGTGCTCTCCTCTGTAAATTGAATCTAAAAGGAACCTGTGAGGCATTATTTTCCTAAGCCAATTAGGCTGTACTTGTACTGTGGCAATAACATGCAATTTAACATTTGCACCAAAGTAATAAACCTGCAAATGAACATTTATTAGCACACTCCTAGTAAATGCCATGTTTAATATAGACAGAAATACACAAATTAAACAAATGCACATTTTTTAACAAAACATGATGTTATTGTCAATGTTTACATTAACGTTTAACTCTGAAATTATTTTAATGAATTAATCAACACATCATCAAGATCTTTCACTTGTCAAGATTTCCCAGCTGTTGTGGTAAAGAGACCGCTATGTTTTCAGGTAGAAAGGACATTAGTTGAGGCACAGTGCAAACTTCACAATGTGCACACTTCAAAATAGTGTTTTAAATACTTTGGGGCAGATTTATCAACATTTCACGAAGTGCAGCAAGCCACATTGTTGTGCTGCATGAAAAGGGCAGCAATGCATCATATTTAACATTATTCAGCGCATTCCTGCCCTTTCTTTGTGCTGACTCAGAATGTGCTGTCTTGCGCAAATGAAGGCACTCTTGCACCATGGTGCAAGACTATCTGCGTTGGAAGTAACCCTGGGCGAAGTACTATGCTACGCTTGCGTAGTTTGCGAAGTTTGTGCTACTTTGCACTATGCGAATTGCACGTAGCACAGTGCAAACAGGCATAGCATAGCATAGCGGTCATTTTTTGCTTGCTTGCGGTACTCAACGTCAAGTTGGGGTCCGCGAGCGAGCAAATTGACATCCCGGCGAGACTTTTTCCTCGTTTGCGATCAGCAACATCAAGATGCTGATCGCGAGCGAGGAAAATAAACCTCCCGCCGAGATTCTCAATGCGGGGAGGTCAGGTTTCTCATTGTGAGTGGTCGCATATGCTCGCGACCGCTCGCGATGAGAAACTACCAGTCGGCGTTGAGAAAGCCGCCGCTCGAGTAGAAATCATTTAGCGGCAGAAAACGACCTCTTGCACTGTGCAAGGTGCGGTTTGCACTGATTGCACAGTGCAAACAAGCATCCGGTACTGTGCAGCCAGTGAGAACGGCATTTTGCACAGTGCACTACACAGTTTGCGTAGTTACGTGTAGCGCTACTACGTGAACTACGCCCAGGGTTAATTGGAAGCAGGATTGTTTGTGTGCAGGAAGGTACGCAAAATGCAGCACACATAGAAAGAGGAAAAAACTAGCAGAAATAAAAATATTGCTCCTTGTTACAATTCACTTAGGGTGGCATAGCATTTTGATGCATTCCCAATTCTACCAGTAATGGTAAGTCTGGGAATGTGCCAAAATCCATGGGTGGATGTGTTAGCACTGGAAGCTTTTACTCTCATGACCTTAACCTCAACACTCCTACTGGGTCCATGGAGGATGATTTTACTCAGGCTCAATACTTCACCTCAGAGATAGTCCTCCGACGGACCTTTCTCTCTCTTAGTGAGGGGTGAGGAAACAGAATGTCAGCTACCCAATGAGGACCATTAATTGGTAGACAACTCACAAATTGGTAATCAGGTGCTAGTAAATTACTCTCAAGGATATGCTATCAGCCGCGGTCGGTAGGGGAGTACCTGCCGGGGCGGTGACGTGTGGAGGGGTAGGGTATGGATAATGGAGGTTTGCAGGTAAGTAAACATTTAAATAAATCAAACGAATTTCGTTGCATGCACTGCATCCCCACATGCAATGCAGTGCGTGCAACAAAATTTGTTTGATTTATTTAAATGTTTCCCCTACCGACCGCGGCTGCATGCTATTGAAATACAGTATGGCAATTGCTAGGCCGAACCTCCTGAAGAAGTTTAGTCTAACAAGAATCATGCAAATGAAAGCTATGCAGTGGCTACACAGAACAAGAGCAAAATAACCTGATGTTCTGAAAATAATCTATGACTGTCTCTATTATGCATTTAGAAATTTGCACAGTTTCCATAAAATAGCATTAGACACAGTAAGACTCAGGCACTTTAGAAAATTTGATTATTGTACAAGCGATCCAAAATCAATGCACGTAAGCAACATTTTGAGAAGTTCAGTCATAAATCTAAAAGTTCAGAATATAAAATCACACATCTAGTTGAAGTAATTTAAACCTAAATGGAAGAATACATAAGAGGATGGTTTTTGGTTAGCAATACAGTCTCTGCCACCAACAAAGCAAGAAGTTGGTTCTCGAAGGTTCTCTAAGCATGGGCAAAGGGATCAACGTTAAAGTCCACCAGGGGCAAAGTCCATAGGCAAGGGGGAATGGAGCATAAATCAGTAAAGTTCATGTCTGGTATCTCACCAAACTGCTCCAAATCATGTGACAGACAAGTTCATCAGCAAGGGTAAAAGTAAAGGGCATAATCAAGATAGTTCGGGAGACAAGGACAAATGTCAAAGGGCAGGCTGAGCTTAACTATAAGCTCTCCTCAAAAGGCCTTTCCTTCATTTTTTAAATGCAACTCGGTATTTGAAACCTCTTAAATGATTTAGCCCCCTGGTCCAAAGTCAGCGCTCATAATCTGCTGTTCCTTCTTGGGATGACTTCTCTTTCAGAAATGTAACCTGTCTGGAGGTGTGAGAAATCACACTTTCCTCCAACACTGGGTGAATATCTTCAATAACCTCAGTATTGTCTTTCATTTTAATCCATAAATCCTCATAGATAATGGTATCTGTCAGTCCATCCATACATCCATCTGCCCATCCATCCATCCATCTATCCCCAAATATAGTCCCTTAAAAAGCTTCATTTAAAGGGATGTTATTGTTATGCTCTAAAATATAAATAGCAGTTTTGGTGAGACTCACAACCTTACATCTCCTTCCCATGCACTGCGTGCGACCACACTTGAGTCATCGCATACAGCATCACCAATGACATGAAATATGATATCATACTTCACCATGAGTATAACCTATGAGAGCACCAATGGCAGCAAACTATCACAGGCTTCTTGTTTCCAATTAACGTACAGTGTCTCTCATGGGTCCCACTCTGCAACTCTGGGCAATAGCTTGCTTAATCTCTACAACGGCCCCCACAACACTAAGGATGCCTGGCCTCCACCTTGGGGGTGCCCAGGAGTGGACGCCTCACAGGGAAAGCCAGGACGGGTTCCACAGCGGTATTCGTACAAGCACCTTGAGACCCTTGCGGGTGAGTAGTGCGCTATACAAGTATACATTTACATTTACCTGAAGTATTGTCCTCACAGTCCACATTGCTTTCTCTGTCATGCTCTATCCTATGGAATCAGAACTAATTTGGAGGTCACATGTAGCCTGCTTGAGAGAATAATATTTAGCACAGGATGCACTAAGTGAGTTGTAACATGACACAGTGAGTAGACTGATTACTGGTTGTGAAGGGATTTACGTACGTAACTAACAGATTATGTACATCAGTGTGACACCAGGTAATTTTGCCATTCTAGGAGTGACTGAGCATCAGGGATTGAGGGATTGAGGGAGTGCTCAGCTAGAGGCAGGCGAAGTGAGGTCCCATGGGAAAAAGTAACATGAGGCACCAAAGTGAAGGTGTCATCAAATAGCCCAAATTACTATTAACTGGTGATACCCTCCTCATGCACTGAAAACGCTGTGTTTTGTTATTTCAAATTTTCATTTCATTTTCTTAACATAGTCCATCACATGGAAAAGTAGTGCTTTGTTAATGCTATGGAATGCCTTCCTGCGGGTTGGAAATGGCAAAATATGCACTGGAAATGTTAACCTTAACCCTGTAAATTTAATCTAGGTCCCATAAGTGCAGCTTAACAGCCCAAAGAAAAAATCATTACCTTTATTACTATCATCCTATGTCTCTGGTTTAAATGATCATGTGCTAAATGTGCCCTAAAAGAGTCGTTTTATTCTTTCAAGAGTTCTGACGTGTCTCCGGGGACGCATTAGATTTTTATAATGGTCACAAACTTTGCTTTCTTATCTCGCCTGTGGAGATCAAGTACATCACGGTGCAAAAAGTGGTTGCAAAACGCCAATTGCATTTTTAGAATTTTACCTGATTTACCTCTTGGGTTTTGGACCGAATTTAAAGGTTTGTACTAGAATTGAGGAATAACACTCCCAAACATTGTTTTTTTCATTTTACACCCGTTATGATTACATTTTCAGTTTCTTCCACTTAATTTTGCAACTATTAACTAGAGGTAAAACCGAGCACTAAATACTTCAAACCATTTCTTTTTTAGGGCTGCAACCAGTTCTAAATGTGTCATGATATGCCCAAAAGAGCAATTGTTTACTACGGTCAAGTCTTTAACTTGTGTTGCCAAATCAAGGGTGTTACTGAGTATATTTGTGATGTAATCAATGATGCCACGCTTGAGATCATGATCAGAGAAGGATCAGAGAATTGCAGGTGGCACATTTATTGCTGCATTGGTCACCAGCAGGTGCCAAACATAACATCTCCTAACAGCACTTTTCAGCGAATTTGTTTGACTTTGTAATAATGTGCTATTTATTCTGCCCACAATACATTGTGGCATCCAAAGCCTGCTCCACATGTAAAGTGGCACCACTTTTGGCCAGACGATGTGCTCAGTAAGCCTGCTTATGTATGTTCTGTTCATGGTTTGCAGTCTTGCCATGCAAGCACTGAGCTCCCTGCCTAAAGACTTCAGGCACACTCTGCACCCTTACGTGCATCTTTCACAACTGGGGTGGCATGGTGAGCACACAAGCGATGGATTTAACCCATCTCTCTTGACTGAGGGTGAATGTTTGATTTGTTCTGCATTCTGTCCATCATTTGTGTGTCTTATGCTTTCTCGCCCTAAGTACGCCAGGTATTCCCAGACGTGGATTCAAGCTAGCCTGGCTGATGAGGAGTGATACCCCAAAACCAGTCCCAGGATGCTTGATTCTGGTCAGGGAGGACCTAGCTTTTCAGTTCGGGCTGGACTGTTCCCATGAGGAACAGGGCCGAGACTGATTTGCATGTGGCTGGGTCCAAACTGGAAAGGTATGGTGAGCCAAAGAACAATGGATTTAACCCAGATCTCTTGACTGGGAGGGAATGTTTGATTTGTTCTGCAATCCGTCTATCATTTGTGTGTCTTTTGCTTTCTCGCTCTAAGTGAGCCAGGTATGCCCAGACGTGGATTCAAGCTAGCCTGGCTGATGAGGAGTGATACCCCAAAACCAGTCCCAGGATGCTTGATTCTGGTCAGGGAGGACCTGGCTTTGCTGTTCGGGCTGGACTGTTCCCATGAGGAACAGGGTCGAGACTGATTTGCATGTGGCTGGGTCCAAACTGGAAAGGTATGGTGAGCCAAAGAACAATGGATTTAACCCAGATCTCTTGACTGGGAGGGAATGTTTGATTTGTTCTGCAATCCGTCCATCATTTGTGTGTCTTCATCTTTCGTAGTTGGACACTTGCATTGGGTATCATTTTTCAAAATACACTGAGTGTAATATCTCTAACTCAAGTACCTTCGTGGAACGACATGGAGCGCTGCCCAATACGTAGTGTCCAGTTACCAATGAGCATGGACTTCTGACATAGCCTTTGGGTCCACTGGGTGTGGCCCTAGCCAAAACCTGCACCCAGTGGTTTTGCCTCCTAGTTGTTGTGGCCACTTCCAAAAAGCATTTGGCTTGAAGCAAGGCGGGCAGCCAGATACCAGGCCAGCAGGCCGTGGCATAGTAAACTCCACATTAAAGCAGTTGAAGAGGGGGCTGCCACTGAGGCTGATGCGTTGGTGACCTGGGTTCCACTAAGTAATTGGTTGTTTATGGGGGATGTATGACGTTACAACGCATACTTTTACCACGCATACCATTACAACGCGGTATTTACAACGAATACCGTTACAACGCATAGCGCTTAGAGGTGCTGGATAGTGGTAAGTATAATTTTCTATTCCAACTCCAGTCCCCGTGGACACTAGGGAAGGTGTTGGATAGAAAATTAAACGTATTCCCTATCCTAGAGCGCCCCCCCAGCGCAATGCGTTGTAATGGTATGCGTGGTAATGCCTGCGTTGTAATGGTAGTGCGTTGTAAAAACTTCGTTGTAACAGTTGTATACCATTTATGGGCCACATCATTCTGCAGACAAAATGCTCCTAATACCACTGTTAGGGAATACCATGCCAGGTTGTAGGGGGCAAACTGACATGCCCATTGAAGTAGAGAAATTATGAAATGATGCAAATAGAATAAACAGAGCGAGGCAGAGATAAACAGAAAAGTGTGTATGAGAAAGAAAACCAAGAAAGAAAAACAGGAATGAAGGGGAAAGGGTGAGAGACAAAAGAATGGTAGGAACAGGAAACAAAGGACAAGAGGTGAAAGGATCAAAGGAAATATAGAAGAAAACAAGGAAAAAAAGTAGAATGGAGAAATTAAAAGTACGAAGGGTGAAGGAATGTCTAAAAGAGTGATAGGGTGTATAGATTAAAGGTTGACAGGATGGACTGAAGAGTGAAAGGATCAATAGGCGAACAGAGAAGTGAACGGAAGGATGGCCGAATGGACAAATGGGAAAAGATAAAAGATGGATTGGTGAAAGGATAGCTAGATGGGTGCATGGATGGATGAATGGATGGAAGAAAGTATGATTGTATTGATGGGAGAATGGGTCTGTGAATGGAAAGGAGAAGGGAAGGACAGATGAATGGGTGAAAAGATGGAAGAGTGAAAGAATGGGTGGATGGATGGAAGGAGGATAAAAGAGAGAAGGAACTCTCCTAAGGAGGATCAGGTGTGCTTGCTTCGCGCAGGCAGTGTGATTATAGACATAGTTGAGTGGGGGTATTTTCATTTTCTGACGTCTCTTGCCTGCACCAAGCGCCGGGCCCGAAATGCGCAGACCAGTTTTGAGATCGTCTATAACAGGAGTGTTCACCTACTCAATACCTCTTAAAGGGTACTATCTTGCCAGTTTTAGGCATAGATAATGACTCTATTAAAGACAGAGCTGAAGGGGAGCTAATACTGCACCGACGTTACTGTATCCTTTATTACCTGGTCTAATTTTTAGGTCACGCCTACGCAGCGCACATGCGCTACATAGGATAGACCGAATGCCATCGGCATTGCTTTTTCAGCAAAGAAGTGCACGCGTTGCATTGCTTGCAAAGCAAACGCGTGCACGTCTGGAGATTTCCATGCGGGAGCGCACAGCGCCATCTGGTGGCACCATATGGTCCCACGCTCCCGCAAGGACATCGAGCATGTCCCCTCCCCTTCTGCTGAGGTGCGCGCTTGTTCTCCACTGCGGTCGGGCTATCAGTTCCCCCGGGGCACAAACAGGCATCCACTTCTGTCTTTTTGCTGCCATCAGCTGCCCTGACAGAAGTGAATGCCTGCTTGTGCCCCGGGGGAACTGCAGGACTGCTCATCGGCACCGAGTCTCTTGTTTAGGTTGCTTTTGCGCAAGTATTAGCGAGAGTTGTTACTTTCCCTCTAGAAGGCAATTTCTTTCTTAAGTGTTCTTCACACACATCCCACTGTCATTCCAACAACTTCCAAATGTTTTCATTTCAACCCCCACATACTTGCTGTATTATTACACTATGTATGCCTGTAGAGGTATGGTTATAAGGTACTATGGGACTGAAACTGGTATTAGATTCCCACTGTACCGTATAGTCAGTACTGAAAACCTCTTAATGGGACACGGAATTGTATGACTTTTCTAGATGCTCCATTGCCGTACGAGCTTCAACTTGTGTCTCTTGAAATAGGGGGCTTCTAAATGTGATGCACATTGCTAATTATTACACATTCAGATTATGGAATACAGACAAATATTTAGTTCAAATGTTTCCTGTGGCAAGAAGATAAGCTGCCAGCTCTGCATTTGCAGAGCTCTCATTGACGTGGGTAAAACGTGTGTTTATTGCATGAGGCTTCAAGGCACTTCTTTAAGCGATTGGATCGAAGGTGCTAGCGCTTGCCTTAGGTTTAACAGTTGGGCGGCTCTTGCCTGGTATGTAATGGCAGAAATGTAAGTCAGTAGCATGCCCTTTGTCCACAGGTCAAAAGGTGATACAGGAAAATAATAATTAGCTAAATCACTGCTTTGTTTAAGCCCAGATTTGTTACTGAATTAGTTTATGATTTAATCTGTAAATATTATCAAAATATTTTTAGAAATATTGAAACCTGTCCTTATTTGTCTTAATATGTCCTTCAGTGTGTCTCTGAACTGGCATTCTGCAGATCTTCTGATAATTAAACGACACAATAGAGAGAGCACCACCCCTGCTGAAATCTAGGGGAATTTCTCTTGTGGAATTGTCAAGTCAAGTCGAGATTTATATAGCGCGCTACATACCCATAGGGTCTCAAGGCGCTTGAAGAAGGGGGGGGGAGTTACTTGTCAAATATCCAAGTTTTAAGTTGCTTTCTGAATGCTAGGTGGTTCTGAGTAAGGCGGAGGTGAGTGGGAAGAGAGTTCCAGGTTTTAGCTGCCAGGTAGGAGAAGGATCTACCTCCCATGGTGGCTTTGTTGATGCGAGGTACAGTGGCAAGGGCTTGGTTGGAGGATCGTAGCTGACGGGAGGGGGTGTAGAAAGACAGTCGTGTGTTGAGGCATTCGGGTCCAAGTTCGTAAAGTGCTTTGTGTGCGTGGGTTAAGAGGCGGAAAGTAATCCTCTTATTTACGGGGAGCCAGTGAAGGTTTTTCAGGTGACCAGAGATGTGTTCTTTACGCGGGATGTCTAGTATGAGCCTGGCTGAAGCGTTCTGGATGCGTTGGAGTTTTTTCTGGAGTTTTGCGGAGGTGCCGGCGTATAGGGTGTTTCCATAGTCCAGGCGGCTCGTGACCAGTGCGTGGGTGACCGTTTTTCTAGTTTCGGTGGGGATCCAGTGAAATGTTTTTTTGAGCATGCAAAGAATGTTGAAGCAAGATGATGAGACGGCGTTGACTTGTCTGGTCATCGAGAGTGAGGAGTCCAGGATGACGCCCAGGTTCCGTTCGTGGTCCGTCGGGATGGGTGCTTTTCCAAGGGCCTCTGGCCACCAAGAGTCATCCCAGGCGGAGGGGGAGGTGCCTAAGATGAGGACTTCTGTTTTGTCTGAGTTAAGTTTCAGACGGCTGTGCTTCATCCACTCGGCAACCTCTTTCATACCTTCGTGTAAGTTGTTTTTGGCGGTGTTAGGGTCTTTGGTGAGTGAGAGGATCAGTTGAGTGTCGTCAGCGTAGGAGATGATGTTGAGGTTGTGTTGGCGAGCGATAGTTGCAAGGGGGCTCATGTACACGTTGAAGAGGGTGGGGCTGAGTGACGATCCTTGCAGCATGCCGCAGATGACTTCCGAGGCCTCTGACTTGAATGGAGGGAGCCGGACTCTCCGAGTTCTTCCGGTGAGGAACGAGGTGATCCATTCCAGTGCTTTTCCTTGGATTCCGATGTTTCTGAGGCGCTGTAGCAGGGTGCTATGGCAGACTGTGTCGAAGGCTGCGGAGAGGTCAAGGAGGATGAGGGCGACTGTGTCTCCATTGTCCAATAGAGTTCGGATGTCGTCAGTTGCAGCGATGAGTGCGGTCTCAGTGCTGTGTTTGGCTCGGAATCCGGACTGTGAGGGGTCGAGGGATTTGTTGCTTTCGAGGAAGGTGGCAAGCTGGTTGTTGACAGCTTTCTCGATGACTTTGGCCGGGAAAGGAAGAAGCGAGATGGGGCGGTAGTTTTTGAGTTCGGTGGGGTCCGCTGTGGGTTTTTTCAGAAGGGCGCTGAGTTCTGCGTGTTTCCAGCTTTCCGGGAAGGTGGCGGTGTTGAGGGAGCAGTTGATGACATCTCGGAGGTGTGGAGCTATGATGGAGTCTACTTTGTTGAAGATGTGGTGAGGGCATGGGCCAGTTGGGGATCCTGAGTGGATGGAGTTCATCAGGCGGATGGTGTCCTCAGTGGAGATTGTGTTCCAGTCGTTAAGGATGTAAAGGTAAGTTGCCCTTCTGAATTTGTGCGATCACTCCTGACTAGCTGAGGATACCTAACTGTAACTTTGATTCCCCGAAAACGCTACATCACCCCACCCCACCACCTAAATACCTCTGGTAGACAGATTTGGCCAGGCAGACATGGTTGTGGTTGCTGCTGGAATTGCCTTCTCCACTGGGAAAAGCCTTGCAAAGGACATCCTTCGTCCTTGACTTCAGTGCAGCAAATCCATTGGTTTTCTAGCATTTAATCGATTTCTAGTCAGTTTACTACAGTCAATTCACCAGAACCCCCAATGGTAGGTTCATGGACTTCTTCAGAGGTTATTTAGAATCCAGCATTGGCAAAGAGGATAGGTCTAGCTTTTGAACCTATTGGGTTTGCCAGTGCGGTTTGCCGATGCGGTGGAGCATCCGAAAATAAAATAGACACAGTGACACAAATGCTGCTATCTGTCGCATCATTCTGTAGGAGCATGCATGCATGCATCACCACACATGTACAAGTCTCCTTAAGCTTGCTTAGCGTATATCACCTGATCTTAAACACTTCAAGCACAACCCGGACAAAGATGAGCATTTAACAGGTCCAATAGCCTGGAGGAGCTACTTACAGGGAGCCAGAAACTGGTTTTGATCCTACTAGCTGAAGCATTTTATCAGACAGTAAAGAATATGTAAGCGGACCCGCTAAACAAATGAAATCCTCATTCATAGGAATGGGAGCTTTACTATCTCGTTCAACTAAAGGTCATTTGAAGTTTTGGCCCTTCATCATACCATTTTGCTTGCTAAAGATACTCACTGGACAGAAAGAGAGACAGGAATTTTTTTACTCCAGAGATTCAGTACTGCTTGTAGAGTTAGCGTTTGCACACTTCACTCCGTCTCACACCATAGTGATTACATTTACACAGTAAGGACTCCATAAGAGTGAAGTACAAAGCATATGTCAGGATTTATTGATGATCCACATTATATTAGAACATCAGCCTCTTGTTGAGTGGAAAGAGGCATGCTCTTTATAATAGCCCTTTTACATAGCCTTGATTAGCTTACACAGAATTCGTTTTTAGTTTAATGAATATTTGTTTGCACTCAAAGCAACATACACTCCAAATACCACTCAGTCAGTCAGTCATTAAAACTTTATTCAGATTATTACAACCATAAAAGTATACACAATACATTTATAAAACTTTATAAAAACACAAAATATATAAAATTTGTAAAATTGCAAATCAGTCCTTTCCGGGTGGAAACCCCAGTAACTTTGTTATTAATCAGTATCCTCCTAGGATGTGAAAATTACAAGGGTGAACATGAGAAAACATATGTGACCAGGTCTTCCAAACATAATACATACATTGAAGTGCAATCTCGTTACCATACGCCTATACCTCTGTACTCTGGAGAAACCCCCTGACTCGGCTCATGTATTTACCCAAGGCGCAGGCTATATCCAGATTTACCATCCCCACCAGGAGATCTACAGCTTGCTTTCTATTCATAATCCTATAAGTTTTGAATAGCGGGCCTAAAATCTCCTTACGTATATCAAGGGTCATCCTACAGTCTAATAAAATATGAATAATATCACAGGAGGTACCTAGCGTACATGTGCAATTGCCATTACTATTTATCATGTAATTTTTAACCCTGGTATTTACATAACAGGGGTTTATGCCCATTCTCAGTTTTAAAACCTCTCTTCTTAAGTGCTGATTCGGCAACCTATCCAAGTAAGGGTAGGAGTGGACTTCTGAAATCCATACTTGGATCATATGGGACACCGATATTTTTTGTCGGAGATACTCTTGATCGCATATGCAGGACACCTCCGCTCCCAATGACCGTAGTTCTTTTTTGCCTATATTGGTATGTCCTAACTGGGTATCTAGTTCTATCCCTAGCTTCCCATAGGCTTCCTTTAGTGAGAGTCTTGTTTCTTTAGCCCACGATAACTCGCTGGAGGAAATTTCCTCTCTACACCACTGTGATATTTTTCTGGGAGGTTCCCCTGTCTCCAGACGCTGCCAGAACCGTATTAGTGCCATCCTGGATGTAATTGCCCAGGAAGTGACTCCTATCTCCAATCTTGCTGCTTGTACCATTGCTGATTTCGGCAACGAGAACAAGCTTTTTAGGATCATACCCTCCTCTTTATCCCAACCTTTTTTCCCGCTAAGGAGGAGAACCTCTGATCCATATAGGAATTGCGCGGGGACCATTCCCATTGCCAAATACCACTCAGTGCCACATAATTACACGCCACATAATTACACTCTACTGAGTGCAACACATACTCCACACAATACCACTCAGTGCCACATAAGTATATGCCACATAATTACACTGCACACAATGCAACATACACTCCAAATACCACTCAGTGCCACATAATGACATGCCACATAATTACACTGCACTTAATGCAACATACATTCTAAATACCACTCAGTGCCACATAATTACACGCCACATGATTACACTGCACTCAATTCATCATACACTCCAAATACCACTCAGTGCCACATAGTTACACGCCACACAATAACACTCTACTGAATACAACATACACTCCACACAATAGCACTCAGTGCCACATAACTATATGCTACATAATTACACTGCACACAAGGCAACATATACTCCAAACACCACTCAGTGCCACATAATTACACGCCACATATTTACACTGCACTCAATGCAACATACACTCTAAATACCACTCAGTGCCACATAATTACATGCAACATAATTACACTGCACTCAATTCAACATACACTCCAAATACCACTCAGTGCCACATAATTACACGCCACATAATTACACTGCACTCAATGCATACACTCCAAATACCACTCAGTGCTACATAATTACACGCCACATAATTACACCGTACTCAATGCAACATATACTCCAAATACCACTCAGTGCCACATAATTACACGCCACATAATTACACTGCACTCAATGCAACATACACTCCAAATACCACTCTGTGTCACATAATTACACTGCACTCAATGCAACACACACTCTACAAAATACCACCAAGTGCCACATAATTATATGCTACATATTTACACTGCACTCAATACTACATACACTCCAAACAATACCACTCAGTGCCACACAATTACACACCACACAATTACACTTTACTGAATACAACATACACTCCACACAATACCACTCAGTGCCACATAATTACATGCCACATAATTACACTGCACTCAATGCAACATACACTCCAAATACCACTCAGTGCCACATAATTACTCACCACATAATTACGCTGCACTCAATGCAACATACACTCCAAATACCACTCAGTGTCACATAATTACACTGCACTCAAGGCAACATACACTCCTAATACCACACAGTGCCACAAAATTATATGCTACATAATTACACTGCACTCCATGCAACATACACTCCAAATAATACCACTCAATGCCACATAATTACACGTGACACAATTACACTCTACTGAATACAACATACACTCCTCATAATATCACTCAGTGCCATATAATTACACGCCTCATACTTACACTCTACTCAATGCAACGTAAATACATTCCACATAATACCACACAGTGCCACATATTTATATGCTACATAATTACACTGCACTCAATGCAACATACACTCCAAACAATTCCACTCAGTGCCACATAATTACACGCCACACAATTACACTCTACTGAATACAACATACACTCCACACAATACCACTCAGTGCCTCATAATTATATGCTACATAATTACACTGCACTCAACTCAACATACACCAAATACCACTCAGTGCCACATAATTACATGCCACATAATTACTCTGCACTCAATGTAACATACACTCTAAATACCACTCAGTGTCACATAATTACACATCACATAATTACACTGCACTCAATGCAACATACACTCCAAATAGCACACAGTGCCACATAATTACACTGCACTCAATGCAACATACACTCCAAATACCACACAGTGCCACATAATTATATGCTACATAATTACACTGCACTCCATGCAACATACACTCCAAATAATATCACTCAGTGCCACATAATTGCAAGCCACACAATTACACTCTACTGAATACAACATGCACTCCCCATAATACCACTCAGTGCCACATAATTACACGCCACATAATTATACTATACTCAGTGCAACATAAATACACTCCACATAATACCACTCAGTGCCATATAATTACACGCCTCATACTTACACTCTACTCAATGCAACATAAATACATTCCACATAACACCACACAGTGCCACATACTTATATGCTACATAATTACACTGCACTCAATGTAAGATACACTCCAGGTACCACTCAGAGCCACATAATTACACACCACATAATTACACTCTACTGAATACAACATACACTTCACACAATACCACTCAGTGCCACATAATTATATGCTACACAATTACACGGCACTTAATGCAAAATGCACTCCACACCATGACACAATTTCACTAAGCATAATTTCACAGTTCCAGGCCACACAATTCAACTCCACACATTTCCAATACACACCGCATAATTACACACCAAACAACATATTTCAACTCCAAAACTCCACAATCCACAACGTACCTCCAATCCACACCATATAGTGTCACCATCTGAGTACCAAACATAATTCACCACCACCATTTTGCATCAGCGCACCACCTAAGCATCACATCAGTCTGCCCTTGGAATCTGGCATCTGTTGATTCTCCCCTAGTGTCTGTCCGCTGCTCGTGTTCTAATTAAATTACTGTTTTCAAACATCCATTCCCCCGTTATTTATGTCCCGCTCACCCATAACAAAAAAATTATAACAAACAAGCATGAGAAGAGGCAGGAAGTAGTTGCCAGCAGTGCAAGCACAAAAAAAGTAGAAGTCCATGTTTATGTTTAAATCTTTTTTTAATCAGGTTGCATATAATGTTGCCTTTGTTTGTATAAAGGTAATAAAAATGCTTAACACTTTTTATTCTAAGTTTTCGGCATAATGCAGAGCAGCCACAATGCTCTACAACATAGCCAAACGTTTTGGCTAAACACACAAGGTCCCAAAGGCGAGACCTATTGGCTATGCCAATGCTTGTTCACCTTGTTGACTGAGGTATTTTGATTACATTTTGTGCTGTGCAGAATGACTCTTCGAAAAATTTCTCCCACAAAGAAGTATAAACCTTTTTTTAAAATGTTATTTCATTGCTTTTAAAATAGCCTGACAAGCCAGAGATCATGCCCCTGCAGTATATCCCCCTAAAGCACGAAATCTAGTGTTTGGCTTTTGATAGCGCTATGCATCTAATTTAGTAAAGATGGCAAACAGAATCATGCAGAACAACTTATAATGTTTCTCTCTGTGGAGTCTCCTGCATTTCTGACCTATTTAGACTCAGATTTAGAGTTTGTACAGAAAATATAGTGCAGAGGGCTGGTCTCGTTCTAGCATTGCCAGAGGACAGACTGTTTCAGGAAGAGCGAAAGCCTAGTGAGTGAACTGAGGTGATGATATCATGCATTTACCATAATACATTTAGGAGAAGTGTCTGCTCGCCTCCCCTTTGTTTTTAACATTACAGTCAGCCGTTTTAGCAATATGTTTAACATGGACATAGATTTCGTGGAATAGCCAGTGGAAACAGTGGATTCGAATTAGAGTACTGCTGAAAGGGTACTCCGTAGGAATGGCGACACCAGTCTCATTTAGAGTGAAACAGACCTTCAGTATGTCAGCATCGGAGACTATTCCGGCTCCCCCGCCTCAATACACCTCTGACGGCCTTACAGAGTACACAAGGCAGGATTTGATTGGTTAGTATGAGGAGAAAGGCTGGAAATAGTAAGAGAGCGCGTGGGAGCTGAAAACACAAGATGGGAGTAGGAGAGTAGGGAGGGGATGAGAAAGAATATCATAACAAAACATAACATGTGTAATTGTAAAGTGCACATTCACTTAGAAATGTATCTTGGAACTGAAATAACAGATGTCTATTGCCACCAAACTCAATGGTTCTCCTTTTATTAACCTCGGACCAATAAAAGACTGAATTGACCCATCAAAATTTGAACCTCTGACTATGAGGTCAAATAAAGATCCCAGTAGTGGATGCATTAGTCCACTGATCTACCAGACCCTGCTCACTGAGCTACCAAACTGGGAATAGAGGTGAGAGATATATGGTAAGGTGAGGAAGAAGTGGAAGGAGGTTTTAGAGTTATGAAACCATCCTTCTTCTCAATGGTAGATATGGAGGTTATGTGTGAGTGATCGGCTAGAGCATGAAGAGGATGAGTGTGGAAAGTTTGGGGGAGAGGGCGGGGGTAAATTCTCTCTCAGGGAATGAGGGTGCGCACACTCGAAAGACAATTAACCTTTTATCAGTAGGTTTTGTGAGAACCATTGCTTTTAATTTTCCCATATCTGCTCTAATTGTCACATCTAAGCAGGAGATTTCCATGGTGCTCCTTGTTAGGGTGAATTTTAAATATGTGTTGCAGCTATTCAACCATACAAGTAACAGATAAGCTGAGTACCTACTCGAAGCAAGATGAAAGAACCCCAGCCGGGCATAAGCAACATGTTGACCTAGTGTTCAACCTCACCAATGCGGTATTGGCAGAAGATAAAACCTGGTTTCTCAATAAAGAGCTAGGCTTTGTCCTCACTAGTCCTGCAGATTAAAATTGAAGTGTGAATTAGCTGACATTTGCTAGAATAACAGAGTAAAGGCTTTCTTTGATTCTTCTGAGCCCACGGCCACCACAACACATGTATTGCTCAAGAAAGAATCCCTTTTCATTCACTAACATCTAAGATTCCATCAGAAGTGATAGCCTTTGAGGAGGCAATTACAAAAGACATATAGACTGAAAAATCCAATATCACAACTTCAATAAGAAAGAACAGGGAGGATTAAAAATAATTCAGGACAACAAAAATATAGCGATAAAACAAGCAGACAAGAGCGGGGCAATAGTCATCCAAACTACTATCATGAAACATGCATGACCCTCTTAAGAGATGGAAGGGATTACCTCATACTACACACTAACCCTATCAAGAATCTACAAAAAGAAATCAAGGCCATAGTGACGGATGCTAAATATCATGAATATATAACAAATAAGGAGGGTGAATTTCTGATAACAGAGAAACCCTAAACTCTGAAATGTTACACACACATAAGATACACAAACATAGGAACCCGTGCAACCCATAGTATCGGGAATTGGCTCTGTGCTTGAAGCATTATCCACCTTTCTGGATTAATTCCTACAACCTCTAGTGACACAAATGAGGTCCTACAGACATTTACTTTGTCCCCAATGGTGAATTAATGATTAGCCTCGACATGAAGGCTCTCCACACAAGCATATCACAGGAGGAAAACCTCTGCATCATTGAAGACCTTCTTAAAGAGGGAGAATGGTCTGTCAAGGCTCCAATAGATTTGATAATGACACTTGCCGGATTAGCCTTGACAAAAAATCACTTCGAATTTGAGGAAATAATAGCCACTCCTGGTGGAGACACGTCTTTTCAATACACGGCCCCATGAACTGAGTACTTGATGCTGTGACTATTTGGAACTACGTTTCCCGGGAGGCTTTGCGTATAACTTCACCACACATGTTGATGGCACCGCGAGCACCGGATGGGTAATGTCGTATCACGTTGAAGAAGAGACACCCACTGCTTTCCCTTGAGCAGACAAGAAGAGACTGGGCTGCAACTATGTGTCTAATAGTGATATGGCACTCTTGATGACGTAAGTACTACGATTTATGCTGTTTGGTGAACACTCTCCATGGAACACCAAGCAGCATTTTGATTGTTCCCTTTAAGCATACTGATGATTTCTTAGGACTGCACTAACTATTTATTGTCCCTTCAGCGCGTGACTATAGGTGCATGCCTCCCCCTCCTTATTTCACGCAAAATTTCGCACAAAAGTGTAACACAGACACGACAGTGAAGTGTTTTCAGTCATTTACGATTTGCTGTGCTATTTGCCGTTAAACATAACGAGTGTTCACATTTAATGTTTACCTGTTGTCACGTATGAAAACAATAAATAATCCTACTAGGAGAGAACACTGCATTCACTTGCATGTTTGTTTGCTGTGCTTTATATGTTGATTTGGACACAGAAACCTGGAATCAAAGGTGATAATGTAAGGGTGGTATGATACTACAATTCATTTCAGTGATATTTTTTACAGGAACCTTCATCCATGCAAAGAACTGAAGGCAAGTGGGCACATGCATGTTTTACATTGTCTATGTGTGTCCAGAGAGAATAGGGAAAGGATGACGAAGGGTGAAAAATACACAAATATTATCTCTGGGGCTATTGTTTCTAGTCCTGATGAAAGCCTGGAACCCTCAGTGGCTGATAGGTAGAGGCTGAATCATATAGACACTAGACAGCTAAAATGTATTGTTAGTCATACCATGGATGCTCACTGTTAAAGGGATACCTGGGGGTTCACTAGGTATTTTAAAATTATAATCTAAAATCAATATCTTGAAGTGCTCCCTGGAACACGGTTGAGCCCATTCTGGTATTTAGAGACCAGGATGAGACCCAATGATAAAATATGCCACTAATAGAGTGGATGAGGGTCTTTATAAAAACCGAAATAGGTTTTCCATGGGTTGAATTTCATTTTTTCTCCCTTGATTCCAATAAATAACCTTGCTTAACATTTGTTGTAGGATACCTTGTTGTGATAATTATTTGATTAGCAAGGCTATATCCAGAAATTCTCTATCCCTTGCCGGCCATACAACAGATGTTGGTGTTGGGTAGTAGGTGTCTGATGTTTGCATTCAGGTGAAACCACAAGGATACAACCATTCACATTCATGACACCTAACTACCCTGAAATGGCCCCTTGTATTGCATTGTGAAAGATTTCTGTGATGGAAAAACCAAGCTGAGTTGCTTGTACCTTTGTAGGCAGAACTGAGGGGTGAAAGTCATGATGTAACAAAACTTTGGGTATTGCTTCAGTTGACAATATCCTGCATTAAGTTAAAGATATGAGAAAAAGCAAACACTACTGAGCTCTGCAATGATATTGGAAGGGTTGGGGTGATGCGCCATCCATGGGTAATGGTTTTCTTTGGAAGATCCACTTGATGTTTGGGTATATTTTCCCTAACATTTGATATTCACGGCAGGAAAACCATGGAGTAGAATCATCTACTTTCTCAATGGTGTCCAACATCTCGAGCTCTCGAAAGTGGTGCATGTAAAAAAATGGCATGTGCCATTGATGAAGAGCAACTGAGGGAACGCATAACTCAATATGGAGGGAAACCCATGTGTTCTTTAGTTTCTAATGTTGAGAAATAGTGTTTAGAACATGGATTGTAGTTCCTACACTGGATCCTGGAGAACTTTGTTGAGTATGTAGATCAGGTAAATTTGTTTAGCTATGAGAAATCATAGGAATGTGTCTAACCCACAGTCTAATATGTGAAAGTTGGTAGGGCAGGGTAGGGTAGTGTCAGATAGAACTATTAGGAAATTGTGACCTGTTTTTATATGATTTGCTTGCTTGACACTCACTCGCAGTAAATTCCTTAATGAGCCAATTGTAGCGCTGGACTAATCCTTGTTCTGGCTACTTTAATGGCAAAGTGTTTTGAGTTCTGTACACGACCTCAAGCAGAGTTTGGAAGTAGCTAGCACACAGGACTGGGTGCCATCTTGAAGAAACAGTGGCTTTTGTGGTCTAGTTGTTTATACATAAACGTCTGGTACAGTAACTATGTCTCTTCCCAATCAACTATGACAAGACACCAGGATCTTTTCTTCCCATATTCTGTTGTTGGTTTGTGTGGTTGCTGACTTTGCGGCAAGATCTGCAATATTTGTTATGTTTTTCAGTCCACTTGCTCGAATTCACAAACATATCCTTTGACGATTGTCTCATTTTCCTCTTCTTGAGCTATTCATGCAGATTTAGTGATACAATATTCAAGGTTCCAAACGTCTGGCGAAAAAAACAGCACCTAAATAGAAGGACGATTGTCTGCCAGTTTTGACTTCTGTTATAATCCAGGTTTCTTATTAGGGATTATTGATTATTCAAGTGAATTATGACCCCCAACTTCTGCCAGTGTCTACTTTTGAATCGTATAAATTATTAATTGAATTCAGGATTTGCATGAGCAATTTAATTTAATGAGCTAATTAAGAGATTCTGAAATGTAGTAATTGTTTAACTTCTCGCTTAAGAAATTCGAGACTTTAACTCATTGCGATTATAACAATTCTTAGCTCTCTTTAGTTTGAAAACAATCAACTTGAAATACAGAGATCAGACAGCCAACCGGTATACAGCAGTAATAACCGTAATTAGAAATTAAGGGATCCTGAGATGTGTTACAAACAACTGACACCAACTAAGTAGTTATTGAGTGTTCTTTACCTGCTATTCTATTACTAAACAACCAGCGGCCAGTTACTATTCATTGACTAGTTACTTTCCCTTCCCCTTATCCCCTAGAGCCTTCCATTCTTGTAGCACTGGAGGTTTGGGTCTCTTGAGAAGAAGGTGTGAAATGTCAATAGTAATCCATGATACCTCTGTGGTGGAACTGACAGGTACAGCCATTTGTGCATATGTCTGCCTGGGACTTGGCAAGAGTAGCATATGGTGTTAGTGCCATGACTACAAGAAACACTAAACAGCTTGAAGGTCTGGAGTAAAGCTGAGTCTGCTAGGTCCTCAAAAGAAACAAAATGGACTGAACATGCATTGAGCCAGCCCACGGATGATCAGAGGACACTATGGAATAGACTTCGATTAAAGTCCTATCAGCCCACCCTCATGACGGAGCATCGTCATTTAGGACATCAGGAACCAAACCGGTGTCTCCATGCCCAGATGTATTGGCTAGATAACACACGATTTAGGGTTCAAAGTTGATGAAAGTGTCCTCGCCATTAGCGGTGCTGGTATAATGCAGTGCAGTGTGAAAATAGTGAGTGAAGTTAAAATGACGGTCAAGGTAAAAAATTATTTTATTCGTATTCACCTGGACGTCACATTAAAAAGGGTGAAAGAACAGTGTGAAAAAATCACTGTAATCTTTGCTTCGGCTTAGGACTTCGCCGAGAGGTGAAGGACTGGGTTCTGTAAGACCCAGCGGTGCCAGGGCACAACACCTGAAACCTTCGTGGGTAACCTGCTCCGGCGTACAAGTCACAGAGACACGGGACACTTCCTTCGGCATCAAAGATTCAAGGTTTATTTGCTGCAGGGAACACAGAGATCACGACAAGTACACAGCGTGCAACTTGGGGAGACTGCTTCAAATTGGTTCTGTGGATCGCTCCTTTTATACAGTTTTTACCCATAGGATAACATTGAACACAAAAGTTTACAACCCGGTTCCCACAATTATCCCCCAGAGGGGTCGCTTTGGTCACTTTGAAACACATGAGGTCCGAAACATAAGTGCGGAAACATTTGGCGGTTCCCAACTGTAAAAACCCATCTTCCCAACATTAGTACATTCCAATCGGTAGTAAAACAGATCGAAATAGGAACAAGGACAGGTGCAGAGGAAGACGGAGACAGTGGGGAGATCGGAAAGGGTGTAAAAGGGGAGGTAACGGGAAACACGAGATGCAGGCATCAAAGGGACGTGCCTAATGAGATGCACGGCTGAGACAATAAGCCCGTGCGGCAAGATGAGCCTCAAGCGGCGTCAACTGCCTTACAGTAGCATCCCCCTCGTCATAAAGACACTTACAAAGAACATGTGTCTTCCGCAAATATCTTGGGAGTCCCAGGGTCGCGAAGCGGACAACGTCCGTTCGCTGGCTACTTGAGGGCAAGAGACAAAATGGATGCCGTATCTAAGATGGAACCCGTGGGTACAGATGAAAAACCCACATAACAAACGAACGGTTTAAGTTAGCACAGCGAAACTACGCACACTTACTAAACTCGTCATTTGCGGTTCATAGATACCAGACTCGACTATATTCGTGCGAGTCGAATGCACCACTTACAATTGTCACGGAACCTCAGACGCTCCTTTTGCCCTCATGTAGGCAAGCACTAATCGGAATCATATTCGATATTCATCAGTCCATCGAGATGTTGCTGTAGCATAGCTCTGTCCAACTGAGTCCCCTTGGTAACAGATGGTTGTCTCATACACGTTGTAGCACAAAGGCCACATAAGGCAGGACCACACTGCACACAAAGGCAACACGTGAACAGGAACACTACCACAACTCCGATGATCATCAGAATTTTCCAACCCCAAGTCGACATCAGGCCCCAAAACCATCCTAGCAGCGTCCAATCCCCTACATCCACGTGTATGGATTCGGAGATCTTATGCAACCTCGAGATGGCTTGATAGACAGTTGGAGCATTATCTGGAATGAAAATGCAGCAGCTCGAATGGATCACCTTACATACCCCACCGCGATCTGCTAAGATGACATCTAAAACCATACGGTTTTGTAACGTCATAAGTCTCTCCGCCTAAAGTTCTGTGGTGATATTACCAAGGGCACTGGCAGTAATATTAGCTGTCGATTCTACCACTCGAGTCAACTGTCTCAGGTTCCTACTGTTAACCATAGGTCCCCAAAACGGGAGGAAACCCTTGAAAAAGTCTCCTGCCTCTTGACCGGCAGTATCCTCTTCGCTAATTACGCCTCTCACAACTCTAGTCTTGTGATAATCGGCGTCTACAGTGAACGTCGGAGGCAACAGATTTGCAATGAAGCATGAGCCCATGAAGTCAGCAGGCAACCATGCATATGCGCGATCATAACAGATGAAGTATGTACCCTTGGCAGCCAGAAACACAGGGGACGAGGACATCGGCAGAATATAATTTTCAGTGCAAGCACTTGCTCCAAGTCGGGCTTGCGATCTTCGACCACGACCCATAAGACAGAAATTACCAGTGTGGGGTACGACCCATATTGGAGGCGAGCTTTTAAGCTGCTTTTCGCTAGTGAACACACTATATTCACCTCTACTTAGGACTCTATAGGCTTGTACCTCTTCTTCAGGGATAAGCGAGGGATCATAGATATCGCTATCTAAATCCTCTATGGCTATCGACAAAGGCTTCTGATACGAGGTAGGACCAGAGTAGGGGGAACGTGGTTTTCGAATGGGGTGGAAACCCAGTGCGCTTCGAAACATTGTTTGGAACGCTCGAGCTGACCCTTGGGAACTATACGGTAACACCAAATATGGAATTCCCTTATCCGTAGTATGTGGCATCAACCCACACACCCAACAATTAGTAGTGTTAACCACTAACTGATGCTGGTGAAGGAGCTGAATAAAGGAATTGTTGCGGAATTCTACACGTCTAGCCTGCTCGTGCTCCGGTAACATGTGGAAGGAATGGGGAGAAGCAGTAGAGGTAAGATTAGGGTAAGGAGTAGGAGTAGGTGTAGCAGGTAAGAAGTAAGACATCGTGTAGTACACCCCACCCGCCAATAATGCAGAAGCAGTCAAAAACAATACAAACAGTTGCAATAAGAAACATTTGGTACGACTGAGTTGCTCCAGCTTGAGTCTGTGCGCCTTAGCTCCCTCCAAATCATTCAGCTTCGAGAATGCCATTCCCTATGACCGTCCGCAACGTTTCTTGACGCACTTCGTTCTGTGTAGCAATAGTCAATCCCTAGGAGTTCCCAGGAACCGACGGCCTTTAACCTAGCGTCAAGACCTACTATCCAGAAGGAAGTACGCGCGCGGCCCTACGGCCTTCAATACACAATATGTATATACAAGCACAAAGTCTCTTGGCTGTGGAAGTAAAAAGATAGAAGGGAGGAAGCTCAATATATAGATATATATAAAAAATCACAGTGATACGAATGTTCAAAACTGATCACGGGAAACGGGGATAATGCAGTCGTTAATTCAGCAAAGCAAAGTATTTTTATTTGTCCTTAGTGCGAGATCGCAAAGAGTATCGGTGTTTCCCGGGACGTGTCTGCTCGTCGAACAAAGGATCCGTTGAAGAGACAGCGTCCTGCTGATCAGTTGATTGTTCTGGTCTTGAGTCTTTTGCTGACAATTGTTCAACAGTATCTTTCTGCTGCGCTGAGGATTCTCCAACAGGCTGCGCGTCGCTGAAAGGTACAAACGCCGACAATGTTTCTGTTTCCGTTAACGCAATGCCTTTCCTTACCCACGGGTCTGCCGGTAAAGGGATAGGGACTCGCTTACAATGGGTGGCATGCACCCAATTTTTGCGCCCCTCAAGACGAACGGCAGTCCTCGTGGCCAGGAGCACCTGGTAAGGTCCGGTGAACCTCGGGTCCAGATTATTCTTGCGTGAAAAGTTGCGTGTTACCACCCAGTCTCTGGGCTGGAGCTGGTGGCCTGGACCCTCCGTCTGCGTCGGCAATGCGTCGTAAACCTGTTGGTGAATTAACCTCAGTTTAGCAGTCAAGTCATGTAAATAGTCAATCAACATTGGATACTCAAGATCAGAAAACATTCCTGGCCTAGGAACCCCCCACACATTCGCAGGACGGCCGAACACTATTTCGTAGGGACTAAGCCCTATTCGGGAGTGTACAGTCGCCCTAGTTGACAGTAATGCTAAGGGCAAAGCGTCAGGCCACGAAAGACCAGTCGTAGCCTGAATCTTCGCTAGCTTTAGTTTAAGGGTGCCGTTGTACCCTTCAACCAATCCAGCTGACTGAGGATGATTGGCGCTGTGGAATTTTTGATTTATTCCAAGGCCCTTACACACACTCTTCATCACACTTCCAACAAACTCACTTCCGTTATCTGACCACACGACTCTAGGCATTCCATACCGAGGAAAATATTCTTTCAGTAGGATTTTCGCAGTAGACAAAGCAGTATTGTCTTTGAGAGGATAGGCCTCGATCCATCGGGAGAATGCGCAAACCACAACTAAAACGTATTTCAGGTTATTGCATCGCTCCATATGGATGAAGTCCAATTGAATCACCTCAAAGGGATACGAAGGAGGAGCAAAACTGCCAGGAGGAGTTGGGGTTCCTTTGCCAGGATTGTACATCATACACACCATACAATTCTTCACCAACCGTTCAGCACATTTCGTAATTCCATCATTCTTCCACACAGGCGACAACAATTTACAAATGCCTTTCACGCTAATATGTGCTAACCCATGTGCCATTGTCACAACGGCCAGCACATACGCATCAGGCAACAACCATCTTTTCTGATCCGACAAATCAATCCAACAACCACTAGCATCCAACTTTCCCGTACTTTCTTTCCACTTCGCCTTTTCAGTCTCGGTGGCCTCATTCTGAATTTCTTTCACACTTTCAATGGTGTCTTCACACATACTCGATTCCGTAGGCCACCTAACCGAACTCGTCACATACATTCGAGTGCTAAGGTTCCGGGCAGTCTCCTTAGCAATCTCATCCGCAAACGCGTTACCACGACCAACATCATCCGTCACTTTACGATGCGCACTACATTTAACAATCGCGACTTGCGTAGGCAAAGTCAATGCATCCAAAAGATCATTCACAAGCTGGCCATGCTGAATCTTCGTACCGTGCGACGTCAAGAAACCTCTCTCTCGCCACAATCGTCCAAAACTATGCGCTACACCAAAAGCGTATTGGCTGTCGGTGTACACATTCACACGTTTACCTTTTGCTAACACACATGCTCTAGTAAGAGCAATCAGCTCCGCAGCTTGGGCAGAATTCTGATTCAATCTTGCAGTCTCAACAACAGTATTCAATGTTACAACAGCATAAGCAGTAGTCACATCGCCATTCGGCAACTTAAAACATGACCCATCCACATACAGAGTGCCATCCGGATCTTCCAATGGGGTGTTTTTAAGGTCCACTCGACCTTTCGTTTCCTCTTCAGTCCTCAAGTAGCAGTCATGCTCTACTACTTCATCTGACTCTGCACTAATTGGTAACAAAGTTGCCGGATTTAAGACATTACAACGTTTTATCTGAATATGGCTTGCCAATAACGTCAACTCGTACCCAGACAACCTCGCACTCGTCAAGTGCTGAGTTTTCGTACGATTTAAAAGAGTATCGACTGCATGCGGAACCATCACCGTAAGCATATTATCCATGACCAATCCTGCTGATTGTCGGATGGAGACCGCAGCTGCCGCAGTTGCTCTCAAACAACTCGGCAATGCTCTAGCTACTGGGTCCAAGGTCGAGGAAAAATATGCACATGGACGTTGCTTACCACCAAAAGGTTGCGTTAAGACACTCAAAGCACAACCTTCCCTCTCGTGAACATATAGCGTAAACGGCTTGCTGTAGTCAGGAGTACCCAACACGGGAGCCGAACACAATGAATCACGTAATTCAGAAAAACTTTTCTGACATTCTTCCGTCCATGGTAAAGGAGTTGAAACATCCTTGCACGTAAGAGCCACCAATGGTTTCGCTAGCAATGAAAAATTAGGAATCCATTGCCTGCAGTACGACGTGATACCTAGAAAGGCACGCACATCTCTTTGGGTTTGTGGCACAGACATTCGCGCAATCGCTGCAATTCTCTCTGGGGTCAATCTCCTTCCCTCCTTTGACAATAAGTGACCTAGATAGGTTACTTCTGGACAACAATATTGGAGTTTAGAAGGGGACACCTTATGATTTAGCTCACAGAGATGTTGCAGCAATGACACCGTAGCTATTTTACAAATGTCCTGAGTATCGGCAGCCACCAATAAGTCATCGACGTATTGGATCAAGGCCGCACCAACCGGCAACCGAAACGCATCCAGTTGACCCTTCAAGGCTTGACTGTAAATCGATGGACTTTCACAGTAGCCCTGGGGAGCGCGTTTGAACCGGAAGCTTCGTCCACCGAGAGAGAAACCGAAAAGGTCCCTGCTCTCTTCGGCAATCGGGATGATGAAAAACGCATTTTTCAAATCAATCACCGAAAACCATGATGCAGTAGCTGGAATCAGAGTCAGGAGCGCCGTGATGTCAGGCACAACAGGGAATTGAGGAACCACAATTTTATTCACCTCCCGTAAATCGATAACAAAACGATAAACAGGCGGTTTTGTAGGATCTGTGTGTTTAAGAATAGGCAGTACAGGACTATTGCACACGTTTCCCCGAGTCTCCTCAATAACATCTTTCTTGATCAAATCATAGATGATCGCCAACAATGCTCGTTCACCATCAAGGGAGATACGATACTGGGGAATACGTGGCAATCGCACATTAGCTTTCAACTGAACAACATAAGGGGAGATATCAAGTAGGCCCACGTCATTTGGACCCGTCGCCCACAAAGACGCAGGAAGAGAACTCAATTCCGGTGGAAGCTTATCAAGAGACAAGTACATAGGAGAGACAACCCTCTCTCCTAACGTAAGCTTTACACCCGCAGGAGAACAATACAAAGTTGCGTACAAACGTTTAAGCAAATCCAGGCCCAAAAGATTTTCGCCACAACCCGTGGTTAAAATCAACGGAGCTTCTAGCTCACGTGGCCCAATTTGAAGGGGCAAAGGGCGCGAAACTGGATTGCTAACGGGGGCGCCAGAGAATCCAACGGAAACATTTGTTAAGCCAGACAAAGGTGCGCCAGGGAGTTTCGAATGCATGATAGAACTTTTCGCTGCACCAGTGTCCAACAGAAAAGGCTCAACGACGCCCGATGTAGCAACTGCGACGTAAGGCCCTCTCTGATCAACCGGAACTGATACCACTCCCTCTCCTTGTCCTTGGCTGTCCTAGTAATTACTGTCGTCAGTTCCCTGATCGACGTAATAATCGTCTACATTGTACTGCGCAGATCGTCCTTGCGATGATCCACGTTGATCGAAACAGTTATTAGAATTTGATGAGTTGTCTGAGCGATCGTTTTGAGCACCACGACCTCTACCACGTGATGCCTGCTGTGAACCACCACGACCTCCTTTAGACGAATTACCACTATTACGTTCGTTTAAAACAGGGCAGTTAAATTTAATGTGTCCCTCCTGTCTACAATAAGCACATTGATTGTACCCTAACGATGATCTTTGGGAGGAGGAATCATTACGCGGCTGCGATCGATTCGATTGCGACTGCGATCGATTCTGTTGTGAATTATTCTGATTTGACCGCGGAGGATACGCTTGTTGCAACAACACTTTAGTTTTCAGCTCTTTCGTCTTTTTGTCAGCACGGTCATTCTCTTCTTTCTCTCTATTTTCATAGTATTGTGCCGTAGCCAATATCTGAGCTGAGGTGGAAACGGCCCATGCACTTTCCGAATTCTTCAATTTATTGCTCAAATCGGGCAATAAATTCGAAACAAATTTATCCACAAACAACCTTTGTCCACCCTCAGTACCCATATCCTGTCCACTATGGTCGATGAATGCTTCCTCAAACCTCGTAAAGAAGTCGGAAACACTCTCATCTTTCTTTTGTTTGCAAGCTGACAATTTGTCCCAATTCACCTTCATAGCTGGCATAAGAGTTTTCATTAATGTTATAATTCTTTGGGGAAGGGCAGTTATCAACTGATCGGGTTTGGCACCACCAACTTGTCCAGCATCTGCCGCTAAAATGGCAGCCCAATCACCGCCCAATTCATTTGCGTGATCTTGCTGGCGAATCTTAGCCCATACCGGTTGCGGTACGACATTTCCGAACAACATATCGATATCGGATAGATTCATTACCGTAGCGTCTACGAGCTGCGATAATTCTTTGTAATACCCAGTAGGATTTTTGCGTGGATCAGGCAAAGATTGCTTCACCTGTAACACTTCCGAACGTTTCCACGGGAGGTGTATCCACACTCTCTCGAAATGGCCCACTGTTGTCGGAGGAGCGGCATTAGGATTAGGCGGTATCCAAACCGGCGGAACTTCACGCATGGGATATTGGCCAGACTCATTTGGTTGTTTTTCAATATCCTCGACAAACAATGCATGAGGTATCGGAGCGGGGCGAAAAGATAGCAACCGCTCGATAGCACGTCGAACATTAGTATCAACTATCAGCCCAGTTGCGAACTGAAGCCGAAGTTCAGACAGGGCGGTCAGCACCTCGTCAGGCGCATTGGCCGCTATCTGATCGTAAAGGAACTTACACATTTCATCAAACACGTATCTCTGGGTTGGTATATTGAATTGACAAAACGTTTCGAGGACAACACGTGGTGGATTTCTCTGTGGATTTACCATCCAACCCATCGCCATATTATATAGCGCAGCGCGTTCTCTGTTTCCAGGAAGCTGACTTCGTCTCTGAGGACCATCGGAACCAGCGGACCCATGAACAGGTCCGAGCGAATGAAAGAAGCTAGCCGCAAGAGGAGAATTGCGACTACGGGTAGAGGGGGAAGAATAAGACACAGGGCTAACAAGAGAAGGAGTAGAAACAGTAGCAGCAACAGGGGTTAACAAAACAGGAGCAGTAGCGGGAGCAGGAGTATGTGGAAGCGGAGGAGCAGTAGGAATAGAAACAGACAAAGGAGCGGGAACAGTCGGAAGAACGGGTGCAGGTTGAGGAACAGGTGGAGGAGGAATAGGTGGAAGAACAGGTACGGCAGGGACCACAGGAGCTGCGGTACCCTGTACGTACGGAGGTGGCGACTTCATAAGATAAGACATTAAAGGATCCTCAACTACCTCTTCCTTCTTATCCGACTCCGTAGGTAAAACAGGATAACATTTATCTATGGTCATACGCTGTAGTCTTTCAAACACTTCCTTATCCTTATCCTCCTTATCACGCTGGAACTGCTCAGCTTTCTTCACTATGGTAGCAACATTATCTCGCTGACTACGTTTATTTTGTCTGATCTCTTTCTGTCGGGCTTCTTTGCGCCACAACCGAAAGGCATCAAACATGGCCGGCCTTGATTTACGTTCGAACAACTTCATTTCTAGATTATCTAAGATCGACGCCTCGAAGCTACCGTGAGGTGGCCAACGAAGATCGCCGTCCTTCTTTGTATATTTAATCCAATAATCGTTAAAGGTAATTGGGCCTAGCCCATGTTTGCTATATAGATCATAAGTAGGAGTTCCAACCGGAGGTATCGGACACGAGTCCTCCAGTCGGGAATCCGCACCACAAGGTCTGAAACAACTAAACAGAGTACTGCGACCAGGCATCTTGCACACTAGCCGAGTTTCACAAACTTCAAGGGTTACGGGATTTACCAAGTCCCAGCAAAGAACAAAACCCTCGGTCTTTGGCGGCTGCAGTCGTCAAATAACACAACAAAGTACGCTAGCAAAGTGTCACCGACAAAAACACTCACACAGCGTGTACAACAAAAACACTCGCTAAAGTGTCAACAACCAAGAGCTATGGGAGCGACCCACAAATACTTAACTCAAAAATCGATGGCGTCACCAGGAAGGCCCGTCAATCGTCTCGCTATACCAAGGTCTACGCCAGGCGCCAAAACAGGTCTACAGTCAGGGCAGCAGTCCGTCGCAGCCGTCCGGAGGCGGGAATCTTCGCGGGAAAAGTCTTCGGGCCACTTATTTCGACAACAGGATCGATGAAGCGGAGTGCACCTTCCCTCGGAGATTTCACACGAAGTTCCTCACGATCGTCGGGCTTGGACCGGTACCACTGATGCAGCCCCACGTTGGGCGCCAACTGAAGGACTGGGTTCTGTAAGACCCAGCGGTGCCAGGGCACAACACCTGAAACCTTCGTGGGTAACCTGCTCCGGCGTACAAGTCACAGAGACACGGGACACTTCCTTCGGCGTCAAAGATTCAAGGTTTATTTGCTGCAGGGAACACAGAGATCACGACAAGTACACAGCGTGCAACTTGGGGAGACTGCTTCAAATTGGTTCTGTGGATCGCTCCTTTTATACAGTTTTTACCCATAGGATAACATTGAACACAAAAGTTTACAACCCGGTTCCCACAATTATCCCCCAGAGGGGTCGCTTTGGTCACTTTGAAACACATGAGGTCCGAAACATAAGTGCGGAAACATTTGGCGGTTCCCAACTGTAAAAACCCATCTTCCCAACATTAGTACATTCCAATCGGTAGTAAAACAGATCGAAATAGGAACAAGGACAGGTGCAGAGGAAGACGGAGACAGTGGGGAGATCGGAAAGGGTGTAAAAGGGGAGGTAACGGGAAACACGAGATGCAGGCATCAAAGGGACGTGCCTAATGAGATGCACGGCTGAGACAATAAGCCCGTGCGGCAAGATGAGCCTCAAGCGGCGTCAACTGCCTTACAGTAGCACCCCCCTCGTCATAAAGACACTTACAAAGAACATGTGTCTTCCGCAAATATCTTGGGAGTCCCAGGGTCGCGAAGCGGACAACGTCCGTTCGCTGGCTACTTGAGGGCAAGAGACAAAATGGATGCCGTATCTAAGATGGAACCCGTGGGTACAGATGAAAAACCCACATAACAAACGAACGGTTTAAGTTAGCACAGCGAAACTACGCACACTTACTAAACTCGTCATTTGCGGTTCATAGATACCAGACTCGACTATATTCGTGCGAGTCGAATGCACCACTTACAATTGTCACGGAACCTCAGAGGTACCGACGGAGACAGTGGGGCCTCATCCTCCGAGCCGTTGCCGGGTGAGGTGAGGCTGGATTCCCACAATAAGTTGGGGACGGTATCCTTCACTTATCACAGAACTCGTAAGGATACGGTATGGTGGTCCAGTGACCATATTCGCCCATACTTGCTGTAGTGTTGTATTTCACTCTTTATGTCACTTGAATTTAGAGTGTATCTTTGCAGTAGCATACATCATTGGCCCTGAAGAATGCCGGTGGACTTTCACCTTGCGGCAGAAACATGTTGGCCCCTTTTTCACCTTTAAGCAAAGAGTACAGTGATTTTTTCACACTGTTCTTTCACCCTTTTTAATGTGACGTCCAGGTGAATACGAATAAAATAATTTTTTACCTTGACCGTCATTTTAACTTCACTCACTATTTTCACACTGCACTGCATTATACCAGCACCGCTAATGGCGAGGACACTTTCATCAACTTTGAACCCTAAATCGTGTGTTATCTAGCCAATACATCTGGGCATGGAGACACCGGTTTGCTTCCTGATGTCCTAAATGATGATGCTCCGCCATGAGGGTGGGCTGATAGGACTTTAATCGAAGTCTATTCCATAGTGTCCTCTGATCATCCGTGGGCTGGCTCAATGCATGTTCAGTCCATTTTGTTTCTTTTGAGGACCTAGCAGACTCAGCTTTACTCCAGACCTTCAAGCTGTTTAGTGTTTCTTGTAGTCTCAATGGGGGTTTAAACTTGAATGGTCTTTAAATATATTCCCTCTCGACCCTCCTCTGAAAGTTGTTTTTCTAGTTAGTGCCATGACACCAACAGCCATAATAATTACTGATGCCAATGTTTCTGGTATTTTTTGTTAGGGCACTGGTCTGACATTGTTTATAACGATGAGACATTGTGGTTGGTGCTGTTTGTTTTGCTATTTTATAAGTATTTGAGGGGCCAAAGACAAAGGTGTTGTTTTCTTGGGGCTACATGTGCATACTCTGGGTGTATGGTAAGTTATGTTATGTTATGGTATGTTATGTTAGGAGTTCTGTAGAGCGCATGGCTGTCCCGGCAAAGGGATGTCGCAGCGCTAATTGCCAGGAGAGAGGGTGGAAGACGAAACTACTGATCATTGAAAAAGCCAGGTCTTCACCGCCCTTCTAAAGGCTAGAGGGTTAGGGATGTTTCTGATGGAAAGTGGTAGAGAATTCCAGAGAGTCGGTGCAAGCACCTTGAATAGAGACTGGTGCTGATATTAGTGTGTCAAAGGGTGCTTCTCATGAGGGATGTGGTGACAAGAGTTTGAGCAGGTATTGGGAATTATCTAGAAAGTTATTGTGAGTGTGGCAAATGAAACCAATCAATCAATCAATCAATCAAAAACATTTATAGAGCGCACTACCTACCCGTAGGGTCTCAAGGCGCTTGGGAATGGGGGGGGTGCCGCTACTGCTCGAACAGCCAGGTCTTGAGCTTCTTCCTGAAGGAGAAGTGGTCTTGGGTCAGGCGCAGGTCGGCCGGGAGGGAGTTCCAGGTCTTGGCGGCCAGGTAGGAGAAGGACCTTCCTCCTGTAGTGGCTCTACGGATGCGTGGGACGGCGGCGAGGGCGTGTCTGGCAGATCGGAGGTGGCGTTTGGGAGCGTAGAAGTTGATGCGGTTGTTGAGGTAGCTCGGGCCTTGATCGTGGAGAGCTTTGTGTGCGTGGGTAAGGAGACGGAAGGTGATTCTCTTGTTGACCGGGAGCCAGTGCAGGTCTCTCAGGTGTCCGGAGATGTGGCTGTGTCGTGGGATGTCGAGGATGAGTCTGGCTGAGGCGTTCTGGATGCGCTGGAGTCTCTTCTGGATCTTGGCGGTGGTTCCGGCGTAGAGTGCGTTGCCGTAGTCCAGACGGCTGGTGACGAGGGCCTGGGTGACGGTCTTCCTGGTCTCTGTGGGGATCCACCAGAAGATCTTCCGAAGCATGCGCAGGATGTTGAAGTACGATGAGGAGACGGCGTTGACTTGCCTGGTCATGGAGAGGGAGGAGTCCAGGATGAAGCCCAGGTTGCGTGCGTGGTTCGTCGGTTTGGGTGCCGTGCCCAGGGCGGGGGGCCACCAGGAGTCGTCCCAGGCGGAGGGCGAGGAGCCCAGGATGAGGACCTCCGTCTTGTCTGAGCTCAGTTTCAGGCGGCTCGTCGTCATACACTCGGCTACCTCTTTCATCCCTTTGTGCAGGTTGGCTCTGGCGGTGGCGGGGTCGTTGGTCAGGGAGAGGATCAGCTGGGTGTCGTCGGCGTAGGAGATTATGTTGAGGTTGTGTTGGCGTGCGATGGCCGCGAGGGGGCTCATGTAGACGTTGAAGAGAGTAGGGCTCAGCGAGGAACCTTGAGGGACACCGCAGATGACTTCGGTGGCCTCTGACTTGTACGGTGGTAGGCGGACTCTCTGTGTTCTTCCGTCGAGGAAGGAGACGATCCATTCCAGTGCCTTCTCCTGTATTCCGACGTTGCTGAGGCGCTGCACTATGGTGCGGTGGCAGACCGTGTCGAAAGCCGCGGAGAGGTCTAGGAGGATGAGGGCCGCTGTTTCGGTTGAGCTTGATACACGTTCAGCACTGCAAGTTTTATGCAGGCATTTCCACCCTGTATTGGTAAGAACTCCACAAGCGCAGAGATACCCCTCATGGGGTGATTCAGCACTATAGAAATAAATAAATATCAAATATCAAATTATTTCTAGATTGTAACACGAGTATTGGTAGTGTAATGAGCCACCACAAACCTACTGTTGTGTCTTGTAAAGAGTCATAGAGGTATTGGTACATAGTTAGTTAATTAAGGTATCTACCAAAGGCATTTGAGAGAGGCAAGCTTCAATGAGTAAAGCTTGTGTTTCTACGGCGTCATGGCCCTTTGCATTCTTCAGCATCCTCATGTAGAAGTTGCAGAAGAGGTGGCATTGAAATATCTGTGAATGGCACCTCTAAAAAATCTTGGCTCACAATATGGCATTCTCTTCTCCAAAGTTCCATGAGGTGGCCAAGGGCCTGCCTGTGGTGAGGAATATTTATATGAATCATATGGTTAGACCTTAAGGTGAAAGAGTGTCCTTGCTTTTATTTATTTTTCTTATTATTGTCAAGGCAGTAAAATAGTCAGCAAGTACATTATCTCATGCTTCGCTTCGATGACAAATAAGTACAGTGTCACACCATATATCATGTGTTGTATGGCACATTTCACAAGGTGTTTCCAGCCTAAATGGGCGCCCATTGGACATAGCCAACAAACCAACATAATCAGTATCAACAAGCAAATAAATCGATCAATCGTTACTATCCATAGTGATCACTGAGAAGTCATTGTGTGGTTGTGCGAGATAAGATTGCAATGGTGCCCACACATCACCATAACAGTTGCGTCAGAGCTACACTGTATGCTCCATAACTGCAGATCTGCAAACAAACACAAACTGGAAATCTCTGACAATATCACTCACCACAATCTCGACATGCTCTTTCTCACTGAGATCTGGTTTAATGACTCCTCTCACATTTCTTTTGATCTTTTATTACCTACTGACTACTCTATCCTCAGAAACGACAGAACAGGCAAAATCAGGGGAGGTGTTGTGATTATCTACAGAAACGTCCTCCAAATCAAAACCTTTCCCACCACCCTCTTTTGCACCTTTGAATGCCTTTTCCTAGAACTCCAAGTTCAGCATGGCTCACCCTTCTGGTTCCAGATCATCTACCACCCGCCTGGTAATTGCTCTTCCTTCATAGGCTAATTCACGACATCATTAGTGATCAATATTCACAAAGCGACAAGCAGATCTTCCTAGGTGATTTTAATCTCCACTGGGGCTCTGTGGAAGACTCGGCTACCAACAAGCTTGCAAACTTTCTCTCAGCTAAAATCATGCTCAACACTGCTCTGAAATTACACACGCCAAGGGCTCAATTCTGGACCTTGTGATATCCAAATCAGACCAGATTACCACTGCTTCACCCATCCGTGTTGACTGGTCTGACCATTTCCTCATTCCCTTCTTTTTTCACCTCTCTCACATTTCAACTCTCGGCCAACCTAAAAGAGCCTCTACGTGGTTCCGCAACACAAAAAACATTGATCTTGAGATTCTTTGTGATTCTGCTATGCGTTCACTTCCTAGTCTAGACCCCAATACGGATGTCAACGATCTCACTTCCCTTTGCCTCTCAATCCTTGCTTTCGAAATCGACAAGGTTGCTCCACTCCAAAGCAAAAGGAAAAGACCCACCCCATCAGCTCCTTGGTTCAACAAAGCTCTCTATGACAAATGGAAGAACCTCAGAATCTTGGAGAAGCACTGGAGACATTCTCCATCCACCCTCAACCTCTCTCTTTTACACTCAGCAAGATCCAAATACCACCAGCACATCTTCCAGGAAAAAACGTCTCATTTCAGATCTCTCCTCGATTCAGCTAAAAACAGACCCAAAAAACTTTTTGACCTCATCAAAAACCCAAATTGTTCTCCCCAAACCATCAAGCCTGAGGATGCTTCAAAGAAAGCAACTGAGTTCGCTACATTCTTCGATCAAAAGGTAAAATCTCTGGTGGAACATGTCACCCACCCCACCCCCATTGAGGAGCAAAAAGCCTTAGTCACCTGGCAGAACTTTGCCGCCATCTCGGAGGTTGATCTCCTCAAATGCATCCGCGAAACCAAACCCTCAAACCATTCTTCTGACCCCATACCCAGTGGCATCGCCATTGATTTCTATACTAACACTCTTTCCTACTGGACCAGGCTAGTCAATCTCTTCCTCAGTAAAGGATCCCTCCCAGTTGTCCTCAAAACAGGACAGGTTACCCCTCTTCTAAAAAAAACCCACTGCAGATGCAAATGACCTCAATAACTTCCGCCCCATCACCAATCTCCCTTATCTTTCAAAGATCACATAAAAATGTGTTGCAAAACAACTGTCCCAACACATTATGGACAATAATCTCCTCGACATGTTCCAGTCAGGCTTTTACCCCTTTTCTGAATTATTCAAAATTGCAGCACTGAAACAGCCCTGCTGCAAGTGATCGATGATGCGCTGCATATTTTCGATTCGGGGGAATCGTGCCTTCTGATTCTTCTTGACCTCTCTGCAGCTTTTGACACTGTTAATCACAACACCTTCCTGAACATTCTTCACCAGAGAATGGGCGTGGAAGGCACAGTACTAAAATGGTTTGCCTCTTTTCTCTCGAAAAGATCCCAAATGATTAAGATTGCAAACAGTCTCTCTTCTCCACTGGTGGTTGGTCAAGGCGTCCCTCAAGGTTCTATCCTTGCTCCCACTCTGTTTAATCTTTATCTGGAACCATTAGGGAACCTCTTAAGCAAATCTGGAATCCTCTACCATCTCTATGCGGATGACACCCAAATATACCTCAAGGTGTCTTCCCCTCATTATCTCTCACTACTCACCTCTACTCTCAACGCTATTCACAACTGGATGTTAGTGCACCAACTCATTCTCAATCCATCCAAAACTGAATTCCTCATCTTTTCTAGCTCTCTCTCCCCGCCTCCTGTTCAATCCTGGTTGGATCAGTTGAATCTACTCAACAGTAAACCCATCATTGTGGACTGCGCTAAATCCTTAGGTGTCAAACTTGACAAAAGACTCAACCTATTCACACACATCAATTCCATGGCCAAGAGCGCACGTTATCAGCTGCGCCTTTTATGGGGGATTCGTTGTTTCTTCCCGGAGAATGACCTAAAAACCTTGGTCCAATCGCTAGTTCTCTCTAGACTGGACTATTGTAATTCTCTTCTGACTGGCCTTCCCAAATCTCACCTCTCTCCCCTCAAATCCGTCCTCCATTCAGCAGCTCGCTTCATCTCAGGGTCCAAACGAAGTGACCACATCACTCCTATCCTGTCTTCTCTCCGATGGCTTCCCATCGAGGCTTGAGCTATCTACAAAACGGCGTGCATCACCCACAAAGCTGTGCACTCTTCCTCCCCTCGCTATCTGGCGAATAAACTGAAATTGCCTGGAGGCTCAAGACCGTCTCGGAATGCGGAAAAGTTCCTTCTTGAGCCCCCCTCCTTCAAAAGGGAAAAATTGATGGCACAATCGTTCTCAGGTAATGCGGTGAGAATCTGGAACTCGCTTCCTCCTTCGCTCCGTGCCATCACCTCCATCCAGATCTTCAAAGCGGACCTCAAATCTCTTTTATTCTAAAGACACTTTCAGAACTAATTCCCTCCTTCTCAGACCCCGTCAGGAAGTTCTTTAGTCATTGTAAATTTGTCACATATATTTATATTTTTGTTTGTACATCCTGTGCTTGTTGCGTTTGATTTTGTGTTCCGTTTGCCTGTGTTGTTTTGATTCTATGGCTTGCTATTTTTCGCCAGGAAGTTCTTCAGTCATTGTAAAATTTGTCATTTATATTCATATGTTTGCTTGTACAGTCTGTGCTTGCTGTGCTTGAGATTGTGTGCCTTATTCCTGCGTCGCTTTGATTCTATGGCATGCTAAATTTATTTGTTCCATTCCTGTAACAGTTCTCTCATGTAACGTAACTGGTTCTATTGTACAGTGCTCTGACACCTTCAGTGAAAAATCTGCTATTTATAAGAATGCATCAAATAAAAAAATAAAAAAATAAAATAATTCTGCATTAGTGTTGCAGGTTCCCACATGTCTAAACCAACCCCCTTTCGTGGGAAGGAGACCTCTCATCCAGTGAAGGCTCACCTTGATTTTGACCAATAGTAGAAGCAGCGCCCGAGAAGTCACGTAGGTTTTGGTAATTTAGCAATATATCCAGACACTGCGACATCAGGAGTCGTGGGGGATATCATGCTCACTGATTTGGGAAACCTTAACTAACACTGTGGTCTGGTAAACAGCACGAGATGTGCCCCTTAACTGTGCTCTCTAGCTGGTGACAAGTGGTGGAAATCCGTAGCAGTTTGAGCCAGTGCACAGAGCTGACCTAGATCCAGAGGCCTTCAGACTGTGGGGGTCTGTGACTGCATTCCCAGGGGGCATAAATGCCTCAGCAAAGAAGTGTGAATGAAGATCCCCTGGAAATGCAACATTCCTTATGTGGTGCATTTTCAGGCTGTCTTTATTTATAACAGACCTACATAAAAAAAGTATGAGATCTGTGATCTGGAATGACACAGGGTCAGGGGTCATTGAGTATGGTGGCAGGGTCAAAGAGGTGGCTAAAAAGAACAAAATATTCTGTAAGTATTTTTTTATTTTCTTGCCTCCACTTAACTTCATCTGAAATAACACACACAATTAAATGAAAAATAAATGCAATTTAAACCTCGCATGATCACGTAATCTCCCCCTATAGGCAAGATTAATGCACTTGAGCATTTCTTAGGCACTTAATCTGCCTAAAAACATAAATGTGGCCTTGTGTAATTTACATGATTCTCATATAACGCGCTCTAGTACCTTCCAGTCAAGTTTGAGCTATATAAAACTACAAAAAAAACGAATCATTCGGAAATGTGAAACTTGAGTTGGTTAATGTATTCACTGTAGATGTCTATGTGTGTGAGATCAGAACAACACAGAACTGAACCTTAGTTTGTGCAGTGTGGTATGGTGACGTACCTGTTTACAGTACTATATTGCCGCAGCCTGTGACAGAAAGCACTGTCACTATATGTCATTATTTTAAAATAGTATTACACACAGTAAAAGCTATGCTTCTGCACATTTGTTTTTGTAGTTTTATATAGCGCAGACTCAACTCGGTCAACCAACAACCCAATTTCTCATAGGTGATCAGTGGTGAGGATTAGGACGTGTGTTTGTGCAGTGCCATGCTGTGACTTTGTGTACACAACCACCCCATATCAGAGGCCAATTTGAGTTTAAATTCCCCTTGATTGGCTGGCAAAGATGGAGTTTGAGCTGGTCAACATAGATGCCTACACTGTGGCTCAGCTCAATGAGTTCTGGAAAGAGAGGGGACTTCCAGAAAAGAGCACCACCAGGAAGGTGGAACTTCAAAAGGCACTGAGGGCCTGGACAGACGTCCACCAGTCACTGGTTACAGCAACAGAAGGAGATGATGATGTGGACAGGCAAGGGGAGGAACTGTATACCAGTCCTGAGAGGTACCTACTGAGTTGGAGGAAAGAAACTGGCCATAGAGGAGAGTCTGGTCTTTGAGTGACTGGTTTATTAAAGAATTGTCAAAGAGCTGGACCTCAAAGCCAGGTGGGCACAGTCCAGCAGTATTGGTGGCAGCATATCTGTAGTGTCCTCAGGAGGCAAGAGGGCCCATATTCCCAAAGGTCTGGCGACTGGCTTTACCGTGGTAGATAGCATCTACAAGTGATTTGAATCATATTAGGTGGATTTCCATTTGCATAAGATCATTGAGAAGGATTGGGCTGGTTAGCCCCTGGAAGCACATCTCTAGCAAGGGGAAGGACACCTTTCTGACCCTAGATAAGGGGACAGGATGAGGTATGCCCCATAAAAGACACACTTGTCAGAAAGTATGGACTCACCCCTGAGAAGTACACGCAAACGTTTAGGGACAGACAGAAGCTGTCCCAACAGACCTGGTTGGATTATGTAAACTCTTATTGCAAAGGACTGGATGGTTGGGGGAAAGCCAATGAAGTAAAGAATTATAAGAGGCTGTACAATTTGATTGCAAGAGAGCATATGTTCAGTCTTTGTTTTTCAGATCTGCACCAGCACCTTAGTGACACCAAGCTCACTGATCCTAGGGAGCTGCCAAGGACGCAGACCACTGGCTCAGGACCAGGATCCATAAGAAGGAATCTGGGCAGGATCACCACAAGGTTGGGTAAGATCTTCACCAGAAGAAAAGCATAAAAAGAGAGAGTTCTCTAAAGGTACCAAAACTAGCTCTAAGGGTTCAGAACTCCAAGTCTCCACTTGAACAGAAGGAGATAAGGTTCCCTGATAGTAAGTCTTCGGGGAAGGCACTCTCTAATTGCTATCAGTGTCAACAGGTTTGGCACTACAAGGGGGATGCCAACTGTCCCAAGTGGACACAGCCCCACTTGTGGACAGAGACCAGGGTTATTTAGTGTTTTGTTTGAGGAGAAGATAGAGATGGAGATAGCGTAGAGGTTACCCTAGTGTCCCTGGCTGATGGTGAGATGGTGCCGAGAACTCATATGCCTGGTAGGAAATACAGGCAATGGGTCACCATCAATGGACCCGAGAGTTGAGGCTCTGAGAGACACTGGAGCCAGCATGACAACTGTGAGATGTCATTTGGTGACCTCAGAGCAGGTAGTGAATGCATTCTACCAGGTTATTGCAGTAAAAACCATGAGAGTCATTACCCAATGGTGCTGCTTCCCTTTGAGTGGGGCTGGGGGGGTTCTCAGGTTTCTTGAGGGTAGCAGTGAGTTAATCCATGTCTGTCGATTGTCTGCTTGGCAATGACCTGGAGCACACCATCTGGAAGGAGTTGGAACTCAGGCCGCTCTTGGAGATGTTAGGGTTACCTGAGTGGGCGTGCCTGACCACATGGTCCATGGCCGCCCAAGATAGTAGTCAGGAGGACCGGGAGCCTGGAAGAATGGCCCAGGTACCTGCCAAAAAGAGGAAGGGCAAGTGGCGTGGGATACCCACTCCTGAAGCTCTCATGGTCCGGGAGAAAGCTGAGCCTGAGGGCAATACCCCCACACCTACAGTGGAAAACATTCACAACCAATCAATCAATCAATCAATCAATCAATCAAGGTGTTTGTTAAGCACGACTACTTACTCGCAAGGGTCTCAAGGTGCTGGGGGGTCGCAGGTTCCAGTCCATCAAGGAGGGGGTCTGTCGAAGAGCCAGGTTTTGAGGTTTTTTGCGAAGATGAGGAGCAATGTTGTCTGTCTGAGGTGGAGCGGAAGGTTGTTCCAGGTACAGGCCGCGAGGAAGGAGAAGGAGCGGCCTCCCGATCTGGTCTTTCTGGCACGGGGGTCAACCGCATAGGAGAGCTGGGCTGATTGTAGGGTCCTTTGGGGTGCGTGACATTTGAGTCAGCTTTTCATGTATGCTGGTCCGGTGTCATGGAGGGCCTTGAGAGCGTGGGTTAGCATCTTGAAGGTGACTCTAGCTTCGATGGGGAGCCAGGAGAGTGTGCGCAGGTGGTGGGAGATGTGGCAGTGTCCTGGCAGGTTGAGGACCAATCTTGCAGAGGCGTGTTGGATGTTCTGTAGCTTGTGGTGAAGTTTTTGTTTATTCTGGCATAGAGTGTGCTGCCGTAATCGACAGGGTGTAAGTGACTGTCTTTCTGTGTTCGAGGGGGATCCATTTGAAGGTCTTACATAGGAGGTGGAGGGTGTGGAAGCAGGAGGACGAGACAGAGTTGATCTGGTGGTGCATTTTGAGCTTTGAGTCCAGGATGATTCTCAGGTTGCGTGCATGGTCTGTGGGGATGGGTGGGCTTCCGAGGGCGGGGGGCCACCAGGTGTCATTCCAGGCATCAGGATTTGGGTCCATGATGAGTACATCCGTTTTGTTGGTGTTTAGTTGTAGGCAGCTGTTTTTCATCCATCTGGTGACGGCTTCCATACCTTCTCAAAAGTTGTGTCTGGAGGTGGTGGGTTTGTTGGATAGGGAGAGGATGAGTTGGGTGTCGCCTGCATATGACACAATGTTGAGTCCCTAGGTTCTGACGATGTGGGCTAACAGAGCCATGTAAATGTTGAAGAGCTTGGGGCTGAGGGAGAAGCCCTGGGGGACTTTGCAGGTGGTAGGTGTAGGGTCCGGGAGGAAGGGGGGAGTCTGACCCGCTCTGTTCTGCCAGAGAGGAAGGAGTGGATCCAGTCAAGGACATTGTGTTGGATCCCTGTGTCATGGAGTCTGCTTATTAGGATGCGGTGAGGGACTGTGTCGAATGCCGCAGAGAGGTCGAGGAGGATGAGGGCTGCTGTCTCTCCTTAGTCTAAGTAAGGTGCAGAAGTCGTCTGTTGCAGCAAGCCGGACGGTTTCCGTACTGTGTTTTTTTCTGAAGCCGGATTGAGAGGAGTCGAGGATGTTGTGCTTATTGATGATTGTGGCAAGTTGGCTGTTGATGGCTTTCTCAATGACCACGCGATGGTCTCAGCGGCTCTGTCGAAAATATGGTGGGGGCCGGGGTCCGTGGGGGCCCCGGAGTGGATTGACTTCATCGTCTTCAGAGTGTTTTCGGTGGTGAAGGCTGTCCAGTTGTAAATTGTTGACTTCATGGTGGCGGGGTGGTTGGTGAGGGTTCAGTGTTGTCTGTGTCAAAGTTGTCATAGATGCTCTTGATTTTGTGGTGGGAAAAGCTGCTGAGTTTGTTGCAGAGGTCTTGTGAGGTCTTGTGAGGGAGGGATGTTGGTGGACTCGCTGGCAGATCGGGCAAACTCCTTGATGATGTTGAAGAGTTCCATCGCATTTTTTCTCATATCTCAGATGAGTTGGTGGTGGGCGTTGGTGGAGGCTCTGAATTTGCTGTGGGTTTCTGTGGATTTGGTGTTCCACCAGGTCTTTTTCGAGGCAGCGGCAAGTGCTCCTGGACTCTCGAAGTTCGGTGGTAAACCATCTGGTTTTCTTGGTGTGGGTGTTGTTGTATTTCTTGAGGTGGGCTATGGTGTTGGCGCTGTTGGAGATCCATCTGTGCAGGGTACAGGTTGCAGTGTTGGGGTCGTCTTTTTCTTCGATGGTTGGAGTGGAGTTGCTGAGTGATGAGGTTAGCTGGTCATCTGTGATTCTGGTCCAATCTCTTTGCGGGAGCAGGTGCTGGTGTCTGTGGATGGTGGGTGTTCTGAAGGTGAAGTGGACTCATCAATGGTCAGTCCATGGGAGTTCGGTGGTGTGGCTGAAGGTGATGGAGTTTCCCTGTTGTGAATAGGTGGTGGAGGGTGTGTCCTGCTGAGGGCGTGGGTTCGTTCATGATCTGGCAGAGTCCAATGTTGTAGAGGTTGTCCAGGAGGGATGCGGTCCTGGGGTCCAGTTGGTTGTCGAGGTGAAAGTTGAGGTCTCCCAGTAGGGTGTAGTTGGTGGACGCGATGGCATGCGGTGAGATGATATCCGTGATAGAGTTGGCGAAAGGTCCGCGGGGTCCAGGGGGTGGGTAGATGAGGGTTCCTCAGAGGGTGGAGGTAGGGCTGGCCAGTATCTTGAGGTGAAGGTGTTCCATCAGGTCTGTGGGCTCGTTGGGGAGTGTGATCAGGTGGAGGGTGGATTTGTGGACAATGGCGATTCCTCCTACCGGGCGGGTGGGGCGGTCCTTCCTGGAGATCCTGCATCCTTGGGGAATGGCGATGGCGAAGTCCTGCCCGAAGTGGTGTTGGTCAAGGTTTCGGTAAAGAATGCTATGTCTGGGGTGGTGCTGTTGAGGAGGTCCCAGATTTTGGTGGCGTGTTTGTGGAGGAATCGGACATTGAGGAGGATGCATTGCAGAGTTTTCAGGTCTGTTGTCTTCTTGCGGGTGGGTTGCGCTGGTTTTGTGGTCTTGGCGATGCTGAACGTGTGCCGGCAGCGGTGACAGCTGAAAGGTCCATGGGTGTCGGCTGGTGATGCTAGCTTGGAGTTGTTGTTGTGGCCTGGGTTGAGAGCATAGAGAGCCTCTGGGTCGTAGCGTTGGCGTTGCAGAGATCCAAGGTTCCTGACGCTGGTCATGGTCGGGTCACGGGCGGGCGCAGATGGACTTGCCTTTGGTGCGCTGAATTTCCATCAGCCGGCATTATATGGGGGAGGTGGGAGGGAGGCACAGCTGGGAGGCGAGAACGGCGGAGGGCATGGGCTGCAGGGGCAGCAGCAGCGGGAGGGGGGAGTGTGGAAAACAAGTGGGAAAAAGACAGGCACGAAATGTGCAGTGGGGCATAAAAATCACAGTAAAAAACAGTGGAGTACAGTAATCGCACTAAAAACAGTGGGGCACGGTAATTACAATAACATAAACTGGAAAAGGTGTAACAAGCGATAAAGGTGCTGGAAAAGGGGGCAACAAGCAAGGCTGAGGAGAAACAGGCAATCGGGGGCAAAGTGGGGAAGGATAAAAGCAGCGCAGTCACAAGAGGCAACCAGGGCTCAAACCCCTACCAGCCTGGCAGAGGCAAAGCACAGACCGAAACTACGGGGGGGTCAGAGCAGGTCTCTGGCCGAGGTCAGAGGACCTGCTCCTACCTGAGCTGACCAATTGGCAGCTCAGGGGAGAGTTCTGCAAGGGACAGATGGAGTGTCCTACCCATGTGGGCCTCAGGCAGGAGGCCTAGGCCCAGGAAGCGGGCTATAGCTCTGGTGATCACTGATTTACTGGAAGGATGGTCTCCTGTATAGTGAGCCTAAGGTGCCTGAGTCTGCTGGTTGTTCCCCAGTGCAGCAGGGCCTTCCTATTGGAGCTGGCTCATGTTGCTCCCCTGGCAAATATAGCACCTTACATCGCATGCATTTACAACGCATGCAATTCCAACGACAACTTTGTTACATCGCAGTACATTACAACGCAAGTTGTTACATCAACATGCTGTGGGGGCGTCTGGATTTAGGAATAGTATAATTTTCTGTTCCAACTCCAGTCGGAAAGGTGTTGGAATAGTAGATTATACTATTCCTAAGGTTAGCACGCCCCTTACAGCAAGTCGATGTACTGACTTGCGTTGTAATATACTGCGATGTAACAACGCAGTCGTTGTAACAACCACGTTGTAATCGCTTGTGCTGTAACGCATTTGATGTAATGGCTGTTTCCCCCCCCCCTGGCAGACCATCTAGGTCAGGGCAAGATCTTTGAGAGGCTTGTCACCCACTTTTACTGACCCTGGATAAGGATGGCTTCAAGTATTTTCTGCAGGTCATGCCCTACCTGCTTGGCAAATGGCAAGTCAGGAGGGAAGCGCAAGGCTCCCCTGCAGCCATTTCCTGTCATTGGCACTGCTTTTGAACGGATGGACATCAACATTGTTGGGCCTCTGGACTCTAAGACCGCCCTTGGCAACAGGTTCATACTGGTCTTGGTTAACCATGCCACAGGGTAGCCAGAGGCAATACCTCTGAGATCAGTGACTGTACCCACAATGGCCAGGGAACTGATGGGTATCTTTGCTGGGGGGGGGGGTTCTGCAAGGAGGTGGTATCTGACTGTGGCACCAACTTTAAGTGGAAGGAGTGTGGGGTAACATATAAGTTCCCCACCGCCAAACTAATGGGCTTCTTGAAAGGTTCCATAAGACCATCAAAGGCTTGATCATGAGCATGTCAGAGCCCTTGAGGCGGAATTGGGATGTCCTCCTACCATGCCTATTGTTTGCCTACAGGAAAGTACTGCAGAAGGGGGTTGGTTTCCACCTCTTTTAACCTATGTATGGGTATCCTGTGAGAGAACCTCTAAGTCTGATGAAGCAGGGCTGGGAACAAGTTTCCAAAAATCCCACCAGGCTGTGGTCAGCTGTATAGCACAAGAGAGAGATCACCTACCTGGTGGACCTCAAGACTCCCAGGAACCCTTTAAGGGGTTTGCACTTCAATAGTTTCAAACCACACTTCGAGAGGTCCGAAGTAACCATGCTCCTGGTCATGGATTATGCCGTGGAGGAGGAGAGTAAACCTCTCCTAGATCATGAGCAGAATGGGTCAGTGGTGGGTGTCCCTCTCTCCCTTACACTCTGACCCTAGAACAACAGAGAGACTGTCACCAGTTGTTGGGGCAGTTTGCCTCACTCTTCTCCTTTACCCTAGGACTCACTTAATGGTGCACCCATAATGTTGTTACTGGGGACAGCATGCCTATGAAGACTAAGATCTAGAGGCTGTCTGACTAGGTCAGAGCCAGCATTAAGGAGAAAGTCTCCAAAATGCTGATGTTAGGGGTTATTGAGTCCTCAAACAGCCCTTGGTGGAACCCAGTGGTGTAGACCCGCAAGGCTGCTCCTCCAGGTGCCAGCCCAGAGTTTAGGTTCTGTGTGGATTACCTGGGGCTCAATGTGGTCACCAAGACTGCCGCACACCCCATCTCCAGAGCTGATAAGCTCATAGATCAGTTGGTAGTTGCCAAGTTCCTAAGCACATCTGACTTAACATTGGGGTACTGGCAGATTTCCTTGACCAAGGGGGGCAAAGAGAGGGTTGTGTTATCTACCCCAGAAGAGAACTTCCAGTTCCAGGTAATGTCCTTTGGGTTGAAGAACACTGCTGCCACCTTCCAGAGGTTGGTCAACCAGGTCCTGGCCCAGTTTGGGAGCTTCAGTGCTGCCTATGTAAACGACATTGCGGTCTCCAGTACTTGCTGGGAGGATCACATCTGCCACCTCAGGGAATTGCTTCAGGCTCTGCAGATGGCAGGTCTGACTATCAAGGCCAGTAAGTGACAGATAGGGCATGGTTCAGTGATCTACTTGGGAGGCCAAGTGGGAGGAGCAAGGTGCAGCTCCTCTAGGCGAAGATTGGGATCCCCGCAAGACCAAGACAGAGGTGAGTGCTTATTAGACCTTACTGGCTATCACAGGAGATTCACCATGGGGTATGGCATCATTGTTGCACCCTTGATGGAGCTGACTTCTAAGAAACAGCCCAGGCAGGTGATCTGGATGGAGGCGTGCCAGAACACTTTTGTTACCCTGAAGGAGACCATGTGCACAGCACCTGTGCTCAAGGCACCTGACTGCTCCAAAGAATTAATTGTCCAGATGAACTCCTCAGAGCATGGCATAGGGGCCCTGATGTCACAGCTGAATGAACAGAGCCTGGATCAACCAGTAGCCTTCACCAGTAGAAGGTTACTTCTTACAGAGGAGGAGTGCAATAAGAGAGAAGCCTTTGTAGTGGTCTAGGCACTGAAGAAGCTGAGATCATACTTGTTTGTCGCTCACTTCTGGGTTCAGACAGACTGCAGACACCTCAGATGGCTAATACAGATAAGGGGGAGACTTCCAAAATGTTGAGGTGGTCTATCTCCATACAGGGAATGGAAATTACCGTGAAACACCGTCCTGGAAAAGATCAAGACAATGCTGATGGTCTCTCCAGGTTTGACCACCTCAGTGAAGAGAACTCCCAAGGGGTTGGTTAGCTCACCACATTTTCAGCTGGGGGTGACATGTTAGACCTGGCATCCTTGGCATGGTTTACCCCTAACTTTTTGCCTTCAGACGTCCTGTTTTGCTAACTTTGTTTTTGCTGGAATTTAACTCTGCACACTTTCCCACTGATAACTATTGCTAAAGTGCTGCTTGGGCTATCTTTGTAAAAAATGGTAATATTGGCTTATTCACAATTGGGATATTTAATTTACTTATTTGTCCCTAGTAAGGTGGCACTACCTGTGCCCAGGGCCTGTAAATTAAATTACTAGTGGGCCTGCAGCACTGAATGTGCCACACACTTAAGTATCACTTTAAACATGTCTCAGGCCTGCCATTGCAGGAGGCGTGGGTAGCTATAAACTGACATTTCAACCTGGCAAAATAAACCTTTTGCCAGGCCCAAACCTTCCTGTTTAATACACATCAGTCACCTTTAAGGTAGGCCTTTGACAGCGAAGAGGGCAAGGGGCAGTATATTTAAAAGTTTGGACATATACCATATACTTTCAAGTTTTGCATGTCCTGGTAGTGGAAATTTCTTAACTTCGTTTTTCACCTACCTCACCCACAGAATAACATTGAGATTACATTAGATTTAATAAGCTATAACTTTCAAATGGGAGTAGGTAGCTCATTCATGTTTGATGTTGTTTGAACTGCAATGAAAAACCCTGGTATTTGCTGTCCACTAATTAAGGTGGGCACGTTGCACCAGTCCAAATGACCCTTATGATGTTTGAGGTCAAAGAAAACCTTTAGAAAGCTATCCTAGTGGTAGCTGTGGAGAGCAGCCTTCAGGCTTAATCTTGAAGGAATGTAAAGCAGTTTGTTTTACCAGAATATCACCTCCTGTATTAATTACATGAAAAGAGAACCACAGAGTAGTTATAAAAATATGTATTTATTTATATAACACTCTCTAGTATCCTCTACACGAGGATACAACACAAAGCACAAAATATCAAGTCAATAGAACAGTTGTGAGTAGCACAATACACAGTGGGCTCCATGAGTAGACCAAACCATATACTAAAATAGTGGTATAATGACCCTGACTTGATTAGAGCCAGTGCCTAGAGCACGTAGAATCACACCCTGAGGAACCACCCAATGTGATGACACAGAGACCCCAATGGAGGACAAGTGCAGTGTGGAAACACAACAATTGTTAACGTGCTCTGTACAACTCTATGGAAAGTTGGGGATGAAGTTTTCAAGTTTAAGGACCCCTCCAGGTGGACTTCGAAGAAACTTTTTGGAACTTAAGAGATTGGGGAGCCACCCTACCCGTGGATACCGTAGTACCCGAGTTTCCTACCCAGGGGAGCGGGTACATAGGTCTGAAGTGGCATTGGAAACCTCTGTCGTTTTCAATAGCGTGTTTCAAAGAAGAGCTGCTGCCGGGAAGGAAGAAAGTGTCCGTAGGAATCCAAGGGTGGATTCATGATGGGAGGAACCTGAAAGCAGAGTGGACAGAGTCTGGGTCACTTCAGAGTGACCAGGGGTTCGGTAGACAAATGTCTACCAATGTCTGGTGCTTCAGGTGCGAAGAAGGGATGCTTGACTCTGCAGCCACGAGGAGCAGTTGATAATGACCAGGAGCCAGATGCAAGCTATGCCACAAAGGATGCCATGTGCTCAGGGGTCAGTGTCCGGCTGGAGCACCAACAAGCTTTGGCAACAGCAACCCACACAGGAAGGTAAAGCAGGTTACGGAGTGGACCAGCAATGTCCAGGGGAGTCACCAAGCAAACAGGAAAGCCCAACAGAATTCAAGATGACCCTCAGGATCACCCACAGGCTGAAGACCAGGAGTCACGAGGGGACCTTGAGAAAGATTAGAAAGTACCAGCTCAGGGAGCACTTGGAGCGAGGACGCCGGAGATCTTTGGTGAAAATACTGCTAGGGGTCAGGACTACATGGAGTCCAATGCACAAGCTCGGGAATCGCTAACAAGTATATGCACTTGCAAATAGACGTGGTGAGAAGGGGTGTGGGTTATCCAGTCCCCATGAGGGATACTGCCTCAAAATTGCTGAGAGGGCGGATCAACCTCAGAAACCTTTGAAACCCACCTCCTGTGTTGCTGGAGTCTTCAGAATCCGCAGGAGCTCGGGAGTAGCAGGACGGTCAGTTGCGTTATGGTGCCTGCAACTGCATGGGAAGGACTCCTTCACCCCAAGGGAGATTCTTTGGTTGTCCTTAGTGCACAACAGGTCCTTCACTAAGCCTGTATGGAGCAAGGGCACAGACAAAGCTTTGGACAGAGAGGGAGACGAAGTCTGGCCCAGTCGAGATCAAGCAGAGTCGAGGGTGTCAGGCCTAACACTGAGCAAAGAAGTGGAAGGTCACTCTCCAGTGAGTTCAACCACTCTGATGACTCAGTAAGGTCCCATGCCTCAGCTCAATGGAGAATGACTTCCCCTCAGAGAAGATAGCATAAGGCTAGGATGAGGGAATCCAAGCTTAGAATCAAGAGGCAAGACGTTGACCTTGCAAAAGAGACCCTGGCTCTTGAGAGAGAGAGAAAATTGTGTGGGCTAGAGCCCACTGGTGGCAGCATAATTCCTAGAGATAGGGAAAGGTCTCATGACCATAAAAACCTAAATAAGATTGTCCCTCCCTACAAAAGTGGGGATGACATCCACAAGTGGATAACTGTTTTGGAGAGGGCCTGCAGAGTACAGCAGGTACCCCAGAGTCAGTGGCCAGCAATCCTATGGCTCTCCTTTTCAGATAAAAGGAGAGACAAGCTCCTCACAATTAGTGATGGGGAGGCTGTCAACTACACTGTCCCGAAGAGTGCTCTAATAGATGGGTTTGGCTTAACCACTGAGCAGTATAGGTTGCTGTTCAGAGACACCCAAAAGACACACTCAGGACTGGACTGACTTTGTAGATTGTGCTACTAAGGCTCTGGAAGGCTGGTTACTGGGCAGTACGGTCAATGACTATACAGGATTGTATAATTTGATTATGAGAGAACAAATTCTTAACAAATGTCAGAACCCGTTATTGCATCAGCACCTGGTTGACTCTGATCTGACCTCTCCCCAAGAATTGGGTAAGAAGGCAGACAAATGGGTCGGAACCAGGGACAAGCAGAAGGTACAGAACCAAGGTGGTGATCAGAAGAAGCAAGACCAAAAGGGTGGGGAGTAAGCAAAAGAACAGAAGTCTTCACCAGGTCCCCAAAAAGCTTCCAATGGTGGGGGTCTCCAAAAACCCAAAAAGAAAGAAGGTCCAAAGAAACCATGGTGCTACTTTTGTAAGGTTAATATTCACCGGACCAGTGATTGCACCAAAAAGGAGGCAGCCCCAGCCACCATTGCCCCTAAGGCAACTGTTCCCCCTAGTACAGCTAATAGTGGTGGTTCTCAACAGAAGGGTGCAGTAGGGTTAACCCTGGGAACTGAGGTGGATTCTGGCCTAGTCAGAATACCAACTCAAGCTGTTCTTGTCTGTGATGTGGACATGGCTATGTCCTCTACTGTGAACCCCAGTAACTTGGGCAAGTACAGACAGACTCCCTTAATTAATAACAAAGTGGCTCAGGCCTACAGGGACACATGTGCTAGTGTCACAATTGTGACACCCAGCTTTGTGGACCCTGGACAGATAATACTAGGTGACAATTACCTAGTGACCAATGCAAGCAATGTCACTACCACCCATAGTATGGCAATTGTTAATTTCTCCTGGGGAGGGGTAACTGACCTCAAAAGAGTTGTTGTCAGTTCAGACCTCCCTGTAGAATGTTTGCTTGGCAATGACCTAGAATCTTCAGTCTGGTCTGAACTGGAGTATAGGACTCATGCAGAAATGTTAGGTATATCAGCACATGTCCTTGCTGTGACCAGGTCACAGGTCAAAGATTGAAACACTGAACAGTCCCTGGATCCTGAAATAATAGACCGGTTGCCTACCAGGAGGAGAAGCAGTAGGGTTAAGGCAGTGCCTTCCCCCTTGCCTCAGAATGAGGGTCAGCCTTCCAAGGAAGCTGATTGTGAAACCCAAGAAGGAACTGTCCCAGAAGAGCTTGAGCCTGATCAGGTTGAGTTTCTTGGGACGGGGACCTTCAAGGGCAGATCTGAGGCAGGCGCAGTTAGACTGCCCTTCTCTCTTGGTTTCCGCCTCTTTTAACCTATGTATGGGTATCCTGTGAGAGAACCTCTAAGTCTGATGAAGCAGGGCTGGGAACAAGTTTCCAAAAATCCCACCAGGCTGTGGTCAGCTGTTTACACTGGCACTCTGCACATGGATGAAGCCAAAGAGAATCTATAAGCCAGCCAAGATATCATGAAACAGTGGTATCACCAGAAGGCCACTATGGTCGAGTTTTATCCTGGCCAAAAAGTATGCATGAGGGAGCCTGTGGAGCCCAGGCTCCTGAAACACTGTTGGTCTGGGCCCTATGAGGTAAGCGAGCACAAGAGAGAGATCACCTACCTGGTGGACCTCAAGACTCCCAGGAACCCTTTAAGGGGTTTGCACATCAATAGTTTCAAACCACACTTCGAGAGGTCCGAAGTAACCATGCTCCTGGTCATGGATTATGCCGTGGAGGAGGAGAGTAAACCTCTCCTAGATCATGAGCAGAATGGGTCAGTGGTGGGTGTCCCTCTCTCCCTTACACTCTGACCCTAAAACAACAGAGAGACTGTCACCAGTTGTTGGGGCAGTTTGCCTCACTCTTCTCCTTTACCCTAGGACTCACTTAATGGTGCACCCATAATGTTGATACTGGGGACAGCATGCCTATGAAGGCTAAGATCTAGAGGCTGTCTGACAAGGTCAGAGCCAGCATTAAGGAGAAAGTCTCCAAAATGCTGATGTTAGGGGTCATTGAGTCCTTAAACAGCCCTTGGTGGAGCCCCGTGGTGTAGACCCGCAAGGCTGCTCCTCCAGGTGCCAGCCCAGATTTTAGGTTCTGTGTGGATTACTTGGGGCTCAATGTGGCCACAAGACTGCCGAGCACCCCATCTCCAGAGCTGATAAGCTCATAGATCAGTTGGTAGTTGCCAAGTTCCTAAGCACATCTGACTTAACATTGGGGTACTGGCAGATTTCCTTGACCAAGGGGGGCAAAGAGAGGGTTGTGTTATCTACCCCAGAAGAGAACTTCCAGTTCCAGGTAATGTCCTTTGGGTTGAAGAACACTGCTGCCACCTTCCAGAGGTTGGTCAACCAGGTCCTGGCCCAGTTTGAGAGCTTCAGTGCTGCCTATGTAAACGACATTGCAGTCTCCAATACTTGCTGGGAGGACCACATCTGCCACCTCAGGGAAGTGCTTCAGGCTCTGCAAATGGCAGGTCTGACTATCAAGGCCAGTAATTGACAGATATGGCATGTTTCAGTGGTCTACTTGGGATGCCAAGTGGGAGGAGGCAAGGTGCAGCTCCTCTAGGCGAAGATTGGAAACCCCGCAAGACCAAGACAGAGGTGAGTGCTTATTAGACCTTACTGGCTATCGCAGGAGATTCACCAAGGGGTATGGCATCATTGTTGTACCCTTGATGGAGCTGACTTCTAAGAAACAGCCCAGACAGGTGATCTGGATGGAGGTGTGCCAGAACACTTTTGTTACCCTGAAGGAGACCATGTTCACAGCATCTGTGCTCAAGGCACCTGACTGCTCCAAAGAATTAATTGTCCAGATGAACTCCTCAGAGCATGGCATAGGGGCCCTGATTTCACAGCTGAATGAACAGGGCCTGGATCAACCTGTAGCCTTCACCAGTAGGAGGTTACTTCTTACAGAGGAGGAGTGCAATAAGAGGGAAGCCTTTGTAGTGGTCTAGGCACTGAAGAAGCTGAGACCATACTTGTTTGTCGTTCACTTCTGGGTTCAGCCAAACTCTGCACACTTTACCACTGCTAACCATTGCTAAAGTGTTTGGGATCTCTTTGTAAAACTTGGTAATATTGGCTTATTCACAATTGGGATATTTAGTTTACTTATTTGTCCCTAGTAAGGTGGCACTACCTGTGCCCAGGGCCTGTAAATTAAATTACTAGTGGGCCTGCAGCACTGAATGTGCCACACACTTAAGTATCACTTTAAACATGTCTCAAGCCTGCCATTGCAGGAGGCTTGGGCAGCTATAAACTGACATTTCAACCTGGCAAAATAAACCTTTTGCCAGGCCCAAACCTTCCTGTTTAATACGTACCAGTCACCTTTAAGGTAGGCCTTTGACAGCGAAGAGGGCAAGGGGCAGTGTATTTAAAAGGTTGGACATATACCATATACTTTCAAGTTTTGCATGTCCTGGTAGTGAAATTTTGTTAACTTCGTTTTTCACCTACCTCACCCACAGAATAACATTGGGATTACCTTATTAGATTTAATAAGCTATAACTTTCAAATGGGAGTAGGTAACCCATTCATGTTTGATGTTGTTTGAACTGTAATGAAAAACCCTGGTATTTGCTGTCCACTAATTAAGGTTGGAACCTTGTACCAGTCCAAATGACCCTTATGATGTTTGAGGTCAAAGAAAACCTTTAGAAAGCTATCCTAGTGGTAGTTGTGGAGAGCAGCCTTCAGGCTTAATCTTGAAGGAATGTAAAGCAGCTTGTTTTACCAGAATATCACCTCCTGTATTAATCACATGAAAGGAGAACCACACAGTAGTTATAAAAATATGTATTTATTTATATAACACTCTCCAGTATCCTCTACACGAGGATACAACACAAAGCACAAAATATGAAGTCAATAGAACACTTGTGAGTAGCACAATACACAGTGGGCTCCATGGGGAGACCAAACCATACACTAAAATAGTGGTATAATGACCCCGACTTGATTAGAGACAGTGCCTAGAGCACGTAGAATCGCTGGGACCCTGAGGAACCACCCAATGTGATGACACAGAGACCCCATGGAGGACGGGTGCAGTGTGGAAACACGACAACGTGCTCTGTACAACTCTATGGAAAGTTGGGGATGAAGTTTTCAAGTTTAAGGACCCTTCCAGGTGGACTTCGAAGAAACCTTTTGGAACTTAAGAGATTGGGGAGCAACCCCATGGGTGGATACCGTAGTACCCGAGTTTCCTATCCCAGGGGAGCGGGTACATAGGTCTGAAGTGGCATTGGAAACCTCTGTCGTTTTCAATAGCGTGTTTCAAAGAAGAGCTGCTGCCGGGAAGGAAGAAAGTGTCCGTAGGAATCCAAGGGTGGATTCATGATGGGGGGAACCTGAAAGCAGAGTGGACAGAGTCTGGGTCACTTGAGAGTGACCAGGGGTTCGTTAGACGAATGTCCACCGATGTCTGGTGCTTCAGGTGCGAAGAAGGGATGCTTGACTCTGCAGCCACGAGGACCAGGAGCAGTCGACAATGACAAGGAGCCAGATGCAAGCTGTGCCACAAAGGATGTCGAGTGCTCAGGGGTCAGTGTCCGGCTCGAGCACCAACAAGCTTTGGCAACAGCAACCCACACAGGAATGTAAAGCAGGTTACGGAGTGGACCAGCAAGGTCCAGGGGATTCACCAAGCAAACAGGAAAGCCCAACGGAATTCAAGATGACCCTTAGGATCACCCACAGGCTGGAGACCAGGAGTCACGAGGGGACCTTGAGAAAGATTACAAAGTACCAGCCCAGGGAGCACTTGGAGCGAGGACACCGGAGTTCTTTGGTGAAAATACTGCTAGGGGTCAGGACTACATGGAGTCCAATGCACAAGCTCGGGAATCGCTAACAAGTATATGCACTTGCAAATAGACGTGGTGAGAAGGGGTGTGGGTTATCCAGTCCCCATGAGGGATACTGCCTCAAAATTGCTGAGAGGGTGGATCAACCTCAGGAACCTTTGAAACCCACCTCCTGTGTTGCTGGATTCTTCAGAGTCCGCAGGAGCTCGGGAGCAGCAGACCGGTCAGTTGCGTTATGGTGCCTGCAACTGCATGGGAATGACTCCTTCACCCCAAGGGAGATTCTTTGGTTGTCCTTAGTGCACCACAGGTCCTTCACTAAGCCTGTATGGAGCAAGGGCACAGACAAAGCTTTGGACAGAGAGGGAGACAAAGTCTGGCCCAGTCGAGGTCCAGCGGAGTTGAGGGTGTCCAGACAGTCGAAGGTCAATGGTATCTTCTTGTAGAATCTTATCCACGTAAAATCTAAAGAACTACAGTCAGGTAAGCTCTTTTGTACCCACAGGAGAGGGTTGGACAGATTCAGGGGACCCTCCTAGGGGAGAATCTGGACAAGGGGGATGATACTCCCCTCTCCTTTGTCCAGTTTCATGCCAGAGCACGATGCAACGGCTCCCAGAACTGGTTTGAGCTGGACTATGCACAGGGACACCAAATGTGCCCAAGGTGCAGACTTTTAGGCACTCTCAGAGTGCACCCACCCAGACCCAATACACTAAATTCTGTCTGGCAGGTGGTCACACCTCGCTGTGACAGGATGCCTATTGTGCTGCCTTCCTCTGCTCGAGTGTGGCTCAGCAGCAGGAGTGCAGATATGTGTCTCTGGTCAGCAGCATCCATTTTCCGCTGACCGGGTCGAGGAAACTGGCACCAGATAGACGAGGGACCCCACGAAGCTTGCTTCAGAAGGGTGGAATCATACCGAGGTATGATTCCGACATGTTTTGTTTCAGCCGTTTTCGCGATAGCATTTACCGTGAGGTTATAATGCACCTCTACTTATATGTCTGGCTGAGTGAAAGACAACCCGGGAGAATGATCTCCGAAGGCTGCAGAGGGGCTCTGCTCATGCAGGGGCACCCTCTCACATAAAACCCAGCACCCTGCCTTCAGGATTGTTAAGGCCTGCTATAGGGGTGACTTATAAGTTTTAAGTGTAGTGACATATAGATATAGTGCACCTATATCTAAAGTAAGCAGTGCAAGTACCAGCTGCCACAGGCTGCAGTAGCAACCCTGTAGTTCCATTTTGCATGGGCTCTCATGGTGGCATAATACATGCTACAGCCCATGGGAGGCCTCTGTGCCCTGGGTACATGGGTACCATATACTAGGGACTTACAAGGGTACCCCAGTATCCAATCTGGAGTGTACAGAAGTACATGTGTAACAATTTTAAAGGAGAAAGCAGATAGACTGGGGTCTTGGTTAGCAGGATCGCAGTCATACTAGTCAAAACAGTGCAACATCAAGCAAAAAGTGGGGGTAACATAAGAAGCAGATCCTACTTTCCTACAATTGTGAAGTCCGATTTTAAAATACAATTTTGACGAGGCACCTTTTTAAGGTAGCTGTGTGCTTTACAAATGTATTGTATTGAATTCAATTGTATTAAATGCCACTTTTAGAAAGTTGGTATTTACCTGCCTTACAGTCCGAACTTGTGACTTTGTCCCAGTCTGGGTCAACCAGATATCCAAGGGTTGGCAGGCTGTGCTTTTTGGTGCAATTTTCAAAGAAATCTTTAAAAATGCATATCTCCAGTTTTACTGATGGATTTCTGTCATTTGTACCTTGTATTATTTATTTTTAAAAACTCTATTTTTCTAACTTGGTGTGGAGTCCTTTTTGTATGGTGTTTTTCACTTTATTACTGTTTGAAGTGTTTCACAAATAATTCACACATTGTCTCTAAGTTAAGCCTGATGCTCTCTGCCAAGTTACCAGAGGGGTGAGCACAGGTTGATTAAGGATTGGGTTGAGCTTCACCCTGATGAGGACTGTGCTTGCTGCTGTAGGAGAGTAGGGTCTGCTTCCTATGGTCACCTCCACTTTTTGCTGTGATTTTCTGTTTTTTCGACTTTAGTGTGGCTGTGGACCTGCTAATCAGACCCACAGCCCAGCTGTTCTCTCTCTAAATTGACACCATGTACTTTAGGTACATACCAGATTGGGTATTGGGTCACCTTTGTGAGTCCCTGTATAGTGTACCATAGGTACCCAGGGCATAGGTGCATCCTAGGCCTACCAGGGGCTGCAGCATGTATTATGCCACCCCTGGCTGGCCCTCCAAACTGACACCACAGGCTGATCACTCAGCTTGGGTAAGGTGGTGTAATCACCCCTTACTTAGATATAGTATATCTATATCTACCTATACATATAGACACATATGCACCTATAAGTCACTCCTATGGTAGGCCTCGACAATTCTGGAGGCAGAGTGCTTGGTTTTATGTGAGAGGATGCCCTAGCATGAGCTGAGCCCCTCTGCAGCTTTCGGAACCATCTCCTTATAGTTGTTCTATGATATAGCCATACCATATACTCTTAAGTGCATTATAATCCTCGCAATTCTGGAGGCGGGAGCAGCATTCCACCCTTCTAGAGGAAAAAGACATGTAGTTACTGCTTTACCCGGTTAAAGTTAAACAGAGTCCCAACATTACAAAATGGATGCTGCTGCCACAGACACAAGTCTGACCTCCTGCTGCTGGACGAAACTCCGGCAGGGGAGGCATGGGTTATAGGTTTCCTGTCCAGGGAGGTGCCAGCACCTCCCCAGACAGGCTCATGTGAATTGGGACAGGAAGGGCTGCATCAGCAGATGCTTTTTGAGACACTGCTTGGGGCACACAAGGTGCTCCATGCATAGCCCGGTTCATACCAGTTGCTGGGACACTTCAGCCCGCTCTGGCGCAAAACTGGTCAAAGGGAAAGGGGTGTAACCACCCCCTTCCCAGGTCCACCCAAAGGAGGGACCTAGCAGGTAATCCAGCCCCTTAGCTTAGTATAAGTATAGGAGCTGTGTCCCCAGGACTTTAGATTATCCTGGAACGAAACTTTGATACAGAACTCTTGGACCTTCGACATTCTATTCTGACTAGAAGACGGAAGACATCTCCCTTGTGGTCAAGCAAACAGGCACCACCAGTAACTTGCCGGTCTGCTACGTTGACACTCCCGCCTGAACCCGAAGACTTAGTGACACAGGAACTGGACTTCCAGACTTCTCTGACTCCGACCCATATCCACAGCAAAGCTGAGACCCGTGGCGGACACAAGAGACGTGGAACCGGACACCCTTGACATCCTGCATTTTGCTAACTGCATCGGCTCCTGAGGTAACTTGCAGTTGTGCATTGGGAAACGAGAAGCCCCAGACCCGAGCACCATTTGCATTGAAGCTCAGCTCTCCACACTCCACGAGTGCTGCATGGGGCCTGCTCTTGCATTTCAGCTTGATGTGTCTTCCCAGTTGCTATCCCGTTGACTAGTGAGCTCCCTGAATACATTCCTTTGAAACCAAACTGCTTTCCTAATTGCTCCAGTCTTGCTCCAGCTTCCCTGCAAAGGAGAAGCTTCTCAGACCTTGCTGGTCTGCACCGAAGCCCATCTTCACTTCCTGCGTGGATTGCATTTGCCAAGGCTTGTTGGGTCCAATCCAGATACCGACACTGCAGTCAACTAGACCCTTTGTAGGACAGCTCAAATCCAGCTTTTGATTGTTGTCAACACCTCCTGGTCCTCATGGCTGCAGAGACAAGCTTCACCTCTTCACCTGAAATCATCGCGACATCGCCTGGTTCATTCCTGGTACCTTCCTGGTCACTGGCTAGTGACCCAGACTCTGTCTCCTCTGCTTTCAGGTTCTGCAAATCTTCGATCCAGCCTTGGATCCACCCGGACACTTTTTCTCTGGTCGCCTGCAGCACTTCTTTGCAGATCTCTATAGAAAACATCGACGAAACCCGACACCAAAAGGCACCTATGCACCCGGCTACACTGGGTGAGGTAACACGAGTACTCCAGTGCTCCTGTGGGTCTAGACTCTCGAAGTGTTCTAGTCTAAAGGGGTTTTGTCGTAGTCCATCCGGAAGTGCCCTTAAACAGTAACTTTGTAACTTCTTTGTTTCCCATTATAAGTCAATGGTAACTCGCGACTGTGTTTAGACACTGCACGCGTCTCCCGTGGGCCTCCGACTTCCTAACCTTTGGTTGTTTAGTGTAGCCCCAGCGATTCCCCAGGCCCTAGGTCTACTCACTGTTTCAGGCGTGGTTCTTATACCACTTCCTTAGTATATGGTTTTTGAGGCCCCAAGGCATAACTGTATTTGTGCAACTTATTGAATGCTTATTGAGTAACTTGTGATGTACTTTTACCTCTGACTGCATAAAGAGTGCAGAGGGGTTGTGTTAGAAATAAATACATATATATTTGATATATACCTTGTGTGGTGTCATTTCATTTGGTATTCAAGGGATTATAATTGGTAAAAACAGCTTGATTCACATGCTCTCTGAAGTCTTAGCCTATGACTGCTGGTCCATGCTATCACTAGGATAGCTTGTCTATAAGGTTGACTTTACAACCACCATCAATAAGGGTCGATTAGACTGGTGCAAGGTGCCCACTAGAATAGTTGACATCATATGCCAGGCTAACTTCTCACATTGGTGTGCAGCGGATGGGATAAGAGCTTGCTCTTGTTTTATCATATAATGTTAAGATACCATTTGAAAGATCACATTAAGGTACCTGTAGGTACATATAAATCAAGTTCTTATAATACATAAGTTCTACTGAACTTAGCAGTTGTAGGGGATAAGGGCTTAGCACGCCCTGACTACACCTCCTAGAGAGGTTCTAGTAGGTAACATTTAGTGTAGGTAGGTGCACACCCCACACCTCACGAGAAAATGTCCTTTGAAGTAGGGCCTAGTGGGCCTCTGCCAGAAGCTGACCCTCCCAGGGTACCTTCTAAATATGACACATTCACTTTTCATGAATTGAGAAGACTGTGTACAGCCAGAAGGCTGAGACAAGGACAGAGTCCAACCTTTAACCACCTGGTAGATATTTTAGTGGAGTATGATATAGAAAAGGCATCCAACCCAGATCAAACAGGTAGTACAGAGGGGGGCCAGTCCTCAACAGAAGATCCCACTGGTGAGAACCCAGATGATTCTGATGATGATGTGGTTGCTAACCAGGTAGAAGTCAGGGAACTGAACCAGGTTAACCTTGGACTACTTGGGACTGGAGGAGGAAGATTCCAATCCAGACCCCCAAGTAGGCCTAACACTGAGCAAAGAAGAGGAAAGTCACTCTCCAGTGAGTCCAACCACTCTGATGACTCAGTGGGGTCCCATGCCTCAGCTCTAGGGAGAATGACTTCCCCTCAGAAAAGATAGCATAAGGCTAGGAGGAGGGAATCCAAGCTTAGAATCAAGAGGCAAGAAGTTGCCCTTGCTAAAGAGACCCTGGCTCTTGAGAGAGAGAGAAAATTGTGTGGGCTAGAGCCCACTGGTGGCAGCATATTTCCTAGAGATAGGGAAAGGTCTCGTGACCATAAAAACCTAAATAAGATTGTCCCTCCCTACAAGAGTGTGGATGACATCCACAAGTGGATAACTGTTTTGGACAGGGCCTGCAGAGTACAACAGGTACCCCAGAGTCAGTGGGCAGCAATCCTATGGCTCTCCTTTTCAGATAAAAGGAGAGACAAGCTCCTCACAATTAGTGATGGGGATGCTGTCAACGACACTGTCCCGAAGAGTGCTCTAATAGATGGATTTCGCTTAACCACTGAGCAGTATAGGTTGCTGTTCAGAGACACCCAAAAGATACACTCAGGACTGGACTAACTTTGTAGATTGTGCTACTAAGGCTCTGGAAGGCTGGTTACTGGGCAGTAAGGTCAATGACTATACAGGATTGTATAATTTGATTATGAGAGAACAAATTCTTAACAAATGTCAGAACCAGTTATTGCATCAGCACCTGGTTGACTCTGATCTGACCTCTCCCCAAGAATTGGGTAAGAAGGCAGACAAATGGGTCAGAACCAGGGTGAAGCAGAAGGTACAGAACCAAGGTGGTGATCAGAAGAAGCAAGACCAAAAGGGTGGGGAGAAAGCAAAAGACCAGAAGTCTTCGCCAGGTCCCCAAAAAGCTTCTAATGGTGGGGGTCTCCAAAAACCCAAAAAGAAAGAAGGTCCAAAGAAACCATGGTGCAACTTTTATAAGGTTAATACTCACCGGACCAGTGATTGCACCAAAAAGGAGGCAGCCCCAGCCACCATTGCCCCTAAGGCAACTGTTCCCCCTAGTACAGCTAATAGTGGTGGTTCTCAACAGAAGGGTGTAGTAGGGTTAACCCTGGGAACTGAGGTGGATTCTGGCCTAGTCAGAATACCAACTCAAGCTGTTCTTGTCTGTGATGTGGACATGGCTATGTCCTCTACTGTGAGCCCCAGTAACTTGGGCAAGTACAGACAGACTCCCTTAATCAATAACAAAGTGGCTCAGGCCTACAGGGACACATGTGCTAGTGTCACAATGGTGACACCCAGCTTTGTGGACCCCGGACAGATAATTCTAGGTGACAATTACCTAGAGACCAATGCAAGCAATGTCACTACCACCCATAGTATGGCAATTGTTAATTTCTCCTGGGGAGGGGTAGCTGACCTCAAAAGAGTTGTTGTTAGTTCAGACCTCCCTGTAGAATGTTTGCTTGGCAATGACCTAGAATCTTCAGTCTGGTCTGAAGTGGAGTATAGGACTCATGCCGAAATGTTAGGTATATCAGCACATGTCCTTGCTGTGACCGGGTCACAGGTCAAAGATTGCAACACTGAACAGTCCCTGGATCCTGAAATAATGGACCAGTTGCCTACCAGGATGAGAAGCAGTAGGGTTAAGGCAGTGCCTCCCCCCTTGCCTCAGAATGAGGATCAGCCTTCCAAGGAAGCTGATTGTGAGACCCAAGAAGGAACTGCTGTCCTAGAAGAGCTTGAGCCTGATCAGGTTGAGTTTCTTGGGACAGGGGGGGCCTTCAAGGGCAGATCTGAGGCAGGCACAGTTAGACTGCCCTTCTCTTGAACCCCTCAGACAGCAAGCTGCTGCTGAGGCTGCTGGGAATGCTAATGGAACCCATAGAGTGTATTGGGATAAAGGGCTCCTGTATTCAGAGGCTAGAGACTTCGAGCCTGGTGCTTCTAGGAGGCTGGTCATACCTTTGGCATTCAGGGGCTTCTTTCTTACATTAGGCCATGATATTCCCCTTGCAGGACATCTTGGCGAGACCAAGACTTGGGACATGCTTGTCCCTCACATTCACTGGCCCCACATGTCAGAAGACACCAAGGAGTTTTGTCGCTCCTGTGTCACTTACCAAGCCAGTGGCAAATCAGGTGGCACCACAAAGGCCCCCCTAATACTACTATCTGTGGTGAGGGTTCCCTTTCAAGAGTAGGGATTGACATTGTTGGACCAATGGATCCCCAAACAGCCCCTGGGCACAGGTGTATTCTGGTGGTAGTGGATCATGCCACCAGATACCCAGAAGCTATTCCCCTAAGGACCACAACAGCACCTGTTGTGGCAAGAGCCCTCCTGGGAGATTTCTCAACATTGGGTTTTCCAAAGGAGGTTGTCTCAGACAGAGGTGCACACTTAATGTCTGGATATTTGACTGCTATGTGGAAGGAGTGTGGAGTGAACTACAAGTTCACCACACCCTATCATCCACAGTGCAATGGTCTGGTGGAGAGATTCAACAAGACCTTAAAGGGCATGATTAAGGGTCTCCCTGAAAAGATTAGGCGGAGATGGGACATCCTGCTGCCCTTCCTTGTGTTTGCTTACAGAGAGGTCCCACAGAAGGGGGTTGGCTACAGCCCTTTCAAACTTCTGTTTGGGCACCCTGTAAGAGGACCCCTTTGTCTGGTGAAGGAAGGATAGGAGTTACCTCTCAAAGCTCCAAAGCAAGACAATGTGGATTATGTACTTGATCTCCGCTCCAGGGTGGCTGAGTATATGAACAAGCATTGGAAATGCAATAGGTCTTGCATTAGGAAAGTTTGAGCTATTGGTCTTATAAATGACCTTTTTTTATTTATGTTTTGTTTTTAAAAATAGCCAAAATAATAGCTTTGTCATTTACAATGCCAATAGTTATAACTTTTGCAAATGTGACACCTATAGCATTTGTAATGCAACATGTTTTGTATTTACGTGACTTAGATGTATTGATATTACAAATAACAATGGTTTTTGATTTATTTAAATAATTAATACTTTAATAATTTATTTAATTTGTAATGGCAATAGCTTAAACTTCTGTAATTAACTTTTGTGAAGATTATGTTCAGTGTTTTTTATTGTGACGAAAATTCTAACATTTTTGAAAACAGCTTGAAACATTGAAAGAACATATTCAAACCAGTGATGCTGTGGTGGTGCTGAGTGATGCTGTTGTTGCGCTGAGTGATACTGTTGTTGCGCTGAGTGATGCTGTGGTTGCGCTGAGTGATGCTGTGGTTGCGCTGAGTGATGCTGTGGTTACGTTGAGTGATGCTGTGGTTACGTTGAGTGATGCTGTGGTCGTGCTGAGTGATGCTGGGGTGGCGCTGAGTGATAATGTGGTGGTGCTGAGTGATGCTGGGGTAGTGCTGAGTGATGATGTGGTGATGTTGAGTGGTGCTGTGGTGGTGCTGAGTGATGCGGAGTGATGATGTGGTGATGGTGAGTGGTGCTGAGTGATGCTGGGGTGGTGCTGATTGATGCTGTGGTGTTGCCAATTGATGCTGTGGTGGTGCTGAGTGATGCTGTGGTGGTGCTGAGTGGTGCTGAGTGGTGCTGTGGTGCTGAGTGGTGCTGTGGTGCTGAGTTGTGCTGTGGTGGTGCTGAGTGATGCTGTGGTGGTGCTGAGTGATGCTGTGGTGGTGCTGAGTGGTGCTGTGGTGGTGCTGAGTGGTGCTGTGGTGGTGCTGAGTGGTGCTGTGGTGGTGCTGAGTGATGCTGTGGTGGTGCTGAGTGATGCTGTGGTGCTGCTGAGTGGCAAATGGGGAGAGGGAGAAAAAGGAGAGCAGGGAGAGGGAGAGGGTAAAGAGAGGGAGAGAGGAGAGCGAGGGGGAGAGAGAAGAGAGAGAGGGGGAGAGAGGAGAGAGAGAGACGAGAGAGACGGAGACAGGGAGAGAGGAGAGGGAAGAGAGGGAAAGGGAGAGAGGGAGAGGGAAGTGAGGGAAAGGGAGAGAGGGAAAGGGAGAGAGGGTAGAGGGAGGGTAAGAAGAGAGGGGGAGGACGAGAGCGAAGGACTGAGGGGAGAGAGAGGAGAGGGAGAGAGAGAGGAGAGCAGGCAGAGGGGGAGATGGGGAGAGGGAGAACAAGCATTGGCATGGCCAATAGGGCTTACTTTTGGGACCTTCTAAGTATTTATTTATGCAGTATAATATCCTTTGTGCAACTACATCAACTGTTGCGGGGCTAAACTCTTATAAGGTCCCAAATGGGAAACCTATTGGTTATGCCAATGCTTTGTGTGGTTGTGTGTGTGTAGTTGTGTGTGTGTGGTTGTGTGCGTGGTTGTGTGTTCGTGGCCTGCGTGTGTGGTTGTATATGTGTTTGTTTGTGGTTGTGTGTGTGCTTTTGGTTGCGTGTGTGTGTGTCGTGTGTGTCTGATTGTGTGGTTGTGTTTGTGGTTGTGTGTGTATGTGTGTTGTTGTCTGTGTGTGTGTGGTTGTATGTGTGGTTGTGTGTGTGGTTGTGGTTGTGCGTCAGTGGCCGGCTCATCAGAAAAACGTTTTCTCCCTGCATTTTTTAATAAGAAATTAAAGACCGGATACATCTATAAATCAAAATAAAATCAAGTGGCAAAAATGGGATTACATTGTTTAAATGTCACCACTTCATCATTGCCCCAACACACCTGAGAAATCTAAACTCAACAGAACGTTTATTAAAATGCAGAGCTACCAATTTGCTTCAAACCATATTCAGCACTTATTGCACCAATTACTTGCAAACGGTAGTTAGGAAAGTGAAAGAGGCATGCTAATGAAATGTAATGAAATATTTAGCAGGACCCGATCTTAACCCATTTGTGAGCAATACCACTGTTAACTAATCCAACATCAGACACCCGCTGTGGGGTAGAGAAGAATAGAAACGTAATGCAGTAAAGGACTGTAAAATACTCTCAACTGTAACTGAAAGAACCCAAATACAATTTTATTTAGCATCAAATGCTCACCACCACCTGAACAGGAGTGTACTTTAGCAAGAGAGCTGGTGTGCCCTGGATACTGCACCACTCCTTTATTTTTATATGTATGTTTGATAACAAACATGCATCGAGGCTTTCAAGAGTACTTCCATTCGAGATACCCTCACAACACAATTGCCCAGTAAAATAAAATAACTGGATGCCAATTCAGATAAAGTACAATGCAAAAGGCCACTGATTCATCTACCTACCGATAGATGGAGACGGGGCTGTCAAACGTATTCCACTGGGAATAGGCACATATCCCAATACACTCTTGATATCATGCTAAAGGGAAAACATGCAAAACAGATAGCAAGTCACACTAGAAGAACAAACTAGTTTATTTCGACCGACAAAGCCTTTGTTATGCAACCTGTTTCCTTTGTAAACAAGGCAGGGCGTAACTATGAGCAGCTTAGAGGAACATTTTCCTATAACCAGTAACCCTAAAATGATACTCAAACATCCAAACTAGGCTATACCTAAAATCAGTCACCCTTAACAGCCAAGAACGGTTATTAATGGACACATCGAACGGACATATCAATATAATAAAAGGTACAGTAGGTGTCAAACCAAATGATTGTTCCTATTCAATTTAGCCTTTGGTTTACATTAATCCAAATACGCACTAGTTAGGGAGTCATGCCACAATCATGTAAAACAAAAAATATAGTTTTGTACCAAAGGTCATTGACCAGTAAATGGCCGCGAGCAAATAGAGAAGCTGCATTGTTAAACTGCAACTAAAAAGGAAAGCTAGTAAGCTGAATGTGTCGCCTGTCGCATGCACAAATGCAGTGTTTGGGAGGGGGCGATTGTGGTGTTTAACACATTAAAATAAATAAACAGGAAACTTGAAGAACAGGTATGTGGGTATTTATTAACCTCATCCACGAAGTCCAACGATCAACTGACTTCCAGAGAAGTCTACCTTCTAGGAAAGAATCTCTTAATAGGGTTCTATGAATTAAAGGTACAAAAGATATTATGATACATTTACATGTTATCACACATCTCCCTTTCTAATAAAACAAAAAAACAAAACAAGAAAGAAGGAAAAATTAAACGTAATGTTTTAAGTACAAAGGAGGTCCACGTACTCTCTGATCCAACCTAGAAGAAGAAGAAAAACTTGGAGACCCAGGAGAAGAGTAACGGGAATTGCCTGAATTACCCCCAACAGGATGGGCACTTTCAACAGCAGGCAACCTTGAATCAACCAAAACCACATGACTGTTATTCCATATCCTTCCATCATCCGTTTTGACAGCATTTCTGAAGATTTTCACTACAGAGCGAACCTCAGTGAACTTTGACCAAGGCCTACACCCAACAGGAGCTCTGATGCGAACAAGATCACCAATTTTGAACTTTTGAAATAATACAGATTTACTGCTATCAAAATACTCTTTCCTAGCAACTTGTTTGTCTAATTCCTTGCACCTCCATTCACCAACACTATTATCTACCAAACCTTTGTTCAGCTTCATCCAACCAGGACACCACAAAGTATTAGGAACTCTTCCTTTAAACAACTCAAAAGGAGATCTTCCAGTGGTCGAATGGGGAGCCATGCGATAACTGTTAATTCTATCCTTAAGAGAGACCTTCCAATCCAAGCCAGATGACCTTGCCAACTGAATAGCTTCTTTAAGAGTCTTGTTAACCCTTTTAACAGCACCATTCGACTCAGGATGATACAAAGAACATCTCTTATGAGTCACACCACATCTCTTTAAATAATCTTCAAACAACTTTGAGCAAAACTGAGGTCCATTATCTGAAAGTAAACTATTGGGAAAACTCTCTTTTAAAAAAATACCATCCAAGAATTTGATGACAGCATCTGAAGTTATGTCTCTTACAGCAGAAACCTCAATCCATCTTGAATATAAGTCTATTAAAACAATTAAGTATGGAGTATCAGAAACTCCAGACAAAGGACCAACAATGTCGATTGCAACCTCATCCCAAGGATGATTAGGTAAAATCCTCTTTACCATGGGCATGTGTCTAGTCTTCAAAATTTTGTCACTTGCACAACACTCAGGACAATCTCTCACCATTCTCTTTATTTCCAGATCCATGCCAGGCCACCAAAACTGCAAACGAAGAATTTCCTTATCTTAACAATGCCTAGATGACCGCAATGAGCATGGGATAACAATTTTTTCCTAATACCAACCGGTGGAATTAACTTCGTCCCACGAGTGAGAAGACCATCATCAGTAATAGAAGGTTCATCTGAAACCAACAACCATGGTTTTTCTAATCAACTATGGTTTTTTAAAGAAGAAATAAGCTTGGAAATCTCTTCATCTTTTCCTATCTCAGTCCTCCATTCACACTCCTCAACTGCTCCTTCAGTAACTTCACAAACTCTGATACTGTCATCTGTATCAAAAGTATCTTCCTCTTGAACATTCTCAAAAGTAACTAGTCTTGATAAGCAATCAGCTGACTTATTGGCTACACCAGGAATGTAATCCACCTCAAAATCAAACTCTTGTAAAGAGATTATCCATCTCCTAAATCTTGATGAAATGGCATCTAAACCCTTCTTAGAAAATACCTCTTTTAGGGGTTTATGATCTGATAAAACACACACCTTTGAGCCCCAGATCAAATTTCTGAATTTCCTCAAAGCCCAAAAAATGGCAAGAGACTCCTTCTCAATAACGGAGTAGTTTATTTCCGCACCCTTAAGACACCTTGATGAACAACAAATCATGAACCTGGATGTGCAGTGCAAGTTGAGTAACGTACGTCAACGCCGATCTATCCCTGAACGTGCTTAGATGTCAGAACGGCTGTGGCTCCCACTGCCACGTTACCAGAGCACGAGGGGCTGTTACCAATGAAAACACACGAAAATCCGTCAATCATACAGAGAGCGGACGGCCTGAAACTTTCTTTCCACTGCGGAGCCGAGCAGCGTGCCCCAGGCCCTCTGTTATTACCGTCAATGAATGGGCCGCAGTCAAATTAGAGCTGCCATTTTAGGTTACGGGTTAAGGAAATACACACTGCAACACAACCGGAATGCGTGTTTTCAATGTTGCAATTATTTTACGTTTTCACACATATGAACGGAGAGAGATGTAGGTCTAGGAGAACAGGGACGTGGGACCGTGCTGAACAGCCCCTTGTCTTGAGTCACCCATACTGCGGCAAGGCAGGCAATTCAGCTTTACCAACACACATTTACGGGTTTCACTAACTGAAAAGTAAATAAATCTCCCTATTTCTAATCTGAAAGTGCTCGTATTGGGCAGGCACTTCAAATAACGACCATCAACTCGTACAGGAATGAGCCCTTAAGGAAAATATAGTGGGTTTTGTTTGGAAGAGTCCGGCTGGGAAAAGGTAGAAGCCAAATGCTGCTTCTTTCTGCCTTTGTCCGTGAATAATTAGGGGATGAGCGCACGCTGGCAGGCAGGCAGGGGAGGGGGCGGAGCGGGGGTGTGGGAGGAGTGCGGCTGAGGGAACAGGCAGGCAGGCAGGGGAGGGGGCGGAGCGGGGGTGTGGGAGGAGTGCGGCTGAGGGAACAGACGGCGATTTGTTGCTGTGCACACGCATTTTAGGTCAAGGCCAGCCAGTAGCTTTTGTTAGCAGAAAGCTGACCCCTAGAGAGAAACGTTGGTCAGCTATTGAGAGGGAGGCCTTTGCTGTGGTTTGGGCCCGAAGAAGCTGAGGCCATACTTGTTTGGTACTCACTTCAAGATTCAGACAGACCATAAGCCCCTCTTGTGGCTAAATCAGATGAAGGGTGAAAATCCCAAACTGCTTAGGTGGTCCATTTCCCTACAGGGGATGGACTTTACAGTGGAGCACAGACCTGGGACTGACCATGCCAATGCAGATGGACTCTCCAGATATTTCCACTTAGAACATGAAGACTCAACTGGTCAAGGTTAGTTTAATGTCCCTACGTGGGGGGGGGGGGGTGTAGGAGAGTAGGGTCTGCTTCTTATGGTCACCCCCACTTTTTGCTGTGATTTTCTGGTTTTTCGACTTTAGTGTGGCTGTGGGCCTGCTAATCAGACCCACAGCCCAGCTGCTCTCTCTATAAATTGATACCATGTACTTTAGGTACATACCAGATTGGGTATTGGGTCACCTTTGTTTGTCCCTGGATAGTGTACCATAGGTACCCAGGGCATAGTTGCATCCAGGGCCTACCAGGGGCTGCAGCATGTATTATGCCACCCCTGGCTGGCCCTCCAAACTGACACCACAGGCTGATCACTCAGCTTGGGTAAGGTGGTGTAATCACCCCTTACTTAGATATAGTATATCGTTATCTACCTATACATATAGACACATACGCACCTATAAGTCACTCCTATGGTAGGCCTCGACAATCCTGGAGGCAGAGTGCTTGGTTTTATGTGAGACAGTGCCCTAGCATGAGCTGAGCCCCTCTGCAGCTTTCGGAATGATCTCCTTATAGCTGTTCTATGATTTAGCCATACCATATACTCTTAAGTGCATTATAATCCTCGCGGTTAATGCTAACTTTGGTTTGGCTTCATCAAAACATGTTGTGTAAGGTGTCAAACACTTTGGGATACTACCCCCCCCCCCCAAAATCTGGCGGCGGGGGTAGCATTCCACCCTTCTAGAGGGAAAGGACATGTAGTTACTACTTTACCCGGTTAAACAGAGCCCCAGCATCACAAAATGTATGCTGCTGCCACAGACACAAGTCTGACCTCCTGCTGCTGGATGAAACTCTAGCAGGGGAGGCCTAGACAATAGGTTTCCTGTACAGGGAGGTGACAGCACCTCCCCAGACAGGCTGATGTGTATTGGGACAGGGAGGGCTTCATCAGCAGATGCTTTTTGAGACACTGCCTGGGGCACACAAGGTGCTCCATGCATAGCCCGATTCAAACCAGTTGCTGGGGCACTCCTGCCCCGCTCTGGTGCAAAAATGGACAAAGGGAAAGGGGTGTAGCCACCCCCTTCCCAGGTCTACCCATTGGAGGGACCTAGCAGGTAATCCTGCCCCTTAGCTTAGTATATGTATAGGAGCTGTGTCCCCAGGACTTTAGATTATCCTGGAACGGACATTCTATTCTGACTAGAAGACAGAAGACATCTCCCTTGTGGTCAAGGAGTGACCACCCTGTGCAAACACGCATCACCAGTAACTTGCCAGTCTGCTTTGTCGATGCTCCCACCGGAACCCCAAGACTTAGCGATACAGGAACTGGACTTCCTGACTTCTCTGACTCCGACCCACATCCACAGCAAAGCTGAGACCCGTGGCGAACTGGACACCCTGGACATCCTGCATTTTGCAAACTGCATCGACTCCTAAGGTAACTCGCAGTTGTGCATTGGGATACGAGAAGCCCCAGACCTGAGCACCATTTGCACCGAAGCTCAGCTCTCCACACTCCACGAGTGCCGCGTGGGGCCTGCTCTTGCATTTCAGCTCGACGCGTCTTCCCAGTTGCTAGTCCATTGGCTAGTGGGCCCCTGAAGACATTCCTTTGAAACCAAACTGCTTTCCTGGTTGCACCAGACTTGCTCCAGCTTCCCTGCAAAGTTGAAGCTCCTCAGACCTTGCTGGTCTGCACCAAAGCCCATCTTCACTTCCTGCGTGGATTGCGTTTGCCAAGGCTTGTTGAGTCCAATCCGGATACCAACACCGCAGTCAGACAGCTCGAATCCAGCTTCTGGTCGTCGTCGACACCTCCTGGTCCTCGTGGCTGCAGAGACAAGCTTCACCTCTTCACCTGAGATCATCGCGACATCGCCTGGTTCCTTCCTGGTACCTCCTGGTCACTGGCTAGTGACCTAGACTCTGTCCCCTCTGTTTTCAGGTTCTTCAGATCTTCGATCCACTCTTGGATCCACCTGGACACTTTTCCTCTGGTCGCCTGCAGCACCGACACCAAAAGGCACCTATGCACCCGGCTTCTCTGGGTGAGGTAACACGAATACTCCGGTGCTCCCGTGGGTCTTGACTCTCGAAGTGTCCTAGTCTAAAGGGGTTTTGTCGTAGTCCATCTGGAAGTGCTCTTAAACAGTAACTTTGTAACTTCTTCGTTTCCCATTTAAGTCAATGGTAATTCACGACTGTGTTTAGACACTGCACACGTCTCCCGTGGGCCTCCAACTTCCTAACCTTTGGTTGTTTAGTGTAGCTCCAGCGATTCCCCAGGCCCTAGGCCTACTCACTGTTTCAGACGTGGTTCTTATACCACTTCCTTAGAATTCCGTTCCGAGCTACACCCACTACTTCTATTTACCAACAACCTACCTATCACATATGTTATCCTTACTAACAGATCCCCCAACCACATATACACCACCACCCATTACTCTACACATGCCCATCCAGGTTACGTCACAACCCCACTCATGCATATCTCAATCACACCCTCCACTCACATCCGCCCCTGATACCACGATGGATGAACCATCACACACATCTACCCCACTCATAATAACTTCAGATACCAGTTTCGAATGGTCATGTCTGCACTCCTTCAAATCAAAGATGAACTCCACACTGTCAAAAAGATGATTGCTAGACAACCAATGCACATCAGACCTGCAAACACGTCTAGATCAAGCTACCCCCCAATTCGCCTTCCACACACCACCAAGCATAATCGCCTCTCCCGGAACTCCATTCCATCCCCCAATCTCCCTTCCCGCCCAATCCGTAGCACCAGCCCATTCTCGGAGAATGATATCCGCTCCCTCCTACTCTCCTACAATCCCCCTCTCATCACCCCCATCGCTGCAACTGTGGTAAATATTCAATTACCGTCCTAATTTCTATGCAGGTAAGTACTATAAAATAGCTCAGTCGGAAAGAAAGAGACAGAGTCCGTGGTGTTAGAGTTCTAAGGGGTTTTATTCCTTAAAAAGGAATGGTTCTGAACCGGATATCATGTTCCTGACACCGCTGGGGTTCAGGAAGGGATAGAGCATACTTTATTGACAAAACACAACATTTATAGTTAATGTACAGAATGGTAACCAATACAGAAGGCGTAACAGCTGAGAGAAACGAGATAAGAACACACACGTGTTAGCAATACGTAATCAAAAGGCGTGAACTAGGGCGTACACAGGGGTGTGTGCTAGAAACGTCACATGAAAGTGTAACAAGTGGGTGGGTACATAGCAGAATCTTGCAATGTCAGCAGAAATCTGGGGTCTGGATGCGCGCGCAGCTGCATGACGTGTGATTGACGTGAAGCTGGAGGGTGCAGGGGACTTGACATTTACTCTAGAGGAAAGAGACAGAAGTCTGGCATGTCAGATCAACTCATTCCTATATCATATCTGATATCTGATGTTTGGGAACCATATTATCTAGAAGGAAAGGTCTCTTGGGCAGAGGCTATCCTATACTGACTATGAATGCGTGCATATGTGCCTACGTGTCTGTGTGTAAAGCGAGGGGGCCATGGGCCTACCATGGTAACGGGAGCTATGATTTACTTGCATGGAGACAGAAAGGCCGGGCCCTTTGCTCTGCAGCTGAGGGGTTGTTTATCTACCCTGCTAGACTGGAATGTGTTTTCGGGAAGCTGAGCTTGGCTATGCTGATAACGTGAAGGTAAAATACTGTCTTTGGCAGGCAAGCAGGCCGAGCCAGGCCCCGCTCGCCTCGCAGGGAGTAGGACAGAGTTCATGGGGGCATCCCACATTGCAGTTTCAGGAGGCAGAGATGACTTTGTAAACGAAAAGGCTCGATGACAGAAATCGGGGCCTAGCTCACACAGAGCCAGGAATACAGAAAGTGCACCATACAAAGACGGTGGCAAGGCATACTTAGGAACGGAATATCCGACCCATTCAGGGTGGATCTGAAAGAGGACATGTTAACGTTGGACGCAAATGTATTTGCGTCTTCATAGCTGGCACAGGAGGGAAGTTACATGCACTTTAAGCTCGTACATGGAGACGGTGGGGTACACGTTAGGGAACATTCCTGACCATAAAATTTCTATTTCCTCATTCCCTCCTTGTTCCCTACGGACCCTTCATGATATATCAATCTTCATTAATCCATTTATCTGTGTAGTGAGCATCATCTGCTCATCCTTTCTCAAACGGGATTTAGAACGTTGACTTGAATGGGGAGTGCAGGATGTGGCGCACAAGCCGCAAATCGCTGGCCCACATTGTAAACATAGACAGCAACTGAATACTATAAGTAGTATTATTCCAAGGAGTGACAGTATTTTCCATCCCCAAGCTGAAATAGTAGTCCAGAGCCAACCGGACCAAGTCCAGGTGCCTGGGTTCTGATGTATCTGACTAGCTATCTTATGGAGACGGGTAATAGCCTTATATACGGACGGAGCATTATCTGGAATGAAAACACAACAGGCCGACCCGAGGACCCTACAGGCTCCTCCTCGATCGGCTAGTATGACGTCAAGAACAAGACGATTTTGAAGAACGACAAGTCTCATAGCAGACTGTTCTTCGGTCAAGTTACCTAGGGCGGAAGTAGTCTCTTTCACTACTGCTTCGAGAGTTCTGGTCAAGTGACGGATAGACTTACTATTAAAGATAGCACCTAAATAGGGAAAGAAACCTTTATTGAAATCTGTGTACTGTTCCCATGCTGTCTCAGTATAGTCGACAATTGGGAGATTTCTTTTGGGTCTGTGAACTAGACGGGAATTTCTATGATAATCGGGTGGAGCTAGGAAAACAGGTGGCAGTAAGAATCCAATATAACAGGTACCATCCCAATCTAGTGGCAAACGTACGTATGCTGTCTGACCACAAATGAAATAGGAATGACGGGTAGCTTTGAATGTGGACTTGCCCTTATCACTAAATTCGATCACAGTAGTACATTTACTATGACCCAGATGTACTGAACCATTCTTTCTGACACATAATTCACCTTTGACTGGTAATACTGACATAGTGGGCAAGTCTGGCTCGGTTTCGGATTCAACATTCAGAATCATGAGGTTAAGTGTAAAATTTCCTAATCCATATACTTCATTTTCTAGATCAGTCCCTGTCCTTTTGGGAAGTCCCTCCTTGTCAGGATAACATACTTTATGCAGAACTGTGTTCAGGTTTCCCCATACCCAGTTACCCTGATAAACTACGGAATTTGAATCTAAAGAATTAATCAAACTAAACCATGCGCCACATGAACCATTGTGTGTGAACGGGTACGGGAAGAGGAGCAGAACTCCCTTATGTTTCTGGTAGGGAGGGAGTCGGCCACATATCCAACAATTTGTAGCGTTGCTGGTCTGATGAGAGTGATGTAACATACTAATGAATGTATTGTTGCGCAGCGCAAGTCGGTAGGACAACTCGTGAGGCGGTAATTCGCTGAAAGAATGCTCGGCAGTGTTATTAGAAGAAGAATGTGCACGTGTAGCAATAGGAAAATAGATATGCAAAATTACACTTGTGACAATAATCGTAAGACTTAAAGAAAACATGATCCATAAGGTAACAATACAGTAACTTTTGAGAGATTTGCAATATCGTTGCTTCTTGATCTGTTTCTCTCTATCTCTCTCTCCATTGGGGTCTAGGGGATACATGTCAGAAACTATTTAACCGATTCACCTAGGGGAGGACTTAAACAATTAAACTGTCTGACTTGCTAGACCGCAACTTTGATTTATACTCCTCTTGCGGAGTTTTCTCTACCATGGGAAGTTTAGAGTCACTAGAATCTGGACAGTCCTTTGAGGGGGTGGAAGAGTCAGTCTCTGGCAACAGTTCATTACATTTCTTTACATGACTCGAATGGATCCACCCCTTACGGCCTTCAACTTTGATTGCAGTCCTCGTGGTCAGAAGGACGAGCTTCGGCTCCTGCCAGCGGGGCTCCAGCGGACTCCTCCTATCGAAATTTCGCACTAGGACAGTATCGCCGGGACGGACATCGTGTGGCTTTACATCAGTGTTGTCGGGAAAAGCTGCAGCAACCTGTGAACGACATGATTGGAGTGCAGACATCAAGGAGGCAAGGTAATCTGTCAGCATATTACAATCAACATCAGTTATTCTCTTAGGCATGGGCGTCCCCCACATATTTGGTGGCCTGCCGAAGACCACCTCATACGGGGATAGTCCTGATCTCGAATGTGGGACCATTCTCATATAGAATAGTGCAACTGGCAGGGCGACTATCCAGTCGACCCCTTTCTCTTTACAGATTTTAGCAAGACGTGTTTTCAGTGTCTGATTGTGCCTCTCTACAAGGCCAGCTGCCTCGGGATGTCGGACGCAATGGAATTTCCACTGATATCCTAGCAAGAGTGAAACCTGCTTCATAAGCTCGGATGAGAATGGCTGTCCGTTATCTGAGTACACGATACGAGGCAAGCCGTACCGTGGGAAGAATTCTTGAACCAGCTGCTTGGCAGTGGTCGGAGCAGTATAATCTGGGACTGGATATGCTTCTGTCCAACGGGAAAGTGCACAAACAACTACGAGGATGTACTTGAATCCTCGACAACGTTCCATCTGGATATAATCCATCTGGAGGACTTCAAAAGGGTGATCCACCTTGCTCTACAGGGACGCTTTTACCTGGATTGAACTGACAACAGATCATGCAAGTACGCACTTTCTGTTTTGCTGCTGCTCGTAAATGTTTGTTGTACCAGAGATTCTGTAAACTGTCTAACATAGCTTTTTCTCCTAAGTGTGCTGGACTATGTGCTGTATTAATTATGACTTGAACCATAGAGTCGGGGAGAAACCACGTGGCTTTCCCTTTTGTCACCCATCCCTGGTCTGTCTGGATCCCTCCTAGTTCAGTCCATTTCTTGATTTCGTCTGGAGTAGCATGCGTCTGAATATCAATTACATCTAGTGTGGGATCCCTAACTGTCATACAATGTGTCGGTACTATTGTCTTTGTCACATCAGTTGTTTGGGTGTGAGTCAATGCTGTATGTTTTGCTGTTTGGTCTGCCAGGTCGTTACCCCGGGAAATAGAATCTGTAACTCTAGTATGTGCTTTACACTTCATGATGGATATGCCTGAAGGCAGATGTATTGCTTCTAACAGTGCTTGAATGAGGGGACCGTGTTGGATCTTGGCTCCGTGAGAGGTCAAGAAACCTCGTTCTTGCCATAACATTCCGAAGTCGTGTACAGCTCCGAAGGCATAACGTGAATCTGTGTATATGTTAACATTCCTGTTCTTGGCTAGTATACAGGCTCGGGTCAGAGCGATAAGCTCTGCTGCTTGAGCGGACAGTATATCAATACGGTGTGTTTCTTTGACTTCAGTTTCAGTGGTCACTGCATATGCGGCCACTAATTCTCCTGTGCTTGTTCTCATACATGAACCGTCCACGTAAAGTGTCAGGTCTGGATTAGTCAGTGCAACATCTGTCAAGTCTCGTCGGGGCTTTGTTACTGCATTAATGATCTCTATACAATCATGCGGGGCTGAATCTGTCATAATCGAGGGTAACAATGTGGCAGGATTGAGTATGTTACAGCGTCTGATTTCTATGTGTGGCTGGAATAACGTCAATTCATAACCTGTCAGTCGTGCTATAGTCAGGTGTTGAGTCTGTGTTCTATTTAGCAGGACTTCTACAGAATGTGGAACTTGTACTGTCAATGGATGTCCTAATACTATTGAATCGCTTTGTCTGATTGCTAGAGCTGTCGCTGCAACTGATTTTAAGCACGCAGGCAGAGCCTGGGCCACTGGATCTAATGTACTTGAAAAATAAGCGCAAGGCTTATGTGAACCTGCTTGATCTTGTGTGAGGACAGACAACGCTGTACCATCACGTTCTGTAACAAAAAGTGTAAAAGGTTTGCTGTAACATGGTGTCGCTAAAACTGGTGCTTGACATAAAGCTTTCTTTAATTCCTCAAAAGCCTGTGTATGTTCCTGGGTCCAAGGGAGGACAGTCGAAGTCACTGCCTCCTGTGTTGTCAACTGTATCAGTGGTTTAGCTAGAAATGCATACTGAGGAATCCATTGTCTGCAGTACGAGGTGAGGCCTATAAAGGCCCGCACTTCCTTTTGTGTCTTGGGTTGTGGTAACTGTGCAATTAACTGAATGCGATCAGGTGTGAGCTGTCTCCCCCACTTGGACAGCAAGTGCCCAAGGTACACCACTTGCTGAACACAGAATTGTAGCTTCGAAGGAGACACCTTGTGTCCCTTGTCAGCCAGAAAATGTAAAACTGTCAGTGATGCTTGTTCACATTCGGGTTCACTTCGTGCGGTGATCAGCAGATCATCGACGTACTGTAGTAAGGCAGTGTTAACTGGCATTTGGATACAGTCAAGTTGTCTTTTCAGTGCTTGGCTATAGATGCTGGGGCTGTGATACCGCTACGGTCTGTACTGTCTGTGGTGGAGCATGCATAGGCTGTATGTTCTGTGAAGTCTGTTGCTGGACCTGATCTTGTCTAGGCTGACGTGGTCTTTCTTTAGTTTTACCTGTTGCTATATTATGTTTTAGGACCGAACATTCATGTACGTAGTGACCTGGCTGCTTGCAATAGTTGCATGTCCCTTTAACGGGAGCCGCTGAATTACTTGTCTGTGTCACACCCTTTTTCTGACCGTCAGCTGGAACTGACTGGGCAACTAGCATCTTCATTTTCGTGTCTTTCATACGTCTCTGTTCGTGATCTTGTTCTTCTCTAATTCTGTTCTGGTGATATTGTAACATTTGTAACATCTGGGATGGCGTATTTGCCTGCCAAGTGCTTTCGACCTTATATACACGATTCTTAACCTGTGTCAGGGAATTCTCGACTAATTTTGTTACAAAAAGGTGCGGGTATGACTCGCTACTTGGTTTCAGGCCACTATTAATAATAAAACATTTCTCGAATCTTGAATAGAAATCACTAGTATCTTCATCGTGTTTCTGTTTACAGGCTGAGATTACGTCCCAGTCTTCCTTTTTAGTTGTCAATAGTCTTGGCAAAACCTGTACTATTAAACCTGGTAATGCTTTAGCTTTTTCCCCAAGGCCTAGCCCTGGAGTGCGACCTTTTTCCTCGTCTTCTATTTCAGTCCAAATAATCTTTTTATCTCCCACCTCCCATTCTTTTTCCTTGAGTTTCTCGTAAATGCCTGTGGGCAACAGTACTTTTAACATTTTCATAATATCCGTATACGTGTAATCTCCCATGAGTAACATGTCTTTAATTTCTCGGTGGAAACCTGCCGGGTCTTTATCGTGGCAAGGTACTAGTTTCTTCATTTCTAGTAATTCCATTTTAGTTAAAGGTGTATATACAAATACGCGTTCTAGCGAGTTATCATCTTTTCTGACTGGATGTACTTCTCGTAAAGGATTCTGTCTGTCGAGGTAAAACAATTTTCTTTCTGGGGGCGGAGCTGAAACATATTGTGGGCCTAAGAAAGCGTTATATCTGTGCCGTTGTTCTAGAATTATTCTAATTAAATTGGTACTTAGGCCTCTCCATCTATTTAAAAGTAGTGCTTCTAATGTATCAGGTAGGGGACCTGGATCAGAATGTTGATTTCTGTATAACGTAATGAGATGCTGAATCATGTACACACCAGCTAATTTCTGCTCGTCTGGGGAAAGATTTAAAAATGTCTGAGCTACTGTATCATCATTATATGTGCTAGGATTGTCAGCCCATTGTACTGCTGACCGGGCTAGTTCTTGTTCATCCATAGAATTGAGTACATGGTACCCCATTCGTTCTTGAAGTATTTTATCGGTACCCTGAAACAGATATTCAGGAGAGCTCGTTTTTGAGATGCCAGAGAGAAAAACTCTCTTGCTTTCTGGACGAATGCTTTTCTTAAGGTAATTTCCCTTACCTACATATGCTATCATTTCTTTGGTCGTGTCGTTATCCTCTGGTTCTTCCTCCTCTGAGGATTCAATCTTGTCGCTATCTCCTTCCCTTTCTGGTTCCTTTCTTTCATGTATTTCTATTACTGCTTTCCTGATTCTTTTGTACATATTTGCTATACAACTCTGTTTATCATGCTTTCCGTCGGCTATATTCTGGCCCCACTTGTTTAGTGCATCCATCTCGTCCTTGTCTACACCAGGCCTGTCTTGTTCTCTTATTAGACAATTTATGAAGAAGCGTAATATACAACCTTGAGTGTCAGTTTTCTGGTGAGCCATGGCATCTTTAATACTTTCAGGACCTTCCCCTGTCTGGATAAAATGATATATTCTGTCTAGATGATCAGTCATTCCTGGTAATAACATTAAATAATCTGTAACTCGTCGTAGGCGTAGTGATGCTAGCTCCATTCTATCGGCTTTACCGGGTACTGGATCGTATCTACAATCTGGAAGGGATTCTTTAAGTAGGTCGTAATCTCTGTATTCGCGGTGTACGTTGCTTTGCTAGGTCCCTAAGGGTCAATCTGTGTGTTTGTGGCGGGGTCTGGTAACCTCCTGTCGCACCTCCTGAGGCGGAGGCTTGAACATGGCTTGTCTGTGGAGTCTGTATGTGTAACGGAACTTGTCTTTTTCCAGGATCAGGCCCAAAAGGATTTAGTGGATTAATAGTAGGAGCGGGAAGTGGTGGGGGAATAGGTGGTACAGGATGTTGAACGGGTGTAGCTTGTTGCGGTACTGGCTGGGCATTGTCTTGGGGTAGGTTGCCATCTCCGTCACCGTCAGTAGGCGGTACGTGGGCACGTGGATTTGTATAAGCGGGAGCTACATCGTCTAGATAGGAAGAAAGGAATATGTCTTTTGTGGTCTTGTGCCTTACTTTAGTCGGAACCAATGGTGGCGGCAGATTTTTCGGTATTTCTGGAGTGGCCTTAGGCGAACCCTCGGCCACTAGATACATGCCATTTGCAAGAGTGTTTCGCATACGGTCTACTTGTTCTGCTTGTACTCGGATACCTTCAGCAACTAATTCGTTTTCTCGGACCTCATCCGACTCTTTTCTATGTTTTTCTGCTTTTCGGAATGCTTTTTCTGCACGTTTATGCGATTCTTTACGCCACAATTCTATGGCGTCTTTCTGAGATTGTCTGGCTTTCTTTTTCCATAGTGCTTCCTCTACTCTCATGATGCACTCGGCATCCCATGTCCCGGTAACAGGCCACCTATGTTTCTCTTCTAGGTGCTTGGTGTAATCGGCCCATAAATCTAGATACAGTATGGCATCTAGGCCATGTTTATGGTACATAAAATTTCCGGGAGTGTCCCTAGGTGGGACAGGAATCGCTTCCTCTAGTATCCCTTTCCTAGTTCCTAATTGTCTTAATTTATTGAATAATGGCATCCTGTTGCTTGGTACTTGATACTCGATACTTGTTACTTACTCTAACTCGAACACAGTTAATATACAAAAACACAGTAATGTACATCAAAACAGTCACTCATACCACGACATTAATCACATGAAACATTTTGAACACATATGGACTACCCTTGAACTCCAGAAAACGAGAACAAAAATCGAACCCTTGAATACTTGATATACTGCTAAACAGTACAGATACACTGTCTAAAACAGTGCAGACCGTGTTTGTGTACCCAAACCCGTCTTTACCGGATACATAATAATGCACCCGTCTAGATGCGTCCCCAGCAACGGTACTCACCGGGAAGCACGGAACGGAAGGCCTCGGACAACTCGACTGGACTGGACCGGACTCGACTCGACTCGACTCGATACGTGAATACTTCGGAACTGGTAGGCCTCTTGACACCTCGGACCTTGTTTCTTTAGGCTAGGCTCTGGTCAGGATCCTCCGCACTCCTCACCGCCTCGTCTGGGTGCTGATCGCAGTCTCCGTCACCTCCGTAGGCCTGAGGGAGATACAGGAAATCCTGCGGGTACGCGTAATTGTCCGTCTTGACTGTGGCAGGGGGCAAAGGCGCGTGGGGTGGGGGAGGGGTCCCTGTTCGGGCGCCAAATTAATGTGGTAAATATTCAATTACCGTCCTAATTTCTATGCAGGTAAGTACTATAAAATAACTCAGTCGGAAAGAAAGAGACAGAGTCCGTGGTGTTAGAGTTCTAAGGGGTTTTATTCCTTAAAAAGGAATGGTTCTGAACCGGATATCATGTTCCTGACACCGCTGGGGTTCAGGAAGGGATAGAGCATACTTTATTGACAAAACACAACATTTATAGTTAATGTACAGAATGGTAACCAATACAGAAGGCGTAACAGCTGAGAGAAACGAGATAAGAACACACACGTGTTAGCAATACGTAATCAAAAGGCGTGAACTAGGGCGTACACAGGGGTGTGTGCTAGAAACATCACATGAAAGTGTAACAAGTGGGTGGGTACATAGCAGAATCTTGCAATGTCAGCAGAAATCTGGGGTCTGGATGCGCGCGCAGCTGCATGACGTGTGATTGACGTGAAGCTGGAGGGTGCAGGGGACTTGACATTTACTCTAGAGGAAAGAGACAGAAGTCTGGCATGTCAGATCAACTCGTTCCTATATCATATCTGATATCTGATGTTTGGGAACCATATTATCTAGAAGGAAAGGTCTCTTGGGCAGAGGCTATCCTATACTGACTATGAATGCGTGCATATGTGCCTACGTGTCTGTGTGTAAAGCGAGGGGGCCATGGGCCTACCATGGTAACGGGAGCTATGATTTACTTGCATGGAGACAGAAAGGCCGGGCCCTTTGCTCTGCAGCTGAGGGGTTGTTTATCTACCCTGCTAGACTGGAATGTGTTTTCGGGAAGCTGAGCTTGGCTATGCTGATAACGTGAAGGTAAAATACTGTCTTTGGCAGGCAAGCAGGCCGAGCCAGGCCCCGCTCGCCTCGCAGGGAGTAGGACAGAGTTCATGGGGGCATCCCACGTTGCAGTTTCAGGAGGCAGAGATGACTTTGTAAACGAAAAGGCTCGATGACAGAAATCGGGGCCTAGCTCACACAGAGCCAGGAATACAGTAAGTGCACCATACAAAGACGGTGGCAAGGCATACTTAGGAACGGAATATCCGACCCATTCAGGGTGGATCTGAAAGAGGACATGTTAACGTTGGACGCAAATGTATTTGCGTCTTCATAGCTGGCACAGGAGGGAAGTTACATGCACTTTAAGCTCGTACATGGAGACGGTGGGGTACACGTTAGGGAACATTCCTGACCATAAAATTTCTATTTCCTCACAACCCACACGGCCATCCGGTCTATTACCCCCAACCCACACAGATCCGCCTCTCACAACAATAGAGGAATCATTGACAATAATCTTAGAAAAATCACACTCACACTTGATCCCACCCCTTCCCTCATTACACCCCGTCTTAAATGCACCCTCCTGAACTGTAGATCGGCCACCAGACACGCAGTAGATGTTGCCGACCTCATCATCTTTCATGAGCTTGACTTGCTTGTGCTAACAGAGACGTGGCTAACTGAATCCTCCTCACCCCTCTTGGACATTCTGGTACCTCTAAACTACGACATCATCAGACTTGATAGAAGTGAAAAAACTGGGGGAGGAATAGCATGAATACACAGGAGCACCATCTCAGTAAATAGAGCCTTATCCCCCACATTCTCCTCTTGTGAATACATGTGCATTGACACCAGTAATGGTACGCCAGTATGCTCCCTACATATCATATATCATCCACCTCGTGATAACCTATGTTTAACTGAACACTTCATGGACATGGTCACAACGACCACCGGACGTCAAAACACTCAAATTTTCCTAGGCGACTTCAATCTCCATTGGAACGACATCAATGATTCATGGGTCAACAGTCTCAAAAACTTCATCGGTGCGCTTAACCTCACCCAAATCTGCAACAGCCCCACACACACAACAAAGGTGCAATCTTGGACTTAATAATTTCCAAAAGCAACTCCATTCAGCTTGACTCAACCCTTCCCTGTGATTGGTCAGACCACCATATCATTACTTTCTTCATCAAGGAAACCGTGAAACTCAACGCAGCACAATCCACTAAACCAAATATTTGGAAAGAGACCTGACAAAACTCAAGCCCAACACTTTGCCATCCACTCTCATAAATTACTCCAGCCTACGGAGGGCCTCTCCTCTGTACAGGACCTCACCAACCACTACCTTAACTCAATGTCTACGGTTATCAACGAGGTTGCTCCTTTGCAACTAAAGGGAGTTTAATCAAAAACACTAAACCCTGTTTCAACGACCTGCTGAACAATGACAGACGCGCGCTTAGAACTATGGTACGCATTTGGAGATCAGCCCCATCTTTCAAGCACCTTAAAATTCTAAGGAATAAGAGAAAGGACTATTAGAGAAAGATCAAACGCACCAAAGCCGAATTCTTCTCCCACCAATTAGATCAGGCGAGAAATCGCCCCCAAAAACTTTTTGACTTAATCAAATCCCAATCTAAGGATGAACCTAAACAACTACAAGATACCTCGCGCACCCAACCCACGTGCGACAAATTCTCTGATTTCTTTCATCAAAAAAACGAAAAAATCAAGAGAGATCTTCTCAATGACCTTACAGGCTTACAGTCTTGCCCTCACACCAAAATCCCTCCCTCTCTTCCAACTCCGCCACAAAAAAGCATCCCCAAAAATTGAACTAAAAAACGAGGCAGCCTGGTCCTCCTTCTAAACCTACACTGAAGAAGCATTAGGCAAGATTCTTAGCACCCTCAAGCCGGCCAATCATACCACCGATCCTCTCCCCGCTAATGCAGTTAAAGATCTAACCCCTCAGATCCTACCGCTCTGGACTAGGATCATCAATAGTTCTCTGCATTAAGGCTGCATCACTGACATCCTCAAAATTGGTCAAGTGTCACCCATCCTAAAAAAAAACATAGCTGACCCGATGGACCTTAACAACTATCACCCTATCTCTAACAGCCCTACCCTAGCCAAACTCTTGGAAAAAAGTGTACTCCAACAACTGACTAAACACATTGACCACTTCGACCTCCTTGACAATCACCAATCTGGCTTTAGACCAGGGCATAGTACCGAATCAGCCATACAAATACTCGATCGGAATGGATCATGCCTACTCATCTTATTAGACCTCTCCTCAGCCTTCGATACGGTCAAACACAAAAACCTGATTGACCTCCTGAATCTCAGAATGGGCCTCTCAGGCTCAGTACTCAATTGGTTTACCTCCTTTCTTCAAAACCGGACCCAAAAATTCAAGGTCAATAACTCCTTATCCAAACCCGTACCAGTAACTCTGGGAGTCCCACAAGGGTCCGCACTATCCCCTACACTTTTCAATCTATTTATGGAACCTCTTACTGTCTTGTTGCGAGCATCCAACGTCCAATTTCACATGTACGCAGACGATACACAACTTTACCTGAAGATTCATACTCCAGAAGACATCAAACTACTTAACAAAACGCTGCTGAACACCCAATCATGGCTAGCTGAGAACCATCTCAAGCTTGACGCACTCAAAACAGAATTCCTACTTATTGCTCCACCCTCCAAAATACCCCATCTCCAGTATTGGTTCAAACACCTCATGGCATTCAACGTTCAACCAACAATCACTTGGTATAACCCTTGATTGCAAACTCAACATGCATAAACATATTGGCAACGCAACAAAGGGAGCAAATTTCCAGATTAATATTCTAAGGAAGCTTAAACCCTTCCTACCAAAAAACGACTTCAAGACGGCAGTGCAAGCTCTAGTTATTCCCAGGATCGAGTACGGTAGTGTCTCTCTTTGCGGACTCCCCAAAGCTACAACAGCACCACTAAGAGCCACCATCAACTCTGCAGCTAGACTCATCACCGGCTCAAAAAAAAGGTCCCACATCTCCCCAGACTTAAAAGCTTTGAATTGGCTACCATGGGAAGCCAGAATTCACCTAAAAATAGCCTGCATGACTCACAAAGCCATTCACCACAAGACACCCGTTATCTCTCTCAGAAATTGACTATCTCTGGGGGTAAAAGATCCACAAGGAGTGCAGAAAACGTATTACTGAAGCCACACAGATTTAATAAGTCAAAAACTTATAAACGCTCCTTCTCAGGGATGGCTCCTAGGATCTGGGATGCAATACCCCCTGAATCCAGACTTATCACATCTACTTCATTGTTCAAAAAAGGAAGTAAAGGCGGTTCTCATGAAAAAATTCACATGATCATCACCTATCGATACCATGACTTTTATGGGTGCAAACAGACAACCCTCTTGCACAGATGCTCTCTCGGCCCGCACCCCTCTCTCTGTTTTATTTTGCACAATGTGTTATTCATATTTGATCTACCTCATTTGTTTGTTGTATGTTTGCACAGTATTTACACTTATATTGGTTTCGACTCGTTTTGTATTTCGATATATAATTTTTCTTCATTGCCTGTAAAGCGCTCTGATACCCGCAAGGGTCTGGTTCGCGCTCTATAAAACTTTCAAAACAAATAAATAAATATGGTTTATGAGGCCCCTAGGGCATAACTGTATTTGTGCAATGTATTGTATGCTAATTGAGTAACTTGTGATGTACTTTTACCTCTGACCTCATAAAGAGTGCAGAAGGGCTGTGTTAGAAATAAATATATATATATTTGACATATACCTTGTTTGGTGTCCTTTCATTTGGTTTTCAAGGGATTATAATTGGTAAAACAGCTTGCTTCACATGCTCTCTGAAGTCTTAGCCTATGACTGCTCGTCCATGCTACCACTAGGATAGCTTGTCTATAAGGTTGACTTTACAACCACCATCAATAAGGGTCGATTAGACTGGTGCAAGGTGCCCACTAGAATAGTGGACATCATATGCCAGGCTAACTTCTCACAGCTGCTTGACCAGGGCTCACACCTCAGTCAGCCAACAACCCAATTTGTAACTAAAACATAATACAACACAACAAAAGAGTAAATATCACTACCAAAATAATCTCACTCAAAAAATATGCATGTGCTCTGGTAGCAGCTAATGCCCCAAACTCGGTTAATTTCTCCAAGATGTCCAATTATTTATCAATTCAAGTCTTAACATTCCGGCTGTCTTATCCCCTGAGTTAGTAATAATGGGCTGTGAGTCAGACTGGCAGTATGTGCGAGCAAGATATGCCTTGTGATATGGCTTGTGCGGGTTTAGTATATTTTTGATGTATTCTCTGACCGATGCTTTGAGACACGGCAACCAAGAAACTGACTGATCATCTCTAATATCTTTCTTTTTCTCAGGTGTCTAGATGCTAGTAATTAATGACACAATTTCAGGGCATTTTATTGTGTAGATTTGCAAGGAATAAAAATAATTTCTATTCAATATAGGAAGCCTTACTGCAGAGATCTCTTGTCAGATTCTTTCAGAATCCATTGTTGAGTCCTGATGCTTTGTTTTGTCTTCTTGACTGGATCACAGAAACTAGAAGGGTCTTTTACTGATATAGCCACGATGCAAGGAGAGATAGTGATGGTTTACGAGTCCTCAGTTTATCTTCCTTCAAAGGTCATCGGATTTACCACGTCT